>NC_137891.1:170301674-171043399 GCF_963455335.1 Martes martes | reverse complement strand
TCTGCCATTTTAAGTGAACAATTCAAGGGCAGTAGTACATTCACACTGTTATGCAGCCGCTACCTCTATCTAGTTCCAAAATATTTCCATCACTCCAAAGTAAAACTCCTTACTTACTAAGTAGTTTCCCTCATTATCCTCCACGTACTGTTTCTGATCCTCATAATGCTCCAGCTGTACAGCTGAGGAAAGTGATGCTCTGAGAAGTTCAGTGATAAATCCAAGGTCATGTCACATAGCTAGGAAATGTGGAACAGTAATTTTGAACCCTAGTGTTCTGACCCCAGAGCCTAAACCTTTGATTAACACACATCTTTGGGTAAACTCCCAAGAAGGGGCTGGGTTTGGGTTTAAGAGGTCAATTTTGTTGGGCCAGGAATGTAGAAACCCTAAGGGCATCCTCAATTATAAAAAACGCACATCGAAATAAAGCTGCGATTAGGACTGTATATTATATAGGTGGTTGCAGAATCTGAAATAATCTAAGGCCAAGAGCAGCTATAGGGCAGGGACTTGGAAAGGTCAGCACTGCAGGAAACTTTGCCAAAGTGTCAAGAACTAGAAGTTCTTATTTCCTTGGGGGCCTCTATATATGTGCCAAGCTGAGAACTGAAGAGAGGCCGAGTATCCAGGAGGATGTGGCTCGTCTTGGGGTGGGGTGGGGCAAGGCGAGCCAGGAGACCTCAGGTGGTTGCAAGAGAAGCTTGGGGTGCAACTGGGGAACACAAAGTAGGAAACAGGTCTCAGGCCAAACGTATTCCACTCTGAGGGAGGCCACCAGAGCAGGAGGTCTCTGAGGGGTAGAGGGCCTCGCCTTAGTATTCTTCTACAACGTCCTGCAGGGGTTGTCACCACTCTAGCAGCCTTCTTCCTCCACACAGGAGTCCCCTTTCTGGGGTTTGCCCCGTTCTCTCGAGGTCCAGGATCCTCGAGTTACCCCCCTTTTAGGGATCTCTGACAGAGGACACCCCTCTTAGGTTGTCTCTCATGGTTTCCTCTTTTCTCTCCGTGTGGGCCCCTCCTGTCCCGACGACGGTGGTGTTCTCTCACAAGCCCCCCACCTTTTTCAGGCTCGGGATCTTGCGCGAGTTCTAGTTCAAGAATGCGCCGCCCTTACCCCAACCGCGCCCCTCCTACTCTCAGAAGGCAGCTCCATGGAAACCAAAACATCACAACTGAGCGGAGGTATCGCGAGAGGCGCCGTTGCCACCGCGGCCGGGGAGAGGCGGAGCGAGGGCGGGAACAAAGAGCGAAGTGGGAGGGGTCTGGGAGCTTCCGAGGTCCCGGGCGGGAGATGGTACCTCCTAGTGGCGCCCCCGCGTGACTGCGCTTTACATAATCGAGGCCGCGCGCGTCATAAGTGGCGTACTCCAGTCCAGACCGAATCAGAGTTGTCATAAGCTCTGTGTTCCGCCCCTCCGTGCTTGATGGACGTCGAAATGAACCAGTGAACGGGCGATCAGCGCCGCCACGCCCGCCTTGATCAGCCCGCACTCTCTGGCCCGCCCGCCTGCCGCAGCCCGCAGCCTGCTGCCGCCGCCGCCGCCGCCGCCAGCTTGTCCCTCAGCCTGTCAGATAAAGCGGCGGGCCGGGCCGGCTGGCCGGTGAGCACGGCCCGGGCCGGACATGGCGGCGCTCTACGCCTGCACCAAGTGCCACCAGCGCTTCCCCTTCGAGGCGCTGTCTCAGGGGCAGCAGCTGTGCAAGGTGCGCGGGCTGGGGCGGCGGCCGGGAACTGGGACGCTAGAGGCGCGGCCCGGAGCCCCCTGTTCTGCGGGGCCGCTCGGCGGGGTCCGCCGGGCAGGGCGTGGCAGGCCCGCCCCGCCGAGGCGCCTCACCCCCTTCGCTGGGGGCCAGCGGGGCACGTGGGGGAGTCCCGGGCTCAGTCCAGGCCCCCTCGGCCGGCGTGTCCGGGTGCTTAGCAACCGCGAGGGATTGTTCTCGGACCCCTTGAGGTCTGGGGAGGGGACAGTGGGTCCCCTGCTTGCCCCCAACCAGACGCACCGACACCGAGATCCCTCCTGGGCTGGCTTCCCCGCCGTTGGTTGCAGACTGAGGGACCCCCTGCCCCGCCTGGGACTGAACTCCAGAGTTGGGTGCTGCCTGGGAGGAGAGTCTCCCAACCCGGGCGCCTCACGGGCACTTTCCAGCCAGTCTGAAAGTCGGAGGTGGCGCGGCTTTATAGGAAAGCCCTACAATGAAGCGCAGGAAGCAAAAGGATTTTTCAGCACCCAGTTGGTGACCTTCGGTCCCGGCCCTAACCAGCTACTGTTCAGTTTTTACTCCTGAAGTTCCAAGTTCTTTTTTTCGTTTGAGTTGCTTCACCTGCTTTGCCTATTTAAGTTAATAGAAGTGCTGTGAGGTGACAGTTAAAAGTCACCAAGCCGGCCTGGGACGGATTTTGCGATATTCCCAGATAATTCAGTTTGTGCCTCTAATATGGGTAACTCATAACTGTATGTCGCCGTTGCCTCAAATGGCCATGACTTGTCACTCTGTTTACTCTGTAGGAAAGAGCTCAGATGTTTGAGATATTTATATACATATATATCTTTTAAGGAAGTTTCATATAGGTAAGCAATAATGATTTTAATTTAGCATTTTCATTTTCCAAGTGAACCTGCTCGAAAATTAAACGGTGGAAGTGGCAGAACTAGAACTAGAATCCAGGGCTTCTGATTTCCAGTCTGAGCCTTATTCATACATTCTTTGTTTTACAATTTATGACTAGTTCCTTATAAATTCCTTCTTAATTCCCACATCAATGCAGGCCAGTGATGCCAGTATTACAGAAGAGAAAAATAAGGCCCAGAAAGTTCAAGTGACTCACTCAAGCACAGTGGCTATGCTGGGAATAGTACCTAGGTCTTCTGCCTCCTACTGAAGGCTATTTCCATTTCTGACTGCCTTTTAAAATTATATCCTCATTTCATTTCAGGAATGTCGGATTGCACACCCTGTTGTGAAGTGCACCTACTGTAGAACTGAGTACCAGCAGGAGAGGTACAGTTTTTGTTGATCATGGAAGATGTTGATAGGCTTATTCCTCTTAAAATCGACAGTTAGTTGCTTTTCACGTTACAGATCTGTAATTGAGTGCATTATACACAGATTCTGTTTTTTTTTATTATAACACATTGACAAATACAAAACACACGTATCATTCCCTAGTTATCCATTGATTGCTTAAATTTTTAAAGTTACTTTTTTTTTCAGATCCTTGGTCATTTTATATTGTGTTTATAAATCTTTATGACACAAAGAAACCACAACAGTAAAACAATGAACCCCGTGTTTCAGTATGTTTGTATTCAGAGTGTCAAGAATTTATAATCCAAAAGAAGATACTTTTGGAAATGTGACAATTCTGATAAGGGTTTCTTAGCCCTAGTCACATTTGAAACTCACTTGCCTTATGTAAATCTCATTTTTTTTTCAAATGTGAAAAACATATAGGTGTCAGTAAACACACATTTTTAGGAGACTTTCAATAGTAGCAAAGTAGTTTATTGGTGTAAGTTCTGTGGGACTACAGCTGTAATAGTTTCTTCAGGGTGAAGAACAGGGTGGGGTCTGTTTGCAAGCTCACACATAGACCTAGAAACCTAATTTTAATCAGTCTTATTTCAGTTCTAGGAACATTTTCCCCAACATTTTATTATGGATATTTCCAAACCAGAAATGGTTGAAAGAATTAGACAGTAAACACTCATATATCCACCAGTTGGATTCTACAATTTATATTTACTATATTTGCATCTATGATCCATCTTATTTTAAAGTTGTGGACATCACTATATTTGATCCTAAACAGTTAAGCAGGCTTAACAAAGTTCCAACATTTGTTTATGGTCCTTTATTTTTTTAGAGGTAAATTTTGTGTACACTGAATGCTTGAATCTTAAGTACGTCATTCGATGAGTTTTGCAAACTGTGTACATCTGTGTAACCCCAAACCCCTTGCAAAATATAGAACATTACCATCACCACAGAGAGTCCTCTCGTGCCTCATCCCACTCAGTCCCTACCCTTCTTGTCTCCCGCACACTACTGTTTTGATTTTCCTTTCCACCACGGATCAGTTTTACCTGTTCTAGCTCTTCATAGAAATGGAAACATATAAAACATTCTCCAGAAGCATTATGTTTTAGCTTTTATATTTGGGTCTATGATCCATCTTGAATTAGTTTTTGGGTGTGGGGGGGGGGAGATAATGAAGTTTGACCCTTCATTCGCACCGTACATAAAAATTTATTGAAGATGGGGATGCCTGGTTGACTTAGCCGTGGAGCATGTGACTCTTGATCTTGGGGTTGTAAATTCAAGCCCCATGTTGGGTGTAGAGATTACTTAAAAAAAATAAATCAAAAAAAAAAAATCGATTCAGGGGCACCTAGGTGGCTCCGTTGGTAGAGTGTCTGCCTTTGACTTGGGTCATGATCCCTAAGTCCGGGGATCAAGATCTGTATCGGACCCCGAGCTTAGTGGGGAGTCTGCTTCTCCCTCTGCCACTTACCCTCCTCGTGCTTTTTCTCTCTCTCTCAAATAAATAAATAAAATCTTCTAAAAAAATTGATTCAAGATGGATCATAGAAATAGTTTTTCTTTGTATGTTTTCTAAGTTGTCAGGAGCATTTGTGTGTGTGTGTGTGTGTATCCCACTTCTTCAGTAATAAATCTAAACATAAACCAAAATGTTCAGCACCACAGAATTGCTGATGTGAAGCCTCTTCCTGAAAACGTTTCCTTTAAATGCACCTTACTTTTTTTTTTAACCTCACTTTTTTTTTTTTTTGAAGATTTTATTTATTTATTTGACAGAAAGAGATCACAAGTAAGCAGAGAGAGAGAGGAAGGGAAGCAGGCTCCCTGCCGAGCAGAGAGCCCCATGCAGGGCTCAATCCCAGGACCCTGGGATCATGACCTGAGCCAAAGGCAGAGGCTTTAACCCACTGAGCCAACCAGGTGCCCCTCACCTCACTTCTTGTACTGCCTCTTTAAAACGGCAGAAAATTGCCCTGGAAAATATTTTGTTTGAATATTCCATTTTTAATTTAAATGTTTTCTACTTTGAGACTTCTTTTTGTTTTAACTTTACGGTCACTTTTGTAGGACTCTATGAGAAAATAATCATAGAGGCTAATAGGCTGGATTTTTATGTGATTTTATTTTCAGCCCCAGAATATAGTTTATTCTTACACATCAAGCATTTGTTTGTACCTCTCTTTGTGAAGAATTAAACTTTATTTGAAGGTGGTTTTATTCCCCCATGGTAGTTTATCAGTTTAGATATTTAGGTAACATTATCATCTCTGGACCTTCACAAGACAGAAGATGTTTTTATTTTTGTCAGTGCTTAGTTCTTAGAGAAATTGAAAGTATTGATAAAATATTTGGTCATGGGTGCCTGGGTGGCTCAGTTGGTTAAGCAACTGCCTTCAGCTCCAGTCACGATCCCAGAGTCCCGGGATTGAGTCCTGCATCGGACTCCCAGCTCCACGGGGAGTCTGCTTCTCCCTCTGACCTTCTTGTCTCTCATGCTCTCTCTCACTGTCTCTCTCTCAAATAAATAAATAAAATATTTAAAAAAAAATTTGGTCATACCATCTATTTCCCCACATCTAGGATTTTCTTTTTTCTTTCCTTCTTTCTTCCTTTTTTTTTTTTTTAAAGATTTTTATTGATTTATTTCACAGAGACAGCGAGAGAGGGAACACAAGCAGGGGGATTAGGAGAGGGGAAGCAGGCTTCCCTCTGAGCAGGGAGCCCGGATACGGGGCTCTATCTATGCAGGGCTTGGGACTTGATCCCAGGACCCTGGGATCATGACCCAAGCTGAAGGCAGACGCCTAACAACTGAGCCACCCATGTGCCCCACATCTGGGATTTTCGTATGCTTTTACCTACACAGGAGAGTGTAGACAGAATATAGTCAACATGGATAGAGTCTCTTAAGTTTGTATTCCAAACGCATATACTTCATTTCTCATCTCAGGTTTCTCAGATGTTCATCCGAATTGAGGAATTCCTGCGAGTGCATTTCAGTCTAATCTAGTATTTTTTTGAGGGTCCTGTCCATATTTGATAATTTTGGTTAGTGATACTTTGAGATGTGATAATCAGAAATAACTCACTCTCTACTTTAAAGTCTCATTTAGTCTGAGCTAATAAAATTAATAACCACAAAATAAAAAAGAGATAGTGGCCAGATACTCAGCCTTCAGTTAGCCAAGTATCCAGACCACATATTACCTTGGCACTTAGCAGTGAGCAAATTCTGTGGGCTTAAGGAGAGACCAATTTTCAGATGTTGTAAGTAAAACAAGTTTTTTTCTTATAAAAGCCTTGTGTGTCTTTTTTCCTTAACAGTAAAACCAATACAATATGCAAGAAATGTGCTCAGAATGTGCAGTTATATGGAACGGTAAGTAGGGTTTCTCTGTACCTAACAGTGAGTACTCAGGTCCTTGGAACCTTATATTCTGTGGATTATTAATGTAATTACTATATTTTTATTAGAACTTCTTATGTGTAAATACTTTCTCAGTGAACTTTATCCAGTATTTGAGCTTTCGAGCTTAGCTAATAGTATTGAGAAGGTCTGTGTTTATGGTCATGATGGCAGGATTGTCATAATTTTCCTTGAGGGCTTCAGTAACCAGTGTGAAAAGAGGAGGAGAAAGATGGATCCTATGATGTGACCTCTTTGGTAGCATTTGACTTCATTTGGATGAATGGATTTTTTTTTTTTTTTGGTCTCTCAGTATTAGGGTTCTGGATATTATGTCCTTGCAGGGAATCTCCTAGCCTGTGATACAGTGATAATGACAAAGAGGTCTTTTGAGAAATTTGGAAGCACTTGCTGGTTTCTTCAAAGTACTGGTTCTGTTGAATTTCTCACAGAAGTCCCAGCATATACACGAATGGGCTTTTGTTATTTGTTCATTTATTTGTTTTAAAATCAATAGTCTTGTGCAGAAAAACACCTTACATAGTGTTGGGAATTGGGCTTCATTCGATTGGTGTAGAAGGAAATTTATGAAGTTGGGAATACATTTTTACAGTGACTAACGAACAATGTAATAGGAATGATTGCTTTAAAAAATGCACTGTTATTTTATAATATACTCAGTTGAAACTTTTTCTCTCTTTTTACACCAAAGAGCCAATTAAGACGGAAAAAAACACTGAAACTTTTTCTCTCTTTAAGCCCAAACCTTGTCAGTACTGCAACATAATTGCAGCGTTTATTGGCAACAAATGCCAGCGCTGCACGAATTCAGAGAAGAAGTATGGACCACCATATTCGTGTGAACAGTGTAAGCAGCAGTGCGCATTTGACAGGAAAGATGACAGAAAGAAGGTAAAGCTCTGTGTTTTTGTTGATTTTTTTTTTTCTTTCAAAGAAATTAAGGTGGGTCACTTATGTCAAAAAGACATAAACAAGGGGCGCCTGCTGGGCTTAGTGGGTGGGACCATATGACTCTGAATCTTGGGGTTGTGGGTTTGAGCCCCATGTTGGGTGCAGAGATTCTTAAAAATAAAAATAAATAAAATCTTAAATAAAATAAAATCTTAAAAAATCTTAAAAATAATCTTAAAATAAATCTTAAATAAAAATAAAATCTTTAAAAAAAAAGGGGGGGGGCGCCTGGGTGGCTTAGTCACTTAAGCATCCGACTCTTCATCTTGGCTCAGGTTTTGATCTCAGGGTTGTGAGTTCAAGCCCTGACTTGGACTCGGTGCTGGATGTGGAGCCCACTTCACTTAAAAAAAAAAAAAAAAAGACATATGACAGAGAAAAGAATTCTCAGTTCCTCTTCCAGATGTTATTGACCTTGAAGATTTTTAGCCTTTATTTTCTTCTTTTACTAAATGTGGACCATTTTATTCTCTTTTTTAAAAAAATAGCATATATATTTTTTTAAGATTGTTTAATTAAGTGATCTCTACACCCAAGGTAGGGCCTGAACTCATGACTCCAAGATGAACAGTTGCATGTTCTTTTTGACTGAGCCACTCAGGCACCCCCGGAGTATTGTATTCTAGTATCTCATGAGTTAGTATTTCATGAGAATCTGAATTACAGTGATCAATATCCCATGTAAGTGAAGTGATGACTGGCAAAAGTCTATTGAATTCTGTAAAGGAAAGATTGTGACTTAAGCAGGATGCATGACCAGTTTTACTCTCTGACTCTTTTAAGTGTTTCTATCCGTTGAAACTAAAAAATCACAAGATGACATGGAAGAGAGCCCTATGTGGAGGGATGGGGCGTTGGTAGAATAAAAGTGGTTTAGATTTGTTCTGTTTAAAACCCAGTGGCGGGGCGCCTGGGTGGCTCAATGGGTTAAGCCTCTGCCTTCGGCTCAGGTCATGATCTCAGGGCCCTGGGATTGAGCCCTGCATCGGGCTCTCTGCTCAGTGGGGAGCCTGCTATTCACCGCCCCCCGCCGCCTGCCTCTCTGCCTACTTGTGATTTCTGTCTGTCAAATAAATAAATAAAATTTAAAAAATAAATAAATAAAACCCAATGGCTTCCAGCTGCACTTAGAATAAAACCCAAACCCCTTCCCTGGCCTGCACGGCCCACAGCTGCCTCTCAGTCTCATCTGACCTCTCACCTCCCACCCCTCACCTTGTTTCAGCCATGTTGGCTGCCTTTCAGCCCTTTAGACATGCCCGTGTCATTCCCACCTTTGTGCTAGCTGTTGTTTTGCCTGATACATCCTTCTCCAAAGTGTCTTTAACCAGTTCCTCATGCTCAGATGCCTCTTCTTCACAAAGACCCTTTACTGACTCACTCACTCACCCCTTGTCATATTACCCTGTTTTATTGTCTTCATAGCATGTAACATCGTGAGAAATTAATCTTGTTTATTTGCTTATATGTTTGTCTACCTCCACTAGAATATGAGCTCTGTCTTGTTCTTTGCCACATTTCCAGTGGCCTGGCATATAGTAGGTGTCCCCTCCAATATTACAATATATGTATGTATTATAATATATATGTGTGTGTATGTATATATATTTTATATATGTTACATAAATGTATATGTATATATTTAGATTGATAAGAGTTATACTTTATTGAGAAATATTTCCTTTCTCTTTTGTTTTACCAAACATGGCCAAAATATTAGTCTGAAATATATCTCCACCTTGCTGTTCCTTACTGAGAAAAAGTTTACTTCTCATTTTCTACCTTTTCAAAAGTGACTGAAAAAGTGATTATTTTATGTATCTTTTTATATTGAGGCATAGCATACCTTATATAAGTTTCATATGTACAGCATAATGATTAGGTATTTGTGTGTACTGGAAAGTCATCAGCACAATAAATCCAGTTAACATCCATCATTATGCACAGTTAACAGAATTCTTTTCTTGAACTTTTAAGATTTACACTCTTAGCAACTTTCAAATATGCAACGTAGTATTATTAACTGTAATCATCATACTGTATATTATATCCCTGTGACCGATTTATTTTATAACTAGAAGTTTATACCTTTTGACTACTTTTACCCATTTTACCTACCCTCCACTCCCTACCTCTGGCAACTATCAATTTGTTCTCTTCAATAAATATTCTTTTTTTTTTTTTAAGATTTTATTTATTTATTTGACAGAGAGAGATCACAAGTAGGCAGAGAGGCAGGCAGAGAGAGAGAGGATGAAGCAGGCTCCCTGCAGAGCAGAAACCCAACGTGGGGCTCGATCCCAGGACCCTGGGATCATGACCTGAGCCGAAGGCAGAGACTTTAACCCACTGAGCCACCCAGGCACCCCCAACAAATATTCTTTTAATGAAAGAATACAGTACAGAAACTTTTTCAGTGTCCAGAGCTACTTTTTGGAGATGCTTAGGCTCACAAGAGCTAACTCTTACTAACCAAATTCCATTAATTTACAATGGGAGGATATAACTCTCCAGTGACCAGAATACTCCTGCCTGCCAGTGAGAGCACATTTTCCCTAAATCAAGATACTGGAGAAGCTGACTTAGGAATCAGGAAGTAGCATGTAATAATAGTTGGAGTATAAGCCTCGCAGTCCCATAGACCTGGGTTAGCTGAATGATCCTGGGCGAGTTACTTAATCTTATTATGCATCAGTTTCATCTTTCCAGTGGGAAACAACAGTAGCTGCTTCACAGGACACAGGGAGATTTAGTTGAGGTAGAAGACTTGCCTAAGTTCACACACCTCACAAGTGGCAGAATTGGGACTTAACCCAGAGGTTCTAGCTCCCAGTACCTATATTCTGTAGTACCCATGTACAACATTCTCTTTTCTTTATCTTTGTCTCCTTGTCTTTCAGGTAGATGGGAAATTGCTGTGCTGGCTTTGTACACTTTCGTACAAACGAGTCCTTCAGAAGACCAAAGAGCAGAGGAAACATCTGAGCAGCTCTTCCCGTGCCAGCCACCAGGAGAAGGAACAGTATAGTCGACTAAGTGGTGGCAGCCATTATAACAGGTAACCCCAAGATGCACAAGATAGGACTGGAAGTACTGGTTGGTCTGATAGAATACACAGTCAGCCACGGGAGATGCCATTTAGTATACATTTTCCTGGTCTTCTCTCTCTAGTTACTAGCCTCTACCACATTTTACAGTTCGTATATCTTCCAAGTGCCAGAGAGATTTCCGTAAGGTATCAGGATTTCCTGACTTTGTTTGTACTGTCTGAAAAGTTTGTGGAACTTTCCCTGTAATGTTCTCCTCACCTTTGGAGTGGGCTATCTCCTTAGAAGTTTGGACATTTCACTTTCTGAGGCATGCAGCATTTTTATGCATATTTGATCAGGAGGTTGGTAGATGTTCTAGGTTTGTCCTGGTGGAATCTAGTCAAAAAGACGTCCTTTCATTGTAGCCTTGCTTTCTTTCAGAGTATCTGAAGTGTTGTTAAGAGTTCTGGGTCTGGATTGAATCCCAGCTCTGTCAGGTTCTCTGTGTGGGATCTTGGGCAAGCTTTTTTCATCTTTAAAATCGGGAAATAATGGTATTACCTCATGGAATTGTTGTGAAGATAAATTATATAGTACATGCATAGTGATTAGTTTTATAACTGGCATTTAGGAACCATTCACTATATTTTAGTTACTGTTTGTTACTGTTACCATTATGATTTTGTTTGTTCATTTAGCAAACATTATTAAGTACTCTCATGGGCCAGCGACTCTGCTAGGAAGGCAGAGATGAATACAAGAATCAAGCTGCTCATCGAGAGTATGCAGTCTGGTAGGGAAGACAGACCTGTAATCCAATCATTGTAATATAATTCGATGAGCATGAGAAACATCGAGATACAGGCACGAGAGGCAGTAGTAATTAACTGCCTTGGAAAGTCAGGCAAGAGAGCCTCAGAGAAGAGCTGGTGTTAGACCTGGAGCTTAGGATGAGTTGGAATCCTCACAGAGGGAATGAGCAGAGGCTTCGTAGGCTGAGGGAATAGCGTTTGCTGAGACATGGAGGGTGTGAGACCCTCCATGGAACCCTGGGGAACTACAGGTCCTTTTATGTTGCTGGACCTTATGTTCGAGAGCCAGGAAATGGAAGAAAAAGGGGTTTTGCAGACATGTTAAGGAGCATGAACCTGAGCCTGGCGTCCTTAAAAAAAAATCAACCCTGATTATTGTGGAGAATACACTGGAAGAGAGACTGGAGGCTAGTTAAGAAGCTTTTCATATGAGTCCACGATAAGAGATATTAATATTAGAATCTCAACTGAGGCCGTGGCACCGGAGATCAAAGAAGCAGATTCAGGAAGATAGTTTAGAGGGAGAATTATGAGAGATTTAGATAATTTGATGAACAGGTAGAAAGGCAGGAGCTGGGTGAGTAAGGGATAATTCTCAGGTTTTTTACTTGGGGGAATAGGTAGATTCTTAACGGAGAGAGAATATAGGAAGAAGAGAAGTTCAGTTTTTAAAAGTTGAGTTTGTGGGGTGCCTGGGTGGCTCACTTGGTTAAGTATCTGCCTTCAGCTCAGGTCCTGATCTCAAATCCTGGGATGGAGCCCTGCGTCAGGTGCCCTGCTCAGCAGGGTGTCTGCTTCTCCCTCTCCCTCAGTTTCTCCACCCACTCGTGCTCTGTCTGTCTGTCTCTCAAATAAATAAATAAGATCTCTTTTAAAAATTTAAAAAAAATAAAAAGTTGAGTTTGCGGCGTCAAAAAGAATTATTTTTTGGGAGCTTAGCCTAGAACTGAGAAGAAAGGTTCAGATGTGGCCCATTGGTAGCAAGGAAGAGTCAGTGGGAATAGAAGTTGGTATAAAGTGTGGATTCCTGCTGCTTCACCCCAGACTTTAATTCATTAGGATGTAGGATAGAGTCCATGAAGCTGCATTTGGGGAATACCATTTCCAACCCATATGATAAGTAGTTGTTAAAATCATGCTCTTGGATGATGTAATTCAAGTTGGAGGCTGAGAACAGAACTCTAGAAGCCCTCAAGAAGGATGTAGTAGGGGTGCCTGGGTGGCTCAGTGGGTTTAGCCTGTGCCTTCGGCTCAGGTCATGATCTCAGGGTCCTGGGGTCAATCCCCGAATTGGGCTTTTTGCTCAGCCGGGAACCTGCGTCTCCCTCTCCCTCTGCCTGCCTCTCGCCTACTTGTGATCTCTATTTTTCTCTGTCAAATAAATAAATAAAAATCTTAATAAAAAAAAAAAAAAGAAGAAGGATGGAGTATTTGCAGACCATGTATCTGATCAGGGGTTAATATAGAAAATATATGGGGGCGCCTGGGTGGCTCAGCAGGTTAAAGCCTCTGCCTTCAGCTCAGGTCATGATCCCAGGATCCTGGTATCGAGCCCTGCATCGGGTTCTCTGCTCAGCAGGGAGCCTGCTTCCCTTCCTCTCTCTTGTCTGCCTCTCTGCCTACTTGTGATCTCTGTTAAATAAATAAATTAAAAAAAAACTAATAAATAAATAATTATAAATAAATTAAATTATTTTTAATAAATTAAATAAATTAAATTTAATAAATTAAATTATAAATAAATTTAAAAAAACTTAAAAAAGAATAATATTTCCCTAGGGGGGAAATATATATATATAAATATAAAATATATGAAGAGTTCATACAACTCAATAATTAAAAAAGCAAATCATCCAATTTAAAAATGGACAAAGGACCTGAATAGACATTTTTCCAAAGAAGACATACAAATGGCCAGTAGATACATGCAAAGGTGCTAAACATCACTAATCATCAAGGAAATGCACATCAAAACCACAATGAGCTATTACCTCACATCTTTTAGGATGGCTATTATCAAAAAGACAAGAAGGGTGCCTGGCTGGCTGGAGTTGGTGGAGTGTGCGATTCTTGATCTCAGGGTCATGAGTTTGAGCCCTACATTGGGGATGGAGCCTACTTAAAATTTAAAAAATTAAGAAGATTTCTAGAAAAGTACTTTTTAAACCATAAGATGAATTATACTTCTTATTAAGATTTTATTGACTCTGTTCCCATAGTTATTAATAAAGCAAGTAATATTTAGTTAAAGCTAAGAATTTTGGGGGCCTATGAAAGAGAGCTAGCCATGCGTTCAGGACCTATGAAATCAACATGTTGGTGGATTTTAATAATCAAGAATAGGGCACCTGGGTGGCTCAGTTGGTTGAGTGTCTGCCTTCAGCTCAGGTCGTGATCCCAGGGTCCTGGGATCAAGCCCCACATCGGGCTCCTTGCTCAACGGGAGGTCTGCTTCTTCCTCTCCCTCTGCCTGCCGATCCCCCTGGTTGTGCTTTATTTCTCTCTTTTTTGTCAAGTGAATAACTGAAATCTTAAAAAAAAAAAAAAAACAAGACCGATTAGCTCTTCTTGTATAGAAGAGCTATGATATCATGTTGGTCCCATTTAACAAACTTTTATTGTGATGTATTATAAATCTTTGATTTCTAATGTGTGTGTCTCTATTTTTGCATTAAAAGCCAGAAAACACTTTCTACATCTTCAATTCAAAATGAAATCCCAAAGAAAAAATCCAAGTTTGAGTCAATCACAACCAATGGAGACAGGTAAGCCAGTTGGTGTGTGTGCGTGCTTCCGTTTGAGCTTCTGATACAGTTCCTGAAACAGGACATTCCAGGGTATGCCTTGGACCTAATCTAGGGTTGTTATTGAGCCTCTGAGCATCATTACATTAGCCGCTTGGTATCTTATCAATAAGTGGTGCCGATGTTTGTTTATAACTAATCCTGTCAGTAAAAGACAAGCACATATAACTGGATTTAATAGCACCCGAATTCTGTAGTCCACAAATAAGTCCCCCACACTGATTCCAAGAAGTCAGGAGCTGTATGCTTTTCAGTATGATCTGTGCCTGTGGCCTCCTCTAGGCAGGACAGGAGTTGGTCTTGAGAGGTGGAACAGAGACCAGTTAGAGTTAAGGCAGTATTGCTCAGTCTGTGAGGGGTAATCCAAGCTTCCTTAGTATGCAGAAAGCCCAAGGCAGATACTGAATTAGCAGAGAATGAGATGCATTCAAATATTTTTACTTCTTTTAAACCTAAATACATATTTTTACTTAATATAAGCCATTTATAAAGTTTAAATGCTGCAATTTTATACCAAATACTCCTGTGTTTATTCGCTAAAAAAATATATATTTTTATTCTTTGCTTTCTCTTCTCCTGAACGATGCTTCCTCTTGCAAGCTGCTTTGTCCTAATGTCCAGAGTGCCCCATCTGTGTTGGTAGAGTGGCTGGTTTCCAGCCAAGTCTTGGGGCCACCCATTTTCCCATTTCTGCAGGCCCAGGCATCCTGAAGAGAGACACTGATATACTCTTCTCGAGAATTCTTACAATCATGTCCATTCTGAAAACTCCTAGTATCAGTTCTTCCTCACAGCCAGTGGTGGGTATGGGAGTAGACTAGTACATAGGCTTACCAGGGCTGAATTTCGTTTAGGGGAGCACAAAGCATCTGTGAAATTTATTCTTTCCTGTTACCTTTTTTATGAAGTTGATTTTAGATTCTACAAGGTGTCTAATTTTTTTTTAAAGATTTATTGATTTATTTGAGAGGGAGAGAGTGTGTTGGGGAGGGGCAGAGGGAGAGAATATCCAAGCAGACTCTCCACTGAGCGCTGAGCCCAACCTAGGACACCATCCCACAACCGATGAGATCATGATCTGAGCCAAAACCAAGAGTTGGGTGCTTAACCGACTGAGCCACCCAGTCACCCCTACAAGGAGTCTTTTTATCAGCCAGTATCACTGATTTATACTTTTTGAATTGAACCTTCTGGAAATGTTTAACTTATATGGGAGAAAGAACCATAAAGACCATCTTCTCTGGTCAACTTCACTGTTCACTGAGCAGATATTCCGGCCATTACAAAGATTGTCCCATCACCTCTGCCAGGATGCATGATCCTGCAAAAACCATGTCAAGGGGTGAACCTTTCTGAGTTCCCTGCCTTTATAGAGGTCTAGGCCAAGACCCACAGCCTTTAGATGCATCATTTCTGTTTTGTGCTCACTTATGACCCAGACTGTACTTGAATGACCTGGAAGAAATTCATTTATAACCCTTAGTTGAACCAACCAGTCCTTAAAGTTTACCTTCTTTTAGCTTATTTTGTTCTTGAGATACTGCCATTATTCTTGCTGTCCACTGCTATGAATATACAATGTGAAACCTAAGTTTTCTGTTCAGAGTGTTTTCTTGCATCTGGTCACCAGTAAAGATTGTTTTCTCAATGCTGACCCTAACACGGTCTTGCACAATCTCCTCTGGAAAAGATCTGAAAAGATCATTTCTTTCTTGAAATGTCGATGCTAATTTTTAAAATAAGTTCCCCTAATAACTTGAAAATTTGGAAAATTTGGGGGGGCCTGGGTGGCTCAGTCATTGAGCATCTGCCTTCGGCTTGGGTCCTGATCCCCAGGGTCCTGGGATTGAGCCCCGCATCAGGCTCCCTGCTCAGTGGGAAGCCTGCTTCTCTCTCTCCCACTCCCCCTGCTTGTGTTCCCTCTCTCGCTATGTCTCTTCTGTCAAATAAATAAATTAAATCTTTTAAAAAAATTAGGAAAATTTTTTGCTTCCACAAAAATTATTTTTGTACATGTATAAGGTCTGTTGTGTTTGAATGTTTGTGCATTAAGCAGGTCCTAACTACCAATTCCACTTGTTTGCCTTTCTTTTAAAAGTTCATAGCATAAGTTAAATTACATTTTTTCCTTTTCTTTTTACTTTTTGTGAGGTTCTTTCTTGCTTTCCTTTGAGAACATTTATTTTATTTTTTTTTTAAATTTAAGATTTTATTTATTTATTTGAGAGAGAGACAGAGCACAAGTAGGAGGAGCAGCAGGCAGAGAGGGAAGCAGGCTTCCCTATCGAGCAAGGAGCCCAATGAAGAACTCGATCCCAGGACCCTGAGATCATGACCTGAGTTGAAGGCAGATTCTTAACCGACTGAGCCACCCAGATGTCCCAAAAACATTTTTTTAAAAAAAGATTATTTTAGAGAGAGAGAGTGTGCACATGCACATAGGGGTAGGGGCAGAGGGAGAGAATCTCGAGCAGACTCCCCTCGGAGTGGGAGCCCCACACAGGGCTGGATCTCACAACCCATGAGATCATGACCTGAGCAGAAACCAAGAGTTGGACACCAAACCGACTGAGCTACCTAGTCACCCCTCACTTTGAAGATATTCTGATAAGCCTTTTTTTTTGATGGTCCTTTTGTAATGTCATGCAAACCCGCAGTTCTTTTCCTGAGTATCTGTCTTGAATTCAGTTCTGTACCAGATGTTGGCAAGTCTCACTTGTGAGCTCTCTGTTGTAGCTGCTTCCCCATTTTCACTTGACTGTTTTCCTGGCCCCATGTTTAAAATATCCATGTATGCTCTTGTCCTTTCATTGTTATCCCCTCTTGTCTTCTGCAGGCTGCTAACAACTTTCCATTCATCTTGCTGTTCTACCGCATTCTTCTCTCTTAGTTTTTAAGTTTTGACACATATTTGATGTTTTTTCTCCTTTTTTCCTTTTCCATTAGCCTTCTGTATCCTGCAGAGAGAACACATCACTTTAGGTTAGGTTTTGTGTTTTGTTTTTTTCAAGATCTTATTTTTTTATTTAAGAGACAGAGTGAGAGAGAGTGCATGCGCACAGGGGGAGGGGCAAAGGGAGAGAGACAAGCAGACTCCCCGCTGAGCAAGGAGCCTGACTTGGGACTTGATCATGACCCCGAGATCATGACCTGAGCTGAAGTCAGATTAACCAACTGAGCCACCTAGGCACACCTAGGTTTTTTATAAAACCTTTTCTCAAATAATTTTATTTTTTATTTTTAAAAAGATTTTATTTATTTATTTGAGGGGGGAGGGGCAGAGGGAGAGGGAGAGGGAGAGAGAGTCTTAAGCAGACTCTGTGTTGAGCGCAGAGCCTGACATGGGGCTTGATCTCACAACCCCGAGATCACAACCTCAGCCAAAATCAGATACTCAACCAACTATGCCACCCAGGTGTCCCCTCAGATAGCCTTATACTTCTAAATTTTTTTTTTTTTTAAGAATTTATTTATTTATTTATTTGACAGACAGAGATCACAAGTAGGCAGAGAGGCAGGCAGAGAGAGGAGGAAGCAGGCTCCCTGCAGAGGAGAGAGCCCGATGCGGGGCTTGATCCCAGGACCCTGGGATCATGACCTGAGCGGAAGGCAGAGGCTTTAACCCACTGAGCCACCCAGGTGCCCCTTTGTTGGTTTTTTTAAGTATCCTGCAGAATTCATAGCCTCCCTCTCGTATTTTCTAGTTTGTTGAAATTGTAGCAAAAACCTTCCAATTTGAGGAAAATCTGAGTTGATTTCTAGCTTTCCTTCCCAGAGGAAATGCACCAGCTACTTTTTGATCATATTTATTTATTATTCTGTTGGTAATAAAAAAGTACCCTCAATAATAGGTGATGCCCAGGCATACCTTGTGGTTTATTGTTTCTAAAGGACATTCTTTTCCTTTCCTCATAGGTTTTTGTTTTTGTTTTTTAAAGATTTTACTCTATTATTTTTAAAGTTTTTTTTATTTATTTGACAGAGAGAGAGAAGAGATCACAAGTAGGCAGAGAGGCAGGCAGAGAGAGAGGGGGAAGCAGGCTCCCTGCTGAGCAGAGAGCCCAATGCGGGGCTCAATCCCAAGACCCTGAGATCATGACCCGAGGCGAAGGCATAGGCTTAACCCATTGAGCCACCCAGGCACCCCAAAATTTTACTTTTAAGTAATCTCTACACCCAGCATGGGTCTTGAACTCAGGATCGAGAGTTGCATCCTTAACTGACTGAGCCAGCCAGTCCCCCCTCCTTGTAGTTTTATTTCATTCTTCATTTGAAACATGCCTGAAAGAGTAGATTTACTTTGTGTGGCCTTTGAGGACAGACCCAGGGCCAGAGGACGGGAATGACAGGGAGGCAGGTTTTGGCTTAACCTGAGGAGGATTATTCTTATATTAAAAGGTTTAGAAACGACAAGAAGCTTCCCAGAGAAGTGTAGTGAGTTCCCTGTCATTGGAGATATTTGAAAAGAGACTGGATCTAATTTTCTGCCTTGCTAACCTAACCATCTGTTTTCATTTGATTTCCAGCAGTTCTTATTAATCAAAAGTTAGAGAGTTAGAAAGGTCAGGCCCTAACACAGGATAGACATGACTGGTTTTGTCAACAATGTATTGGAATGGGAATAATCCTCTCTTAAGAAGCAGGTAGAGAAGAGCATTAGAAACTTTGGGGACCACAAGATCTATATTAGCCCATGACTCTGTTTCATTTGTCATTCTAGTTATGGGCTTACGTAAATTCTTTTGGATGGAGGGAAGACAGTCCCTTGGCAGGTATTGAAACTGGTGGAGACTGATGGGTTCTGTCAGTATTTTCTCCTGCTTGCCTTGTTTTATTATATGGCATTTACTTTTTGCCACCCAGTAATTCTGCGTATTCATCAGTTATGAAAGCACAGGTTCATTCTTCTGACATGCTTCATGTAGACCAAGAGAGAATATTCTTATCAGTGGACTGTGTCTTCTAGCCATAGAAATGTTTGACTTGGTAACTGTGATGCTGTCCAGTGATTCTGCTTGCTGTTTAGAGTTTCTGCCTGTGTAGAGGAATGCTGGTTATTAGATGTAGTTCAAGATGGAGGAA
This sequence comes from Martes martes, assembly GCF_963455335.1. Classification (NCBI taxonomy): domain Eukaryota; kingdom Metazoa; phylum Chordata; class Mammalia; order Carnivora; family Mustelidae; genus Martes; species Martes martes. Next base: position 171,024,249 of record NC_137891.1, on the reverse strand, counting down.
CGAACCAACAGCAAGGGGGACCTAGAGTCGTTGCCATATTGATGCAGGGAGCTGGGAATCAACATTCTGCTGTGTGCTTAGGAAAAACAGGTCTGTGTTTTACTTTAAAGGTTGCCCTGGGAATAGTAAGAGCTTTCTTTGGGAAGCCTTTAGAGAAGGGCAGGATTTGACTCTCATGGTGATGATTCCTTAACTTGTTTTGGGTATAAGACATCTCTGACCAACCAGGGAAAGCTACGGATCCTCACCCTAGAAACCACCCATTGTATGTATACATTGACTTGTACATATAATTTCAGGGGGTTACAGATTCCCTGGAGCTGGGCCTCGTTAGAAAACACTGCTAAGAGGACAGAGTTCACCTGGCACTTGGAAAAGATGAAGTGCTCAAATGCTGTTACTGGGAAGAATCTGTTAAAAACCCAGGTTGTGGTGTGACTGGAATTTGCTAGAGTCTTTTCCTGGAGTGCTAGGATGGAGCCCCACATCCCGCTCCCTGCCCAGTGGGGAGTCTGCCCCTCCCCCTGCTTGTGTTTTCTCTCTTTCTCTCTCAATAAATAAAATCTTTTTTTTTTTTCTTTAAGATTTTATTTATTTGACAGAGTGAGAGAGAGCACGAGCAGGGGGAGCTGTAGGCAGAGGGAGAGGGAGAAGCAGGGTCTCCGCTGAGCAAGGAGCCCCACCTGGGACTGGATTCCAGGAACCTGGGATCATGACCTGAGCTGAAGGCAGCCGCATAACCAAATGAGCCACCCTGGTGCCCCAATAAGTAAAATCTTTTAAAAAACTTTCATCTTTTTATAATTTTTTTTTTAAAGATTTCATTTATTTACTTGACAGAGAGAGAGATCACAAGTAGGCAGAGAGTCAGGCAGAGAGAGGGGGGAAGCAGACTCTCTGCTCAGCAGGGATGCTGAGGCAGATGCGGGGCTTGATCCCAGGACCCTGAGATCATGACCTGAGCCGAAGGCAGCGGCTTAATCCACTGAGCCACCCAGGCGCCTCTATCTTTTTATAATTTTGAAAAGGGACTGACCGACCCTGAGATGGAATGCAGCAGCTTCTTTTTTTTTTTTTTTTTTTTAAGATTTTATTTATTTATTTGAGAAAGAGAATGGGGGGGGAGGGACAGAGGAGAGGGAGAAGCAGACCCCCCACTAGCAGGGAGCCCCACGACAGGCACCCCTTTGTAGCGGCTTCTTAGCAGCTGTACCACATCACAGTGCTTTGGGGCAGAAAATAAAGAACCAAAAGATGAACTCTATGGGGAGCTTTAAAAGAAAAATACGTGAGCTTACAATTGATCATTTATCCAGATTCTGGGGAAATTAGGCACAAAAAATTGACTGTTTCACCCATAAATAATTGGGAATCTTCAGTGCACCTGAAACAAAATGTCCTTGACTCTTGGAGAATGCATTTGCTTTCACCTTGAATGTGAATGCTGCAGAAATGCTATGGGTTGTGGTTTGGTTGGTATAGTTATCTCATGATCACCTTGCCTGTGCAGTTTCACAAATGCTATTGAATCTGGCATGGTGTGGAGCATTGTGCTTACTGCTGGGAATTCAAATAGTTGTTCTTACCCTTGAGCTTGTCGTCAAGTGGCCTATGGCGTGTCCTCAAGGAGAAAAAGGTTTATCCCTCCAAGTTATGATTTTTTTCGTCCCTCCATGTTTCTACTCAGCTTTTCCCCAGACCTGGCTCTGGACTCACCAGGCACTGACCACTTTGTCATCATTGCCCAACTGAAGGAAGAAGTGGCCACTCTGAAGAAGATGCTGCATCAAAAGGATCAAATGATTTTAGAGAAAGAGAAGAAGGTACAGTTTTGTTAATGCCTCTCAGGCCAGAATGATGCCAGGGTAAGCATGTGTACCATGGGGCATGGTGCTGACTCTTGTTTAACTGGTATTTATTTGGTACTGACCACTGACACTTTGAGAGAGCCCAATGGCAAGGTTGGGCTATCCTGGGAGAGACTTAATGTCTGCCAAGATGACTTGTGATCTGGTATGACCGTGGTGAAGCTACCTTGGTCAGGTGCATTTAGCAAGTTGATTTTTCTCAGCATTTGGAGGGAACTTCCGCTTTTCAGGGAGGATTTGTGTTGACCAGGCTTACAGAGGTTATGTATAAAATTACAGTGCCCCTCTTAATTCACAGTGGGGCATACCTGCTTACCACTCTTCTCAGTGTGAGCTGCTTTGGAAGGTTGTAATCAGAAGGTGCTGAATGAGCACAGAGTCAGGACAAGAGGAGGTAGTTATGTAATTGGAATTTTTAATGCTCTCAAGCTAAGAGAACCTGATGTCTCCATCTCTATTATTGGGAAGGCCATGTCTGTGGGGCAGTAATACTCAAAATATGTGGGCCAGGTCTTTTTTCTTCCTGGACAGTGTTCAGGTAGGCCTTCCTTCATGACTCTTGTCATGATCCCAGGGTCCTGGGATTGAGCCCCGAATCGAATCGGGCTCTCTGCTCAGCAGGGAGCCTGCTTCTTCCTCTCTCTCTGCCTACTTGTGATCTCTGTCTGTCAAATAAATAAATTTTTTAAAAAATTAAAAAGAGCAAAAACAAATAGTAGATTGTTTCTCATCACTTTTAGGATCAAGGTCACACTTCTTGGCTTAGAACACAGGCCCTTCCACATCATGCCTGCCTATCTGTAGTATCGTCTCCTGCCACTCTCCATGCTCATCAGTCATTCGAACAAGCTGTCAGTTACCTCGCACTCTCTGGCTGTGTCCAAACAGTTTCCTTTGCTTGGATGCTCTTCTCCCTATGTCGTGTGCCAGTTGTAGCTAATGTACCTCAAAACTCAGCTCACACATCACTTCCCTCTCTGTTCTTTGAATAGTGTAGTCAGTAGAAAAAGGCCTGGGGTTTGAATGCTAGCTCTGTCACTTGCTAACAATGTATGATCTTGGCCATGTTACTTAACCCTTTCTAAGCCTTGGTTTTCCCATCTATAAAATGGGAAAAATAATATTGCCCCCCCAAAGATTTATCATAGGATTGAATGAAAAATATAATCAAATAGTTTAGGGCCCCTGGCTGGCTCAGTTGGAGGAGCATGCAACTCTTGATCTCGGGATTGTGAGTTCAAGCCCCACGCTGGATACAGAGATTACCAAAAAAGCCAGAAGAAAACAAAAACAACCACAGAGAAAGATTACTAAGCAAAAACAAAACAATTATGTATATATTCAAACATTTTGCCTGGAACAGGGTTAAAAATTCAATAAATGCTTTTATTCTCCTGGCTTCTCTCAAACTATTAGTCATATTGTATTATAATTACTGATTTATTTGGAGGATTATTGACATGTATTGAATACATAAAATTTTTATTTTTTTAAGATTCTTTATTTGACAGAGAGCACTCACAAGTAGGTGGAGCGGCAGGCGAAGGGAAAGGTAAAAGCAGGCTTCCTGCTGGGCAGAGAGCCCAGCGTGACATGGGGCTCATGACCTGAGCTGAAGACAGATGCTTAACCGACTGAGCCACCCAGGCACCCCAATACATAAAATCTTTAAAACCTGCCAGTGATGAGGTATCAGAAATGATATGTCAGGATTTTGTATAATTTTCAAGAAATCTTCAGAAAAAATAGGATACAGAATCTCTTGGCTTTGATGTAGTTATGGATCTTCAGGAGAGCCTTGGATTTCATTCATTTGGGAAACCATTTAGTTCTTTGGTACCAGAACATTTTTGGTTGCACAGATATTTCTTCTGGTCATTCTGCCTTTTTTTTCCTCCCCTCAGATCACAGAGTTGAAGGCTGATTTCCAATACCAAGAATCTCAGATGAGAGCCAAAATGAACCAGATGGAGAAAACCCACAAAGAAGTCACAGAGCAATTGCAGGTGATTCTGCTTATTTTATGTGCTAACCCTGGTGTATTTAGCTGATTGTATTTTAAGTGATTGTCCCTTAGATTTCTTTGTTCTCAGGGTATTGACAAATTCACATTAATTCACCTTATAGTTGTCTTTTATTGTTTGACTGTTGGGTGTGTTCTGATCTTTTCCCCTCAAAAACAGTGAAAATAATAAATGTGTATTTTCATTTTTGGATAAGCCAGATGTGATTCCAGATGTCTGGATTATGAATTCAGCTTATCCAGCACATTAAGGCACTCCATGGTTTGTTTGTGTTGCACAAAGCACCTTTTGTAACCGTGGATCCCAGGAGGCTGTAGTGTGCTGATTAACCTCCAGCAAACACTGTCTTCCTCTGAACCAAGCCCTAGAGCTTTCTGTTGTTTTCTGCCTCAAGAGCTTGTTCTCTTCCTGACCCTCTATATTGTATGCCCTAGCATCTGCATGAAAAACGTGTCCTGTCCTGTTAAAACATCTTGCACTGACTTTTTTTGTTTAGGCCAAAAACCGAGAGCTCCTGAAGCAGGCAGCTGCCTTGTCCAAGAGCAAGAAGTCTGAGAAGTCAGGAGCTATAACCTCTCCATGAGAGACCATAAGGAGGCTCCCAGCCAACAGCAGCAGGATTCCTGGGTTAGCCTTGGTGACTGGGCTGTTCTCTGGGAATTGAAAGCTTTCTTAAGAAATCTCTATTTTATTACAGTTACCCTTCTTTGTGGGATTGCAGTGGGCTGAATGGAAACATCTGGTTAGTGCTGTGTCATGACTGCATGCTTGGATGTTTGGGGTTCCAAGCTCTCTGTCTCATGCTCTCACTCCTCTTCCCCCCCACTCCCAACCCCCAGTACTACTCTCTGTCTCTCTGTCTCTCCCTTTTGGTACTACTCTTTGTGTGTGTGTGGTGGTCACTGCTCAATGTTACGTGCAGAATGATTTTTTGTTTGTTTGTTTGTTTTGTTTTGTTTTGTCCATCATTGCATCCTGCCGTACCCATGAGCAAATAGTTTGGCATTAATTACATATCACTGCCACCCTCTGAACTTTGAAAACTGCCACCTTAAGACTTGGTAAATGGAAGAGGCTTTCTCTCTCCAATAAACCTTTTGCTTCAGGGTATATTCTTGGGTTTTTTTCCAGGTATATTATGTATGAACTTTGTACTATGTATAGCCAGAGTTTTATTTATTTTTTAAAAAAAGAAACTTTTTCTTGATAAAGGAATAATGGTAGCCTAGCTTGTTCTTCTTGTAAAAGTGATGCCTCTTTAAAAAAAAAAAAAAGTTCTACTCTCTACCTTTTCGTAAAGGAATAAGACCTTTTCTTGTTACCTTGGAGTCTTAAAAACTGATTGCTGAGGTGAAACAATTCAATGCAGAAGTATGGAGTTAAGTGCCTTTTGGAGGATTTCTTGGAAGAGCATTTAAGAAGAGGATGCTTAAGGGAGATAGCAAAGATTTGAACAGTCTGTCTTTTTAAATAAGGGCAGAAAGAAAGGTTGTCCAGGTTTTACTGGACATTTCCCTCCCCTATCCCTTTCTTGATTGTTTTATGTGACTGATTTTAAATTCCCACACTGCCACTTCTTTTAAAAAAAAAAAAGCACCCTTATATGAGTTGTTATATTGGGCCATTGTCAGAGAACATTTTTTTTTTTAATGAGCAGATTCAAAATGGGATCATACTCGAACTACAGAGCATTTTGAGAGTCAGTATGAGCTGCTCAAATATGGACTTTGAATCTGATTGCAAGAATTGATATCACTGTACCTTCTCCCCACTCCTCCTTGTCCACCCCAGCCTGTACACTCCCTGCTTTGAATGGAAATATATTGAAAACAGGTGCTTATCAGAAGCAGCTTGGCCTCAGCCAGAATTGTTAGTGTCCTATTTTCCCTTCTTGACCCAACAGGCACATGGATTTACTTTTCTAGGAGAGGAGATAGATTTGCACTTCTAGCCATTCTCTCAGGTCCTCTGCGGGATGTTTGTGAAAGAAATGAGGGATGTGTAATATGCCATGAAACACAGTAAAATCAACTACCTTGGAATCCTTAATGGAGAGGGAGGGGTGCTGAGGCTAGAGGTAACAATGAGGGCAGATGACCTTTGCACCTCAGTGTACCAAAATTGTAAGCAGTCAGTTTAACTTGCAAGGCATTTCCTAGAGGCAGATGCTTATGATTTGTAATAACATTCTCACAAGTGGAGCCATGCACAGAATTGGACGGAGATGTGGAAATGGGTGGCTTTTTTTCTGAGAAGAGAAACAATGGACCATGTTGCTTCTATCTCACTCTAGTAGGGGAAGTCATTTTCCCTTCTAAGCAGGGGGAACGGCAGTGCTAAATAGTTTTGTAACTTTTTGAATGAGAAACTTTTAGGTAAAGATAAACTGTCAGATAATATTTTTCAGACGCATTTACATTTGACTATGGGGAAAAGATGGTGAAAAAAGTTACAGTCATGGTTTTTTGGGTTTTTTTAATTTGGAAGACTTGAGAAATTCTGTTTCATGAAGTGATAATATAAAAACACATAGTTAGTTTTATACTAAATCTTTTTTTAAGGTCTTGGCATTTAATATAAAGCAGATTCACACATTTTCTAACTTTCCACAAGTTCCAAAAAGTAAAGGAAGAAACCTCAGTCTTAAAATTTTGGTTTTTAAAAATCATGACACTGTTTTACCATGAAATTGAGTAGCTAACTTTTGGTAACACCTTTTGTTCATTTGTATGTTTGTATAATGGACATTTTGAAACACAGGAATGTTTTGGTTTGTACAAACTTTGAAAAATGTGTGTTAATAAAAATTCAAATTGACCCAAGTATAATTGTTGGATGATTGATTGATTGATGGCTGGTTTACCAATGGACATATCCCATGGTGCCCATCAGCCTAGAAAACATTTGTCTTGCTTGTAGATTTAAACAATTAAAAGCCTAACTGTGGTAACAGGGAGTTTCATATCTCCATCAGAGAATAAACTCTCTTTTTTCTTCTACTTTATTTTCCAGGTTAAGTGCTTATTTTGTTATAAACACTATGCTAGACGATGAGGATACAGAAGTGAAGAAGATTGACAAAGTTACTGTCCTTATGGGCTTCTATTTATACTTGATCTTAGCCAAAAGGCCAAGAAGCGATATGTGGGCTTCTATTTAGTGAAATACTGGACAACACTAGTTGTCTTGTTTCTTGATTTTGTATTTACCATTATTTTTCAAAATACAATGTAGGATGAATCTTTATAAGGTACAAGTGAAAGGATTTTGAGACATCTCAAGAAGGAGAGGAATGTTACTAGTTTGAAACTTTGGTACTGGTGGGTTTTACTTTTTTATTTTTATAAAGATTTTATTTATTTATTTGGCAGAGTGGGAGAGACAGTGAGAGAAGGAATACAAGCAGGGGGAGGGGGAGAGGGAGAAGCAGCCTTCGTGCTGTGCAGGGAGCCTGATGCGGGGCTTGATCCCAAGGTTCTGGAATCATGACCTGAGCCGAAGGCTGATGCTTCACAACTGAGGCGCCCCAGTACTGGTAGGTTTTAAAATTAATAACGGGTGCCTCTCATGTACACTGGAATGTTTATAGTCCCACGGTAGCCAAACTATGGAAAGAAACTGGATGTCCATCAACAGATGAATGGATAAAGAAGATGTGGTATATATATATATATATATATATATATATATATATATATATACAAGAGAATATTATGCAGCCATCAAAAAACAAAAACTCTTGCCATTTGCAGCGACATGGATGGAACTAGAGGGTATTATACTAAGCAAAATAAGTCAATCAGAGAAAGAATTATCATATGATCTCTCTGATACGAAGAATTCTAGAGGCGGGAGGGTCATAGGGGAAAGGGAGGGAAAAAAATGAAACAAGGAGGAAACTGGGAGGGAGACAAACCATGAGAGACTCTTAATCTCAGGAAACAAACAGGGTTGCTGGGGGGTGGGGGGCGATTAGGGATAGGGTGGCTGGATGATAGACATTGGGGAGGGTATGTGCTATGGTGAGTGCTGTGAATTGTGTAAGACTGATAATTCATAGACTTGTACCCCTGAAGCAAATAATACATTATATGTTAATTTTTAAAAAACACATACCTCGTCACTGTCGCATCCTGATCATTCTATTCCATAGACTCAATGACAACTTACTTTCCCTAAATTGAAGACTGTTTTATTTTGTAGGTACCATGGTCTGAATATGCCTCCCGAATTGATATGTTGAAAACTTAACCCCAAAGATTATAGTGTTAGAAGGTGGGACCTTCCTTTGGAAGGTGCTTAAGCTCTGCCTTCATGAATAAAATTAGAGATACCTTGCCTCTACCACCGTGTGAAGACACAGCCAGAAGCCATGGAATGTAGACCAGAAAGAAGGCCATCACTAGGATGTAACCGTGCTGGCACCTTGATCTTGAACCTCCCAGCCTCCAGAACTCTTGAGAAATAAATTTCTGTTCAAAAGCAATGCAATCTGCGATATACTGTTATAGCAGCCTGGAAAGACTAAGACAGTAGGCTATGTTTACCACCATCTTTATTGTGTGAATTAATTTATCCATTTACCCGGCCTTAAGAACTGCTTTAGGGGAAGTATACAGTATAAACAGTTCTTCAAAAAGGTCTTCAGCCTCTTGAAATAACCGTCAGAATTTAGGACTTTGCAGTTTAAGATCATATGTTACCTACAGTATAGCTGTCTTCAACTGGTGGTTGGCTCAAGGGTCTTGAAGGAGGGGCCATTTTTGGGAAGACCAAAACTGTCAGGAGTTGCAGGGTATCCTGGTTATTATTCCTACATAAGAAACTACCCCCAAATTTAAATATGCCCACAGACCCTATTGATCAAGAATTTGGAAAGGGCACTGTGTGGATGACTGGTCTTTGTTCTATAGTGTCTGGGTCCTCAGTTGGGAAGATTCAAAAGCTGAGGAATGCTTCCTGGGGCTGGAATCATCTTTAAAGACTGTTTATCTGTGTATCTAGTGCCTGTGCTGGGATGACTAGAAATCCAGTAATGCTGACTAGAGCACCTTACATAGGACCCCTCCATGTGTAACTTGGCCTTCCCCAGTATAGTGGGTCAAGGATATCACACTTCTTCCATGGCGGCTCTAGAACTCCAAGCACAAGTGATCCGTGAACAAAGCTGAAGATGCAGACGTCTTCTGATGTGTCCTCAGAGGTCACGTTACCTTACTCATGCAGCACTCTATTGGTTGAACAGCCAGAACCCCATCCAGAGTTGAGGGGAGGGGCCATAGATCCCTTCTCTTTATGAGAGGATGACAAAGTAGAAGAGCATGTTGGATGGAAGCTATTGTGGTGGCTAACTTAAAAAATAGAATCTGCCACGTAGGGAATAGATTCTGGAACCAAACCAAATCCAAAAGAGCAAGGCAGAAGCTGCAATGTCTTTCATGGTCTACCTTCAGATGTGACTCTCCGTCATTTCTGCAATACCTTACTGGTTACAGAGGTCAAATTACTGACACTATTCAAGGTGGAATGGTGCCACCCACGTGGAGGCAAGGAGGTAAGGATCATTGGGGTCTGTCTTGTGGACTGGCTACCACATTGCCCTTTGGCCTATAGAACTGAGTAAAAATGATGTGAACCTCTAGATTTGGAAGCCAGAAATGAAAGCTGTCAGTTTGGGAGAAGCAGTTCGTATTCCTCAGCTCTTTCTGGAATCAATGACTACTTTCCCTACCAGTGTCTGCCAGGTTGTTACTGCAACAGATAATCAACTCTGCTTGAAAAGTGATACCGGTGCCATGCCATGGTTAACTCTGAAGTCAAGACGCCTGAGTTTGAGTTCTGTCTCTACCTAGTTTACGGTTGTTGTGAAGATTAAGTCATATCTGTAGAAGTCATTAGAACAGTGCTTGGCATATAGTACGCACTAGATTTTGTGAGCAATTTTTATGTGTGACTTATATAGAATCTACATTTTCTATTTCCTGAGAGGGAAGGTAATAGAGTCATAAGTTGGAATAACCGTGGATGTTCACTTGTTTTTGGTTTCCATAGTTACTGTATCCCAAGATCACATTTAGGCCCTCAGAACACTATGCAACCCACAACTGGTATATCCTTTTTTTGACTCCAATCTACCCATCTCGTGCATGGCACTTTATCACACTGGTTCTTAGAGTGTCATTTTTTTTTTTTAGTTTAATAAGATCGTTTGTATACAGTAAAATTTACCCATCTTTGTATATAGATCAAAGAGTTTTTATGGCTGTATACCGTTGTGTAATCACCACAATCAAGATATAAAACATTTCTATCAACCTCAGAACTTCCCTTATGCCCCTTAGTAGTTAATCCCCTTCCCCCAACTCCAGCCCCTGGCAACCATTAATTTGATTTCTAGTCCCATAGCATTGCCTTTTCCAGAATGTGTCATAAATGGAATCATACATTATGAAGGCTTTCATGTCCGACTTCTTTCATTTAACACATGCTTTCGAGATTTGCCCACGCTGTTGCATGTCTCAGTAATTCATTCCATGTTTCAGTAGTCTGTTCCTTTATTTTATAGCTGAATAGTTTTCCATCATATGAATATACCACAATTTGTTTATTCAGTAGCTGATGGGACATTTGAGTTATTTTCAGCTTTTGGTTATTATGAATAAAGCTGCCTTGCATTTATGTACAGATCTTTATAGAAACATGTTTTCATTTCTCTTGGATAAAACACCTGGGGGTGGGATTGCTGGATTGCTGGATTGTATGGCAAATTTGTTCGATTCTCCAAGAAACTACCAAATTCCTTTCCAAAGTGGCTATTTGATTTTGCATTCCCATGAGCAATGTATGATGAGTGCTCATTTGAATGGTCTTCATTGCAACCTACATGAATATCTCCATTGACCCTTCCCTACCATTCCCAAGAAAACTTGCCATATTGGTGACAATGATACTTTATTTTTAAAATAGGAAACTTATTGGGGCGCCTGGGTGGCTCAGTGGGTTAAAGCCACTGCCCTCGGCTCAGGTCATGATCCCAGAGTCCTGGGATCGAGCCCCGCATCGGGCTCTCTGCTTAGTGGGGAGCCTGCTTCCTCCTCTCTCTCTCTGCCTGCCTCTCTGCCTACTTGTGATCTCTGTCTGTCAAATAAATAAATAAAATCTTAAAAAAATAGGAAACTTATTTACTGATGTACAGCACACTTCAGAAGAGGACACATCACATGTATATGACTTGATTAATTTTCACAAAGTAAACACACCTATGTAATAATCACCACCTGAATCAAGCAGACTGCTACCAGCATCCTAGAAGCTCACTTCATGTGCCCATTCCCAGTCACTCCCTCTCTCAAAACTAACTACTGTCCTGACTTTTAATAATAATTTTGCTGGTTATGAATCTAATCAAAATGGATTAATACAGAATGTACTCAATTATTTCTTTTTCTTTCTTTCTTTATTTTTTTTTAAAGATTTATCCATTTGAGAGAGAGCGAGTGAGAGAAAGCATGAGAGGGGAGAAAGTCAGAGGGAGAAGCAGACTCCTGGTGGGAGCTGGGAGCCCAACGCTGGGACTCAATCCCAGGACTCCAGGATCATAACCCAAGCTGAAGGCAGTCGCTTAACCAACTGAGCCACCCAGGCGCCCTGTACTCAATTTCTTCTGGCTTCGTTTGCTATACATTATGTTTGCTATTTTTTTTTTTAAAGTAGGCTCTATGCCCAACGTAGGACTTGAACTCATAACATCAAGATCAAGGGTCAAGGGTCACATGCTCACCAACTGAGCCAGGCAGGCACCCCATAATGCATTGTTTGGATGAGTTCACCCACATTGCTCACGTAGGAGTAGGAAATTTATTTTTGTGTTCTATAATACTACTACAATTTATCCATCCTATTGTTGATGGACATTCAGATCGTTTCCAGGTTGGAATTAGTAAAAATAAATGCTGCTCTGGCCTTCATCATGATAGCCTCAAACTTGAAACAATTCAAATATCCGTTGATAAGAGAATGGATAATCCAGGGACGCCAGGGTGGCTTAGCTGGTTAAGTGTCTGCCTTTGGCTCAGGTCATGATTCCCATTCTAGGATCCAGCCCCACGATGGGCTCCTTGCTCAGCAGGGAGTCTGCTTTCCCTCAGCCTGCCTGCTCCCCCTGCTTGTGCCCTCTCTCTCTCTGACAAATAAATAAAATCTTAAAAAAAAGAGAGAGAGAAAAAAAAAGAGAGAGAGAGAGAGAATGAATAATCAAATTGTGGTATATTCATATGATAAAACAGTACTAAATGATAAAAAAAGACCAAACCAGGGGCGCCTGGGTGGCTCAGTGGGTTAAAGCCGCTGCCTTCGGCTCAGGTCATGATCCCAGCGTCCTGGGATCGAGCCCCGCATCGGGCTCTCTGCTCAGCAGGGAGCCTGCTTCCTCCCTTCTCCTCTGCCTGCCTCTCTGCCTACTTGTGATCTGTCTGTCAAATAAATAAATAAAATCTTTAAAAAAAAAAAAAAAAAAAAGACCAAACCACTGATATATGCAACATCATGGATATATCCCAAAAATATTATGTTAATTGAAATAAGCCAAATCCTAAACAATACATAAAATTTGATTCCATCTCTATGAAGTCTAAGAACAAGGAAAACAAATATGCAGTGATAAAAGTTGGAAAGTGATTTCTGGGGATGAGAGAAACTGATTACAAAGGAGCACAGCTTGTTAGCGCAACGTGTACAAACCTGTAGTTCACTGGTGTTTTTGTACAACCCTGACCCATTTGTTATGTTCCTTTTTTCCCCCCTATAAAGTATGTGGTAGAAAGGAGCATATCTCAAGGAAACTTCCTTGGGTGATGATTAAATGGTCTATATCTTGAGATGGGTGGTTGTTCTATGGATGTATACAAGTGTCAAATTGAACGCTTAATACCTGTACATGACACTGTATTGTAAGTCAATTATAACTCCATCGAAATAATTAATACAGAAAAATGCTGCTTAGTCCTAAAAAAATGCTATTTTGAACACTCCTATACTTGGTTTTTGGAACACATAGGTATTCATATCAGTTGAGTATTTAGTTAGGGGTAGAATTGCCTGGTCATAGAATATGTATGAATCACGGCTTTGCAACGTAATAGCTGTAGAGCACTGGGCAAGTACCCAGGACCTCTAGAGAACACCAGATTCCTTATCTGTTACCAAGGAGCTAATCTCCCAGTGATGAGTGCAAACCATGAAAACCGTTTTTGTCAGTTAACAAAAGGACATAATGCTGAGAAAAATCACAGATTTTCAGGATATTTGCTATTCGAAATATCAGTAGGAATGGAATATTCCACTCCTGCCTGGAGGATTTGAGTTACTTTGACACAGAGGAGCAGCCTTAATTTCCAATCCAGGTGCAGAGCTTCAGATAAGGGGTTTCCAGATACAACAGTCCACATTTATCTTCACGTTGTAGTTTCCAAGGAAACAAGATCCTGAGTCCTCTTGTTAGCTCAGGCCTGATGATAATCCCCTTACATGTTAGCCTGGTGTGCTTTGAGGCTATCAAAACACTGCTTCTTTTAAATTTTACCTACACTCCATCTTTTCCCCAAATCCTAGGATAACTCTATCTCCTCCTGTGCTTGGTGAGACACCCCATGAAACCTCTGGTGTGCAGTCTCCCTTGCAGCATTAAGTTAATAAACCTAACTATGTCAGACCACAGGTGGTCTTTATCAGATAGGTTTTATCTTGGGGGATACTGATAAGGTTCATAAAAGGTGTTCATATTGCCTGGATAGGCATTTAAGAAGTGGTAGTTATTTTTTACTATTCTTGTATAAATATAATAAATGTTCATTTGACATCCAGCATTTGCAAGACACAAATGTATCGCTATGACAGCACAAGATAGCACAAGGCACAGATGGAAAACCACTTTTATTTTAGATGGAGAAAGAAAACAGTAACAAAACCTTATGTCCTCAATTCCTAGGAGAAAAATACCTTTACTGAATTTCACTCTAAATAGAGTCAAGTGTAAATGAAAAAATACTCAAGACTATTTTATAGGTAAAAAAGTACAACTTACGTGATTAGCTATAAGACTTGATATAAAACTATGGATTCTAAGAAATGGTAGCATTTTAATAACCAGAATGAGAGCTCCCAAATGTCATCTGTCCCTTTCTATAGAGAAAGAAATGCTCTTAAAAATGCCACAACGAAAACATAAATAGCTTTGCCTACAAGATCTCTAAAGCTCTTTCCCTCATTTGGGGTCTCCTCCCAAATAGGCAAACAGCTTCCTCTCTTGCCAGTCCCCAGAGATTGCAGAGTAGGCAGGGGTGGGGTTGGGTGCAGAACACAGGAAACAAACATTGCCAGTTTCCCCTTCACTTCTTCCTATCTAGATCTCTTCCAAAACCCAAATCCTACCCACGTCTGTCTGTTTACGATAAGCTCACAAAATTCAGTCTTCTATGGGAACATTGAGGTCATACAAATTACTTGGGGAAATTACAAATTACAAATCTGCAAATTACTTGGGGAATGATTTTTTCCCCACCCTCAAGGGAATGATTTTTAAAATTTGAGAGTGTAGTTCTCAAAAAAAAAAAAAACAAACCAAACCTGGTTTGGGATATATAGTAAAGGAAGAGGCTGTTTGGGAAGGATTTAGATGGAGAATGAGTTTGGGAATGTGAGAATGCGTTTAGGGAAATATCGAGATGAGTATGGAGTTAGCTTAGTGTTTGGGTTTGCAGTCAAACTTCAGAAAAGCAAATTAACCACTGTGGTCTTAATTTTCTCAGCTTTGTAAAAGGGAAAATAACTCTTGTCGAATTACTTTGCTTCAACAATTAAAAACCGATTTTCCATTATCTATTCTGAACGTAAAAATATGGTTAGAACATTGTCATTTGCTATGATAGAGCTTATGAACAAATGAATTGCAATGAAGACTCTTACAAAGTATATGCTCAATAAATATTATTATCATCGCTTCATTGTTTAGATTTAGAAGACGGGTGGAGGAAGAAATGAAAGCGGTCTGTAAACCATAAAAGCGCTCTGCAATTACTACAAAGCCCTACAGGATGCAAGTAGAGTGAAGAATTTCAGGAGTTTGGTTACCGATCTGAGTTTCAGGGTTGTCGAATTCTCCCATATTTGGGCCTGAATTCTCAGACTAGAACAGAAAAGGCAGTCAGCGCTGAGATCATCTGGTACAATTTTACGCTAATCGAAAATTCTTGCCTCCTGTCACCGTGCTCCGGCGAGAAACAACACTACCACACCAGCTCCTCCAATCCGAGCCCAGACCGTGTGACGTCACGCCCCGCCCTGTTTCCCCAAGGCCAAGGCGTCCAGTCTCTAAGCTACGGTCCCCGGCACCAGTTCCAGCGGCGCCTGCGCACTGTGAGGCGGGGCGCGTGCGCGCGGCGTGGGGGCGGGGCTAGTGCGCACGCAGCACTAGTCCCTTCCCCCGCCCTTTCTCTTCTCGGTTTCCCCGTCAGGCTGCGGGTTCAGTCTGGCGGCTGCTTCCGGTAGGACTCGGTGCAGGGGGAGTCGGTCCCAGTTCCTCGTCATGTCCTACGGTCCCTTAGACATGTATCGGAACCCGGGGTCCTCTGGGCCCCAGCTCCGGGACTTCAACAGCATCATACAGACGTGCAGTGGCAACATCCAGCGGATCAGCCAAGCCAGTGAGCTGGGGGACCGGGATGGGGGGGCAGGGGCTGCCCCGGGGACAGGCCCGGGTGAGGTTGTCGGGATGCGGAGCCCGGCCGAGGCTATGGCCAAAGCCACACCTGAGGCCGTCTCGGGCTCTCCAGTGCGGGGGCGGCGGCTGCCATCCTCGAGTCTGTCAGGCCGAGGCTCCCTGAGGGTCCCCTACCCCAGCTGAAGCTTGAGTTTCTTCTCAGGTGTACTGCCCTCATGGTATGGGGGCCAAAGCAGCAGCCTGACGCCTTAGGGTGGGAGGTGTATGTGTGTCATCTCGGGAGCAGTGAGTGAGTTCACTTGGCGCAGTGGTCAGCCGAGTTTTTCCTGTCATCTGCCTTACCCCCACCCACCTCTCTTTCCTCTATGGCCAGTTTGGATCGGGAGTTGTTTACTGATCTAGACTTTAAGTTACATTCTGCTCAGCTTTTTGCTCCTTGGAAGTCAGCAGTTTTCAATTAAGGGAAGTGGAGAGTGCATGTGTTTGGGTGACTTAATATCCAGCTCTTCCTGTAATGAATTTGGAAGTCAGATACAATGACATGTATTTGAGTGGTAAGATGACTTCTGTTTTAATAAAGAGAATTCACCGAAAACATTCCCATTTACATGGTTTTGTCTTTTGTAGCAAAAGATCTGCACATATTTTTGGATTTCAAGCTGATGAAACTTCTGCATTCCTTCCCTGTTCAGCAGCTTTTTAAAACAAATCTCTTACACAGAGAAGTTCAGGGACTTGGCCACAATCACATAGCAAGCAAGACATGGTAGAGTTGGTGGTGGATTTCAGAATGTCTTTGCTCATCTTAAAACTAACCCCCACCCCATCACTAAGGTCTGAGTAAGACTGATTGAGCTGATTGAGTCAGATAAAGGCAGTTTCTTGTGCCTGAAAATCATCACAGAGCCTTATAAACAGGTCAGTGGCTCAACTTTACTTGGAAAGAATAGTGACCAGCATCCTTGTTTGTTAGCGTGTTTTTGTGAGCTTGGCTGTACTCTGTTAATAGGTGGAGCTCAGTTAGTCCTGAATTATAATTATGTTCTCTATAAAGAGGGGGAAAGTTTCTGATGACAAGTGTGAGACTGGGTGAATTAGAAGTGGAAGGAAGATGACGTGGCCTGCTATGTATAAAAATTAAAAAGAAAATTAATGTGACCACTGGTTTGAAAGTATAGTACTTTGTGTTCCAATATATCCTTTTGTGAGGGAACTGTAGTACCAGTTAGAAGGTTCTGGCTCA
The DNA here is from genome assembly GCF_963455335.1 of Martes martes. Taxonomy (NCBI): domain Eukaryota; kingdom Metazoa; phylum Chordata; class Mammalia; order Carnivora; family Mustelidae; genus Martes; species Martes martes. The sequence continues at coordinate 171,007,398 of NC_137891.1, read as the reverse complement.
AGGCTGAAAGTTATTGTTGAGCTAAACCTAACCTTAATGTCTGTGAAATATTCTACATGTATTTGTTTGAGTATTAGGCATATGAGTATAGGAACTGGCATGGTGTGGATTCTTTCAACAGGGAGCCCTTGGAGTACATAACAACTGAAATATAAAGTTGAAAGGGTTTGGGGCGCCTGGGTGGCTCAGGGGGTTAAAACCTCTGTCTTCGGCTCAGGTCATGATCCCAGGGTCCTGGGATTGAGCCCCACATCCGGTTCTCTGCTCGGCAGGGAACCTGCTTCCTCCTCTCTCTGCCTGCCTCTCTGCCTACTTGTGATCTCTGTCTGTCAAATAAATAAATAAAATATTTAAAAAAAAAGTTGAAAGGGTTTGGTACTAGAGAAGAGATCTAGCAGCATTGAGTAGGTATTCAGGGGAGAAAGATGCCGTTTTCACTTGGGAAGGATCTGGGGGGTGGGGTTGAGGGAAGGGGCAGAAGGAGAAGTAGGCTCCCCACTGAGCAGAGAGCCTGACTCAGGGCTCCATCCCAGGACCCTGAGATCATGACTTGAGTCGGAGGCAGCTGCTTAACTGACTGAGCCACCCAGATGTCCCTTGTATTTAGTTATTTAGAAATGTATGAATTGAAAAAAAAAAAAAAGAAATGTATAAATTGAATTGGAAGGAAGAGACTGGAATTAGAGACACCAGTTAGGAATTGTGAAAATGAAAAGGAAGGAAAGGAAAGGCTTCTTTGGTGACAGAATTAAATAGGATTTAGCTGTTGGTTGGGTATCTGGCTCAAGGGATCATTGGAGTCAACCATTAAGAACACTAATAGAGGGGTGCCTGGGTGGCTCAGTGGGTTAAGCCTCTGCCTTCGGCTCGGGTCATGATCCCAGGGTCCTGGGATCGAGCCCCGCATTGGGCTCTCTGCTCAGCGGGGAGCCTGCTTCCCCCTCTCTCTCTGCCTGCCTCTCTGCCTACTTGTGATCTTTGTCAAATAAATAAATAAAATCTTTAAAAAAAAAAAAGAACACTAATAAATAACATATTGAGTACATACTGTGTGCCAGGCAATGCGGGAAGTGCTTTATATTCAGTATCTTACTTAATCTTTGAACAACTCCATTAAGTAATTACCAATATTATTTCTTTTTATGGGTTAGGAAACAGGCTGAGAAGTTTTATTTTTTATTTTTTTAAAGACCAGTAATTAGCCTTTTTATAATTTTTAATTAATATTACAGTATTGCAGCAGCTGGCGGTTCAAGTTAGAAGTGACTTGGTTTTTTCACTCTCCGAAGGAAACTGGGGAAAACCTGAGGCTATAGAACTTTCTCATATGGTGTGTCTAACCTCTGCTGCTAGATTGTTAGCTCCTTTCATGAAGCATGGGGCATGATTTACTCATTTTTATATTTCTAGTACTTATCTCAGTCCCAAATATATGATAGATTCATACATTTACTGTTGTTAACAGATACTCTTTGAGCACCCTCTGTGCACTGGGGTTGGAGTCATGAATAAGAGACAAAATCACTGCCGTGAGAGTGTGTGTGAACATATGTGTTTGTATACAGATATGTGTGTGTGTGTATATATATATGTATATATATATATATCCAGTAGTAACAAGTGCTGTGAAGAAAATGGCAGGGTAGGGGGATGGAGGTGAGCAGAGAAAGAGGGTGGGTGTGTTATATTTTAAATCAGATGGTTAAGGAAGGGCTCTGTGAGGAGACATTTGAGTAGACACCTGAGTGAAGTGAGGGAGAGAGCCGTGTGAGTAGCTGGGGGAAGGCATTCTGGGCAGAGGGAATAGCAAAAGCAAAGATCTTAGTGTGTTCTTCTTCTTCTTTTTTTTTAAAGTTGGCTCAGTGCCCAGTGTGGAGCCCAACTCAGGGCTTGAACTCACAACCCCGAGATCAAGATCTGACCTGAGACCAAGAATCAGAGGCTTAACCAACGGAGCCACCCAGACGCCCCTGAATGTTTATTTTTAAGTAATCTGTACACCTGATACGGGGCTTGAACTCACAACCCTGAGATCAGGAGCTGCGTGTTTCACCAACTGAGTCAGCCAGGTGCCCCCTCTAGGGTGTTCAGAGAATAGCAAGGAAGCTAGTGTGGCTAGACTACGGTTAAAGAAGGGGAGCATAGTAAGAAAAGTCAGGGAGGTAGCCAGGGTTCATATCATATATGATATGAACATATATCATATCATTTAGGGTCTTGATGCTTACTGAATGGTACATTTGAATGAATGAGGCTTTTCTACCATCTTTGGAGTCTTCTGCCACATTCTCCCTGTACTATGTGGTAGCTGCCACATCTTAGAACCTTAGGTGGTGTCAGTTGGAATTCTTCCCTGAGGGTTGTTTGGTGAGGAATTAGGAATTTGAAATTAGCAGGGTTACACTGTTTCCACCGTGTTATCAGGTTAATGACTTTCCCCACATCTCTCCAAGAGCTGGTTGGTGGTCATACTAAGTATCTACTCTGAATGTGAGCTCACAGACATATACCTGCGGGGAGTATGTATCCGTTGAGAATTTGAGAGGAGAGTTGTTCTTTTTTCCCAGCTGTTTAGCCACAGATGTAGGTTTGAAATTGCTGAGCGTATCAGCTGAAATACAGCAGGCCACCACTTGGGTTGTTATGGGTACAGCTAGGGTCGATTGCCGGGTACAAAAAGGGCTGTTATCAGTATGGGTGGGGTACAGAAGAAATGTACTTGACTCAGCCTATTATGGAGTGGGGGTCCGGGCAAGTATTACTGTGTCAGATATAGGAAAAAACCTAATAGCCTCCAAGTTATCTCTGAAGAGATTAAAGAACAGCATTTCTGTTCTTTAATGTTGCTTATTTATTGCTATGGTTTTTTTTTTTTTTAACTAAAAAAAAATGAGGGGCGCCTGGGTGGCTCAGTGGGTTAAGCCTCTGCCTTCGGCTCAGGTCATGATCTCAGGGTCCTGGGATCGAGCCCCTCATCGGGCTCTCTGCTCGGCGGGGAGCCTGCTTCCCCCCCCCCCCCCCCCCCGCCTGCCTCTGCCTACTTGTGATCTCTCTCTCTGTCAAATAAATAAATAAAATCTTAAAAAATAAATAAATAAATAAATAAAAATGAAAGGGAGTTGAATTTTTAAAACCAATTATCATGAAGTCCCATAGACTGTTTTTTCAGTTATTTTCACATTTGCGATTTGCTTTTTATTTCATTACCATCTCTTAAATCTTCCTGATCTCAGCATCTGTATCACAGCAGTAAACTCTCAGTGTCTCTGTTTCCATTCTTATTCATCCTGATAACGCTTTCAGTAGTAGTTTGTCTAAAATCCTGTTTTCATTATGCCACTCACCTTCTCAAGAGCCTGCCGTGGCTCTCTCTTGTCTGCTGCATCACTTTCTACCTTGTTTTCATTCTCTGTCATCTTTTTTTCCCCCTAACATTTTATTTTTAACCAATCTCTATTTCCAGTGGGGGGCTCAAACCTACAACCCTGAGATCCAAAGTCACACATTCTACCGCCTGAGCCAGCCAAGCGCCCCTCACTCTCTGCCATCTTAACCCAGATTAGCCCGATTGTCTCTACTCCTCTGCACCCTTGCCACAGGCAGGCTATTTTTCTTAACATCCTTAAACACTGGTTTTTGCTCCAAGTTTTTGCTCATTCTGTTCCTCCTTTAATATCTTTCCCTAACTCGCTAGCTATCTAAATTATACAAATCCTCTGAGCTGTGCTTCAGTCCTGCCCTTTGTAACTATCTACGATCTTTAGATAATTGTGTATACACAATATACATTGTGTAGATACAATGTTTAGATTTGATTTTGAAAGAAAGTCAAGTCAGAAAGAGCATGGGTTTTAAGGTCAGCAGTTCTGTGACTGAGTCCTTGCCCCTCTATGCGCTATTAACCTTGGGCAAGTCATTTCCCCTTTTTATCTATAATGCTATCTGTAAAATGAATAGAATTGTCCAGTTGTTGTTTTTAAGATTTATTTGTGTATCAGAGAGGGAGAGAGAGAGCGCTAGCGAGTAGGGGAAGGGCAGAGGGAGAGAGAATCACAAGTAGAGTCCCTGCTAAGCGTGGAGCCCCATGTGGGGCTCGATCCCAGGACCCTGAGATCATGACCTGAGCCAAAATCAAGAGTTGGCCACTTAACTGCCTAAGCCACCCAGGTGCCCCATGAGTAGAATTATTAAAGTGGGGTGTTTGAAAGTAGAGTGACTGGCACATAGTAGACATTCAGTTAATGGTGATATTATTGTTTGAGTCTCTTGCCCTACTATGGTTGAGTAATTAGGTAAGCAGGCTCAGGAGTCAGACTGTCTGGGTTTGAATCCTAGTCTGCTTCTTACTACCTGTGTAAACATACAGCTTTACCTCTGTAATTCTCAATTTCCTCATCTATAAAGTAGGGGTAAAAATAATATCTACTTCATAGGGTTTTGAGAATTAAATGATGTGATTGTGTAAAGTGCTTAAAACAGTGCCTGCAACATAGTAGATGTTTAAGAAATGTTGGTTATCCTTTTGTTGTTGTTTCTTTGAATTTGCAAGCACTTTTCATTTACAGTTTAGTACTTTTCCGGTATTCTTTAATTAATTTTTTTTGACCTTGTCATTCTGACCAGGGAGATTATTTTTCGTTTTCTGGGGCTAGAGTCTATGTGCATTGTGTGGTTAGTTCTCTTTAGTTCCAGTGCCTGGCACAGCAATGGATATGTAGTTGGCATTCAGTATGTACTTAATTGATGTTATCATTGCTAAATATATTGTTCTTGGTCTTGAGTTTGATAATTATACCTATCCTTAATTGAGTTCTTTTATGTGCCAGACACTGTTCTAAATTTAGCTCCATATTATCTCATTTTATCTGCTCAAAAACTCTATGAGAGTTCTCCTGTTACTCCCATTTTTTAGGTGAGGAAACTGAGGCACAGAGGAGCGAAGGCTTTTGCTCAAGATTATAAAGCTAGTTTGGATGCCTGGCTGGTTCAGTTGTTGGAGCATGCAACTCTTGATCGAGGCGTTGTGAGTTCAAGCCCACATTGGGTTTAGAGCTTACTAAAAAAGGATCATAAAGCTAAGAAGTGGTAGAACCAGGAAAAACACATAGGCAGTTTTAATTCAGAGTATGCTCTTTACCGTTACATACACCGTCACTGGTACAGTAAATGGAAGATTGTGCCTTTGATATTTAGTGCTCATGTTTAGTTTAGAGCCTTAATATTGTAATATAATGACTACATTTTTCAAGTCAGGTCATTTTCATTGTAGCTATATGAAAACAGAATATAAACCTGATTTTCAGAGTAAGACACTGAGATAACTTCATTGTCATAATCACCACATAGGCTATCCTTTACCCATTTGGAAATTTTCATTTGGTGTAAATAAAGTTTTTTTCCTTTGAAAAAGAAACACTGTGATGGTGGTTACTTTGATATGACTAGACTTCGATTTGGATTAAGGTTCATTTGGAGATTTGGGGGTGCCTTGGTGGCTTAGTCGGTTATGTATCCAACTCTTGATTTCAGCTCAGGTCATGATCTCAGGATCATGATCTTAGGGTTGTGAGATCGAGCCCTGCATTAGGTTCCATGCTCAGTGCAGAGTCTGCTTGAGATTCTTTCCCTCTACACTACCCCCCCAAATAAATAAATAAATAAATAACATTTAATTTAATTAATTTTTTCAGTGTTCAAAGTTCATTGTTTATGCACCACACCCAGTGCTCCATGCAATATGTGTCCTCCTTTATACCTACCACCAGGCTCACCCAACCCCCCACCAAATAAATAAATAAAATCTTAAAAAAAAAAAAGTTCATTTGGAGATTCAGATTCTACTTAAAGCTGGCATCAGCTAAAAGCACATAAAGAGTGTTCAATTTAGAGTAGTTCATAGTGTGGATATCAGCTGTAATGTATAACAAATTGATTTGTTTTGTAGTCTTAAAAGTTCTAGCCAGGACATGCTTTTAAAAATAAGAGGTCAATGATAGAAATTGAGGTCTAGTTTTAAAAATAACAAAATTGCTTACACAGAACTTAAGGACTTGTCTTTATATTTGGCCTAATCATCTGGTTTCCAGGATTATGTAGCATTTCGTAGACTATTATTTTCATCCAAAATGTTTTAACAAGTCTACCTAAGGTAAAATTTTTATTTACCAGACTGCTTAGAAAAGGAGTTTTCTCACTAACCAAGTTGACCAGAAATCCTTATAGATTCAACCCATTTTTATAAAAATCTTTCCAAAAAGTATCACTTTACTTCACTGTAAGTACACTCCAGTGAAAATAACTGTGTATGGGAACATCCTATTCCTTTCTGGGCTTTAGGTTTACTAAGGGATAATATTCTTAGATATAAAATAGATGGGTCATTGAGTCACTATTTTTGAATAGATCCCTGATGTTGGTGGTTATGGAGGGTAGTACACAAAAAATTCTGCTTCTTTGGATTCTAGTAAAGTAAGACACTACTGTCCTTACAATTTGAGTTTTGGGGTATCTGTTACCTGAGTCTTGCTGGAAACTTTTAGGAAAATATCTTAATATTCAGAAATTTAGTAGGAGTTGATGGAGGCTTGGATTAATTCTGGTGCTTAGTTAGGAAATGACTCTAAATCCCCCTTCCCCAAACTTTTGTAATTGGCACCCCCACAAATTCAGGTAACCTCAACAAACAAAAGAAGTCAGAAAAGTCTAGATGAAAAAAGTTCTCAGTTGAGAATACACAAAGAAGAGCTGATTTTTAATAGATTTTTTCCATGTCCTATAAAATACCCATTGCTCTCTAGGGTATTTACATATTTATATCGTTTTTTAAAAGATTTTTTATTTTATGTATTTGACGAGAGAGATCACAAGTAGGCAGAGAGGCAGGCAAAGAGAGAGGGGGAAGCAGATTCCCTGCTGAGCAGGGAGCCTGATGCGGGGCTCCATCCCAGGACTCTGAGATCATGACCTAAGCCAAAGGCAGAGGCTTAAGCCACTGAGCCACCCAGGCGTCCCTCTAGGGTATTTATTTATTTATTTATTTATTTTTAAAGATTTTATTTATTTATTTATTTCACAGACAGAGATTACAAGTAGGCAGAGAGGCAGGCAGAGAGAGGAGGAAGCAGGCTCCCCGCTGAGCAGAGAGCCCGATGCGGGGCTCCATCCCAGGACCCTGGGATCACGACCTGAGCCGAAGGCAGAGGCTTTAACCCACTGAGCCACCCAGGTGCCCCCCCTCTAAGGTATTTAATACAAAAAATTTTTAAGTTTATTTTTTAGTTAATCTCTATATCCAGTGTGGGGACTGAACTCAAAACCCTGAGTTCAAGAGTCACATGTTCAGAGTTTCTGGGTGGCTCAATAGGTTAAGAGTCCATCTTCAGCTCAGGTCATGATCCCAGGGTCCTGGGATCTAGTCCAGCATCCCGCTCCCTGCTCAGCGGCGGGGAGTCTGCTTCTCCCTCTTCCTCTGCCCCTCCCCTAGCTTGTGCTAGCTCTTGCTCACTCTCTCTCTCAAATAAATAAATAAAATCTTAAAAAATTAAAAAGTCACATGCTCTTCCAACTGAGCCAGCCAGGTGCCCTGGGTATTTAATAAGTTTTGATAGATGATTATTGATACCTTGATACTTTGACATGTCTCTAGAGTTTCTAAGGATGGTACTCTGTAAAGACAGTCAATAAGATGAGATCTGTTTCCTTAAACTTTTTGTAAGACCTACCTTAACATGTCTTCATATATTCAACCAGCTATTTTCTGGAGGTGTATATGTGTGTGTTGTTATGCAAATTCAGAAATGAGTAGAATGTGGCCCCTGCCCTCCTGGATGGGAGGACAGAGCACATACTTCATCCACTCCCATTTGTACGCAGGTGGAACCTCTCTAAACCAAACTCTGGCTTGCAAAACACACTCCTTGATTACACAGCATCATGTGTAATTACACAGCATCAAGCTCTGGGACTAGAGCTTATTTATTATCATTTTAGCACCGAGCAGGATGGGAGGACTCAAAGAATATTTATTCCTCACACAGTTGTAAAGATTTAATGAGGAAAAAATAGTATAGATGGTAAGTATTGTAACAATAGTAAGTGCTCAGTATGTGTTAGTTAAACCGGAATATCACATACAATTGGTGAAAAGAGACCCAGGAACATGAAATGACTTGCTTGGCACCATGCATCGAGTTAGTGGTCAAGTGTGGCTTGGAGGTCAGGTCTCACTATTCCCAGCTCATGTTCTCTCATATCTTCTGCCTTAAAGAAAGTGTCATGATATAAAAGGGAGGTTAACTCAACCAACAATGACTTATGTACCCACTGGGTGCCTGGCACTCGACTGGATTCTGGGGAGTACACAGGAATGTTCCCAAAGGTGGGAGGGAGTTGGGGAAGAGCGCAGGTTAGAGCAAGGACATCAGCCTACCTGGGCCAGAGAGCTATTGAGTTAGGGAGGTATCAGATAAGCAGGGTGGGGCTAAGTGGAACACTGGAATTGAGGCCTGCCCTGTGTCACTCCATTCTGTTTCCTTTAAAAGCCTCAGCCTTTTGAGAAAACATAACGTGGCACAAAGAATATAGCCATTGGAATTTGCCCTGGGTTTGAGTTCCGGTTATTATGATACTATGTGGCTTCCCATTTCATTCCAGTTTGAAGTTCTTGCTCTAGTTAAGAAGGCCCTATATGATCTGGCCTTTACCTCTTTCGCCACTTCTCCTACCCCTCTCTCGCTTGCTTTACTGTAGCCTCATTGGCCTCCTCACTGTTCCTTCTTCACAAGAAGCACTCTTGCCTCGGGGGTTCACTTCATACTCTGTTAGAAACTGCCCCACGCCCCCCCCCCCAAAAAAAAAACACAAGAAAGCAAGCTGCTTCCCCATGTCTTTGTATGGCTTGATCTTTCACTTCCTTTCTATCTCTTCTCTGTGTCACCTTCTCAGAGAGGTTTTCTCTAACCACACTATGGAAGCTAGTGTACTCTCCCCACCCTGTCTTTCCAGCCCTTACCTGAATTTCTCTTTCTTTTTCATTTTTTTAAAGATTTTATTCATTTATTTGACAGAGAGAGAGAGCATAAGCAAGGGGAGCGGCAGACAGAGGCAGAGGGAGAGGGAGAAGCAGGCGTCCTGCTGGACAAGGAGCCTGATGTGGCACTGGATCCCAGGACGCTGGGATTATGACCTGAGCTGAAGGCAGACGTTTAACGGACTAAGCCACCCAGGCGCCGTTATTTATCTTTATAGTACTTAATCACCACCAGAGGTACATGCTTACTGTCTGTCTGTTTTCTTTAAAATGTTAGCTTCTGGGGTGCCTGGGTGGCTCAGATGGTTAAGCAACTGCCTTCGGCTCAGGTCATGATCCTGGAGTCCTAGGATCAAGTCCCACATTGGGCTCCCTACTTGGCAGGGAGTCTGCTTCTCCCGCTGACCTCTCTCCTTTCATGCTCTCTCTCTCTCTTTCAAATAAATAATAAAATCTTTAAAATGTTAGCTTCTTAAGAGCAGTTGTCTTCTAGAGCATAGGACATAATAAAGAGTAGGTACTCTGAATGAATGAATGAATGAGTGAGTGAGTGAGTGAGTGAACTAATGAAAGAATTCTGTCTCAGTCATGAGCCTCAGTGTACCCATCTATAATACTGAGATAATAATGTTTATTTAAATGGTTGTTGGGATCAAATAAAATCATGCTTATCAAGTATAAAGGAAGAATACTCCTGTTTTTCCTCTACTTCAGTATTTCTGACATTAGATGTGTGGGTTTTCCACACACCAAACAATTCTGAGATTCTCCAAACAGCAGTTAGATATCCTGCAATTTAACCCAATTCTGACACTTCTACCTGGAGTAGTATCAGATGCCACAAGGGCTGAGTCCCATGTAACTATTCCCCTTCAGACACCAGTTGCATCTGGTTGTCACTTGTGCTTCTGACCATTGGACTCTAAATCAGAGATTCCCATGAACCACCCCTTGGGTTTGATTAATTTGATGGAGCAGCTCACAGAATTCAGGAAAACATTTACTTATTACAATATCAATTTATTATAAGAGGACATAATTCAGGAACAGCCGGATGGAAGAGATGCCCAGGGCAAGGTATGTAGGAACTAGCTTGGACACCCTCCAACACCCTCCCTGTATATTCGCCTGTTGATCAACCCAGAAGCTCATCAAACAGTGTTCCCACATGTTTTTATAATGCTTAGTCTCAATCTGCAGCGCCTATCATCCCCGCCCCCTACCGCCATTTCCCTAAAGTCAGTGGGTGGGGCTGCAAGTTCCATCGTAATCACTTGGTAGTTCTGGTAACTAGCTCCACCCAACCTAAGGCTGTCTAGCTCTACCTCACCCTAGGAACCTAAACTCAGTGTGCTCAGAAGGGGCTCTTTATGGGGTACCTGGATGGTTCAGTCCCTTAAGCAGCTGACTTTTCACGTTGGCTCAGGTGGTGATTTCAGGGTCCTGGGATCGAGCCGTGCACAGGGCTATGCACTCAGCAAGGAGTCTACTCGAAGATTCTTCTCTCTCTTCCTCTGCCCCACCCCCTGGCGCGCTCTCTCTTTCTCAAATAAATGAATAAATCTTTAAAAAAAAAAAAGGGAATCTTTATGAATAACAAAAGACACTCCTATTACACAAAATTTCAAGGGTTTTAGTTGCTTTGTGCCAGGAACCAGGGACAATGACCATATATATATATATATTTAAGATTTTATTTATTTATTTGACAGAGACACAGCAAGAGAGGAAACACAAGCAGGGGGAATGGGAGAGGGAGAAGCAGTAGGCTGCCTACTGAGCAGGGATCCTGATGCAGGGATGGATCTCAGGACCACCTGAGCCCAAGGCAGACGCTTAACCAACTGAGCCACCCAGGGCCCCCCAAAATATATTTTCTATTATAGCATGTCAAGTACTTAGCCCTGTGTCTGGCACATAATAAGTGCTCAATTAATGCTAATGTCAGCCCTCTTATAAATTATTTGTATGGCTAGCCAGCTGATAGCTCTGTTGGTATCCTGATTCTAATTTGACTGAGATAAGAGGGGAAATTCCACATGTTAGTAACGAAAAACTTATTTATATCTTACAGATGTTGTCTTAGCAAAATACATTCATTATAGTGCTTGCTTTTTCCTGTGGAACCATTAAGCTAAAAGTAACACTTAATAGGATAATTAATCTATTTTAGGAAAGTTGGACAAAAGGCAAAATTTAAATCACTTGAACACTATATTTCCATTATAAAATTGAAGTTACATTTTGGCTAAACAAAACAAAAACATGGTCTCAAAGTAAGATAAAATCATAATTTGAAGTGCTACAAGTTTATATATTCTTGACTTTGGAATTTTTTGCTTTCTAACACGGATGATGTAGTGATTTTGGCTAGACAGAAATAACTTGTACATATTTCTAAGGACTAGGTTGTTCATTTTCTGCTTATGAGTAGAGAGTCACCAGCAATCAATTAGATTTTGCTTCATCGTTTCTTATCAGACTTAGAGGCTATTAATTCATCTGTGTTTGTGTAAGGTAACTTGGTATTTAATAAACTTCAGCTTGCCTTTTTACTACTCTCTCTCTCTCTCTTTTTTTTAAAGATTTGTGTATTTGTTTTAGAGAGAGAGCATGGGGGGCGGGGGAAAGGGAGATAGAAGCAGATACCCCGCTGAGTTCAGAGCCAGTCTACAATCCTGGGACCCTAAGATCATGACCTGAGTCAAAATCAAAAGTTGGACTTTTAACTGGCTGAGCCACCCAGGTGCCCATTTCTTTGTTACTCTTGGTGACCAGATTAGGAGCAAGATTATGATTGACCCTCAAATTTTATTATTTTAAGGAACACCCTATCATAAGTTTGAATAAGTGAAGGTTTTTTTTCTTAGTGGGCATGGAAGCACTGTATGTACGTTGTCCCCGTAATATATACAAATGATGTAATATATATTGATTTCCTCCTCATCTTCCACTAAGCCAGTCATTTAGCAGTCTGATATCTCACAAGTGAAACTTTGGGATTAATGCTGAGAGAATAGGAAAGGCCTTCACAAAAGAGACTATGTTTTGGCTGGAAGAGTCATGTACCTATTGTGTCCTGTTATCTCTTGAAGTTCTGGTGAAACTTGAAGATAATCGTGTTTCCTCTGGGCAGGGAGTACTCTGTTATTATGTTCTGTACTCCAGCAGCTTGGAATAGAAGACAGTGAATGCTTTTCAGAAGCAAGCAAGCAGGGGCGCCTGGGTAGTGCAGTCGGTTGAGCATCTGACTTGGTTTTGGCTCAGGTCATGATCTCAGGGATGTGAGATCAAGCTCAGCGTGAAGCCCCATGTCAGGCTCTGGGCTCTGCATTCCTCAGAGTCTCCTTGGAATTCGCTCACCCTCTCCCTCTGCTCCCCTCCACCCCTTCCACCATAGCACACGTTTTCTCTCTCAAATAAATAAATCTTTAAAAAAAAGCAAACAACAACAAAAAAGAAATACAAGAAAATTCCAACCTCTACAAATGAATGAATGAATGAATTTAACTCCTTCATCCTCCCCGCCAGTCAGGAGAAGAACAGAAAGCAGGACACAAAAGAAATCAAAAGGTCAACTGCACTTCAAAAAAACCCACCCCAAACCCCAAAATATTTAGAATAAGAGAAAAAAAATAGAAATCAGGGCTCTATTTCTGGTGCACAAATCAGTGAGGTCCAGGGCTATTCACAATCCCAGGCAAGCTGATGTTGGAGTGTTTTTCCTTATAGGTAGATGATCAGTTTCTCTGGACCTCTGCTTTCCTAGTCCAGGGCTAGAGGCCTAAACATCTAGAATTCAAACATGACCATCTTAGCAAAATATCTAGGATGTTATCTGAACAAAACCATATATTTGACTGTAGGCAACATAGTTTAAAGGACATAGGCCTTGGAGTACAATGTATCTGGGATTGAATTTTTTGCCCTGTTACTTAACCATTGTGTACCCTTGCATAATTAACTTATATAAATTTAACTTATATAACTTACCTAAATATATTTCCTCATCAGCAAGATAAAGACATACCTACTTTAGACTGTTGCTGTGAAAATTAATAAAATAATGTATATGGAGCTCCTAATATAAAAGCTCCTGGCACCTGGAGGTGCTCAGTCAGTGGTAATTTATTATTATTATTTTTTCAATTAGCAGTAATCGCGCCTTGGATAAACCTCATTGGCTACGATACTGCCACTGCACAAACCTTATTATTATTATTTTTAATGGTAATTTATTAACAACAAATGTACATTGTCTTTCCAAAAATGTTTGCTATAAAAAAATTATTGTGAAAAAAAATTATTGTGTATTATGAATTTAAATTTTAATTGTTGCAAGTTGATATTTGGTAGTAAGGCCCTTGCAAAGGTATTGAAATTTTAAACCAGCACCATGGGAAATCTGGAAAATTTTGGAAGTTCTTTGGGAATGATGAACAAAACTGCCACGCTCTACTTGGTGACATAGTTATCTATAGGAGAAAGGTGAACCTCATGATTAGTTTTAGAAGGAATAGACATGCTGAAGTTTTGATCATAGCATGCTTTCTGTTAGTTGCATGAACTTATTCAGGATGTGGACAGAGAGACCAGTGATCTGAGAAGTAGGATGCTCATGATGAATGTATTTTTCTTTCCCCCCCACTCCCCAGCTGCTCAGATAAAGAATTTGATGAGCCAACTAGGAACTAAGCAGGACTCAAGCAAGCTACAGGAAAATCTGTGAGTAGTTTCCTAATGTGGTTGGGTTCTGTGAGGCCCTGAGAACCCTTTTGAGGACACACCCACTGTCCTTGCTGCATGGCAGCTTAGGTTTCCAGGAAAGCCTGTGGAGTCAGCATGACAGGCAGTGGGACACGAAGTAATGGCTGGATCTAGAGGAGGGACAACAAAATAATTCATGGGTTGTGATCTCTGCTGCCTTTCAAAATCCTTGAACACAGATTCTTTCTTCCCTCGGGCTGTTTAGCAGAACCCTCTGAGGAAGTAGGGAAGGGAACTTTGACCACTGTTAACCTGTAGTCTGCCAAAATGAGCCTCCTTGTTGGCCCAGGACTCCCGATGATCTGCAGAGCTCATCTAGTCTGGTGGGATTTCCAACTGTAAAAATTAGAAAAACGTATTCACAATGATCTGAGGGGTGTCTGAAGGAGAGGAGAATGGACTGGTAGTAGGGACTCACGATTCTTTTTATTACATCCTTCTTGACCCCATTTCTCCTTTTAGAAGTTCTTTTCTTCATCTTTAAAATATACTGAGCGATATTCTTTGTTTTCTGTCCTCGACAGTGTGAAGTGAGAGAATGACTTACTACTTTGAGCCTTTTCCAGGGAGATGTGAAAAACACATCTTTGGATGTGTTAATAATGTCTAGGAGGTACAGGCTCCTGATTGCCTCCTTCTTGTTTTTGACTCCCTCGTTTTTTATCTTGGAGGCCCCTTTGCAATGAAAAAATAGTAATGATTGAGTAGTATGGTTTCTCTGTCCTCCCTTAAAACCTCTGTAGAAATGGCCACTGAGTAGAGGAAAATCATGACCAAAAGGGGCTCTTTTTGTGTTTCCACTACTTTCCAATCCCACGTAATATAATGCATAGTCCTCCTTTTTTAATATTCTTCCCCTTATACTCCTTATATGTTTTTATGCAGTACAGGGCTTCTTTGTTTTGGAGGGAGGAGCCAGAAAGTCAAGCATGAAGGACGATAGGGAGCCAAGAATAAAGCTAAAAAAGCACCAGCTTTAAGCAGGAACATGGGAGTAGATCTCCGGAGGTTGTTCCTTAGGGTAGAAGCTGTGCTTTTAATGCATGTTTCATCCAACCCCCAGTGTCTGGATCCCATCTCCAATCAGTGCCTGTGACAGACAGCAGCTAGGCAGAACTGCCGGGCGATGGACGGGAGAGTTTTGTGAGACCTTGGTGTGTTCAAACTATCAGATTTAGATGTGGGGGCAGTTGCTCTTATATTTCTATCAGAACTGCTGATGGGCCTTTCTTTTCTTCCCAAAGAGTTAAAATACCTATCAGCAGGTTTCACTGAGGTAGGTTCTTTCTTCTCAGTAACATGGAGATGCCTTACAGTGGGTTTGACTGAGTAGTATTTCTGGAATTTTTTTTTTTTTGTGACCCTGGGCCTCTGGGAACCCATTCCTTCAAGCACCCCTTTTATTCCTTGCACTGGGGCACTCTGAGAACTAACTGTACTAACTGTAACAGCTCTCGAGCCGTGGAAATATCCTGAAACATGTCTTTTCTCTCTTAGGCAACAGTTACAACATTCTACAAATCAGCTCGCTAAGGAAACGAATGAATTACTGAAGGAATTAGGGTCCTTGCCCCTTCCCTTATCCGCTTCAGAACAGGTTGGTATTTTCTGGTGTGTGTGTTCGTTTAACAGGAAAGGACTTTGTTTTAATGGGAAGGCAGTGTGTGAAACAAAAATAACTTGGCCTTTGGTGCTAGGTAGACCTTCTCTGACCCTCAGTTTCCTTATCTGTAAAATTGGGCTATGTGACTATTGTGACAATATAAAGAATGTACGCACCAGGTCTTGCAAAGTGCTCAGCATTCAGTAGCTACTCAGTATCAGCTGTTATTATTCATAATAACATACTATTATGGGTGCCTGGGTGGCTCAGTTGTTAAGCATCTGCCTTTGGCTCAGGTCTTCTGGGATCGAGCCCCACATTGGGCTCCCTGCTTGGCAGGAAGCCTGCTTCTCCCTCTTCCACTCCCCGTGCTTGTGTTCTCTCTCTCCCTGCATCTCTCTCTCTGTGTCAAATAAATAAATAAAATCTTAAAAAAAAACAAACCCATACTTACATATTGATAAAATTAATTTAACTGGTAAAGAACCTCAGTGTTTTCATCTCTAGGGTTTGGCCAGCATCTTTATGTTGCAGGTTAGGTCCTAGTTTGTCTTGTAGTCAGTTTCTATAAATTTCAATCAGGTGTTTTTGCCTTCTGTTTTGCAGTCACTTTCATGTCCCATCATGAGTCATTCATAGGTCTCAGGTTGAAGAAATGCCCAGGGGAAAAGATTCTCTTTTCAAGTCATTTTATTCAGCGGTCATTGAAATCCTTTAAAAAACACAATTTTAAACTGGAGTTCATTGTTCCCTTGATGTGGCAGGCCTTTTCTTCACACATTCCAGAAGTCAGTGTGCCTCTGCCTTTATTGTGGCTTCACCTGTTTTAATTATCATTCATAGTTCTACCTCAAATCCTCTCTCTTCCAGGGAAAAAATCAAAAACCTTCTCCATCTACATTAGCCTACTGTGATTCCATTTTTCTTTAGCTTCTCTACCATTCCTAGGAGCACTTGACTTGTTTTCCTTTTTTTTATTGAATTTTTTTCTGATGATGTCCTATCTCTGATGGCTATAAAGACAAAGCCTACAACTTCCCCATTCTGGGTTATTTTTCACTCTGTGAGTTGTGCTTCGTTGGAACATGAAATAATTTTAGTGTGCTGTGATCATCATTTAGAAAATAAAATAGAGGGGCACCTGGGTGGCTCAGTGGGTTAAGCCTCTGCCTTCAGCTCAGGTCATGATCTCAGGGTCCTGGGATCGAGCCCCGAATCGGGCTCTCTGCTCAGCAGGGAGCCTGCTTCCTCTTCTCTCTCTGCCTGCCTCTCTGCCTACTTGTGGTCTCTCTCTCTCTGTCAAATAAATAAATAAAATCTTTAAAAAAAAATAATAAAATAGAGTAGGAGTATCCGAATGTATACCATGTAATAAAGGAAACTATTCTTACAGGAAGCTTTCACTTCATACATATGTGTATATATGGTACTAGGTCAAGATGTCACATTATTTCTGCATGTCTCCATCAAAAAAGTTTAAAAATGTTAGTTTAACCCATACATGGCAAGCTGTTTAATGGAGCACATGTTTAGTCTGTGGAGTTTTGGCGCCCCCCTTGCACAAAAGAGAAGAACCAAGACTAGATGGTTTGTCGTCATGCTACAAAGTAGCTCTGATAAAAAGTAATCTTAATGTAATCGCCTTTGGTTGTCCATAGGTGTGCTGTTATTCATGCTGAAATTTCACTTAGAGACCAGTTCCCTGGTCTGGGAACTGGTATCTCCAATAAACATAAACATAAACTGTAATCTAGAGCTGGATTTCCTGTATTTAAATTCTACCCCTTCCACTTACTGACTGTGAGATCCTAGGCAAGTTACTTAACTTCTTTGTGCCTTGGTTTTCTGATCTGTAAAGTAGGGACTATAATATAGGTTGTTGTATAAGTTAAAGTGAGTTATTATGTTGAAGTACTTATAACTGTATCAGTACATGGTAAGTACTGTATTAATATTAGCAATTACAGTGGGGCTTCCATTAGCTTTATTTATAATAGTTAAGTAGTTAAAACCTGGGCATAATCTAGAAGGAATGTTTACATAAAATTTCGTAGATCAACTTGATAGGATATTATGTAACAAAGACCATAATTGTGAAGAGGATGGTAACATGGGAAATATTTATGATATACTTAAAGATAGTATTTTTTGTGGGGCACCTGTCTGGCTTAGTTGATGGAGCATGCAACTCTTGATCTCAAGGTTGTGAGTTCAAGCCTCACATGGAGCCTACTCAAAAAAAAAAAAGTGTTTTTGAATAGTGAGATTAGGGAATGATGGTTTTTCCCTCTTATTGTTATAATGTTAATGTGAAAATTTTAAAAAATCCCAGAGAAAGGGGGAAATGTTCCTCATGTAAATTTGCTCTCAGGGGCACCTGAGTGGCTCAGTCAGTTAAGTGTCTGCCTTAGCAGGGAGTCTGCTTCTCCCTCTGCCCTTTACCCTGCTTGTGCATGTGCTCTCTCTCTCTCTCAAATAAATAAATAAAATCTTAAAACACACACACACACACACACACACACAGGGCGCCTGAGTGGATCAGTTAAGCATCTGCCTTTGGCTCAGGTCATGATTCCAAGTTCCCAGGATCAAGTCCCCCATTTGACTCCTGGCTCAGTGGGGAGCCTGCTTCTCTCTCTCTCTGCCTCTCCCCGCTGTTCATTCACTCACTCTCTCTCTCTCTCACATAAATAAAATCTTAAAAAAAAAAATTGCTTTTAGTATTACCATAATTCTCCCAGGTGTGATATTTGAGTCATTCTTGAGTTTAGCCCCCTTGTAGCCCTATAGGCAGCTGCTAAGTCATAATGTTTCTTAAATTCATGTCTTTGGGGTTCCCATTACTGACACAATGTCCTCCTGACCTTTAACCTAGAATATTGCAATAGTCTTTTTGACATGTTTCTTTTTTCCATCCCATTCTGTACACCATCACAGACTACTTTTTCTAAATTATCATTTTGTATCCATCATGTTTCCTGCTCAGGAATCTTTGTTGCTTTTTGTTCCGTAGGGATTGAATCCCAAACTTATTAGCTTAGCATTTAAAACCTGCTCCGGTCAGCCCCTTCTCTGTCTTTCCAGTTCTGTCTTTTAGCTAGTCTTATGAAAAAAGCTTTGGTTCCAGCCAAACTATCTCCTTATAGATCCTCTTCAAATATTTACTGCCATGCCTTTGCTCACACTGTTTCTTTGACGAATTTGCCTTTCTCCTTCCATATTCAGACCTTTCTCTTCCTTCAGTGTCCACTTTTTCTTGGCCTTTATGGCTACTTGAGTTCTTACTGATTATACCTGCCTCCAAACTCCTATAGTATTAATAGGATATAGCAGTTATTTATAATGACTTGTAATTTGTGTGTCTATATCCCTTATCTATAAGTAGTTGGTAAGCTGTTTGAGGTCAGGGATGAGTTTTTACTTCTGTGTTCTCAGCACATAGCAGGTGCTCTCAGCATGTGTTTTTTGAGACACAGAATCAGTAAGCTTAGTAAAGATAGCCTGTGATAGTTTTCAGGTTCTCAAAGATTTTAAATCTCATTACAGTATAAAGGAAAATGATTCTGTGGTTTTCAGGGATACTATGAACTCAGTGTGGATGAATATTTTTTAACATTTTAACATAAAACAATCTCTTTTGGGGTTCAGTCTGAGTCTAAAGTTATTTATTCTGCTTTTAGATTCTCCAGGGAACCAAAATTCTCAATTGCAATTCCCTCTGAGATTACCTTACAAGGTAAACGACACATAGTTCCCAAGTTTGTCAGAATGAAAGAAGGAAAATTCAGACTTGGTCTATGGCATTAATGAGGGATTTGAGTTAGCAAAGAACAAATTTATTAAGGAAGAGCCTGTTTTATAGTAATTTTCCTGGTTAGAAATCTTTAGGGGGAATAATTTTGTTTTTAATGGGGAATTAAAACCAAATGATTCAGGGTTAATATGAAATTTCAAGTCCTTGTTTATTTCCGTAGCGCCAGCAGAAACTTCAGAAAGAACGCCTCATGAATGACTTCTCTGCAGCCTTAAATAATTTCCAGGTTGTGCAGAGAAGGGTATCTGAAAAGGAAAAGGAGAGCATTGCCAGAGCAAGAGCTGGATCTCGTCTCTCGGTGAGTTGATTCCGCAAAGAAGACCCTTGTGATTGCAGGATGTTCTTTCCCACCTTGTTGGGTTGTTTTTTCCCCCCTCCTATTTCTGACCATTTTGACCACTAGCTTTTGTTATTATATGCCCCCCTTAATAATAATAAATATAGTCATTAGCTGTTGTGAAAATTCCAGATTGGCACAACTTATATAAAAGATACATATGCAAGGTATCTGGCTGGCTCAGTTGGTAGAGCATGTGATTTTCAATCTCAGGGTCTTGAGCTGGGTGAGGAGTCTACTTAAAAAAAAATTTTTTTTAATAAAAATAAATTTTAAAAATATGTATGCCTGTGGTCTAAGACTAGAAAAGAATATGCGTGAAGATTTGAAAAAGTGACAGAATTATGTGTAATTTCTTTTTTATTACTTTATTTGTCTTACATTAAAAAACTTAAACAAAAGAAACAATCTATTTCCTAGAATAGGTCAGGCTAGATTATTTGCACTAGAACTCTCTGTGAAACAAATTAACAAATACTAAATTTTAACAACCCTTGGGACGCCTGGGTGGCTCAGTTGGTTAAGCAGCTGCCTTCGGCTCAGGTCATGATCCCAGCGTCCTGGGATCGAGTCCCACATCGGGCTCCTTGCTTGGTGGGGAGCCTGCTTCTCCCTCTGCCTCTGCCTGTGCTCGCGCTCTCTCTCTCTCTCTCTCTCTGACAAATAAATAAATAAAATCTTTAAAAAAAAAAAAAAAATTTTAACAACCCAACTTCTCAAAAGTATCGAAGAGCCATGAAAATATTAAGGTCAAAATCTAAGAGAAGATGAGAACCCATAGAGAGGTAAGCTGAGCACTGAAACTGCTTGTTCATGGAGTACATTTACTGAGGGCAAACTTGAACTTCAGTTTTGATGTCCTTATGGCATGAGGGGGAAGAAAAGCCCAGAGTCCACACAAAGCGGAAAATATAAAAGAAGGTGCTCCTCCAATTAAACTGGACCCCAAAAGACTATATCTTTCGGGTATGGGTAAACCAAAAGTAAACCCTTCTTTCCTACAAAAAGATTGCATTAGCACTGAACTGAGTAGGAGGTAGAGGACAGCAAGAGGGAGGGGAAATCCCGACACTAACTTGTACCACAGAGGAACTTTGAGGCAAATTTACTGCCCAAATTCATACTACATTAATGATCCAAAAGCATCAAGGTAGGTGCCAGACAAGCAAATACAAACAAATCCTTTCTGGTTAGACATGTTTATCCTAGCCCTGAAAGAATACCCTCAAATAATTTTTGAAGCGTTGTGAGCAGCACAGCATTAAAAATACCCAAGTACACAAAGAAACAAATAACTCTAAGTAAAAACGAATAGAAACAACAGTGAGGTGAAATGGACCTACTTCATGTATCAGAATTATAAGACAACTGTCCTTATTGTATTTAAAGAAAATCTTGAAAACATCTGCAGGAAGCAGGAAGCTACAAAAAAAACTTTGGAAAAGAGTCAGAATACTTTCTAGAATTGAAAAATATGATATGAAAACTAAAAACTTAATGGGTAGGTGATTTAACTAGAAAATAGAAAATATTTTCTATCTCACGATATTATGTATCAACATGTAGGACAGAGGGTTAAGTTCAATAGGAAGAAAGCTTATGAGAAAGGGAGAATGAAGAGAAAGGATCAGACCTAGTATTTATTGGAGTTTCAGAATAAGAGTGGAGCAACCATAGAATAGAGGGGAATGACTGGTAATGTTTTAGAACTTATGATAGGCACTTATTTGCAGTTTCAAGAAGCCCAACAAATCCCAAAAAGAACAAATAAAAGACTCTAGTTATCTAGATACATCAGAGAGAAACTTCGGAACACCAAAGACAAAGAGAAAATCATAAAAATCACCGCGGAAACAAGAGACTACCTTCAGAGACGCAGTAGTTGGATTGGCAATTGACTTCTCAGCAGCAACGGGGAAGCCAGTCGAGGGCCATCTGTAATATTCTAATAACTGCCTACCTGGGAATCTAAACCCAGTGAAAGAAGTTATACAGAATGAGAATTAAAGACATTTTCAGTCAAAAGTGAGTTAGCTGTCAGCACACCTTACTTAAGAACATTCTAGAAAATATACTTCAGGCAGAAGGAAGGTGATCCCAGATGGGAAGTCTGAAAAGCAGAAAAGAATGAAGAGCAAAGAAGGTAGTAAATATGTGAAAAAATAAACTACAAACAGGGAGAAGATACTGCTATATGTATAATTAGCAAGGGACTAGTAACCAGAATAGATACAGAACATATAAAGAATTCCTGTGAATCATTATGTAAAATATACAACCCAATAGAACATGAGTTTCTCAGACTTTCTGATCTCAGGACCCTGTTACACTTAAAATTATTAGAGACCCCAGTGAGCTTTTTATTTGTATGAATATGTGTTAGAAATTAAAACTGTGAGGTTTTAAAAATGTTTATTCATTTATAAATAATAATAAACCCAATATATAGTAATATAAATATAAATGACATTTTAATTAAAAATAACTTCTTTTCCAAAACAAAAAAGAAATTAGTGGGAAGAGGGGCATTGTTTTCATTTTTGCAAATCTTTTTAATATTTGGCTTAACAGAAGGAAGCTGGATTTTCACATCTGCTTCTGTATTCAGTCCGTTGTGTAGGTTGTTTTGGTTGAGGTATCTGAAGAAAATCAACCTCACAGGGATATGCAATTAGAAAAGGAAGGAGTATTTTAATTAATCTTTTCAGATCATTGTTGATATTATTCTTTGATACTACATGAAAACTTGACAGAAGTTAGTGGAATTGTGGAGTCTAAAACTGTATTAATGAGTTTTTCAGACTCTGCTATATCCAAATCTGTTGGTCTTATGTTTTGATTGGATCTTTTTTCTACATATGATTTTTATATCATATATTTATCTTTCAGAAAATATTGATTTCCTGAGTTACACAGGTCTTCCAAATGTTGATATATTTCATTATACAATATCAAAAGGTAATGTAGTATCTTTAGTTTTATCAGAAAAGTCTTTAGATATTTTAAGGGAGGTTGTGAATCTCTTAAGTTCACAAGTGGTGCCACCCAGGCACCCCTTATTTTTTATTTTTATTTTTTAAAGATTTTATTTATTTATTTGAGAGGGAGAGAGAGAGAGAACAAATGAGAACAAGCAGGGGAGGGGCAAAGGGAGAGGGAGAAGCAGACTTCCTTGCTGAGCAGGGAACCCCACTTGGGGCTCAGTCCCAGGACCCCAGGATCATGACCTCAACCAAAGGCAGACACTTAACCAACTGAGCCACCCAGGCACCCTGAAAGCTAGATTTTTATCACTGGCAACATACACTGTCCATTGTTTTCCTTGATGTGACAGGCTTATACTGTTTATCTTCAAGAGCATATCTGCCAGGGGTGCTTGCATGGCTCAGTCTGTTAAGCCTGCGTGGCTCAGTCTGTTAAGCGTCTGCCTTTAGCTCAGGTCCTGATCCCGGGGTCCTGGGATTGAGCCCTCGACGGGGCTCCCTGCTCAGCAGGAAGTCTGCTTCTCCCTCTGCCTTCTACTCCCTCTTCTTTTACTCTCTCTCTATCTCTCTCTCAAATAAATAAATAAAATCTTAAAAAAAAAAAAGTAGGGGGCGCCTGAGTGGCTCAGTGGGTTAAGGCCTCTGCCTTCGGCTCAGGTCATGATCCCAGGGCCCTGGGATCGAGCCCCCCATCGGGCTCTCTGCTCCGCAGGGAGGCTGCTTCCCCCCCACCTCTGCCTGCCTCTCTGCCTACTTGTGATCTCTGTCTGTCAAATAAATAAAATATTAAAAAAAAAAAAAGTAGGCTTACATGGACCCCAGTTGGGGGGCTTGACCTCACAACTCTGAGATCAAGTTCTGAGCTGAGATCAAGAGTTGCATACTCAGTGGTCTGAGCCCCCTGTGTTTTTGCTCCATGAGTATAAACGTCAGCACAGTGAAAATGGCAAGTAACATCTTTGTATTATTTTGAATAATGGTCAAACAAATGGAAAAGTGCCCAACTTCTTTAATCATCAGGAAACTGCAAATTGAAACCACAGTGAGGTAGTATTTCATGTCCAGATGTGGGGCAAAAATGTAAAATTCTGTGAACACTGAAGGTGATTGTTATAGATATGATGCAACAGAAACTTTTCTACCTGGCCAGTTAGAGTATGAATTGGGACAACCACTGGAAGACATTTTGCCTGTGAACTTCCGAACACATCAGTTCTACCCTAGAGAAAACTAGAAATGTTTATATCATGATATATGTATAAGAATGTTTATAGCAGGGTGCCCGGGTAGCTCAGTGGTTAAGTCTCTGCCTTCAGCTCAGGTCATGGTCTCAGGGTCCTGGGATCGAGGCCCACATCAGACTCTCTGCTCAGCAAGGAGCCTGCTTCCCGCCTTCTCTCTGCCTGCCTCTCTGCCTACTCATGATCTCTCTCTCCCTCTGTCAAATGAATAAATAAATAATCTTAAAAAAAAAAAAAAAAAGAATGTTTATAGCAGAGGCGCCTGGGTGGCTCAGTGGGTTAAGCTGTTGCCTTTGGCTCAGGTCATGATCTCAGGGACCTGGGATCGAGGCCCCCATCGGGCTCTCGGACCAGCAGAGATTCTCTCCCTCTGCCTGCCTCTCTGCCTACAGAGACAGAGAGTGATCTCTCTCTCTCTGTCAAATAAATAAATAAAATCTTTAAAAAAAAAAAAGAATGTTTATAGCAGCATTATTTGTTGGAAACATCTGAATGTCCATCGGTAGTTGAATAGGTAAATGCTTTATGGTATATTCACATAATATCATACAGCAGAGAGAATTAATGAACAACAGTTACATTCAGCATCAGGGATGGATCTGGCACAATCTGGCATGATCCAAGGAAAGCACGGAAGAGTACAAACAGTGTAATTCCGTTCATGTGAGGTTCAGAAGCAGGTAAAATGATATTAAATAAGGATACATGTCTATATTGAAAATACGAGAAAATGATCATTGGAAAAGTCAGGGTAGTGGTTACCTTAAGGACAAGGGGGGTGTGTTGTAATTGGAGAAGGGGATAGAGGTAGGCTTGAGGGCGCTACCAGTGTTCTGTTTCTTGAAAAAGTAAAAATTTAAAACAACAATAGTAACAACAAAAAACCTCAGTGTTCCTCTGGGTGGTTAGAGTTTTGAAATTTTCCGCATTTTGCTTGTTCTGCTAATTACTGCCATTATAAAAAGAGAAAGACTTGTTGTTTAATGTGAATAGATTGCTCTTTTAACATTTTTTCTTAACTTTTTTAATACATGCATTAGACTGATTTTTTGAAATGAGTCTGTCACTTTAGCGCCTGATATGCCATACATGTCCGTATTTTTTAAAATCTTTACGTGTTCTGAAGATTTGTTTCCCTGCAAGTTTTCCACTTGTTCCCTTATTCTGCCTCCCTGCAGATTGTAAATAGGTTATCACTATTACTGTTGTTTACTCCTCTCTCCAACCCATGTTCCTCCACCCTATTCAGTCAGGTTACCATTCTGAGCCCAGATTTGCTTTGAACTACTTCACGCCCGTTTTATAGTCAAGACAGATTGCCAGAGCCCTATGTCATCTTACAGATCCTGTTGGAGCCAAGGGATGTTGCTTCTTTATACTGTAGCGACAGGAAGCCATTGTTTTGTGTGTCTGTCTGTGACATGTTTCTGGATAACAGCAGCAATAATGCCATCTGCTTTCTAGGCGGAGGAGAGGCAAAGAGAGGAACAGCTCGTCTCATTTGATGGGTAAGGAGTTACCCATCCAACCCGCTGGCTTGTTGAGATGGGATTCTGTACTTTCTACTTAATTCTAATTTTAAACATCAGTGTGGAGAAGAAGGAAAAATAAAGGCAGACCTGGGGTGGGTGACTTATAATCCACCGTGTAAAATAAAAAAGTCAAAACCTTGTGCTTTTCCAAGATCTTTGAATTAGGGAAGAAACAATTTCAAGGTAAATAAAAAAGCCAGAGAAATCCCTGATGTCTTTGTGTTGGGGAGAGGGCTTGGCTCGCTAGGAATAAGTACGAATCTATGAATCTACAGATTAGGATTTTATCTCTAATACAGATTTAAGTTTTTCTAAGTTCTTGGGTGTCCGTTTACCCATCTGTAAAACAGAGGCAACTCATTCTTTTAGGAGTAGTACAAGAAAAAGCAGAGAATTTGCATCTGAAAGGCATCTTCTTTCTTAACTTCTCCACACGGAGTTAACTGATTCCATTGAAATGTGTTGGTGTTATTAATTCAGAACTTAAAATGCTTTATCATAGTTATGTATCTCTCTCTTCCCACTACACTGTGAGCACCTCAAAGGGGTGCCTGATGGGCTCTACCCTACTCCATTTTGTGTCTCCAACATGTGGAAGAAACTCTTTAAATACTGTGGAGATGATGTCTGATTTATGCATACTGTTGGAAAAATGCTTAATACGGGAGTTTCAAAATGTTTTATGTCTAGCATCATATGTAGTATGCCTTTCTTCTAAACGTGGTACCTGAAAAGAAGGGTTACAGCATTTCACTAGCTTTTTAACTTTAGTTTTCCCTTAAGAGGCATTTAACCCAGGAGCTCATGGGTGGCTCGGGTGGTTAAGCATCTGCCTTTGACTCAGGTCCTGATCCCAGGGTCCTAGAATGGGGCCCCGGGACAGGCTCCCCGCTCAGCAGGGAGTCTGTTTCTCTCTCTTGCTCTGACCCTTCTCCTGCTCATGCTCTTGCACTCTCTCTCTCTCTTAAATGAATAAATAAAAAAAAACCTTAAAAATATTTTTTATAAAAGAGGCATTTAACCCAAAATATAATCTCAAGGAATGTTCTGAAAACCAGAAGATGTGATTCTGTTAGATTAATTGGAGGAGCACTGACAGGTCACTTAGCTTGCTTTTCTCCACCCACTTAGTACCCAAGAGACCAACACAGCTTACTCTCTGAAAGTGCTCTAGAAGAGGATGGGTCAGTGTGCTTCATTGACTTGAAGTCTCTGTCTGCTTTCCTTGTCTAGCAAGCCCTAGCAGGATTGCAGAGTGTACCCCTAACTAGAAGACACCAAGGAGGCCCATCCCTTATAACCCTGCTTCATCTCAGTTTTGCCCAGGGAAGCTGAGACTTTGTTTTCTCGTGGTATTATCAACTCTCTGCCTCCAGATATGAAGAATGTGGCCCTTAAGGACTTTGTATCGATGCCAGAGGGGTTGGAGCCCTGGTAATGGCCTTGGATGGGCTCTGCTGGTAGTAGAAATGTTGTGGGTGTCTTGTGCACACCTTAGAGGGGAGGAATCAACTAATGTGCTTGTCTCCTTGCAGCCATGAGGAGTGGAACCAGATGCAAAGCCAGGAGGATGAGGTGGCCATCACCGAACAGGATCTGGAACTTATTAAAGAGCGAGAAACAGCAATTCGGCAGCTGGAGGTAAGAGCCAGGTCATGTCTTTTATTTGACTCAATGTATCTGCCACTCTAGTCCACCTGGATTTTCTCTCAGCCATTAAGAAAAAGTATGAAATGAGTCCTTATGTGATTTTCATATTATGTCTCAGTGTAATCATGGTGAATTTGAACTACTTTTATGATGGTACTAGTCATGGTGCCCAAGAAGATTCAAATCCTTTCCTCCATTACTATATCTTACATGGTCTCTGGGAGAACAGGATGAAGAACAGAGCAAGGCAAACAAATATTTTATTCCTCATTAAGACTCAGTCAGTTGGGCATCTGCCTTTGGCTCAGGTCATGATCCCAGGGTCCACAGCAGGCTCCCTGCTCAGCGGGGAGCCTGCTTCTCCTCCTCTCTCTCTGCCCCTCCCCTGCACTCATGCTCTCTCTCCCACTCTCTCTCTCTCAGGTAAATAAATAAAATCTTAAAAAAAGACTTTGCCCCCAGACCTCAATGCCAACTTCTAGATCGGGTGGGATTCTATGGAGAGAGCCCCTTTGGGGCGCCTGGGTGGCCCAGTTGGTTCAATGTCTGCCTTCAGCTCAGGTCATGATCCTGGGGTCCTGGGATCAAGCTCCATGGCAGGCTTCCTGCTCAGTGGGGAGTCCGCTTCTTCCTCTGCCCTGTGTTCCCACCCCACCCCCACTCATGCTGTCGTTTTTCTCTTTCAAATAATAAAATCTTAAGAAAAAAAAAGAAGAAGAAGAAGAAGAGAGCCCCTTTGCTTAGTAGCTCAGAATAAAGGCAGGCCAAAAAGTTTGCTTAATTTTTGTGCATCCCAAAGTCCAATCCCAAGTTGTGGATATGACTTCACTACAGGGAAACAGGAGGAGTTTTTGAGGTGGGGGTTGAGGTAAAAGTCTCGAGGCCTTTCTTACGTGATTTTCCAACTTTAACTTTACGTCATGACCAGCATATTCTAAACCTGAGTAGTTTTCTCCTCCATGCAGCCAGAAGACTGCCATCCCTGGAGAGGGCAGTGAGGAGGGTGGGGTTGTAGAGAGAGAAACTTGGAGATCCTCCATGACCTTTGTCTGTGGCAGTGGCTCTGAACTCTGACTGTACCTTAGAGTCACTTGGAATTTTTTTTCCCCAAATGCCCAGCTGTTCTCCTTCCCTTGCAACTATTAGTTTGAACTATGTGAAATTCCAAATTTTACATAAGTTAAAAATGAGCAAATATCCACAAGATTTTTTTTTTCAAACTTCCCAGGTGATTATAATATGCATTCAGGATAGAGACCATTAGTGTCTATGTTTAGATGGAACAATTCATCCTCAAATTTGATGATTTTATTGCCTTCAAAGATGCCATATCTTTCTTTTTCACCTACTGCAACTAACCATCGACTTGGTTCTCTAACGTTAGAAATACTGTTCTAGCAGAGAGCTGAGTGAAACACAGAGCTAAGGAAAGGATTCTCTCCTCTGTAGAATCCCACCCGATCTAGAAGTTGGCATTGAGGTCTGGGGGCAAAGTCTTTTTTTCCCTTTTTTTAAGATTTTATTTATTTACCTGAGAGGGTGAGAGAGAGAGAGAGAGTGTGAAAGAGAGAGCATGAGTGCTCTTAGCTCCTTAGCCCAGGAACATAATGGGCGTGTCAGAAATTCAGCATTAAGTCCAAATGGTTAGCTGGGACTGGATTTTCATATCCAGTCATTTCCTACATCTAATATACAAGCCCTATTCTAATGGAAGAACAACATACTGTTGTGTCTCCTTGACTCTCACATTGTGCATCTGACATTTCTGGCTACCAAATGTGTGGGCCTTTTCCACATCAAGCAATCCTTCGACACCAGCAAGGTGTTTTATAACTTAACCCAATTTAGATACTGTCTACCTGGAATTAGCTTCAGATCCCACAGGTTAAGGGCTCAGTCCCACAAGACTGTGCCCTCCCCCCAACTTGGGAAGCCAGCTAAGTCTAGGTTGTTACCTACACTTCTGACTGACAGGCTATCAATTGGAGGTTTCCATGACTCCCTCACTGGGTTTTATTAATTTGCTAGAGCAACTCAGAACTTAGGAAAACAGTTTATTTACTAGGTTACTGGTTTATTATAAAAGGATACAACTCAAGAACAGCCAGATGGAAGAGATACACAGAGCAAGGTACGTGGGAAGGGGTGTGGACCTTCCGTGCCCTCTCCACCTGTACCACTCTCCTCGACCTCCATGTTCACCAGCCCGAAAGTGCTCTCAGTCCTGCCATTTAGGATTTTTATGGAGGTTTCATTATGTAGACACGATTGATTAAATCATTGGCTCTGGATGGTTGATTCAGCCTCCAGCCCTCTGATAACAAGGTTGGTTCCCCTGGCAACCAGCCCCCATCCTGAGGGGTTGTTCTTTAAGCTCTGTGGTTGAAAGGAGTTTGTTATAAGTAACAAAAGCTAATTTTCTCTCTTTACGACTTAGGAAATTTCGAGTATTTTAGGAGCTCTGCTCTAGGAATGTGATGAAGACTAAATATATATTTCTTATTATAATCACAGATTCACACCCCTGTTATAACCAAGCTAAGCTATTTGCCCTTTAACTCAATTAACTTTTTGTTTATTTGGCTTCTCTTTCGCTTTAAGGTACAACTCAAGTCTTGCTGCTTCTGCGAGCCTTCCTCTGCACACCTTTGTATACCATTTACTAGTCACTTCCTCTGTAATGACTTTTCTTATTTATCTTACTGTGTGCTCATCCCACCCCCGTTAGCTAGTAAGCCTTTTTGTATCCACAGCAACTAGCAGACTGTCCCAACTACAGAAGACTCTTAGCAAGTAATTAAGGTTTTGATGTGCTGGTAAGAACTAGTCTTGCCAAGCTATGATTCGGAAGTCATGGCTTTCAAGGCATTGTTTCTGACTGTGGCGTTCTGAGAGGCAGTGTATTGTAATCCAGAGAGCCTGGGCTTCGGAGCTATTCTGGCTGCAACGCTTAGTTTCCTAATGGACCAGCTTTGTAACTGAACAGTTATATAACCTTTCTGAGCCTTATTATCCTCAAAGATACTTGACTTCATAGAGTGTCTGAATGATTAATGTAAATATCAAAGAGGCATAGTAACATTATGAAAACATCGTGAACTTTTAATTCTCAGCTTTGCCACTTGCTAGCTTTGAGACCTTGGGACAAGTCATCAAACCTTCCTGAGCCCCAGTTTTCTCTTCTGTACGATGGGGATGATACATGTCTCATTGTGTTGTCATGAGAACCAACTAAATAATGATTAATCATAGCTGACACATGACATGCTTATTGCACAGTTCCAAGAACTTTACACATATCAACTTACTTAGTGCTTCTGCACTTTAGTATGAGGTGGGTACTATCATTGTCCACATTTCAGAGGGGACAGGCCAGAGGGGTTCTTAACCTACGATGGTACAACAAGACTATGGAGGATTAACCTCACATAGCAAGACTATCCTCTCTAGCTGACTCTCAGGCTCCAAGAGTCTGTTTAATTACCTACTTGGTATAGTTCTTGGCACATTGTAGGCATTTAGTAGATATTAATTAACTTTATTTTCATTTTCAGTTTATGGAGAAAGCATGATTTATAAGCCTTAGAAACACATGTGTTATGTTTACAGCCAAAATTTTAGCTAAGTAGAGGGATCATCTAACATGTTGCTTTATGTTTGTTATTTTTTGTGTTCCCTAGGCTGACATTTTGGATGTCAATCAAATATTTAAAGATTTGGCCATGATGATCCATGATCAAGGGGATCTAATTGGTATGTATCATTGATACCTTAACCCTCAAGGTGAGTTGATAGCAGTACTTGTGTGTGAACAAGTCAGTAAGACATATCTGAAGGTATTAGACATTTAAAAATTATTAAATTCTTTTTTTAGCCCCCCTTTTATATTGTCAAATGTAGAAACTAAAGTGAGACCTCTGTGATTGCTCAGCTCCCTTGCCATTAGCCTCCTGCTAGTCTTTGGCTGTTGAGGGAAATAGCTGTTGGGAAATAGCTGTTGGCTTCCCAGCTTTTATCCCCAGAAACTTACACAGTTTGGGGATTAGTAACCTTTTTTTTTTTAAGCTTTTTATTTGGAAATGATTTCAAGTTTAGAAAAGTTGCAAAAATAAAAAGACTGCAAGGAATTCCTTTGTAACCTTTACCCAGATTTACCTCTTGTTAACATTCTACCCCATTTGCTTTAGACTTGCTCCCTCTCTCTCTAAATATACGTGTGTATGCATAATTTTTTCTGACCCATTCATGGCTAAGTTGCATACTTCACAGCACTTTGCCGCTTAAATAGTTCAGTGTTTATTTCCAAAGAATAGAGCTATTGTCTTACCCAGTTAGTAACTTTTGATTCCATGGCTGGATAGTTGGAATGGTGGTAGTAAAACGAGGGCCAACATCATCAAGAGTGTGTTTAATTTGCAATCTTGAAACATCTGATTTGGTAAAAACATCCACTGCCCTCCTTTTTTTTTTTTTTTTGCAGATAGCATAGAAGCCAATGTGGAAAGCTCAGAGGTACACGTAGAGAGAGCAACTGACCAGTTACAGCGAGCTGCTTACTATCAGGTAAGAGCATGTACCCAGGAAAGTCACTGGGCTGCCGACTTCAGGAGCCATCACAGCTCATTGACACACTGAGAACAGCTGCAGCCTTTGGCTTAGGTTTAACCTGGAGGCCGGTGGTCGTAGTTGCTGTGGTGGTCCATTTGTAATATACTCCTCTGTAGAGAAATCTACAAAAAGACATCAGTCCTTGAATAAACTTATATAGAAGCCTTTTAGCTACAAAGCTAACCCCATAAGCTGGCATGCTACCTAAATCTGGCATAAAGCTAATTTTATATTATGAACAGCTAAAATTTGTTTCAATTAGCATAGTAATAGGTACAAATTAAGACTTTGTGGATACTTTGTGTTGACTGTGGCCACAGAGGATGGACATAAAATCAGTTCTAACTGCTATTTGTGAATAAAGAGGGGGTCCTCATTTTTCTATGAATAAATGGGAGTTAATCGTTCTACTTTGTATGAAGGGATAATTTTTTTACATATTAGCTGAAATGCTGGTTTTATGACTTTTACCTGAGTCTTTATCTCAAGTGTACAAATACTGTGAATGAGGTCCTTTTCATTTCCTCTCCATTTGGTGCTGTATGATTTTTTAGGTGTAAACAGCATTTCAGTCATTTTCCATGTTCCTAGGATAGTTGTATTTTACCTGGAAATGTTCTTTAAGAAATTTGTATTTAATAATAGTGTTTCCTTTTAAAAACTGAGTGGTAATGTTAGTGTCAGACAGTAAAGGAAATATGAAGTAAATTATATGCATCCACTCAAAATTATGTGGGAATTAAAAGAGATGTTTATAATAACAACAATTTAATGCTAAAATATTAAGTGAGAAAAATGTCAAACATCATACAGTGTGATCCCAATTCTGTCAGATAACAATATGCATAGATAAAACATCATGAGAAAATATAATCAAAATGTCAGCAATTTTATCTGTAGGTAATTATTTTCTTTGTATTTTTTAAGATGAAAACAGAATTTTATAATTGGTGTAAAACCTTTATTAAAATACATATGCACAACGGGGCGCTTGGGTGGCTCAGTGGGTTAAAGCCTCTGCCTTTGGCTCGGGTCGTGATCCTGGGGTCCTGGGATCGAGCCCCACATTGGGCTCTCTGCCTGGAGGGGAGCCTGCTTCCTCCTCTCTCTCTTCCTGCCTCTCTGTCTACTTGTGATCTCTGTCAAATAAATAAATAAAATCTTTTTAAAAACCACATATGCACAAATAACTTATTTTATTACAAATAATGCCTAGCAGCATAGGTATAAACAATCCCTTTGCAGAAATGTATTAGGGGATCTGGAATTAAAACTGGCACTACTGCCTCTTGCTGATAACTGTTGAGATTTGGGGAAGGTCTCTGAATATTCGTGCACAGATAGAGTTAATGCTGGATTATGAGGAGGCAGATTTATGAAGCACTCTTGGAGTCTCAGATAGCAAAAATTTTACTTGTCTCATGAGTGTCTTCTTTATATATTTTTCTCCTCAGAAAAAATCTCGCAAGAAGATCTGTATCCTGGTGCTTGTCCTGTCTGTGATTATCGTAATCTTGGTACTTATTATCTGGCGAATTTATAAATGAAGTGATTGCCTCCGAGC
Source organism: Martes martes (assembly GCF_963455335.1). Lineage (NCBI taxonomy): Eukaryota > Metazoa > Chordata > Mammalia > Carnivora > Mustelidae > Martes > Martes martes. The sequence goes on along the minus strand of NC_137891.1, from coordinate 170,974,270 downwards.
CGCCTTCCGCTGAGCTGTTTTCAAGGGCACCTGCTTCCTGGAGTCTTGCCAGAACAAACTGATCACAAGAAGAGAGCATACACCAGAATGTCCTGTAATAATTTAGTTAGGAAATAACTACTAATTAGTCCTTTGGAATTAGTGACCCGTGGAGACAGTATTTATCAATTTATGTATACATTTTATTGATTTCTCAAATTAGGAATTAATTTATGTGGATTTTGCTTTCTCTTGTATTCTGATTGCCCTTCGTCTCCAAGTGTTTACTGAAAATTCCATTCTAGATATTCTTGTTTTGACAGGTGACACTACAGTCTTGTAATATTGTCATTTTATGTGTATACTAGATTCACCTTTTTACTAGCCACTGAGATAGAATTACTTTCTGACAGCCAGCACATTTGTCAGAAACCATTTAATAACCTGATACTTTTTATTATTTAACATTTTAATTTGAATTTCCAAGAAACCTATTCTCTATCTGCTTTGAAAGATTTTAACGTATTTAACGAGAAAGTAAAAAAAGGCACATTCGATCCCAATTCAAAGTATCTATTTGAGCTGGCCAGTCATCAGGGTACCCATTAACGGGCTTTAAAGTTTACCTTATTATCTGCTAGTGTCATCCATGGCCATTCATCTGCACACACACTAAACCATCTTGTTCACTTTTTTAAGAGGTTAATTTAATTTAACATTATGCTCTCTGGGGTCCCTCTCCCCCTGTCTGTATAGAAAGGGAGAATTAGACAAAGCATGCTTTTGGAAAGCAAATAGGAACTGTTTGGAATGATTTAGACTTTTTGTTGTTGTTCACTTGTGGTTCTACATTCCTGGTGAATGATGAATATTGCTGTCAAAAGGCTGCCCCTTCCCCATAAGGGTTGCTGGGCATTTGACGGCAGGAAGATTTTAAAAGCTAGACTGAAGTTGGTTTAAAATTTTTAGTTCTGTGAACCTGTGATAAAGCGAAGAAAAGGTTCATTTTTGTAAATACTGATGGTTTGGAATAGTGATGTTAGACTTATCCTAATTTATGAACAAGAGATTAATCTCCATGCATAGTTTTAGACAAAAAAAATGTTTCAATAAAAGATTGCTGTCTTGTAATAGAAATGTTGTCCACTTCGCTTTTTCACACAGGTCTAGAGCAGTTAAAGGGAATCTAATTTCTGTAGGCTCACACATAAGTGTGAATTGGGCCAATGATTTCAGTTCATCCTTTAGTGAATTAGAGGACTGGGCTACCCTGGATATATTTATGTTCATTTCTTCCACTCTGTTTAGTGTTAATCTCCTTTTTACCAAACTAATGTGAATAGTAGGGAAACAAGGGCCCAGATGCCTAAGTTTCTTTGTACTCTTGCACCATTCCACTCCTTAATACAAATAAACATTTTAAAAGCTTTTGTAGTAAGTTTTTATGAGTTAACTTGTGGTAGCTATTAGGTAATTTGCTGTCCTGAGAAAAATTGAACCTGGCAAGAAGACTGGAGTCAGTTGATTGGTTTGGGGGTGGAATAAGGGCTGCTGCTGCGCTCTCCTTGAAAAACAGGATGACACCCTATTGGAGTGTCACAGTGGCCCAAGCAGCAGCTTCAGGGCCCATTCCTCGGTTCTACAATCATGGCCTCTTCAGCTCCAAAATTACAGCTGGCTTGGGTACATCATTTGTAACATTTCAGACAAAAAATTCCTGATTGTGAAAAATGGTTTCAGTTTGGGTTAAATGAAGCTATTCATAGTTCTGTTCTCTAATACTGTGTAATCCGGTGGCGGTGGTAGTAACAGTGGTTGTGGGTAGCAAATTTGACCTTGGCTTAGAATTTGAATAGCCTGGAGTTTAGGGTAGTTGCCACGAGGTTCTGCTAGATGATCTTAATAAACCTGTTCACAGAATCCTCCTTATCTGTGCTTTGTTTGTCTTGGGGGGGAAGGGGGCACCATGGTCTAGGACAGTGGTTTTTAACCATGGCTTCACATTAGAAACTAAAAAAATACTGATACCTAGGTGCCCCGCCACAGGATTTTAATTCAGTTAGTCTGGAGTATAGACTGGGAAAGGCTCTAGATAATTCTCATGTATAACCATGGTTGAGAGCCATTAGTTTGGAGGTCAAAAGCCAGACCGGAGCACAGAAGGCTGAAGAATCTTGGCTCTGCCATTAACTTGCCATAGGTATTTGGAGAAGACATTTAACCTATAGGCCCCAAGTTTTCCCAGTAGCTCTCTTCTAGCTATAACATTTTTTAAAAGATTTTATTTATTTATTTGACAGAGAGATCACAAGTAGGCTGAGAGGCATGCAGAGAGAGAGGGGGAGGCAGGCTCCCCACCGAGCAGAAATCCCGATGCGGGGCTCAATCCCAGGACGCTAAGATCATGACCTGAGGTGGAGGCAGAGACTTAACCCACTGAGCCGCCCAGGCGCTCCTCTGTAACATTTTCTGATTATAAGGATCCACAGGGGTTTGGTCTGAGCATACGGATTCTATTTGCCTTGGTATTTCTTTCCTTTTCTCCTCCCCTTTCTCCTTCCTTTATGGAATGTTCTGGAAGTACTAAGCAGATCTACCATTCTTTTCAAGTAAATTAAAACTATAGTATATATAGGGTAAAGTAGAAATGTCATTGTGGGCCTTTCCTCTGGGAATGTTCCAGAACAAGAACTTGTAGTTGCTAGACTGATGCTCCCAGGGCAGGTTTTGTCTTACCTGCTAAGGGGTGGTGATACACCCTGCCTTATACCACTGGGCAACAATATAAAATTGGATATTGGAATTACCATTGCATCCTAACACCCTAAGCTGCCTCCATTCATTTTTTTAATTGAAGTATAAATGGCATACAGTATTACATAGTTTTCAGGTATACAACATAGTGATTTGATATCTATATACAATATGAAATGGTCACCACAGAAGTCCTGTTACCATCTGTCACCAAAGTTTTTACATTATTGATATTACCTATGCTGTTATGTAATATCCCCATGAGTTATTTTATAACTGGAAGTTTGTACCTCTGAATCCCCTTCACGTATTTTGCCTGCTGCCGACCCCTCCCCACTCTGGTAACCAGTAGTTTATCTCCCGTATATATGAGTCTGTTTCTGTTTTATTTTCTTTGTTCATTTGTTTTGTTTTCTAGATTCCATATAAGTGAAATCATATGGCATTTGTCTTTCTCTGACCTATTTTATCTAGCATAATACCCTCTAGGTCTGTCTATGTTGTTGCAAATAGCAATAGTTCTTTCTTTTTTATGGCTGAGAAATTATATATATATATATATCCCATTTTCTTTATCCGTTCATCTATCAGTAGACACTTGGGTTGCTTCCATGCCTTGGCTATCGTAAATAATGCAGTGAACATAGGAGTACATATGTCTTTTTGAATTAATATTTCCATTTTCTTCAGATAAATACCCAGAAGTGGAATTGTTGGATCATGTGGTAGTTCAATTTTTTTTTTCTATTTTCAATTTTTCAAAGAAACTCCATACTGTTTTCCATAGAGGCTGTACCAATTTACATTTCACCAACAGTGCACAAGTGTTCCCTTTTCTCCACATTCTCACCAACACTTGTTATTTCTTGTCTTTTTGATACTGGCCATTCTGACACCTGTGAGGTGCTATCTCATTGTGGTTTTGCTTTGTAGTTCCCTGATGATGAGTGACATTGAGTATCTTTTCATGTGTCTATTGGCCATCTGGATGTCTTGGAAAAATGTCTACTTAGGTCCTCTGCCAATTTTTTAATTGAACTTTTTTTATATTGAGTTGCATGAGTTCTTTATATATTTTGGAAGTTAACTCCTTATTGGATATATCATTAGCAAATATCTTCTCTCATTCAGTAAGTTGCCTTTCTGTTTTATTGATGGTTTCCTTCATTGAACAAAAGCCTTTTAGTTTGATATAGTGCCATTTGTTTATTTTTGCTTTTGTTGTCCTTGCCTGAGGAGACAGATCCAAAAAAACGGTTGCTAACGTCAATGTCAAAAAGCTTCCTGCCTGTTTTCTTCTAGGAGTTTTATGGTTTCAGGTCTTATATTTAAGTCTTTAACCACCTTGGCTTAGTGTGTGTGTGTGTTTTTTTTTCGCCCGCAACATGGACTTTTTTTTTTAATATTGTAGTTTTATTTTTTTCAGTGTTCCAAGATTCATTGTTTATGCACCGCACCCAGTGCTCCATGCAATATGTGCCCTCCTTAATACCCACCACCAGCCTTACCCAACCCCTCTCCCCTCCAAAATCCTCAGTTTGTTTCTCAGAGTCCACAGTCTATAACTTAGAAGAGTGGTTCAGTTTCACTGTTTTGTATGTAGCTGTCCAGTTTTGCCTACATTTATTGAAGAGACTCTTTTCCCCTACTATATATTCTTGCCTCTTTTGTCATAGATTAACTGACCATATGAGAGTTAGTTTATCTTTGGGCTCTCTACTCTGTTACATTGATCCATGTGTCTGTTTTTGTGCCAGTAACATACTGTTTCACTTACTATAGCTTTGTAGTATAGTTTGGAATCTAGGAGTTTGATATTTCCAACTTTGTTCTTTTTGTTCTTAAAACTCCGTTCTTTTTTACGGGTGCCTGGCTGGCTTAGTTGGTGGACTGTGTGACTCTTGACCTTGGGCTCATGAGTTTGAGCCCCATATTGGGTGTAGAGATTACTTAAAAATAAAGTCTTTTAGAAAATCCAAACAACTCCATTCTTTTTTTCTTTTTTTAAAAAAGATTTTATTTATTTATTTGACAGAGAGAGAGAGAGATCACAAGTAGGCAGAGAGGGAGGCAGAGAGAGAGAGGGAAGCAGGCTCCCCGCTGAGCAGAGAGCCCAGATGTGGGGCTTAATCCCAGGACACTGAGATCATGACCTGAGCTGAAGGCAGAGGCTTAACCCACTGAGCCACCCAGGTGCCCCTCTTTTCTTTTCTTTTCTTTTTTTTTCCGCTTCCTATTCAGAGGTTATCCTTAGTCACAGGAATGAAGCCTTTGCTTTTGATCGCTAAATGCAGACAAAAACCCAACTCAGATTTCATTCTATCCTATTTCCTAGGGCTAGGAATCACCCGCTTCTCCCTGCTTTTCTAAACATGTTAAGTGTATCCCTAAATTTCACAGGATTTTTCAGTACTGTTTTTCAGTGCTATGAAATACAACTATTTTAGACTCTATTTAACCAGGATATAGTGTGAAGGGTTTTGATACTCAACCCCTGATCGTACTTACAGGCCGTTTGAGTAATTCATTTTAATACTTATCCAAAATGAAATTTTTTAAAAAAGATTTTATTTATTTGACAGAGAGATCACAAGTAGGCAGAGAGGGGGGCGGGAGGGGAAGCAGGGTCCCTACTGAGCAGAGAGCCCAGATGCGGGGCTCGATCCCAGGACCCCGAGATCAAGACCCAAGCTGAAGGCAGAGGCTCAACCCACTGAGCCACCCAGGCGCCCCCCAAAATGAAATTTGATCGACAATGTGGCACTTGATTTTTAAGGGATAAACTTGAAATAATAGAATTTTTAATGTTGGACTCTGATTATGGACCAAGTTTTTACCAGTCCATGAAGAAATGAGAAAAATGATGTAGTGGGCTTTTTAATTTTTATTTCAGAGAGCGCAAGCAGGGGTAACTGCAGAGGGAGACGGAGAAGCAGGCTGCTTGCTGAGTAGGGAGCTCAACACAGGGCTCCAGGGGATCATGACCTGAGCTGACGGCAAATGCTTAGCCAACTGAGCCACCCAGGTGCCCCTGTAGTAGTGGGCTTTTAAAGTACCATCTTTGAGTGTGAGATAATGACCTTCCACCTTTTTTTTTTCCCCAAAGATTTTATTCATTTATTCAACAGAGAGAAAAATCATTAAGTAGGCCGAGAGGCAAGCAGAGAGAGAGGGAGAAGCAGGCTCCCCACTGAGCAGAGAGGCCGGTGCAGGGCTCGATCCCAGGACCCTGAGATCATGACCCAAGGTGGAGGCAGAGGCTTAATCTACTGAGCCACCCAGGCACCCCAACCTTCCACCTTTTTAAAAAGGATATTTCAAAACTATAAACATAGGGGGTGATGTCAGTTGGAAGTCTTCATTTTTAAATCTCCTTAGTTGACAAAAGTTGACATCCCTGTATTACTTTTTTCCCCCTGGTCCACGACATCTCTAATGTCTGCGAGACACTCGTCTAGAGTAGCCCCATCACTTTACAACTGAAGAAGCTGAGGCTGGGAATGGTAGCCTAATACAGGAATTTAAAGCTACAGGAAGTGTTCTACGTGTGCATGGTCATTTGTGGGATAACATTTGAACCCTCACTACCTTACTATGCTAAATGTAAAATTTTTTTGTATATTTCTTGTCCCCTTTTTATGGATTAGGAAACGGAAGCATAGTAAACTGAAGCATTGTCTGCCCGTGGGCACACAATTTAGGAATGATGGAGCCAGGATTTGATCTCAAGCACTCAGACTTTAAAACCACACCTTGAGGGACGCCTGGGCGGCTCAGTTGGTTAAGCCACTGCCTTCCGCTCGGGTCATGATCCCGGGGTCCTGGGATGGAGTCCCGCATCGGGCTCCTTGCTCGGCAGGGAGCCTGCTTCTCTTGCTGCCTCTGCCTGCCTCTCTGCCTGCTTGTGTGTACTCTCTCTCCCTCTCTCTCTCTCTGGCAAATAAATAAAATCTTTAAAAAAAATAAATAAAACCACACCTTGAGACACTCTACACCGTCTTTTGCTCACTTCCTCTTTCATGTAGCGCTCTCTAAAATCTGGAGTAGTGACAATTTCTGCCCATCTTTTCTCTGGTCAGCACCTTGTGAAAAACTTTTCATTCACCACCCTGCTAAATGAAGCCTCTGCTTTGTAGTATCTATTCACAAAGAAATTTTTTGTGTCTCCATTTGTTCACTCATAAATCAGAAAGGTTTTAAGAAAGTTTTCTGACATCAATATGCTCCTAATGTCTTTAGGGTCTATTCTAAGGGGGGGGTCTCAAAGTTGAAGAAATTAATCTTAGTTGAGACACCAGATCCCAAGGCAGCTGGCACATCGGTCTTTCCAATTCAGGGACTGCTGCCTTTCAGTTTGCTGATCTATACTGACATCATTGGCGCCCAAACAAAGAGCATTTTGCTTTATAAGGCCTAGGTAAATGTAAGGTGCCATTACATCAGAAGCCAGTATGACTATCAGCTGTGCTGGAAACAAGAAACATGGCCAAGGAGTAAAGTATCATGAGGGTAAGAATATGGCTTTAGGTTTCTTGGGTGTGTAGTCAGCACTAGAAGGGATCAAATAATGGACCACACACAGAAGCTGAGAAATTGAAAGGCAAAGTTGACATTTGTTATCGGGTCACTGTTAGCTAGAAATGGTTTCAACACCACCTTATGCCTGAAAAGGGCATGGACACTTGAAGGCCTGGACAATCTCTGTAGATAAAAGTACATTGTTCTTTTCTGTTACACTCAAAACACTGGAGAATAATTCCTTCTCAGGAATCAGTACTTATGCTCAAAGGAGGAGCCGTAGCCTGTTTCCTTGAAACTAAGTTCAGAATTTGTATTTTCCCATCAGCCTGGTCTTTGGAATCCCATGTCTGGAAATGAGGATATTAACAGGTCATTTGATAAGTGTTCCAATCAGTTAGCATCCTTGCCGGTAAGTTTACTGTGCTTTTGGGGCCAGAGGAAAAGGTGATTCTCCTGCCTGCCTAAGAGTTGGTAATTTAAAAATCCAAGTTAATATTATGCTGCAGTTAAATTTTGATGCCTTGGAAATGTCAAAAGGGCAAACACCAGGCTGATGTCTGATTTAAAAATCTAAAGCACCAGCAGCAGGGAATGAAGAAAAGAAGTAACCCCAGATAACTTGCTATGCAGAGCCTGTTTTAGGGTGAAGAATTTTGCAGTTGGTTTCTTTAAAAATGGCCAGATAATCCTCTCCTGTTTTCTACAAAAATGAAAAAGTGTCAGGAATCAACTGTGTGCTAATAATAAATGTAATTGTACTAACATCTAAGTTATGAGAGACAGTGGTGATTTAAGAGCATGGCCTTTGGCATCAGGCAGATTTACGTTCGAATCCCACTCACCACTTGTTCTAGGGTGAGACTGGGTAACAATCTGAGTCTCCTCTCAGGAATCATTATACCTATCTCAACAGTGTTGTGAGGATTACATGAGATGATCCATATAAAACACATACTTGCACAGACAAGTAAGCATCCAATAAAGCCATTACAATCAGAGGCCCTGCTATTTATTGGTCTCTTTCAGCCCGCCATAGGCCTAGGGCAGGCCTGAATCCTAACGCTTCCTCGCACTGTTTTATTACCATGACCAAAATTTTAAAATCCAAAGGGTCCACAACTAGATTATTTCATTCATGCACACTTAAGATTTGGACGCCTGCCTTCAAATTGCATCCGCCCTCTGCTGCAGTTTGTCCAGTTTTCATAAACAAACTAGAGACCCCCTAAAGCAGCCCCCCAGATAATCTACAGAAATCCTCAGACCCAGATTTGGATTAGGAAGGGGATGTAGTAGCATGCGTGCAGCTCTGCGGAGAAGAGAAACTGAGCACTCCATGCTCTGAATTCTGCTCTCTAGCTTCTCTCCAGATTGGGGTGGAAAAGCTGATGGCGCAAGCCCAGCCCAAGGACAGGGTCCCAAGACTTTATAGAGTCCAGCGGCATGTCTGGAGGAGAATACAGGGTAGACCGATACCCCTCCTTACAAGCCCCTTTCCTCAGACACTCCCCGGCCAAGGAAAGCCCTACCCTCCCGAGACTCTTCCAGAGAAGGCCAGCTGTCTCAAAACACCGAAAAAGAACTTAAAAACCACATCCCAGTCTCCACGGCGGCTAGACACGTCCTACGCGTGCGTAGATGTACGTGCGCGCGCCCGCGCGCGTGCGTACGCATGGACTGCTGGGATGCCGCCTCTCCTCTCGGGTCTTCCAGTTTCCCGGCGTGCTTAGGGCCCGCCAAATGGGAGGGGGAGACGCAAGATGGCGGCAGCCGCGAACTCCGGCTCCAGCCTCCCGCTGTTCGACTGCCCGACCTGGTGAGTGGCGGGGCGGCCAGGGTCGGAGTGGCCTGGCCCAGCCCGGCTTGGCTCGGCCTGGCAGGGCGGCTCATTTCTCGGAGCAAGCCGAACGGCTCAGAGACCCTGGAACTGATTAAGGGAGAACTGCCCGTCGGGCCGGGCGGCGTGTGGAGGAACCGGGAGCCTGGAGCCCGGGCCCAGAAACTGAGGAAACCCAGACTTGGGGGGCTCTGAGGTGCTCGCTTAGGCAGTCCCTTGGGCGATCAGCCCGTTGCCGGGGCGCTTCGGGGCCTTGGCCCCGAACTTACCCCAACTCCTGACTGAGTGCCTGGTGCTCTTGTGGAGCACCGTACCTGCCCCCCTGCTCTCTGTCCCGAGCGCGCACGAGCCCGCTTCCCGGCCCCAGCCCAAGCTCAGTGCCCCGCATCCCTCTGTCGTTGCTGCATCTCTCTTGCGGTACTTGTCTGTCTCCCGCAGACTGGAAGCGCCCTGAAGGCAGGGACGGCTCTGACCCACCTCGAAGCCGGCAGGCAGTAGTTGTTGGGATGAACCCCTTTCAACCCTTCTCAAGCTCTTGGGAACAATGGAGTAATTTAATTTAGTCTTTGAGCAGGGTACAAGATGAATACATATGAATTGCCTTGCAAGGAGACCCATCCGAGGGAGAGCTGTTTCTGCTGTAGCTCATCACAGTTTATGCATTATTTCTATCTCTTTCCCTTTATAGTGAGCTCCTCAAGGGCAAGGGCTGTCTGATTCATCTTCCTGTTCCTAGCTCCTAGGCCTAAGCCAGGCACATAGTAGGAGTTCAGAAAGGATGTTGTGGATGTAACATTTAACACTCCTTTCCCTGTTTTCCGTACAAAATGAGCTTCTGTCCAGTACACTATCCTTTCAACTACGGTAGAGGAGTTGGGGCAGGATTGTGAGATGACTGTGTTGCATCTTCGGTTAGATGGATGAGGATGCATTGTGTGTGCGCGTGCAAATGTAGGGGCTCTGGCAAGATTGTTCTTTCTTCAGACTTAAAAGGAGCAAAGACCAGAAGCAAGTAAAAGGGTGGCCGTTTTCTGGGTCCCTCTGCATTTTTGTAGCACCTAGTTGTTTCAGTCTACAAATTGTATGCCTATTTTGGTCCCTCGCTGCATTGATTTCAGAAGTTGGACCAGGACTTAAACTTAGAGTTAGAAGAGACTAATTGAGATCACCTACCATTTCCTCAGAGTCTGGTATGTACCAGGCACTGTTTGGTGTTTTGACTTATATGTCTCCCCCATGAATGGTGTTATAAGAAATATAGAGAACAGTTCCTTAAACATGCCATTGTAGGGAGTCCTGTTCAAAAGTGACAAACATCTCTTGTATTTATTGGTACCTGGTTTTATGGGCATGCTTTTGGATTGCGCTAGCTCCCTATAATTATACACCTCTGATTTGGTCTCAAGAGCTCAGGACAGTACCCTCTGTTTATTCTGTGATGAGACTAATCTTGATCAGACCCAATCACCAACTGATTCATTCTACCTTTATAGGGTATTAGTGGTAGTGGTAAATCTTAGATTCAAACTCCAAGTAACCAAACTACCCTAGCTGTAGTACTTGGGCTCTCTGTGCTGCTTTTTCTCTGAGGTTGATATCCAGTGTTAAAATATAGGTTTCTTTGGTGCTGCTCTAAATACAGATCCAGTAAAGTCTGTTTTAGAGCAATTGAATCACTGGGGAAGTGTCAAATGTAGAAAGGAGCTGTAATACCAGTGAAGTAGATGACATTTCTGCTTGAACATGAACTAATTATAGGCTGGTAGAAGAGCTGCATTGTTGAATGGGACGGTGATTGTAAATGGCATTTACAAACTCATCCTGAAAATGCTGTTCTCACTCTTATTTTTCAGGGCAGGTAAACCCCCACCTGGTTTACATCTGGATGTAGTCAAAGGAGACAAGCTAATTGAGGTATGGAAGTACTTGTCTTCCCTTTTTTTCTCGTCACACTAAACATTTTTGCCAATGACTCACTTTTCCACCCCCTCTCCTGTGCTTTGTTTTCCACCAGTGCTACTTTCGTTCATCCTGATTTTTTTTTTTTCCTATTAAAAGCTCATGGTGATATAACACATTCAAACCTGGTATATCCCACAGACACTCATTTTTTTGTGACTTTTCTCACCTTCCAAATGAAGGATTTTAATTGATCATAAGCTTATGGGTCCCTATGAAACTGGGCTTGGGGAATTCTGTCTCTCTGAGTACATGGAGTTGTGTGGAAGTTGCAAGATATGCAGTAACTGTAGAAGAAAGTGAATGGTGTAGATTGCATTTCACTTTTAAGTTCCTTTTATGCTGAAAACTCAAACCCAAGCCCTTCAGAGAAGTACAGTAAGCTAAGACGATTGCTTAGAGAATGGCATGGTGATGAAACTCATTCATTCATTCAAAACATTTATTGAATGCTTACTGTACGCCAGTCATTGTGCTCAGCAGAGGAGGGACTACAACAGTGAACAAAACAAACGTGGTTCCTGTCCTCAAATTTTCTGGTAGGAAACACAATCACAAAAATTACATGACTATAATTGGAATAAGTACTATACAGGAAAAGTTAAGCAGAATTCCAGCTTTTATACAAGTCTTTAGAATGGACACCGCATGGAACTTCAAGAGAACATGAATTTTGATTAGCTATTACGTTCTGTAAGTTTTTTTAATCCTTATGGTGCCATTTACTTACCAAGAAATGGAGATTATGCCCCCTATGACCATGGAGTTGTGAGTTTCCATGTCTTAAGACAATTTTATGTTTGCTTACTTAGGTAGAATTTAGGTTCAAGGCCCCATTATTGAATGCAGTTGGTTTTCTTTGGTGTGTATAGTAAAGATCAAGATGTTCTGTGGTTGAAAGGCATCTGAGATCTGGGGGAGACCCAGGTGTTTTGCAAAGTATTAAGTATTAAAGTTGTGATGAATTCTGTTAATTCATCATGCCCTTAGCCAGTCACTGATAGAGGCCTTTTGTGTTGAGTTCTTCTATCTTAGAGGTTACAAAACACCTAGATTATTCAAGGAAATAATTTAGCTAAAATGTCTGTCTTTTTTACTACAGACTTCCACAGATGTAAAATATTGTTGCTAAATAGCATGAAGCTTTGAAGACATAAAGGAATTTATTTTCATACTAGAATTTAGTAAATCTTTAGTTTGTAGTAGAAAGAAAACAATGAGGCATAGCCTTAAAGCTAATATCACATTCCTTTGTGAAATAATTTATATTTTCTTTTTATTTTTTTATTTTTTATTTTTTTTTAATAATTTATATTTTCAAAGCACTAATTTGTCAAACATCCCTCTGATTACTGGTTTCTAACTGATCGTGTTCTCTTTCTTTCAGTGCTCTTAGGTACACTGAGTTGCCACACAATTGTCAAATTACAGTCCTTAGGTGCCACTATATTGTTTCTGAGGGGAATAGACCTAAGATGTGCTTATTTTTAAGGATTTAGGCAGCACTTGATACTAACCGGGCTATCTATATCCTAGCCTTGTGTCAAAGGCTTGTGATGTGTTGTGATAGCTGGGTTTAAGAAGTGCAATATTAAAACAAAAGCCATGAGTCTTTTAAGCCCAGTGTGTAAAGACACACTCTGAGTTATAACTCAGAGGCACAACTGAATAGTGTTACTAGCGAAAGCTAGGCAAGAAATTATGGTGTTACTATTGAAAGAGCAATGTATTATTTTGTTCACTTGGTATCGTTCAAGAATTAACACATTTCCTTGATTCAAAGACATACTATTACCCCCATATATTTGAACGTTCCTGTAATTGAGATACCTATTTTTTTTAAGATTTTATTTATTTATTTGACAGAGAGAGAGAGGGAGAGAACACAAGCAGGGGAAACAGCAGGCAGAGGGAGAGGGAGAAGTAGGCTTCACCACTGAACAGAGAGCCCAATGTGGGGCTCAATCATGACTGAGCCAAAGGCAAACACTTAACCCACTGAGCCACCCAGGTATCCCTTGAGATACCTTTACTAATGAATGTATATCTTTTTAATTTGGAGACCCTTTCTCCTTCCCCACCCCCGCCCCACCAGTTACCAGGAGATAACCTGGTATCTCCTTCCCCACCTGGAGATACCAGGTTAGGTGACCAGACACCTAAATCTGGTCAGTGTTATATTAGAACCCAGGAGTGGGTGATCTTACATATTACTTCCTTGAGACCAGCCTATGGGCACTGTAGTTAGCAAATTGAAGTTTTGTGCATACATAATCTATGTGCATGTAAATATAAATGAAAAATGCTGTGAGATTCAGCCTGCATAGACAGTACCTGGAAAGAACAAGATGTTGAAATTTCAAGGATCTCTCAGTTCTAAATTAATGTCTTATTTTTAACCGAAATCTTAAAACTTGGTGGTGACGTGGGATGGTTGATTGAGCTGTCAGGCTGTGGTTCAGTCTCAATGCTCCATAGTGGTACGGACCTTGCACAGGCTCTGCCAGCAGCAGATGGGCACTGCTGGACAGAGTTTCCCAGAGGTGACCCACATACCTAGACTAGTTTGAACCAATTGAGCCTTAAGACTAAGCTTGGAAGAGACTGGGTAAGTGATAGTTAAAAGAAAAATTAACAATGCGACCCATAGTACTTGTTCACTTCTTAAAATGTTCCTTGCCTTATGGTGCATTTTTTTGATGTAGGTAGAGTGAAGAAAAATATAATGTAGTGGCTAAAAGAGCTTGGACTCTGAAGTAAGATGGACCTGAATCTCTAATCCAGCTTACAAATCAGTAGTATCCCCCCTTATCCATGGTTTTGCTTCCCACCATTTCATTTACCGGCACAGCTGATCCTCCTGACATGTTGTCAGAGGTCAGTAGTGGCCTGATGCTGTGTCACAGTGTCTGTCATTCACTTCACTTCATCTCATCACATAGGCATTTTATCATCTCACATCGTCACCAGAAGGGTGAGTATAGTACAATAAAATATTCTGAGAGAGATGGCACATTCACATTCACTTTTATTGCAGTATATTGTTACAGTTCTGTTTTATTATTGTTGTTAATCTCTTACTGTGCCTAATTAATAAATTAAACTTTAGCACAGGTATGTATATATAGGAAAAGACACAGGATGTAAGGTTTGGTGTTACAGGAGGTTTCAGGCATCCGCTGGTGGTCTTGGCATGTATCCCCTGCAGATAAGGGGGCAACTACTTCGTTTAGTTGCCTGAACTTGAATATGTTAATTACTTTCTTTTGGCTCAACTTCATCATCACAGAAATAAGAATAAAAGTATCTGCCCCCTGCACAGAGTGGTTGTGGAGATGAAGGGACACAGCAGGAAATCTGGCACAGTGCATGGCACCGAAGTGTTCTGCAGTTGCTGCAGTATCCATGGGGGATATATTTCTGGATTCACAAGGGGAACACTAAAGCACGGGGGAGAATAGTGGCCCACTGTGCGTTCAGTGACACAGCCAGGAATGAAATCTAAGCCTCTTGGGTCCTACCTGGTACCATACTAACTTGACTGTTTCTCTACTCAGCTTCGTGCTATCTTCTCTTGGGGATTTTAGGAGGAGTGTAGTGTGAAATGTGAACTAGAGCTTAAGGAGACCTTGTGTGTAAAGGAAAAACACAAACATTTTCTTGAGAGGTCAAGTTACAGACTTCTGGAACTGGGAGAAGTGTAATTCATCTAGAGTTCTTCATCTGTAACAACCCACTCTACAGCCAACAAGCAAAGGCTTTACTGATTCAGGGTTAAAAGAAAGATAAGGATTGGGAGCCTAGCTGGCCCCGTTGGTGGAGCGTGCCACTCTTGATCTCGGGGTCGTGAGTTCAAGCCCTACATTGGGTGTAGGGATTACTTAAATAAAGATTAAAAAATAAATAAATAAAAGTAAGGATAATGTGAGTGTACCATAAAGCTAAAATGAGCTCAAACAATGTCCTTTATCCTTATCCTTCCTACTTATTTGATGTTGAAATGACCTTCTTTTATAAAATGATTACGATGATACTAATTGGTGACAGTTTTTTTTTTTAATGTCCTTATTTGGCAAAGTCAAAAGTTAACAGTGCTACATCAGCTCCTACTCTCCTCATAGCTTTTTTTTAAGTAATAGTTTGCTGGTCTGTGAAATCTCCTTTTATGGTATTATATTGGGTCATTCTCTAGTTTTGGGTTCTTTTTCGTGCCATAGCAGTGTCTAGAAACGTTCTAGAGCTCGTCTCTTAGAATTGTTTCAGACAGTGGCACATTGTTTACAATATTGGCATTGCAGGTCATTCTCACCTGAATTCAAATCCCAGCTCTGCTACTTAACCAGCTGGACCACCTTGGATGAGTGACTTCATCTCTTTCCATCTGTGTTCTTGTCTTTAACAATAGAGGTGATACTTGTTTCACAGAGTTGTTTTGAGAATTAGATGAGATCATGCTTAAAATGCCTAGCAGTAAATGGTCTGTCAGTCATTGTTAATCCCCATACCCTTCTAACCCAGACCTAGAAAATCTTTGCCCCATGAAGTAGTTCTGTGTTTGGACATAGCAAATACTTATTTAGAGTTAACTTAGAGTAATACTTTTTTGTGGCCAATGAAGTTGGATTTAGGTACCCATACCATGGTATGTAATGTAATTGTACTTCCTAAAGAGGGTTCCAAAAATACTCTGGGGCTATGGCAGCATGTTTAAAATACCCATAGGTGTTTACACCCCTTTCCTTTCCTCACCAGTTGTTAATATTCATCTGAATGTAGCTTTTCTGAATAGCATTCTCATTACTTTGTAGTCATGCTTTGTACTTCTTGTTTCCTGGTTGACCTAAAACTAAGATCTAGTAAAATCTTAAATTTCCAATGGGTGGAAGACAGCCACTCCCACGGGCTACATTCACCTAATAGAATTAAGAAAAGTTCTTTTTGTACCAACACAAGATATTTAACCACTGCATTTGGGGAGATTAATTACAATCCACCCCCCAAAAATGCTAGTTTATTATTCTGAGCTTTTTATCTTGAAGAATAGTGGGAAATAATTTTGTTTTCACCGTGGCAAGGAATTTTATCTACTCAAGATTTTCTGTTTACTAGATTGGAAGAATTTTTGCTGAACCCTGTTGAAACAAGATTTAAGTAATATTTAATTTAATATTTATTTAGAAACTGATTATTGATGAGAAGAAGTATTACTTATTTGGGAGAAACCCTGATTTGTGTGACTTTACCATTGACCACCAGTCTTGCTCTCGGGTCCACGCTGCCTTGGTCTACCACAAGCATCTGAAGAGAGTTTTCCTAATAGATCTCAACAGTAGTAAGTAACTCACATCTCATCCTGTTTCACACATTCCCTTTGGGGCATGTGCAAATGCTTTTTGGGTTCTTCAGTTTTGAAATCATGTTTTATTGCTCATCAAGGAAGAAGCTTGTTTGGTTTTTAAATCAGCTCTTTCTTTCTGTGATAGCTCTCATTTTCCTGAAATAATTGATGGCTAGAGAGAGAAGAGGGTTTTGGGGAGTCATTTCCTGGAATGGCAGTAGGTATATACAGAGAACAAAAAAACGTACCCAGGAACCAGGGGCTCTGGGTATTCAGGTGTTCATAGGACTGTGATAAAATTGTGGTCTGGTTTAAGCAGAAGCCATGGAAAGTTACGTTAATTTATTAGAGTAGTATTGCAGGACGTTAAAAAATACTTTGAGCAAAATTTAATTTTTTATAGTGGGTTCTTTATTCCAGCTGCATTTTGCTCTGATTACTAATAATACCAATTTTAATTCCATGAGCACACTCCGAGTAAGATTTTCATCTTTGCCAAAGATAATCCCAGAAATGCACTTGAGACTTAACTGCGTGGGGCTCTGAAGTTTTTTCAGTTTGCCCACATATCAATATAGTGTAAAATGTAAAGCCTGCTCCTGGGCTGATCATGTGCTACTCTTTCTTCCCTCCCCTAACACACACACACACACACACACACACACACACACACCTAGTGTGCTTATATAATGGCCTTGGAGAGCCTTGTCTTGTAAGTACTTACTTGCAAATTTATCACATCTTTTCTCTCCATTTTGTAACATGCAGAATGCTGACATGAGAAAACACTGAGTCTCCCCAGTAGAATTTTGGCTTATCTTGGCATACATATTGCACCTGTTTCAGCCAATGTCCTTTGTTGCCCTGGGAAAACCCAAATATAACTGCTACCAGGCCGGAAGTTCTTATTTTCCTTACACTTGGGGCTGGAGAGGTCAGACCACAGCAGTGCCTGTCTTCTGCCTTGTGGGGCATGGCTGTTCCTGGGTTAGTTCCATGCCTGCTGGACCCAGAATGAAGCCAAACCTATCTGGCAGCAGAGAGCGAGCCGTGGTCTTTGTTCTGTGGGGTAACGACAGGTCTGGAGATGTGTAAGAAATCCACTGAAGAGATTCAAGACTCAGTGAAGAGTGTCCTTTTCATTGTGACCCATGACAAGGGATGCAAAGTGGACCCAGTGCTACTTTCATTTTAAAAAGCAAAAATGATGTGCTGGGAGGAGCTACTTGCCCTTCTACAACTCAGATTGGTTTTTGTTTCTGTTTTTCTCTCTTATATTTCTGATTTGGTTATTCCCAGCACACGGCACTTTCTTGGGTCACATTCGGTTGGAACCTCACAAGCCTCAGCAGATTCCCATCGATTCCACAGTCTCGTTTGGCGCATCCACAAGGGCCTACACTCTACGTGAGAAGCCTCAGACACTGCCATCAGCTGTGAAGGGAGATGAGAAGATGGGTGGAGAGGACGATGAGCTCAAGGGCTTACTGGGGCTTCCAGAGGAGGAGACTGAGCTTGATGTAATTCTACGTCCATCTACGGTGTTGTTTTGTCTTTGGGGACTCTGGTTTTTGCAGTATGTAGCTGTTCTGTGTAGCTTGAAATGCCAGTGACTTAGCATCGGGAAGTTTTCTTGAGCGCAGTAGGGGCCTCTGCCATTTTGCCATACAGAGTGGCTAGATATGATGCACCTGGGACAGCTGTGCCGTGTGGGCTTGGTTATGTCCAGCTGGGCTTTGAGAGGAGTTCCTGTCAGACCTTCATGGTAGTCTGTGCCCCATTACTGCATGTTAGAAGCCAAGGCTGGGAGTTGGACTTTTCTAGAGCTGCCCTGTCCAGTGTGGTAGCTACTAACCACATTTCTGGTCCTCAGTAGTCAACATGTGGCTAGTGACTACCATATTGAATGACAAGGATATAGAACATTTCTGTCACCCAGAAAGTTCTGTTAGTCAGCACAGGCTTAGAGAGACTGAAGCTTTTGTTCATTTACATTACTTTTTTGGATATGGTTCAAAAGGCCTAAGAATCTCTGAGTAGAACTAGATTGCTTTTGGTCTTATGGACCTAGCTGCCCCAAAGGCCGTGAATTTACAGGATGTGATTTTAAAGTGCTAAAATTGTCCTTTTCTAGAGGCTAGCCACAGTGGTTTATGAATTGGCTGCTGTCCTTAACATGTCCGTCACTGCACTGGTGTGACCAGTCTATTCACGTAGACCAAATGCCAGCATGTCCTCAGCCATCCTCATGCATTTACCTCTTGTTCATCAGGGCAGTTTCCCGGCCCTTAGGGAAAAAAGCACAACAAAAATCTTATCATTTAGAAGTTAATTGTTCTAAAAAAGTGGCCTCGTAGCCAGGCACCTTGCTGAGAGCCACTCTTGCCCATCTCTCCTCCACATTGCTTCCCTGCTTCCTCTTTTAAGTTTAGTTTGTTAGGTCTGCCCTGGGTGTTCCTTCTCAAGACTTTTGGAGCTTCTCAGACTGCAGTGCAGATTGGAATAAGTCCAGGGAATTGGGAAGAGGCAAGCAGCAGTGCTGAGGCCAAGTTAATCATTGAAATAGATGGGTGGTTATGAATAGAAATGGGGCCATACACAGGGCCGGGTTGCGACAAAGTATTACTGCCAAATATTAAGTGCTCTGGCCCTGTCCTTCTGAGCTTCAGTGGGGAGAGCTGCTCGGAAAGATGCTGTCAGTTGCCCTCTCTCATCTCTGTTTCATTACTTTAAGGCAGTTCGTAGAGTTCCTCCCAGTCACATTCTTTAATTCTCAGCATGAAGACATGATAGTCTTTTCCCCCCAAAACAGAACCTCATCTCAGGGATATTTGCACAGATGACCTGTTCTCAACTCAAGGTTCTTCACCTCCTTTTGACCATCACTGCCCCACTAGTCAGGATGTTCCATATTTTGTCGAAAGAGGCTTTTTAATAGAAGCAGTCTAAGGCCAGTAATGAGTTTTTTCTGAATACAAAAGAGAAACTTGTTTGCCTGGAGAAGTTAATGTTCGCTCCTAAAGCCTTCTTGCCCTTTATTTAGCTCTATATTCTTCAGATTCCCTGTGTACTGACTCCTGTCTGTCTTGTGTGAACCCTGGCCTAGAACCTGACAGAGTTCAACACTGCCCACAACAAGCGGATTTCCACCCTGACCATTGAGGAGGGGAATCTTGACATTCAGAGACCAAAGAGGAAGAGGAAGAACTCGAGGGTGACTTTCAGTGAGGATGATGAGATCATCAACCCAGGTGAGGTGTCTTTCTAGCTTCTTCCGATGACAAAGCTGTGACTTCAGAGAATAGTGTGCACAATGTGTAGGCTGGTTGTAATGTTTCTCAACAAGGTGTAGGATAACCCGTGCTATATTAAGGAATGAGAATTCTTACAGGTCACTGATGGTGTGCCCTCTAGCCCTCAAGCATCATGCAGTTGCAGTGTGAGAGAAATAGCGGAGGGGCCTATGTAATTCAGTAAACAGAGCCAGGCTCTAATTCCCACCTGCTGATCCAGTAGGTCGGTGTCACAGTGGAGGCTGAAGAAGAGTTGTTTGTTGTGTTTTACCTCAGAGTAGACCATTACTTTCTTTGTGGAATTCTGAGTGTGAGTGGTAACTCTAAGATTGGAGAGCCTTCTGCTGCCACCATTAGGTGCACTAAAGACTTGCTTCTCTGTAAGGAAGTAATGTGTAGAGAGTTTGTATGGCAGTGTCAGCAAGATGAGAGTATCTTGTTTATGGGAAGGCCACCACTTCCACCAGTTTGTTCCATCATTCAACATCCATTTCTTGGGCTCACATTGTACGTCAAGTACCTGGTAGGTAGATGACATTGAGCCAGGAGGCATCATTTGTATGATGAGGATGAATTTGAGATTCTGAAAACCTTGTTAGAAATCAGTCTCAAAAAAAGAAAAGAAAAGAAAAGAAATCATTCTCAATGGATAGAAACAAGGATCCCAAACTAATAAGTTGCTTTTACTTCCCAAAGGAAATACAGTGAGAATAACTTTCAGGTCCTGCATTTAGGTTAAAAAATACCAGTTATTTCAATGGAGAGGATCCGTCCCAGTGACAGCTCATGAAAAAGATCTAGGGAGTTCAGTTGATTGAATGAGTCATCACGGGCATCTGGAAACTAAGCAGGTGCTTAGTTCATAGAAGAGTAGGGGACAGTAACCCCACTCATCTGCGTTCTGAGCAGAACTCACCCGGACAGGTTACCAAATGCAAGCACAGCCTCAACCCTCGAATGTGTTGTGTAGTTCCTGAGGGAGGAGGAGACGCAGAGCTATGAAAGACTGTCCCCCAAATGCTGAGAATGGGGGGGGGGTCCATGCTTGAGGAGGCACGGCTGCTGTAGTTGGATATTTGTGGGGCTGACGTTAGGAAGGAAGGAGTAGGCAAACCTAGAGCCAGTGAATAGCAAGTATTTGGCTCAGCATAAACAAACAACAAATCCTTCTTATATTTAGAAGAAGAATAAAAAAGAGCTGTATGAAAGATCCAGACATTCGTTTGGTGTGTGAAGTAGAGGGTTACTATCCAAGCAGTGAGTGCCCAGTGGAAGTGTTCAGGCAGGGGCTGGGTGACCAGTTGGGAAAACTTAATTCTGGGCCCCAGAACCTATTGAATAAGAATTCCTAGGGGTTGGACCTAGAAATTTTATAGTTTTAAACAAGCTCTTTTTTCGTACTGATGAACAGCCAAATCCAGCAATTTGGGAATCACTGGACTAGTCGGTCTTTTTTTTTTAAGATTTTATTTATTTGACAGAGAGAGAGATATCACAAGCAGGCAGAGAGGCAGGTAGAGAGAGAGGGGGAAGCAGGCTCTCCGCTGAGCAGAGAGCCCGATGTGGGGCTCGATCCCAGGACCCTGAGACCACGACCCGAGCCGAAGGCAGAGGCTTAACCCACTGAGCCACCCAGGCACCCCTGGACTAGTCAGTCTTTTAAATCCCCTTTAGAACTCAGGGTCTGGTCTGCTCTGTTTTTCTCCTTGAAAATTATTGCCCTGGGGGGCAACTGAGTGACTCAGTTAAGCATCCCATTCTTGGATGTGGCTCAGGTTGTGTTCTCAGGATTGTGGGATCAAGCCCCTTCTTGGGCTCTGTGCTGAGCGTGGAGTCTGCTGGAGTTTCTCTCTCTGTCTCTGTCTGCCCTTCCCCTTGTATGCTTATGCGGTCGCTCCCTCTTCCTCTCAAATAAATAAATAGTTTTTTAAAATTTTTTTAAAAAGAAGAAATCATTTCTGTGGAGTGAAATGTATATTCAGACAGAGCCCAGCATAACGGTTAAGAGGACCTGGGTTTGAAATGGACCTCTTCACTTAGTATAAGCTCTGTGACCTTGACCAAGTGACTTAACAGATATCAGCCTCACAGGATTGGTGCGGAGGCTGAATGATTAATCCATGTATAAATACTTTAGATCAGCGCTCAGCACTCAGTAAGCCACTGACAAATGTTAGTCA
Organism: Martes martes; assembly: GCF_963455335.1. Taxonomy (NCBI): domain Eukaryota; kingdom Metazoa; phylum Chordata; class Mammalia; order Carnivora; family Mustelidae; genus Martes; species Martes martes. The sequence continues at coordinate 170,952,409 of NC_137891.1, read as the reverse complement.
TGATCCCCGCTGTCATCAAGCCCGGCTTTTGCATTTTATCCATGCCACCGTTCCTGTACCAGAAGTAGACGTAGTAGCAGAGAGCTTCGAGGAGCAGAGATCTCATGGAATGGGTGTATCCTCTTTCTTGGAGTGGAGTGGCTAGAGATGGGGAGAGGGTGAGAGGCCCTAGCACTGTTCAGCCAGCGCAGCACAGGACGGGGTCCCCCAGAGAGTGAGCCTGCCCCTCTGCAGGCCTGTTGCACACGTTGGGTGCATACCCCATGAGCCAGCCCAAGCTGCTCTTCTGCTTCATGTCGCTTGCCTTGCTGAAGGGATGGTTGGAACAGGGCTCCCATGGGGATGAGGAAAAAGGTAAGGAAGAAAGCTTTTCTTAGAGACCTTGTCTCTTTCCTAATGAGCCTGGATATCTTTCCTTCTTTCCTCTATATAAAAGTCATTCATTTGTTCGTTCACTGAGCAAAGACTGGTTGTGAATGCAATTTCAGGGTCTCTTGTTTGGAGGCATCGTAATATGTGATAAACCAGACTTATTAAATAAACCAGGGATTAATTACTCAAATACTGAATCTTTGTTCAAAGGGATTCATAGGAGTGTTTCTTTGAATAGCAGACACCCTCTTTGCATTTAAAATAAGCTGTACAGCCCCTATTAGGGAAACAGTTCCTTTCCCACCCATATATTAAGACAAAGGGCGCATGGAGTCATTTTTTCAGTAACGATAGTAAGTCTGCCCGCCTTTTTCCACACCCTCAGCCTTTAGCGAGAAAGGTCCTGTTAATCCAAGGTGATCCAGGCCAGTCGTCCCCTGTGTGCTCCAGGAACACTATCTTACACCCCTCCATTATGTTGTAGCCTATGTTTTTCAGCTGTGAACTTCTTAAAGGCGGGACAGTATCTTGCTCTTTATTTCCATGCTTGATGTCCAGTAAATGAGGCATGAGAGAGTTACTGCAGGCATGTCCCTTCCTTGGTCTTAGCACTTTCTTCCTGCAGTGAATGAGGCTAGAGCCAATAGTGTGTGTGTACCCTGTGAAAAGGGGGCTGCTCTCCACCCTGCCTGAATACTGGGCCTCAGCTCCTTTAGTAAGTCTTGATTGTATACAGTTGTTCAGGTCACAAGGCCGGGTTAACTAGGAAGCCCTGAGCCTGAATCCTATTTCTGGTGTTTGCTAAGAGCGTGCACTGGCAAGGTACGTGGTGTGTGATCCCTTCCCATATGTCATTGTGTTATCACTAGCGTGGGGTTGACGAAATCTGCTCTTCGGTTTCTCCCTTCAAAGAGAGACGTATATGGAATGGAAAAGAACTTGGGAAAGGCAGTACAGCACAGTGGTCCAAAGCCCAGGCCTGTTTCTGGCCGCTTGGACGCGAACCCTGGTCCCTCCACTCCCCAGCAGGGTGACTGGACCAGGCACTTCACCCCTGCAGGCCCAAGCATGTCTGTTAGGTGCTAACTGGTAGTGCGTGCCTTGTGGGGTTGTGAGGGTTTAACACAGTGCCAGAACTGAGTAAGCACTTGAAGCGTTCACTGCATTTTACTGTTTCGATACAAGTTGCAATTACTTCGTTTGCATTGGTCCTCTTCCCTTAATCTTTCCAGCAGAGCATCACACTAACCCAATCTTGTGTCTTCTGCAGAGGATGTGGATCCCTCAGTCGGTCGCTTCCGGAACATGGTGCAGACTGCAGTGGTCCCAGTCAAGGTAGGAAGCATGTTGTAACAGTATTTAAATGCCATACAGTCTGGTTTAAAAACCCCACTCTTTTATGTGTAGGTAAGTGTTCATTGTGTGCTTAATTTTAAAACACATTCTTTGCTTTTCATCATGTGGAAATACTTTCATTCCACCTGAATCTAGGGGATCCTGGAGTGCCATAGAAAGACCGCAGGTGACTGGCCAGCTTGATGCTGTGTGTAAATTGTGGTACACTGGGAGTCTGTAAGTTTACCTCCCAGCAGGGTGCAGAGAGACCCGCTTTTCTTTAGCCTTGCCCTTCTGACTCCAAGTAAGCTAATCGGGGAGGAAGAGGCATTGTTGCATTTCTGCATGGCCTCTCCAGCTTTGGCCGTGCCTTTGTTTTGTGATTGGGAATGGCATGGATAGGAAAGACAGCCCAGATGTGGATTAGGCTGAAAGGTCAGATGTGTTGAAGAGCCGGGAGATAGAAGTTACAGAGATGGTCTCATTGCTCAACACGTGGAGAAACTATGACCGCTCGGACTGTCCAAAGGGAGCAGATGGCCCCTTGAAGCAGTGAGATCCCTGTGAATTAGAGATGTTCAAGAAGTGATTGGAAGATGGTCAGAGGTATGATAGAAAGTTTTATTTTAAAAAAAGTCTTTAGGGGTGACTGGATGGCCCAGTTGGTTAACCGTCTGCCTTCGGCTCAGGTCATGATCCCAGGGTCCAGGGATTGAGACCCACATTGGCCTCTCTGCCTCATCGGAGAGTCTGCTTCTCCTTCTCCCACTCCCTCTGCTTATGCTTGCACTTTCTCTTGCTCTCTCTCAAATAAAATCTTTTTTTAAAAAAAAGATCTTTAGGGGAACCTGGGTGGCTCAGTGGGTTAAGCCGCTGCCTTCGGCTCAGGTCATGCTCTCAGGGTCCTGGGATCGAGTCCCGCATCGGGCTCTCTGCTCAGCGGGGAGCCTGCTTCCCTCTCTCCCTCTCTCTCTGCCTGCCTCTCTGTCTACTGTGATCTCTCTCTGTCAAATAAATAAATAAAATCTTTAAAAAAAAAAAAAAAAAAAAGATCTTTAGGAGTGCCTGGGTGGCTCAGTCAGTTCTAAGTGTCCAGCTCTTGATCTCAGCTCAGGTCTTGATCTCACGATTCATTGTGAGTTCAAGCCCTGAGTTGGGTTCCATGTTGGGTGTGGAGCCCGCTTAAAAAAAAAAAATCTTGGGGCACCTAGGTGGCTTAGTTGGTTGGGTGTCTGCCTTTGGCTCAGGTCATGATCCCAGGGTCCTGGCTGAGTGGGGAATCTGCATCTCCCTATCCCTCTGCTGCTCCCCGTCCTTGTGCACATGCACTCTCTCTGTCTCTCTCTCGGTGTCAAATAAATAAACTCTTTGAAAAATAAAAAAATAAAAAAATCTTCAGACTGCAATAGACTACACTGATTATCTATGTCAAGTTTTTGGTTAGTCTTTTTTAATCCAAAAGGGGTAGAGGGTTGAGGGGGATCTTTCGTGAATGTTCATAAATGTGAAAAAGTACTAGAGGGAATGTTTCTCTGCATCTCCGTAGCATTTATGTCACATTTCTCCTAGAGTTCTTTTCTCTCTTTTTGCTTCTTCCTTTGGAATGTTCTCTTATCATTCCAGTATAAAACCAGGGGCTCCTGGGTGGCTCATTTGGTTAAGAGTACTTTTGATTGTGGCTCAGGTCATGATCTTAGGGCTGTGGAATTGAGCCCTGCTTCTGGCTCCGTGCAGGCATGGAGCCTGCTTAAGATTCCCTCTCTCTCTGTACCCCTCCCCCGCTAAGAAAAAAATACAAAACCAGCAAGGGGCACCTGGCTGACTCAGTCAGTAGAGCATGTGACTCGATCTTGGGGTTGTGAGTTTTGAGCCCCACTTTGGGTGTAGAGATTACTTAAAAAAAAAAAAAGGCGTAAAACCAGCAGATATTTTTACTTCTTTGTCAGTTTTATTATAAATTACATACAATAAATTGCGCATATTTTAAGTGTATAGTTTGAGTTTTGACAAATGTATGCGCATGGGTAGCCACCATTATTCTAATTATATAGATTAGAAACCTCAGAAAGTTCCCTTATGTCCCCCTTGCTGTCAGTTCCCCCCACTCTCAGCCCCAGGCACGCAGTAGACTACTTTGCATCACTACAGATTTGTTTTGCTCTCAGAGTAATGTTCAAAAATCGAGCTGTCAGTATGAAGATACTAGCTTTTTACTTAAATTCTTATTACCACCTAATAACACCTCTGCTTCCTAAAAGGGTATTTTAACAACAGAAGAGAGGAAGGCTATGACTATAGGAAAAAGAGTAGTCACTTAAACTGGATAGGTTTGCTTTATGAAAAGCTCATGCATTGTCCTCATTTTTCTTAGCGTGACATAGGATGGTGAACCCTTTTTGGGCAGTGGTGTTCGGGAGCCATCGTGTTAGACAATGACCGTCTGGTCTCTTCAAATCCTGAGACTTTAGGACAGTGAAATAGGTTGTTTGGGAAACAAAACAAGCTAGAGGGTTGGGGGCCTTCTCCCAGTTTTCTAGGGCTGGAATAGAAAAGGCTAACTAACACCTTCTTGTGCCTCACCTCTTGCTTCCTCTGTTCCTTATGAACTACAGAAGAAGCGGGTGGAAGGCCCTGGCTCCCTAGGCCTGGAGGAGTCGGGGAGCAGGCGCATGCAGAACTTTGCCTTCAGTGGAGGACTCTACGGGGGCCTGCCCCCCACGCACAGTGAAGCCGGCTCCCAGCCACATGGCATCCACGGGACAGCACTCATCGGGGGCTTGCCCATGCCATACCCGAACCTCGCCCCTGACGTGGACTTGACTCCCGTCGTGCCGTCAGCAGTGAACATGAACCCTGCACCCAACCCTGCGGTCTATAACCCCGAAGCCGTCAACGAACCCAAGAAGAAGAAATATGCAAAAGAGGCTTGGCCGGGCAAGAAGCCCACACCTTCCTTACTGATTTGATATTTTTGGTCATGGAGAAGGGTGGGATTGGGTGGGAATTGGGTGGAAGGGTGAGGGGGGAGCTAATGAACTAGGGAGAAAACTTTCCATGTGTGCGGTCTCGTCTTTCAGAATGTCTCCTGGGGCCCTAACCATGTACTATTAAAGCTGGGGAGTAGCCCATAAAGACCTGTCTTCAGAACACTTCGAGTGTAGAGCAGTGTTTCATATTTCCTGCCAAGTAGGCTGCCCTGGCTCTTTCCCAGGCCTTCCATGACCTCCTTTTTCTGTTCTCCCTCATTTTAGGGTCATTTTGATTTAAAGTCATGTACTCTGAGGGAGATTCCAGGCCCTCAGGTGGGATCTCGAGCCATGGCGCTGGCAGCGGCATCAGGAGCCTGTGGGTCCAGCAGCCTGATTTCTGTTGACTTTCCTTGCAAGTCCCAGATAGCAAAGGGGTTGCCATGGATCCCAGGTCGATCAGAAGGGGGTTTAGAATTCTTCAGTTAAGCTAAGGTTTCAACTCAGAAATGTTTGCCTAGGTCACTGGTTTTGAGGTCCAATAGTTAGGCTTTTTTCCTCTTTTGTCCTTTCTGTTGGAATGAGAACATTTTGATTTTCCTTCATCTGTGACCAGTGCCATAGACACGGATAGGTTAGCTAAACTTACAGTATTGTTGGAACTTTACCTGTTTCTCTCGTCACACCTGAGTACTCTACTTCCCGAAGTTTCTCGTTTGATTCCAGAGTACTGTCCTCCACTTGCTAAAGCCTTGCTTTCCTTTTCAAGTGTGTTGTGAAGGTAATTTTTTAAGGATATGACCAGTCAGAGCAGCAATTCCATTAAAAAGGAAAAGATTACTTTGCAAATATCTGATGTCTTTAAGAGGACATTTTTAAATGTTGGTTCAGCGGCTCTCCCCTCCTTCACTGAGAGCTCTCATAACCCAGAGCTCCAGGACTGGGCCCAGCTAACAAACCTAGGAGACGAAGGTAGCAAACAGTGATACGAGCTTTGTACAGAGATTTGTACATTTGTGTAATAGGCCTTTTCACGCTTTATGTGTAGCTTTTTACCTGTAACCTTTATTACATTGTAAATTAAACGTACCTTTTGTCATTCGTGCCGGCTGTGATTGGGTCGCCGTCAGGATTCCGGCTGCTGTCCGAGCAGCAGAGGTAGGGTGGATGGGCTTGGGAGGCGCTGCTCTGGCCCTGTTTTATGACCACAAATAAAGATGCCCCCTGCCGAAATTCTCATTAGAGATTCCAGTTCCCCGACTGGAGCCTCACTGAACAAAGTGGGGTAAGAGGTGCCTGCTGCCCTTCTTCGGGAGGCAGAATCGTGCGACGGACGTGGGGAGACCCGGCCTCAGGCCACGGGTGCCTGGTGGGCACTGCTCCAGCCTGGCTGCCTGTGCTCTGGCTCCAGCCGCTCACCTGGGGAGGTCTGTACCCACGACCTTGGATGCGGGGAGTGACTTTGCTGAAGATGCCAAGTGGTTTCCAGATCCCTTGGGTTGAGAGTGCGGACCAGGGGCAGGAGTAGCCTGCAGAAGAAGAGGGGTCCGTAAGATCCCAGCTGTGTAAGAAGCTGACTTCTTAGCTGCCTTCTATAAAAATGAGGGTCCTCGTCTTAGGGCGCCTTCGCCTGTAGTGAAGGTGACCGTCCGTGCTGGTCACAGCCCCTCACCAAGCCCCTGTCTACCCTGCCCACCATTTACATCAAGTCATTTCATTTCCATAGCCCTAAGGAGGAGCCTGTTTTTATCCCCACTTTACAGGTGAGAAAACAGACAAGACAAACCTCCCCCTGATCGCACTGTAGCGAAACTCCAGCCTGAATCCGGAACCTGAGCGCGGGCTTACGCAGCCTCCAGGGCGGAGGTGACAGATGTGCTGGGCAGCCTGTACCTCTGTTCGGGGCTAGGTTGGTTAAGAAGTTTAAAAAAAGTTTCCCAAACTGGACAACTCACTGGATGCTACATTAAAGGGTTTAGATGTAGTCGAGATGATTAAGTAAACCCTTGCAGGTTTCAGAATTTTAGTTGGGGGCTGGGGGTTGGGGACTCGCAGTGTCGTCTCAGAGAAGGCTCAGCAGAGAATATCCAAGCCTGACAAGATACTGTAAGGACCCGTTTGACTTCAGTGGAAGTAGGACCGGCTTAATCCGGTAGTTCCTGACAGAAGGAGGTGTGTGTGGGGGGAAACCGGCCCCTCCGCACCATGCTTCTAAGTCATTCCAGTCGTGTCCTAGCACTTCTCAGAGATGAGCACCACGGAAAGGGACTCAGTTGCCTCCCACCCTTAATGCGGCTCTAGATGGGCCACAGGGGCCTAAGCCCCTCCTGTTCCCACCGGGATCTGCAGATGGTTATCGCTCTAGTGAGCATGACTCTGCGGAGGAACACAGCGCCTCCCCCGCCTGGGACACACACCCACTCGAAGAGAAGCATGTTTCCATGGAGTCCCATGTCCACTCATGGACCATCAGCTAAGGAGGGAGGGAATGACCACTGTTCCCTTCCCCAGGACAGGAGAGGGTGGTGAACCCCACAGAGCAGGATACCTGTTGACAGGAAGTGGCCCATTCCCCAGGTGTTCCTGGCTCAGGATCAGCCGTTTGGTGACAGCTTGCCAAAAATATGCCCATTATCTGCAAATCATAGAATTCTAGAGTCCGAAGGACTTAGGAGATCCTGTCTGGATCCTTCATTTTGCTTGTGAGCAAACCATGGCCATGGGGACCCACTTCTTTCAACTAGTAGGGATGGAAAACGTGCAAGCTGGGCACACAGCAGTGTACCACCCCGCCTGCAAGGGGCTTGCCATGCTAGCGACTCGGTCACCTGCTGAGTGTTTTAGTGGAATGAGGGCGGACAGGGTAAGGACAGCAGAGATGGGCAAGGAGAGGGGGCGGTCAGGGAGGCCTCTAGGGAGATGACATTGGAGCAGAGCACTGAAGAAAAGTAGGGAATTGCCATAAGGAGGAGTGTGTATTCAAGCTTCTCCAGGCAGAGGAACCAGAAGGATGTGGGTATGACCCGTGGTGGGAGGAGGGAATCGGAAAGGCAGAGGCCAGATCCCACCCTGTAAGCTTTCCCTGGGGAATTGGAAAGTTTTGAGTTACCAGGAGACCGCAAAAGGTGTTTTTCTTCCTTACTTTAAAAAAGAAAAGAAGAGGAAGAAAGGGAAGGGTTAGTAGAGACATGCTCATATAGAAATACTAGAAAATCCAGAGCTCAGGCATCTCGCCCCATGCCACCTAGAGTCAGGGAGGCTTCCTTGGGGGGTGGGGGGGTGGGATTCAGGAATCAAATGATAGAAATGGCTGTCCTGACCGCAGGTGAGTCTCCCCGAAGCCAGTTCTAGCATTCCCTCTCTCACAGTCTACCTGTCGAGAGAATAAGGTAGAGAAAGTTTCCAATAATTCTGTCTTCGGAGGGGAGGTGGGCCTCAGGCGAGAGGGTCCTGGAACTCTTCAGAGGGGAGAACGTTGATGTTTTCTTTTCACTCTTTTTTTTTTTTTTTTTTATGTTTTCAAGTGGCAGAGGGAGGGTACGCAGGAGGAAAGGGGGCAGCTGGATTAAAGTCCCTGGCATGTGATGAGGGTGGCGGGAAGGCTCTGGAGTGCTCACCTAGGAGTTTGGAAACCATTGCCTGTTCCCCTGTTCCGTCTGGGAAATTGGATTCGGAGACAACCCTCTCTGAACACGGGCAGAGGTGCAGTTCTGAACTCGGCCAGCAGGCGGGGCCCCGCTCCCATTCTTGGAGCCGCCGTGGTTCCAGCGTGACCTCCCAGGGCTGTGGGGTGGGAGCGGAAGCCAAGAGGAAGGAAACCGGTCTGGCTCCTGGTCGCGCGCACCCTTCCCGCACTTCGTATATGTTATTCCCCTTCATTCTCCCAACAGCTCCGAGAGGAAGCCAGGAGAGCCGCATTTCACAGCCGGGGAACTCGAGGCACACGCTGGCAAGTGGTAGAGCAGGGATTCAAGCCTGGGCCTGGTGTTTTGGACGCTGAAAGGCACAGGGAAGCTCCTGACCTGGGCTGCTGCCCTGTCCGGGCAGGGTGTGTGTGAGAGAGACTGGAGCTTGGGCCTGGGCCCTTTCTAATTGTTCTCCCTCTCAATGTCCTACTGTGGCCAGGACACGGGGGTTCAAGAGCATCCAGCTCCGGGGCCCCCAAACAGACCAGGTTCGGCCACTCACCACTGACAAAATCCGAAGGCAGATGGACGAGCGCTGGCGGGACAAGAAAGGCATTTATTGGGGCTCCTGGGTGGCTCAGTGGCTTGAGTTGCTGCCTTCCACTCTAGTCATGATCTCAGGGTCCTGGGATCAAGCCCCACATCAGGTTCTCTGCTCAGCAGGGGCCTGCTTCTCTCTCTCATGCTCCCTCTGTGCTCTCTCTCTCTTTCTCTCTCTCAAATAAATAAATAAAACCTTTAGAAAAGAAGGGAGGGGGATTTATTCAGTGAGGCCGACACCGGAAAGACAGGGGGACTAGTGTCCCAAAGACTTTCTCCCAGGTGCCAAAGTGCCAGGCTTATATTAGGAGAATGTGGGACAGGGGCCAGTGGATCCAAGCAGGGGGACAGTGAAGGTCAGTCAGGTCCATCATCGTCTTGGGGTCACGGCGTCTTGCTGGCTCAGGGCTGTCCTTATTGCTTGAGGGGTAGTTCCGGTTCCCTCAGGGTAGGCTTTGCCTGCTCAGTCTTTCGCCTGAGTTAAGAGGTAAGCTGGAAGGAACTTAGAAAGTTTGGGGTCAAAATGGAGGTAGCGCGAGGCCTCTCTACGCCTTCTGTCTCCATCTCTGGTGTCCTCTTCCGGCTGGGCTCTCTCTACCCCTAGGCTAGGGGGACCGAACCACACACACTATCGCACCTTAGCCTGGGGGCAAGGTTACTCATCACCCGCAAGCAGATGAGCAGAGCAGCCGTGCAAGGAGCTCTCAGGAGAGGGCCTCTGCTGCCCAGGTCTCCCAGCCTGCCTGGCTGCCTCAGGCCCCGGCCCGCCATTGCCTCTGCCTTCCTGCACCAGCCACGCCGTCATCCGGGCACCAGAGCCTGTCTGCCCTCCCTGCAGCTATGCCCTCCTACTGATGGTCAAGCCCATTACTGAGCACTCAAGCTCAGACCGCTCTAGACCTTCTCTTGATTCCCTTTCCCCACCAGCTACCTCCGCTTCCTTCCATTTCTCTGCTGGGCTTTGCTGTCCACCTCCTGGAAAGAATGGTCTTATCTTGCTGCATCAGCTTCCTCTCTTCCACTCCCTCTTGCATCCACTTCTGGCAGGCTTTAGCCCCAACACTCCATCAAAACCTCACCTGCTTATACGCTGGTCAGTCACGTCACAATCACTGCTCCTCCTAGAATACTCCAGAGGCTGCTCCTTACCTCCAGAGGAACACCCGATCTTTCCACTGCAAGTCTGGCCCTACTCCGCCCCCCGCCCCCAATATCTCTCAGTTTTCCTACCTCTCCCCGCCTTGCTGACACTGCTGCAGCCCCCCTGGGGGGGCTGGCTGGTCCCCCAACCCTAACCCTGTGGCTAGGATTCTTCCCAGATGTCGGCATGGCCCCCTCCCTCACTGCCTTCAAGTCATGAAAGAGGAAAGCAGGTGTTGACCTCTAGGAGCTGGCCTGGCGCTCACTGCTGGGCCGTGGTGTTCTCCTATCGAACAATTTCACAGCACATCGACATCAGAAAAAGCCCCGCTGTGTCGATGATGAACACAAACAGGACCACTCTGTCACCAGGTCTGAACACAGACAAAACATGAACATCGCCCAGACCACAAAAAGGATCACCATCTTTATCATGGGTTGACTTGTGGTTCCTAAAGCTATGTCCACCCAGAACCTCAGAATGTGACCTTCTTTGGAAAAAGGGTCTTTGCCATGTAACTAAAGGATGAGGTAGGGATCTTGAAAGGAGATCACCTGGATTAGAATGAGCACTGAATCCAATGACAAATGTCCTTCTAAGGAACAGAAAGGAGGAGAGACACACAGAGGGGGAGGCACGCGAGGATGGCACAGAGATTGGAATGACTCGTCAACAAGGCAAGGAACACCAGGGATTGCCAGCAGCCCCCAGAAGCCAGAGCGAAGCGTGGGACGGGTTCTCCCCCAGAGCCTCCAGAAGAAACCAACCCTGCCGATACCTTGATACGCCCTTTCCAGCCTCTGGTCTCCAGACCTGGGATCAGCCACATTAGTGCCGCCATAAGCCATCCAGCGTGTGTGATTTGTTACAGCAAACCCGGGAAAGGAATGCACTGTCCCATGCTGGCTCCTAGGAGAGGGTGTTGCTTCTTACCAAAGACAGCTGTGGCCTCGGCCCTGTTTCCCCTCCTTCTAGATAGAGTTTATTAGGATCCCCAGGAATGGAATTGGCCTGGTTTCCTGAAAGCATCCAATCTAGAGTCAAGCCCTGCTTCCATCAGTGCCCCCAAGTCCCCTACCCCAAGCTCAAACCCTACAAGGCTTTCCTAACCCTCCCTCACCGAGTCACCCATAATCCCTGTGGAACCTGCAGTCCCTCGCCCCCGAGTCATAAACCCAGCTTGCTAAGTGTCCTGTGTTCCCCGCCCTCTGTGGCTGGAGGGCACTGACAAAGTCTTCACCCAAAGGCCGGCCCACCTCCCGCTCTCCCACCCCCTCCCCTTGCTCCGTTTCCCCCTGCCTCTCCCCACCTTGTCCCACACTAGGTCACCTCACTGACTTTCTCTGTACTGTTTGTGGTCTGTCTCCCCCAACCCCCATCTGAATGTGAACTCCACTGCGGGGCAGGGATTGTTTGTCCGTTTTGTTTCTGGACCTATTCAAAATGGCGAGAACCCAGCCCTCCGTGGGCTCTCGGGGGAGGACTTGTTGAGTGCGGGAATGGGAGCCGGGCCAGGAGCAAGCCCAGGGAGCTGCTAACCAGTCTGGCCATCGAGAAAGCTTCCCTGGAAGGGCCCAGGGTGGGGGCTGGGACTGGATGAGTAAACAGACGTGATCCAGGCACAAGAGCGGGCTTTATGAGAATGTTCTGGCATGTGCGAGAAGCCTGGGGAGGCGAGGGGTTACTTCAAGATTGGAGGAGAATGAGCACTTCAAGGTGGCTGAAGAGGAGGTTCTGGAAAAATCAAACTAAGAGATGAGGCTGAGAGCTGTCAGGGGCCGGGATGTGAGAGGCCAGGTCATCTGGTGGCGGACTGTGCTGGGAACAAATAAGCTTGGGAAGGCCAAGGGCGTGCCTTCTGGAGGGTGAAATGCCCTTAGCTGGGTCATTGGCAGCTGGAGAGAAGGGGCAGGGTCTGGGGAGAAGGGAGAAAGCCCAGGGTGAATCCTGGGCATCTGGGGGTGCAGAGGTGCCATTCACCACACAGGGGAACACACGTCTGGAGTTCAAGGTCGGACTGGAGACCGGGCTTGGCAGATGACACTGAAGGTGCAGAGGGGGATTCCGAAGACTTGTACCAGAGAAGCCATAGTGGAAAGGGCTTCTGGGAAGGGCGGAGGGAGGCCTACTTCTCTCCTCCTTTCTGTCTGGGGCTCGGGGTCGCTTGCTGGGACAGAGGGCTCCTGTCTCTGCTAATGAGTAATTTGCTGCTTCAAGCTTCTTTCCGCTTCTTTCAAAAGTGGGGGTGGAGCGGGGGGGTACGGGAGGGGGGTAGCGGGGGTGGGAGGTTCTGCGCTGCACCAGCCCAGACAGACGCAGCAGTGGCCACTCTGGAACCAAAGCCCCACCTGGAGGCGGAAAGGGGGCTCTGGCCCTGGGACTCAGGCCCTGTTGTTCTGGGAAAGCGCATTACCGGGCTAAAGTGGGCAGTCACCAGAGGATGTCCAGCCACCATCAGCAGTCCATAGGCAGCAGGGCTGGGGGCGAGCCTGGCACAGGCTGGCACGGTCCCTCCTCGTCCCAATGGCCCTAGCCCCCAGCTCCCCCACAACCCCCACCTGAGCCGGAGGCAGCCCTGCCCAGGTGGGAAAGGGCAGGTGCTCTAACCCAGAGCCCATGGGCTCCATCTCCCACTACTATGCTGCCTCCTAAATGCCTTTCTGGTCTGCCTCCTGCCCCCTCGCCTGCCAGGCCTGGTGGGTCCTCCCCACCACCCTCTGAGCCCAGCAACAGCCTCCTCAGAGCTGCCCCTGCTTTCCACACCACACCCTCTTGCTCACCTCCTCCAGAATCTTGCTAAAGTGCAATTCACCTCATTCAGTGAATCAGGGACTCATTCCCAAAACCTTTGGGTTAAAGGCCAAACTCCTTTCTGAGGCTTCACAGGGCCTGTTCCTACCAGAAAACTTCTTTTCAGTTCCTCAGTACGTATCCTTCCTGCTGCCCTCCCCCTTGATCTCTCACTCAGTCTCCCCCACTTCCCATCACTTCCTCTGGGCAGCCTTCTCTGGTCCTGGGGTGCAGAAGGGTCTGCTCGTGTAACCCTCACCAGCTGGGTTTTCCCCCACCTGGGAGCCCGGAGGACAGAGACTGGTAGCCTTGTTCACTACGATTTCCCAGCAAACCCACAGGGGGCCAGAAATAGAGATGGCTATGGAGCTCTTCCAACCCCCTTTCCTCCCTGGATCCTCGGATCCTGCCCCACGGGGAAAGCAGATTCTTCCCAGCTAGAAGAAACAGGCTGAGTCCTTTCCCTTGTGACCCCAGAAGGCATCAGCCCTGAGCCCAGTGGCCCTCCCACTGGTGCTGGGAGGAGAGAGACATCACCAATCTGAAGTCACATTTCCACAAGACTCCCAAACCCTTGGGGAAGTAAGGGGATGAGGAGGCAGGGCACAGGTTCCCGTGGAGACGCACAAGAGAGGCTGAGGAAGGGACCTTTCCCTTCTCCAAGCCGCGTAGATGGGTGGTTCGAACCCAGGATCCTGGCTCAGTCCCTTCCTGACTGTGGGACTTGGCACATACCGCTTTACCTTTCTAGGTGGCAGTTTTCCCATCTGTAAAATGGAAAGAAGATAATTTACCCCTCGGGGTATTTGCAGGCTTCATGAAACAATGCACAGAAAGCCGCTGGCACAGTGCCTGCCCTTGGTGAGCCAAGTTCCCCTTCCTGGGCCTTCTCAAGGCCTCATGTATATGCAAATTCAAGTTTGTGCATTGCCTGGCAGGGGATGGATGGGGCAGACCCAGTGGAAGGGGAAGAGGACCACAAGGCAGAGTGCTGAGGGCCATCTCTGTGCTGTGGGACAGGAAGATGGAGAAATCCTAATGAGAGGTAGAGGGGCCTCTGACCTACCTCAGTCCCCTTTCCTTACAGCTGGGGAAACTGAGGCTAAGAGTGGGCAGCAGCGGTTGTTGTTGACCGAGTATCACTCAGAGCCAGGTTTGGTACTGCAGCTTTCCTGAACTTACTGCAATGAATGCAAGTTTTGCCTCTCTCTGGAAGCCAGGCCAAGAGAATCGTGGTGGTGAGGCCACCCGCTTTAGACTCAGACAGTTCCTTGGCTCAAGGTCATAAGGAAGAGGTTGTTGTGTGACAAGCCAAGAACCCAGGGCTCCAGACTCCCTGGAACCCTTTCCTCTGCCCCAGAAAGTGTCATCCTCCCAGGATCTGGAGGAAGGTGTGCGGGCTGGGGGAATGAAGGTCGATCCCATTCCAGAATCTTCCCATTACCTGTTCGAGGAATGCTAGGCTCTTCGGAAATAGGCAAAGAAGAGACACGCCCAGCTCTCCCATGGGGCATGTGGCCGGAGGGGAGAAAATCTGCCAGAACAGAATGTGTCTCTGTGGCAGGAGGATTAGTTGAGGCTGATTTTTTTTTATTTTTTTATTTTTTATTTTTTTATATTTTATTTACTTTTTGACAGAGAGAGAGAGAGAGATCACAAGCAGGCAGAGAGGCAGGCAGAGAGAAAGGGGGAAGCAGGCTCCCCGCTGACCAGGAAGCCTGATGTAGGGCTCAGTCCCAAGACCCTGAGATCATGACCTGAGCCAAAGGCAGAAGCTTAACCCACTGAGTCACCCAGGTGCCCCTAGGCTAATTATTTTTATGAAACAGAAAACTCAAGAAGTTTTTCTTCTTGCCTCGCCCCCAATTCTTTAAAAGGATTTTGGTTTCAGGAAGAGAGCTATCACCAAAGATAACTACAGTACAATATGAACCTGGTGTGGTAGACAGGGAGGAGCCTAGGAAAGTCTGCTTGTGAAAATTCCTCTCTAGGCCCCATTGCTTCTGTAGGCACCCCCACCCCCAAACCTTCCTTTACCAAACATTTACTCTTTCTCACCTTCCTGTGAATTGTCTTCCTTCTCTTTAAAGTTCCAGACTACTAAGCCCTTCTTTTTAGCTCCCCATGGCCTATATACCTTAACTGCCTGACTGGGTTTCATATTCTTATGGCCTTGCCATAGATAACATAATTACATTTGATTTTCTGTTAATCTGTCTCCTGTCAATTTAATTCTTAGACCATACAGAAAATCTTGAACGGTAGAGGAGAATTTTTTTCCTTCCCAGCACAGCCTGCCAGGGAAGAGATGCTGAGAAGAGAAATCACAAATAAAGGTCACATTGTAACCATGAGGAGAGCTGTGGAGAAGGGGGTCCTGGTACTGTACTGGGTGATCTAAGGGACCATACCCTGTTTGTGGGAGGGTCAGGAAGCCTTCTTGAGGACGTGATGCTTAGGCTGAGACCCAGGATGGAAAGGTTACTAGGAAATCTGTATCTTGGTCTCTACATCCTGTTCCTGACAGAGGGCTCCTAAGCCCTTATAAACTCCTAAGTGAGGGCACCTGGCTGGCTCAGTCAGTGGAGTTAATAAACTGGTAAGTGTAAGCAAGTGTTTCCCTGAGTTCTGTGAGCCACTCTAACAGATTAATCAAACCTAAGGAGAGGGTCGTTTTCCAATCGATGGCCAGTTGGTCAGAAGCACAGGTGATGACCTGGGCTTGCAACTGGCATATGAAGTGAAGGAGGAGGGGCAGTCCCGTGGGACTAAGCCCTTAACCTGTGGGATCTGAAGCTCTCTCTGGGTAGATAGTGTCAGAATTGAGTTGAATGGCAGGAGACCCATTTGGCGTCACAGGGAATTAGTTGGGATGGAGGAAATTTCCTGGGAAGATGTTTTTTTTTTTTCCCTACACAGTTACCCAGGCAAGAAGGTGATGTGTATTCTAGGCAGAGGTTATGTCATATGCAAAGGTCCTGTGGTGGGAAGAAGTACAATACAATCTAGAAAAGTGCTCCAGGTTTACCTTTTCAAGAATGTGAACTAGAGACATCTTATTTCCCTTTTCTTCTCCAAAATCACTCTCTACCCATATACACACACATACAGGATGAGAAGAACAAGAAACAGAAACTACCTTCTAGGAAGATACTTCGAGGAAGTTATCTCAAACTATAATATTGTAGAAAAGCATCAAATGCTCTGTATTCCAGTATTGTTGAATAATGGAATTATTAAATAATTGTGTCTTTTTTCTAGCTCTAAGTCTTGGCCTCCTTAGGTCAATGAAATTCCAATGTCTGGCTGTAAGAATGAAAATCTTCCTAATGAACAAGAACTATGAAAACAAGCCTCAGAAAGACGAGAAGGTACCTGTCCTTTGTGTCCTGAAGCTGTAGAAACAGAAATATTTATTATACTCCATCATAAAAATGAGTTTAAGGATCAGACACGATAGGGGTCAAAACAAGAACTTTCATAAAAGTATCCATCTTAAAAAAAAAGTATCCATCTTGTTTTCATGTCCAATATAGGAATTTGATTTTGTTCATTAAAAACACGTTAGCTTTGTTAATATAAATATGTCCTTGCACAAGAGAGTCTTTTTTTTTTTTTAAATTTACTTATTTATTTATGAAGAGAGAGAGAAAAGAGAGCACAAGCAGTAGGAGAGGCAAAGAGGAAGCACAGCACCCAACTGGGGGTGGGTAGGAACTCGATACCAGGCCCTGGAGATCATGACCTGAGCTGAAATCAAGAGTCAGCTGCTTGGGGCACCTGGGTGGCTCAGTCAGTTGGGCGTCTGCCTTTGGCTAGGGTAGTGGCCCCGCATGGGACTCCCTGCTCAGTAGGCCGTCTGCCTCGCTCTCTGCTCCTCCCCCCGTTCATGCATGCACACACTCTCTCTCTCTCTCTGAAATAAATCAATAAAATCTTAAAAAAAAAAAAAAAAGTGTCAGTGGCTTACCCGACTGAGCCACCCGTGTGCCGTTGCACAGGAGAATCTTGAAAGATGACCATTTCAGATTGTACGACACTCTGTGGAAGTAACTTTAAATCCAAAAATAAGCCTGAAGCTTTGCACAGGGGCAGGATCATGGGCAGTGAGGTTTATTAGAGGCACGATTATTGCTAATTGAAAACAAAAATAAGGGCACCTGGGTGGCTGAGTCAGTTAAGCGGCTACCTTTGGCTCAGGTCATGATCTCAGGGTCCTGGAATCGGGCCCCACACCAGGCTCTCTGCTCAGCGGGGAGCTTGCTTCTCCCTATCCCTCTGCCTGCTGATCTGCCAACTTGTGATCTCTCTCTCTCTCTCTCTCTCTCTCTGTGTTCAAGAAATAAAACCTTAAAAAAATTAAAACAAAAAAAGAAAACAAAAATAAGCCTGCGATGGTAACTGGCTATCTTCATTGATAACTTGGTCTGTGATAATTATGTTATAAATGTCATCTCTTAGTTACTTCTAAGCCTTTTTCTTTGGAGGGGTGGGTCAAAGCAGAAGACAATCCTTGGCAACTCCCTCTTTCTCACATAACATGTGATACCCATGAAGAACAGAATGAATCAAAAATGCAATTTTTTTTTTTTTTAGATTTTATTTTTAGGTAATCTCTACACACCCAATGTGGGGCTTAAACTCACAACCCTGAGTTCCACACTTACACCCTCCACAGACCAAGTCAGCCAGGCACCCCTCAAAAATACAATTTTAGGGGCGCCTGGGTGGCTCAGTGGGTTGGGGCCGCTGCCTTCGGCTCGGGTCGTGATCCCAGCGTCCTGGGATCGAGCCCCACGTTGGGCTCTCTGTTTGGCAGGGAGCCTGCTTCCTCCCTTCTCTCTCTGCCTGCCTCTCTGCTTACTTGTGATCTGTCAAATAAATAAATAAAATCTTTAAAAAAAATACAATTTTAAAGAAGTTCTTGTAAATTAAAAATATAAAAGCAGAAACTATCAGAAGTAGAAGAATGGTTAGAAGATGAAGTCTGAAATTTCCTAAAAAATTCCTAGAATATAGAACGAGAGGGCAGGGGATAAAGAAGTGGCCCAGAAGATACAACATATATTTAAAGGAGCTCCTGAAAGAAAAAAACAAAACAAAACAGAAAACAAACAGAAAAGCAAGGAAGTTTCTAGAACTGAGGAGTGTGAGTTACCAGATTAAAAATATCCATAGGTGTCCAGAAGCAAGAATGGAAGACCCACAGATGGCTGAACATGTGAAATGAGCCTCAGGGACTGAGAGAAGACTCCCAGCCTTCATACTCAAGTGGTCTAGGATAAGAATGACATTGGACTTCCCAACAGCAAACACGTTACTACAAGACCATGGAGCCATGCTTCCACATTTGGGGGGAGCATTGCTTACAACCTGCACCTCAATACCAGCCAGATCACTATTGAAGAATAAACGATGCTAGGGGCGCCTGGGTGGCTCAGTGGGTTAAAGCCTCTGCCTTTGGCTCAGGTCATGATCCCAGGGTTCTGGGATCGAGCCCTGTATCTGCTTCTCTTACACTCTCTCTGCCTGCTTCTCTGCCTACTTAGGATCTCTGTCTTTCAAATAAATAAATACAGTCTTAAAAAAAAAAGACTTATAAAAAAAAGACTTATTAGAATAAACGATGCTATCCACTGGATTTAGGTTTAGAAACAGAGATAATTTTTTTTAAGATTGTGATAAAATACACATAACATAAAATTTGCCATCTTAACCATCTAAAAAATTTTATCTATCTATCTATCTATCTATCTATCTATCTATATTCATTTAGAGCATGTGCGTGTGGTGGGAAGGGACAGAGGGAGAGGGAGAAGGGGGAATCTTAAGCAGACTCCACTGTGGAGCCAGATAGCAGGTTCCATGTCATGACCCTGAGATATGACCTGAGCCGAAATCGAGAGTCAGATGCTTAACCTACTGGGCCACCCAGGCATGCCTAAAAAAAATTTTTTTAAAGTAATTTCTACACCCAACATGGGGCTTGAACTCATAGCCCCAAGACCAAGCGACATATGCTCTTCCAACTGAGCCAGCCCCGTACTGCCCATCTCAACCATTTTTCTTTCTGAAGATTTTATTTATTTGTTTACTTGAGAGAGAGCAGAAGAGCTGAGGGTGAGGGACACGCTGCACTGAGCGTGGAGCCCCACGTGGGGCTCGGTCTCAGGACCCAGAGATTAGGACCCGAGCCAAAAACCAAGAGTCGGACGCTGAACTGACTGAGCCACCCAGGCACCAACACCCCACTCCCGTCCCCACCCCCACCCCCCACCCCCGTCCCCACCCCCAACCCCCTACCCTCCCACCCCCCCACCAGCCATTTTTAACTACAGACTTAGTGATGTTAAGTACATTCACACTGTGATACAGCCAATCCCCAGAACTTTTTCATCTTGCAAAACTGAAACTCGATCTCGTTAAACAACAACTCCTTATTTTCCCTCCCCATAGCTCCTGGCAGCCACATTGTACCTTCTTTACGAAGTTGGCTGCTCTAGGTACCTCCTAGACTGACTTATTTCACGGAGCATAATACCCTCAAGGTTCATGCTTGTTGAAGCACGTGTCAGGATTTCATCCTTTTTTATGGCTGAAGAATATTCCGCTGTATGTGTGTCATTCATCTGCAGATGGACACTTGGATTTCTTCCACCTCCTGGTTATTATGAATAACGCCACCATGAGCATCGTTGTGCGAATAGCTATTTGAGTCCCTGCTTTCAATTCTTTGGGGCGTATACATACCAGAAGTGGGGTTGCTGGATCATACAGTAACTCTATTTTTAATATTTTGATAAAGAGACCACTTTTCAGGGTGCCTGGGTGGCTCAGTGGGTTAAAGCCTCTGCCTTTGGCTCAGGTCATGATCCCGGGGTCCTGGGATCGAGCCCCACGTCGGGCTCTCTGCTTGGCAGGGAGCCTGCTTCCCTTCCTCTCTCTCCGCCTCTCTCTCCGCCTGTCTCTCTGCCTACTTGTGATCTCTGTCTGTCAAATAAATAAATAAAATCTTAAAAAAAAAAAAAAGAGAGACCACTTTTCATTTAACTTCTGCTGAAAGGAGGCAGCAGACCCAGGCTGCTCTCCTCTAGCCCACAAAGCCTCATCCCTGTCCCAGAAGGGAGCCCCAGTCCCTCCCTCTGCTCACCAGCCCAGCAGGTGCTGTGGTCCCTTTGCAGAGAGGAGCAGGTGGTCTGGCCTCCATCAGATCCCAGTTAGGAAGTACAGGGCCAGAAAGTTCTCTGGGCTCAAACCCGCTTCCCCATGCTGGAGGGCGATGGTTTCACTTTCTGGTCTGTTCCTTCCTGGGCTCTCCCCGAATTTGAGACCTAGTCAGTTCCCTGGCCCGAGGAGCTCCTGCCCAGCCCTCCCCAGCAGTCCCTTTCCCTCCCCTCTTCCCCTCTACTTCTCTCCTCCAGGCTCCTCCCCTCCCCATCCTCCCCCTCCCTTCTCCCCTCCCCTCTCATACTTCCTCCCCTCCCCTCTCCTTTCTCTCTTCCCCTCACCTTCTCTGTCCCCCTCCTTTCTCTTCTCTCCTTCCCTCTCCTTTTTTCTCTGCCCCTCATCCCTCTCCCCCTCTCTCACTCCCTGCCCCTCCTCCTCTTTCCCCCCAACACTGGGGGCTGTGAAAACTCCTTCACCTACCCCTGCTTCACAAGGTCTAGAAGGTAAGGTTTGAAGGACTTTCTCATCACATGGAGCCTGACAGCCCTTCAAAGCTTCACAACCAGTCACGTAAAGTCTTCATTGAGGACATAGGGAGAGTGAGCATTTCTTTCCAGAAGTCAGTCCCCCCATCCTCGTGGAAATCTGCAATGGCAGCGGGGGATGGGGGTGGGCTCCCTCCAGGATGGCCTGTGCCATGGTCTCAGGGAATCCTTGGCAGGGAGCTGCTTATATTATCCTTACAAACCATGTTCTAGAAAATCTAGGAAACAGGGAAAAGACAACAGATGGCTCTTCAAGTCCCCGGGGCTCCCAGTGCGGTGAGCAGACCTGGTTTCATCCGTGAGTTCTGGGCACTTGTCTCTGCTGACCTGGAGGGTGACAGGCCCCAGGGCTGAGCCTTCGAGCATGTGTGTAACTGTGCGAGCAGGCACCCCCGAACCCCACAGGAGCCTTGGGACTTGGGAAGGGGCCACCTCGGGGCAGCCAGCGGGGCCTGTGCCAAGAGGCAGAAGCCCACAGCACCAGAAGCCTCCTGACTGCTACAGTGTTTTCCGCCGGCCCCCCTGGCTAGCGGGCCACACTGGTGGACATAAGGGGACAAACAGGTTGCTGTTAACAACCCCCGACAGATGCTGCATTGCCCTCCTGGAGAGGACCCCGCCCCTGGAAGGGCCAAGTACCAAGTGCAAGAGTGTTTGGTGCCAACAAATCAGGCAGGGACCCAACAACCCCTACCCCCCCACCCGCAGTCACCCTGAGTCACCCTACTACTGTGACCACAGGAAGCCTGGAGCCACTCATCCTCTGATGCTGAAAACTGTGAGACTTACAGAAATGAGGAACTCCAGTTCTGGGTTGTGGCAGGCCTCTCCTCAGGCTGCCTTCCCCACTTCCCCCTGCCTGCCCGCCCCTCCTACCCCCACCCCTCCCCCAGGCCCCCGACCTCTCCACACCCCACTCAACCCCTGAGGAGTGGGAGACCCAGGCTAGTGCTCCCAGGCTGGGAAAGTGCCAAGGGCTAGGGCCAAGGCTACCGCAGACCAGGCCCGGCTTCCAATCCCATTTACTCCATTTGCATGCTGTGTAACAGCAAGGAGGACAGTTTTCCACTTGGAATCTCCTTTTCCTAAACTAGAAGGCAGGGAATTAAGAGAAGTAAATGAGATGAGGTTCCTGAGAAAATTCAGAGGCACAGGAGGCCCTCAGAAAACAATCATAAGAACAGATATTGAGTGCTAGGCACGTGCCCTGGGCCCATCACACTACCATTTCCACCAAGATCCTGCTCCCACCAGCGGCCCCTGGACAGAGGGGACCGAGGCTCAGAGAGATTAAGGAACTTGCCCAAGATCACACAGCTAAGAAGTGGTAGAGCCAGGCTTCGAGCCCAGCTCTATTTTCAAAGCTTGTCTTTTTATTCTTCATCCTCTGCAGCAATTCTAGGCCAAACCGAACTGAGCAGAAATCTGTCAGACTCTCTTGGTCCACTGAAACCTCTGGGGAAGAGATGCGTAATTGTCACTGTTTCCCCCACCCTGCCTCAGAAGCCCTCGCTTCCTCGGGGCGCCTGGCCGGCTCGGGGGTAGAGCACACAGCTCTTGGTCTTGGGGTTGTGAGTCTGAGCACCACACTGGGTATAGAGATCACTTAAATGAATAAATAAAAACTTAAAAAGAAAATTCCTAGCTTCCTCCACTTTCTTGTCACATGATCTCAGGCAATACTTTTCTGAGCCTCTTCTGAGCCTCAGTTTTCTCACCTGTGAAGTGGGAATGATAATGTCTGTCTGTCTTGCTTGTGGGGAGGCATAAGTGAACATATGTTTGTACTGAGCCTGCTCAGAGTAGGTGCCCACAGAATCACACCTGCCAGTGTTTCTGGAAACATAGAAATGGCCCCTCTGCTTCACATAACCTCCTCCCCGGCCTGTGGCCCCATGGTCCCTGGCATACCTGTGTACCTCTCCTCTCAGCTCTTGCAAGAGTCCTTCCTTTTGGACCTTATTGGGTCCATTGGAGGCTCAACAACCTTTTAATGTGACAAATACGCCCACAGAAGCTACAAACACCAGCATACCATTTGATCCAGAAATTCCACTTTGGGGATCTATCTCAAGGAAACATTTTCCATGCATTCATTCAGTGAGTCAATTAACAACAGTAATTTATTAAGCGTCTACAGTTTGCCAGGCCCTGTGATCTGCTGGGGCTATACTGGGGAGCAGAGCAGATGTCTACTCCAACCTCTGACCACAGAACACAACGGTCTTTTTTTTAAAGTTCTGGATTTAAAAAAAATTTTTTTTCTATTTTATTTTAAGTAGGCCCCATACCCAATGTGGGGGTCGAACTCGTGACTCTGATTAACAGTTGCATGCTGTACCCACTGAGCCATCCAGGTGCCCCCAGAAGCTAACTGACTAATTGCTGAGGAGACATTAAGTAAACAATTACACATATAAATATAAAACCGCAAAATTGTAATGACAAGGAAATGTTTCAATGTGTTGTGTTGTAGCAGGCTTTTGCCTGCTAATTTGGTAGGTCCACTTCTGCGCCCAGGAATCTGGGAAAAGATAAAGGCAAAGGAAAGGGAGGATTTTCTTTTTAAGATTTTATTCATTTATTTGACAGAGAAAGAGGTCACAAGGAAGCAAAGAGGCAGGTAGAAAGAGAGAAGCAGTCTCCCTCGATCGCAGGACCTGGAGACCATGACCCGAACAGAAGGCAGAGGTTTAACCCACTGAGCCACCCAGGCGCCCCAGGAAAGGGAGGATTTTAAAGTTTTCTGTTGAGTGTTATCACTCAGGAGCCTCTCCTTGAAGGTCAGGGCTGGACCTGATGTCAGCTGGGTCATGGGGTGGGCAGCGGCGTCTGTAATATTTATGCAAAGAAAGGAAAAGACAAAAATAAGAGGCAACCCCGTGGCATGGTGTACTCTGCAACAGATTGTGGGTTTCAAATGCCATTCTCCAATAAAAGGAACCAGGCTTCTGGGAGAAATGGCTGCATGCAGGGCTGGGGCAGAAGAAAGACCAGATGAGCCTGAAGCATCTTGTAGCATCAGACAGTAAGGAAGTGCTGAGAATGCAGAACGAGGAGGGCATGGCCAAGTGACCCAGGTGCCAACCCGAAGGAACTCCCCAAGCTGGAACGATTTGAGCAACAACAGAAATAATGTAGTATTAGATTATATAAGTCAAGGTGTAAAGTAAATACCCATGACTCCGTACGGATGTAAATAAATAACAGAGTCAATAGATAAATGGGGGAGAAGAGACACATCTTTCTTACAGAGGACTCCCACTAATTTATTTGGATGTTCCTCACTCTGGGAAGTGGGGCTTGGCTTCCCTTAATGGTGGGCTGCACTTAGCGACTTGTTTCCAAAGACTGGAGTATGAACGGTGGAAATAGCAAGTTTCCAGTGGAGAAACCCGGAAACACCGCCTTAACTAAGCCATCACGGTTAACGTCACAGTGAAAAGTCCTGTGCCCATGTCATGTGCCCCCTAGGAGAGGCAGTGATGAGAAGGGCATATCACCTTGGCAGTATCCTCCCGGAAAACCCACAGCCCCAGTCTAATCATGAGGACGGCATCAGAAAAAATCCCATTTGAGGGGCATTCTGCAAAATGCCTGATCCGTTCTCCTCAAGACTGTCAAGCTTAGAAGAACTGGGAAAGGTTGAGAACGGGTCACACACAGGAGACATGAGGATTAAATGCAATACGGACCCCTGGGTGAGATTCTGGAACAGAAAAAGGGCATCAGAGAAAAAGCAGATAAAATCCAAATAAAGTCTACAATTTAGTTAATATTGATGTAGCAATGTTGGTTTCTTAATTTTGACAAATGTGCCCAGGTAATGTGAGATGGTAGCATTAGGGGAATTTAAAACTAGCTGAGGGATGTATGGGAAATCTATTTTTTGCAACTTTAGTGTAAATTTTAAAAAGTTTAAAATCTGCACACAAACAGAATAAAGAGTTGAAAGAAACACAGCCAAGTGTTTGTAGTAAGTATATTTGGATAGTGGTAAAGAATGTCCTCTTTTTGTCAGTGTCTTTATTTTTTTAAATTTTTGTCTGTGTCTTTCATTAGGGCTAATTAGGGTTTATTCCTTTTATTTTAAACATTTATTATTACTTTTTTAAAAAAAGATTTATTTTAGAGAGAGAGAGAGAGAGAGCAGGGGGGAGAAGCTGAGGGAGAGAGAGCGTCTCAGGTAGGCCCCTCCCCCTCTCTTCAGGCAGGGGCTCAGATCCCAAACCAAGAGTTGGAGGCTCAACCGACTGCGCCACCTGGGCGCCCCAAACCTTTTATTATTTCTGATTAGAAATCTATTACTTTTCTGGTAACAGAAAGTGAAATAATTTTGCGCAATACCTAAATGATCTCATTTAATCCTCACAACCAGCTAGAAAAGATTCTTTGCCCTATTTTACAGATGAGGAAACTGAAACTGAGAAGTCAGTGATTTGTTTAAAGTTAGCTACCAAGCAAGAGGGCTCTCGCCTAAGCAGATTTCTCTCTAGCCCAAGGAAGAAATTTTAACTACAAATGTCCAGCAGGTATGAGCGTCCTGGAAACGTGGTGAGCTCCCCATCCGTAGAGGACTGCGAGCGTCCCGGAGAGGGAATCAGGAGACCTGACACTGCATCTTTCTCCGCGGACGCAGTGTGCAGGGCACAGGTCTTCTGTGAGACCCAGAACTACAGCAGGCCGGCCGCGTTTCCTCCTTCTAACTGGGAAGACGACAGGGGCAGGTGGGGAGCAGCTGGGACTTCTCCTTCATCTCCATCAGCGCCCCCTCCTCCACCATGGGATACATCACGGACCACTGGGGAGGAGGGGACATTTAGTCAGAGCCTCCGGGCGTCAGGCCCTGATCTAGACCTTTGACGTCGCGCCGCCAAAGTGAGAGGTAGGCACTGCTTCCCATTTTAGGGCTGAGGAAACCGAGGCAGTCAGATGGCACCCGCAAGGTCCCCTCGCCCGGAGATGGAGAGGCCTCGCCCACGTGGGCGGAGCATCCACGCCCACATCGGGGCCCGGCGGGGCGGGGCGGGGCGGGGCTGCGCGCTCCGAGCGCTGGCATCGGCCACTCCGTCTAAGTCCAAGGAGCCGCGAGGACCATGGAGCCGGTGTCGCTGCACGACTTCGTTTGCGCCTTGGACCTCGCATCCCTCCCGCGTGTGCTGCGGGTCTGCTCGGGGGTCTACTTCCAGGGTGAGTGAGGGGCCGCGACCCCCCGCCCCCGCCGCTGCCTGGCTCTCGCTGGGTGGTGGGGCAGGGGCTCTGCCCAGGCGACGGAAACCCGGGAAACCCAGCTACGCTGCCCCTGCCCACCAGGTGTGACTTGGGGCCACACTCAACCTCTCTGGGCCTCGCTTTTGCTTTCGTGGAATGGGAGAGCGCTGATTGCCCGTAGGGTGATGATGAGAAGTCAATGAGCTTAGACACTCAGGTGGGTGGAACCGAGCCAAGCGGGGGTGAAACCGCGGTGCGCACCCCGGGAGGTCTGACCGTGGGAAAGCGGAACGTCGGGGCTTGTGCCAGGTCAGCCCCCTCCTCTCCCTGCCGTCCCACTCCTCCCCCTTGACGCCTGTCTACGCGCCTTCATTCAGTCCTTCCAGGCCCCTTCGCTCTCCGCTTTGCGACCTGATCTCTCAGCTCTTTGGTTCTCAGCGTGCGTGGCTATTCCCCGCAGCAGCCTTCCCCGCTCTCTGCTCCTTGCGCACGGGCACATCTGCCTACCTGGTTCCCAGGAATGGGTGCAGAGCAGGGGCTCAACAGCTCCTGCTGTCTGAAGGAGCAAGAAGGGCGAGACGGACAGGGACAGGCGATGGAGGGGTGGGCAAGCCGCTCAGAGGGTGAGGCGAGCCAGTGGGGACGTCGGAGTAGAGGGAACTTGGGAGACTGGGTGGAAGGGGAGAGGCTCCTTCCTGAGAAAGCACACTAAGGCAGGGGTACCCTTGCACATCTGTTCCCTGTTTCTCTTCCCTTGCTTTGCCACAGCAGGCTCCAGGGGAAGTGTTCTGAGGCTCCAAGGGGGGGAGCCCAGACCAATGGGGTGACATATGGAGGGCCACACAGGGGACAGGACCTGCCACCACACACTGGGTTTGGCCAGGAACTCGGGAATCTGGCAGATGTGGGTTCAAAGGCTGACTTTCCTCTGGGGGCTCCCTGCAGGCGCCTCTCGTGTTTGCGCTCCTGCTGACATCATCCCCTGACCACCGAGTGTCACAATGGCTGCTTCCTCATTCTGCCTGACCCGGGGCGTGGGAAGTGGTGGACATTTGGTGAGAGAAGAACCTGGGAAGAGGCCAGGTGGTGGGAGTCCTGGGGCGGGGGAAGGGGCTCCACCCTCCGAAGCAGTTAGCTGCGTCATGAGGGCTTCCAGCTGTAGAGACAAGCGCCCAGGGCTGGAGTCCCCATTCTGCCCCCTTGGGCCCCACCCAGCCTCACCCGGGCTCAGCTCATTATTTTTAGGGTGGGAAACAGGTCCTCCCTCAGAGGACAGTCATGGGTCTTCACTGCAAAGCACATTGGCAGTCCAGTGCCCAGTGCCCCAGCTGCTGTTCACACCAGCCCTGCGGGGCCGCCCCCTGAAACTGCAGATTATGAGCCCGTGTGCATTTTCCCAGTATGGGGGTGGGATTATCATCAGCTTCTGAAAGTCCTGCTGGGGATGCCTTGGAAGGGCTGGGGTCAGGTGGCCTCAAGGCTGACCTCTGTGCGCTGTTGGGTCCCGAGTCCACAGACAGAGTCTGTCCAGCCCGTGGGGGGGGGGGAGAGGGGAGATCTTTATCAAGCACCTTTTATGTTCCGGACACTGATTTAGACACTTTAAAATCATTAAGTGGGACTACTGTGCTTGATGGTGGCAGCCCAGACACCTGCCTCCTGCGCCCACCCTGCCGGTGGCCCTCCGCTTCCTCCCGTGCTTCCTTTAAACACAGCTCACATGAAGAAGAAAGCACCAGTGCTGGTGTCAGGCTGTGTGTGTGACCTCCAGGCAGTCTCTGCCCTTCTCTGGGCCCGATGCCCTAACTGTACGGAGGGAGCTGGGACTTTGGGCGTTGCTTACTCTCCCAGGACTTCAGCCCAGGCTTGGCGGTGAGGCCTGGGCCAGGGCCGGTGATGCTGGGGCGGACCAGCCCTGCCCTGCCTGTGAGCTCCGTTCAGGAGGCATGGGGGTTTGGAGAAGGCCAGAGAAGTCTCACAGAGGGTCCATCCAGCACTGAAGGAAGACACAGGCAGGGTTCCTGCGGCCTAAGTGTGGTTGAGCCAAGGGCCATTGGGCGGGGAAGGACAGGGGAGGCCGCTCCAGGCAGCAGGAACCGGTGCAGAACGGAGGCAGAGCGCAGCCTGTCAGGGAGCAGGGCGCAGGCCAGCCAGCACTTCGCTCCTGTGGCACAAAGAAACCGAATCTGTCTCTTGGCAGGCTCCATCTACGAGATCTCTGGGAATGAGTGCTGCCTCTCTACAGGGGACCTGATCAAGGTCACCCAGGTTCGCCTCCAGAAGGTGGTCTGCGAGAACCCAGGAACAGGCCAGACCATAGAAATCCCCCCCAACTTCTGTGGTAAGGCAGATAGCTCTGTGTGCTGTCCACCACCAGCCCCCCCCCACCCTGCCAACCCCCAATGCACCGCCCCCCTCCAGCCCCAGCATGCACTCCCAACCCTCCAGTTTGGCCCCTGTGCTCTCACTTCCCCACTGCTCTGCCCCAAGGCCCCGGATGTCCTCTGAGGGGTCTGACGATGCCCTTAACCTGGAGTGGCCGCACCCTCTCCATATCTGTCTCTCTGGTCACATCTGCCTCTCGGCTGGGACTCTCTTCGTTCCGGATCTTTGTCCACGTGCCTGTCTCTGTGTTTGCTCACACATTTCCCTGCCACACATTTACTGACACCTGTTGCAGTGCTCGGGGATGGGGGTGTGGAGCTCAGGATGACCTGGGAGGGCAACAGCGAGAGGAGGGCAAGAGACGACACAGAGTTTAGAGAGGGTTCTTGGCAGGAGGAGACCACCTCAGGGGTCTGGGCAGGCTTCCTGGAGGGGGTGGCACCTGAGCAGGAAGGAGGACTTCCAGAGGGAGTAACACAGGGAGTAGCATGGGCATATCTGGTGCTCCAGAAATGACGGAGCTCGGTTCCTGCGGGACACGTGTTGGGGGGGTGCGCTGGGTTGGGACGCTGAAGCCAGCAGTCTGGATGGGAAGCCCCGCTCCGCCGGCTGTGCACTGTGGCCTTGGCCAGTTCCTGGCTCCTCTCTGTGCCTCAGTGTACTCCTCTAGAACAGGGGAGTGAGGCTTGAGGAGAGGAGTAAATGAGTTGCCTGCCAGGAAGGGCTTAGAATGGGGCGCAGCCCAGAGCAGGTGTAGTCTGAGTGCTCCTTCTTCGTACGACTTCTGTGATCGCCTGAGTGTGACAGGCAAGGGCTTGGGTTCCTGGTGAAGGCAGGCGGTGGGGAGGCGGGTGGGAGGCTGATTCCCAGAGGGCTCTGGGTGGCCATGGGCACAGTTTGGTCTTTGGGAGCACTGCAGAGCTAATGAGGTTTTAAATACGGAAGTAGTATGCTTTATTTTGTATTTTGGGGTTTTTTCCTTTTTATTCTGAAATGTGTTCAAGTTCACAGAAGACTTGCTAAAACCACAGTACACCCTTTATCCAGACTGACCAGTTGTTTTCCAGTTTACCAATATTTTGTTATATTTCTTTCTCTCCCTCTTTCCACACACACACACACACACACACATTCATGAACAAATATTACTATATGTGTATGTGTATGTATATATTTTTCCTGCACTATTTGAGAATGAATTGCAGACGTGATAACCCTTTATACCTAAATATTACTCCTTATATTTACTAATATTACTCCTAAGTACAAGGACATTTGTTTGTAAACCATAGTTCAGTAATCAAATCAGAAGATTTAATATTGATATAATACTTCTGTCTAACCTGGTCTATTCAGATTCCAACAACTGACCTAATAAATGTCCTTTATAGTCAGTTTCCCCTTGATCCAGAAGCCAATCCCAAATCACATCAATTTCTTTCTTTTTTTTGAATAGGAATTTCCTTCTCCTTTTTATTTATTATTATTATTATTTTTTTTTTTTTTTTGGAGAGAGAGAGAGAATGTGAGGTGGGAGGGGGGAAAGGTGGAGAGAGAATCTTAAGCAGGCACCACACCCACTGCAGAGCCTGATGCGGGGCTTGATCTCATAATCCTGAGTTCAGGACCTGAATCAAAATCAAGAGTCAGAGGCTTAACCAACTGAGCCACCTTTTTTTTTTTTTTTTAAAGTAGGCTCCGCACTGAATGTGGAGCCCAACACAGGGCTTGAACTCACGACCTTGAGCTGAAATCAAGAGTCAGATGCTTAACCAACTGAGTCCCCCAGATGCTCCCAGATCACATATCGATTTCTTAATCTCCTTCAGGCTGAAAAAAATTCTTTAGCTTTTATCTCGACATCAGCTTCTTGAAGAGTCTAGACTGGTACCTTTGCAGAAAGTCCTTGTCACACAGACAGGACGGGGCCTTGAGGTAACTTGGGGTAACTTGGGATAACTTGCAGAGGGGACCAGAAGCGATGTCTGGATGTGGGCTGTTTTAGGCCAGTACAGTGGTGGGAGAAGCATGAATAGGGACAGGGGAACAAGTTGGTTGGGGGAAGAAGAGTCGTGCCCCCCGTATTGGCAGATGGGATGTGGGGTGAAGGGTGGTGGTCAGAGGTCATTTGGCTAGGATCTCCCGGGTTTCTAGTTTGTGAGAGAGGGGGACAGTGGCGCTGCCCCAGCATGGGGTGATAGGTGTTGGGTATATGGGATTGGAGTGGTGGTGAGGAACATGGAAGCAAGGTTGGCAGAGTTGGAGGTAGGTACGATTCAGGAGGTAGACACAGGTGGCCATTGTCAGTGTCTTTGGGAAAACACATCCCTGTTCTGTCTCTGATGACAGTCCCTCTAAGTTCTTGCCTCTCTGTGTAAGGAGGAACTGTCCCCATTTCTACTCGTCACTGTCCCTTCACACATGGTCACTTGCTGCTGCTTGTCCCTCAACCCTGCGGCTGGATGTCCAGATGCTTGGGAATTGTCTTCGGGGGATTCTGACTGGGTTCTCTGTGGCCCACCGGGGCCTGGT
This sequence comes from Martes martes, assembly GCF_963455335.1. Classification (NCBI taxonomy): domain Eukaryota; kingdom Metazoa; phylum Chordata; class Mammalia; order Carnivora; family Mustelidae; genus Martes; species Martes martes. The sequence continues at coordinate 170,921,739 of NC_137891.1, read as the reverse complement.
ATGTGTGTCCTTGGACCTACAAGGGCTCGTCCCACCTTGACACCCTCTGCTGTGTCCCACAGGCCACTTCAGCCCCCTCACCGGCCCTCAGAGCTATGGAACCCTGGAGGAGCTGCTCTCCGCTACAACCCAGCGCTCCAGGAAGCTGCCCATTGGCTTCATGTCGACGCACAGAATCACCACAGAGGCCAGGGTGGTGCCCAGGGACCAGCCCCTCCTGCTCAAGGATGTGGAGGTGTATCATAGGACCTCCCGTGCCCGCTGTGTGCTGGACACCGAAACCCAGCACTTCACTCTGCACCTGCCCCTGTCCCAGAGGGGCCCCTTCTGGGAATGGGAGCCTGGCGCCCCTCGGCCCCTGCTCCAGGCCCTGCAGGATCCAGCCCTGAGTGACCGCCTCTTCACCTGCTCCACACTCCCGTGGCAGTCCCTGCTCCTGAGGCCCCAGTATGAGATCCAAGCCATCATGCACAGTGAGTCGCTGGGGTGGATTGTCGGAGGGAGGGTTGATGGGGCGAGAGAGGGGCTCCTGGGAAGCTGCTCGGGTGGAAGGTACCCCAAGTACCAGGTCGCTTAGTCGCTTACCCAGTACATACAATATAACAGAATGGAGTCCCAGATAGTGGGGCGTTACTAAAAGGAGACAGGAAAATGAAGGAACTTAAGAGTGAGGTCCCACTCTATAAAATTAGGCAAAAGTTGGATTATGAGCTCACTAGCAACTAGGACAAAGCAACAGCTACACAGTAAAACCTTGACCGTTTGCTCAGGAGAAACAGATTTTCCTGCCTCTGGGGAGGACGGGATTGTTCCTCAAGGCCCCTCCTGTCTGTATGACAAGGACACTGGGTGAATCCCTAGCTGTCTCATCGGCTGTCTGAGGGCAGGCTGGGGGCAGCGCGCAGAGCAGGGCCGGTGAAACAGGTAGAAGCCGGCCACTCTGGCCACTGGGAGGCTGAGTGGGAGCGGAGGTGGAACGGGTGCCCTGGAGCCTCTTCCCTGGAGGACAGAGCTTGAGGACCTCCTGGACCCCGTCACCTGACATCACAGTTACTAACTCAGGACCTATCTGTCCTGTTTCGTCTCTTCCCACCCTGCCTGATTATTTCAAAACAAACCCCACGTATCCCATCATTTCTCGTATAAATACTTCAGTGTGTCTTTTAAAAAAATAATTTATTAAATATTTTATTTATTTATTTGATATATATAGAGAGATCACAAGTAGGCAGAGAAGCAGGCAGAGAGAAAGGGGGAAGCAGGCCTCCCAGCTGAGCAGAGAGCCCGATGCGGGGCTCGATCTCAGGACCCTGAGATCGTGACCTGAGCCGAAGGCAGAGGCTTAACCCACTGAGCCACCCAGACACCCCGAAAAATAATTTTTTTAAATAGGCACACAATACCCTCATCACATCGAAAAATTAACAATAACTCCTAATACCACTATTTGGTGTTTGTACTTCCTCTCCTGTCTCCTAAATTGTCCTACAGTGTGTTCACAGCAGGATCCGGACAAGACCCACGAGACTGCTGTTGATCTCAGGCCTTTTAAATCTGTTACTCTACAGGGTCACCTTTCTTATTTTTCTTATAATTAATCTGTCGAAGGGACTCAGCCCTTTGTCCTGCAGGCTGTCTCGCATTTGGATTTTGTTGACAGCGTCCTTGCGATGGAGCCAGTGGGCGTCTGTCCCCTGTATTGGCCTCATGGGACTTGACATCTGGTTGTACTCGCGGCCGTGATTTATTGCAGCAAAAGGACACAAGAGTTGCCTCCTGGTGGAGTCACACAGGACACGCGGAGTCCCTCTAGCACTGAACTGTGGCAACACGTGTGAGCTGTTACTTGTCAGGGAACCTCATAGACTCAGTGCCCAAGGTTTTTACTGGGGGCTGGTTGCGTAGGTCCCCTCTGCTTAGCACGCACCCTGATTCCAGACCTCAGTCAGAGAGCGCACGTTCGCCATCCCTGACTGTACAGGCTAAGGTCGGGGTACCACCCCCAGCAGTGAGAGGATGGTGGGAACACGCTAAACCACGTCCCCAGACACCAGCCGAGGACCAGCCTTGTAGGTAGGCTTTTCTAGGGATAGAAGCCTCAGGCCAGCTGTTGGCTCTTTGCCACGCATCTGTAGAGGTTTGACTGGACCCGGGAGGCGGTTCTCATGGCTGCAGGAGGTGTGGGACATTGTGTTTATGTAAGTCAGGGTCCCAGGGTACCATTCTCCCTCTGCTCTGGCAGACCTGGCCAGGTTCTGCCTGGCTCTCGAGCCCTGCTCTGCACGCTGCCTCCAGCCTATAGGGAGGAATGTCCTGAGATATGACCTATACTTTGTTTACTAGTTCGTTTTGGTTTTGTTTTGTTTTTTAAAGATTTATTTGAGAGAGAGAGAGTGATCGTTGGGGAGGGGTGGAAGGGGAGGGAGAGACTCTCAAGCAGGATCCTTGCTGAGTGCAGAGCCTCGTAGAGCCTCACTCAGGGCTCGATCTCACATCCCTGGGATCATGGCCTGAGCTGAAACCGCAAATTGGACACTTAACCGACGGAGCCACCCAGGGTCCCGTTTCCTAGTTGTTGTTTTTTTTTTTTTTCAAGATTTTATTTATTTATTTGACAGACAGAGATCACAAGTAGGCAGAGAAGCAGGCAGAGAGAGAGGGGGAAGCAGGTTCCCCGCTGAGCAGAGAGCCAGACTCGACGCGGGCTCGATCTCACATCCCTGGGATCATGGCCTGAGCTGAAACCGCAAATCGGACACTTAACTGACGGAGCCACCCAGGGTCCCGTTTCCTAGTTGTTGTTTTTTTTTTTCAAGATTTTATTTATTTATTTGACAGACAGAGATCACAAGTAGGCAGAGAAGCAGGCAGAGAGAGAGGGGGAAGCAGGTTCCCCGCTGAGCAGAGAGCCAGACTCGACGCAGGCTCGATCCCAGGACTCTGGGATCATAACCTGGGCCGAAGGCAGAGGCTTTAACCCGCTGAGCCACCCAGGAGCACCCCCACCCCGTTTCCTAGTTTTTAAAATGAGTTGGCTCCCTAGCATTCTTCAAGGATGATTATTTAGGGTGGTTTTTTTTTTTTAATCATCATTATGAACTCACAGATTTTCAGTGTTTTCAATATTCAGTGAACTCAATATTTTCATTGTTCTAATCCACTGGCATCATTATTGGTGCTCACCTTATCTCAGCCTTGGCCCAGGGGAGCCTTTTGACACACCTGCAATGGTCTCGAATACATTTTTCTTGCTTTCTGGTTTAAGAGGTTCCAGACTGTGGAACCTACAGGAAGTTTTCTCTTTTTTCCGCTCTAGGAAGTTATCTCTTTCCCAGGGAGCCCTGGCATCTTATGGGAAATAGCACTCAGAGAGCACCGCCTGGGGGACCAGGGCTTTGAATGGTGGGTCGGCGTCTGCCCTGGGTGATGAGGCAGTTCTGGGAATTCATAAAGTCCTTCCAAGAAGAAAACCAGAACCATAGAATGAACCCCCCGTGCCTACCTCCCAGCTTCAACCAGATGTCGGCTTGTCCGGCACAGAGCCAGCACTGTGGCCTAAGGCTTGTCCCCACCCGAGCCTCAGTTTCTCCCTCTGTGAGGGGGGAGGTTGCTCCTGGCTTGTCTCCCGTGTGGAATGGCTCACACACAGGGGACATTCGCTTACAGAGCCGCCTCCTGCGTTTATAAACCGGGAACTCGCTCATGCCCAGAGAAGAAACAAGTTGCCAAGGTCATTAGCCAGTGTTTTTATTTTTATTTTTATTTTTATTTTTATTAAAGATTCATTCACTTATTTTAGAGAGAGAGAGAGAGAGAGCGTGAGCCCACAAGTGGGAGGGACAAAGGGAGGCGGGAGAGAGAATCCCAAGCAGACTCGGCTCTGAGTGAGGAGCCAGACTCGGGGCTCAATCTCATGACCCTGAGATCACCACCTGAGTGGTAACCAAGAGTCAGATGCTCAACCAAATGAGCCACTCAGGAGCCCCAACTGGTGTTTTTCTTAATTTTAACTTTAATTCTTTTTTTTTTTTTAGGGAGAGAGAGAGCGTGCACGAGTTGGGTGGGGCATTGGGGGTGGGGAGAGAATCGTAAGCAGGCGCCACACGCCGCCAGGAGCTGGACTCGGGCACAATCTCACAACCCTGAGATCATGACCTGAGCCAAAATCAAGAGTTGGACATTTAACTGACTGAGCCACCCAGGCACCCCTCTTGATGTGCTTTTATCTCTTTATTTGAAATGCAGAAAGGAGGGACTCCTGGGTGGCTCAGTTGGTTAAGTGTCTGCCTTCAGCTCAGGTCATGATCCCAGAGTCCTGGGATCGAGTCCTGCACAGGGAGCCTCCTTCTGCCTGCCACTCCCCCTGCTTTTGTGTGCATTTGCTCACTCTCTCTCTCTGACAAATAAATAAATAAATAAAATCTTAAAAACACACACACACAAAAATGCAGAAAGGATTTGGCAAGGTAGCTTATAAAGTTACATTCAAGGGGTGCTTGGGAGGCTCAGTGGGTTAAAGCCTCTGCCTTGGGCTCAGGTCATGATCACAGGGTCCTGGGTTCAAGCCCCGAATAGGGCTTTCTGCTCAGCAGGGAGCGAGCCTGCTTCTTCTTCTCCGTCTCTCTGCCTGCCTCTCTGCCTACTTGTGATCTCCGTCTGTCAAATAAATAAATAAAATCTTTAAAAAAAAAGATAAAATTGCATTCAAAATTCAATTAAGGTTTAAAAAGTGGTTGGACAAATTAGATAGTTGGTGTTATTAATGAATTATCAAATAATTATTATCCAGATGTAGTAATGGCATTATGGTTATGTTTTTAACTTTATCCCTTCTCTTAGAGATACACACTGAAAGGTCAAGATGACACGTGATTATTCTGATTCAAAATGACCCCGTGGAGGGGAACAGACAGGATGTGAATGAAAGAGGGTGGGCCGTGAATTAAATATTGAAGCTAGCTTATAGGGGGTTCACTATACTCTTGTACTTTTGTAAATGTTTAAAAATTCCTATAATAGGGGCGCCTGGGTGGATCAGTGGGTTGGGCCTCTGCCTTCGGCTCAGGTCGGGATCTCAGGGTCCTGGGATCTAGCCCCGCATCGGGCTCTCTGCTCAGCGGGGAGCCTGCTTCCCTCTCTCTCTCTGCTTGTCGGTCTGCCTGCTTGTGATCTCTCTCTCTGTCAAATAAATAAATAAATAAAATTAAAAAAAAATTCCTATAATAGCTTTCGAAAAGAGGTTAAGGAAAAGAGTGAGCAAGGAATCTGATGCCATAGGAAAAGGTTGGCAGAACAGACAGGGAGGAGGTCAGTCAGCTCAGACCTCTTTGTTGGGAGTGCAGGGACATGCCTGGGCTGCTGTGCGGGGCACCCCTGAGCTGACCTCCCTTCCCCACAGTGCGCAGGACCGTTGTCAAGATCCCCTCCACCCTGGAGGTCGACGTGGAAGACGTCACCGCCTCCTCTCAGCACATCCACTTTATCCAGCCTCTGCTGCTGAGTGAGGCCCTGGCCCGGGGAGGCCCCTTCCCTCTGTCCGCGGAGATCCTGGAGGTTCCGGAGGGGCCCCCCATCTTCCTCAGCCCATGGGCAGGCTCCTTGCAGAAAGGCCAGCGGCTCTGCATCCACGGCCTGGCCTCACCGCCCTGGCGGATCCTGGTCTCGACCAAGGGCCGGAAGGTGCCCAGACACTTCATGGTCTCTGGCGCTTATCAGGGCAAGCTGCGGCGGCGGCCGAGAGAGTTCCTCACGGCCTGTGACCTCCTGGTTGCCCTCCAGCCAGGCCAGCCGCTCCGGGTCGTGGCCACAAAGGACTGTGAGGTCGAAGGGTTAGAGACCCTTAGGCTCACGTCCCTGGCTGTGGGTGACAGACTGGAGGTGCTGAGGCCCGGCCAGGCCCACGGGGCTGGAGGCCAGGACATAGACGTCTTGGTGTGTCAGCGGCTGAGTGACCAGGCCGAGGAGGACGAGGAGGAGGAGGAAGATTATGAAGAGATAGAAAATGAAGACCAGATCCTGCTGCCCCTCTACATCTCCAGTAGTTTCGTGGAGGAGATGAGTGATAATCGGCGCTACAGCCTGGGAGACCTGACTGCCCAGTTTTCGCTGCCCTGTGAAGTCAAGGTGGTGGCCAAGGACGGCAGCCAGCCTGCTGACCCTCTGCCCTCCTTCCCAGGCCTGCGGCTGGAGGAGAAGATCACGGAACCCTTCTTGGTGGTCAGCTTCGACTCTAATCCTGACATGTGCTTCGAGCTCCCTCCCCAGTGGTTGGACCTGACTGTCGTGGAGACCGAGCATCAGCCCGGCCAGCCGGCTGGGCCTCCCCCGGTCGCCACCGTGGAGGAGCTGACGGAAGCCTTCTACTATACGCTCCGGCAGTTACCGGCCTTGGAGAACCAGCCCCCGCCACCGCGGCCCCCCAAAGGTCAAGGCCTCAGTGGGCAGAAGAAACAAAGCGGCAAGAACAAAAGTGGCCAGGTACCAACATACCAAAGCGGGTGGGGAGGGGAACCTGCTGGGGTCACTGCGGGTCCTGCCGGTTCCTTGTCCTGAGTCACAGCTCAGTCGTACAGAGCTTACAGTTTCTACGCTCACACGCTGTGCGCCCATCATTCTTACTCAGTGCTGACCATCTGCTGCTGGTACGAGGATTCATATTTTATGGGCGACACCATGAGGACTCGGAGACCCTGAGACTTGCCCAGAGTCCCAGTTCAGACGTGGGGGGCCTGAGCGGGAGCGGGAGGCTTCACCGTGCTCTCCCCGCTGTCATCCCCTCATTCCGGTTTATCAGCTGTCACCTAAACCGTGTCAGCAGCTTCCAACTTCCAACCCCCTCCCACCCCAACCGCTGTCAGAATGGCCTCCCAAGCCCTTCCCCGGTCACCGATGGGCCTCGGCCCTGTCCTCTGAGCTTTCTGAACCTTCAGTGGCCCCCCACGGCCAGGGTGTAATGTTGACCCCTTAGCGTGCCATCCGGGGAGGGTCGTTTATAAGTGGACTTCAATCTCCCCCCGCCAGACCCCTCTTCCACCACCCACTCTGGTCCGCACTCAGCCGCTGAGAAGCTCCCACAGCTACTCAGTGTGGGGCGATCCCTGCCTCAGCACTTTAACACGTGCTGGGCCTTTTGCCAGAATGTGCTTCCTCCTTTCAGTGGGGAGGCTCCGCTCAGGCTTCCTGTGGCAGTGACAGCCCGCCCCCTTCTGTGTTCACCCTGCCTGTGGTACGCGGTCTGGGGGTGCGGGTAGGGGTGGTGCGGGCGGGACAACACCTAGTTTTCAGTGCGCCGTGAGGGGTCTGAGGACAGGGACCCCACCTGCTCGCAGTGGGCAGACAGCGCTGGTGAGGGCTGAACTGACCCAAACGGAGTCCCAGGGAAGGAGAAAGAAGCAGACACAGAAGCAGAAAGACCCGCTTATGGCCCAGTTCACTCGCTCTGTGGCCTCTGCTCTCCCATTTTCTCGCAGTGACCCCGGGGACAAGGTCTGTGCTGGCTTCTTAGCCGCGGCCTGCTGGGTGTCTTCTCCGCGGCGGACACTGTCCGCGCCTCACCCGACACGGCTCTCCTGATGCCCCTGCAACGTGGGCACCGAGAAATGGCTCTTTCTACAGTGGAGCAAACAAGAGGCACAGAGAGGGAGATGTGCCGCCCTGAGGTCACACAGCTAGCAAATGGGCGAGCTGGGGTTTGACGCCGGGGCCGACCGCCCAGCCGGGGCACCTCACCACATCCAAAGCACGTTGTAAAGTGTAGCAAGGAAATTGCTGTGGGGGGCTTTGGGGAAACTCGCATTTTGTACTGGGAGGGGAGGCAGCAGATGTATCCGGAGGGGCTTGCATCCGTGGAGGCGGGAGGAGGGCAGTCGGTTGCTGACAGAACACAGGCCTGACAGTGCGGGAGAGAACACAGCCCAGAAAATTGAGACCTTGGGCCCCCCTTTGCTCCTGTTGGAAGTGACTTTGGGCCCAGTCCCTGCTCACTGCCCTTTCTTCTCTGGGCATCCGTATTCCCCACCGCTGAGCAGGGGTGCGATCCCGTTTGCTCCCCAAAGCGTAGTGTGCTAGAAAGAGCGTGAACTTTGGAGGTCACAGATGTGGTTCTGCGTCTGAACCTTGGCCCAGCTTGCGGTCCTGCGTGAGGTATGACATGGCTCGCTCTCTCTGAGCCTGTTTCCTCATGGGTACACTGGGAGCGCAAACAGCTCCTCGGCGGGTCCCCTGAGGAGAAACGAACAGGTGTGCCTGTGGCCTGAGGTGGGAGTTCAACAAAAGTCCTCCTCCTCCTGGGACCCCTCTCAGCTCGGGCACTCTGTCTTGAGATTTTGTGACTGCTTTTCGCCCCTTCAGCAGCAGAGGTGAAGGACGCTGACTGAACCCCCACTGTGGAGAAACTCAGGGCACCCCGTCTCTAGCCCCCAGCCCTTCCGTCGCTCATCCTGGCCTGTCTCCCCAGCCGAAGACCATTTCATGCGCTAGAAACAAAAACACTTGGGGTCCCAGGAAGCCCTACCCTGAACAGGAAGTCAAGAGGAAGTGACCTTGGAAGGAAATTATATTTCATGGACTCTGCTGCCCCATTTCTTGGGACCCTGTTGACTTCTGCTTTTTCTCCCACTCAGTCTTGTCAAGTCTCAGAACGGCAGCAAGCTCCTCTGTTCCCCAAAGCCAAGATGAAGACACTGCCGCAGGGTGCCACGGACAGCGCCAATATGTACAGCAAGGTTTCTGCCCACAGGAAGGGCCTCAGGCACACTAGGCCCATCACGGATCCAGGTGGGACCCTTTGCGCCCCTGCTCACCCTTGTCCTTGCTTTTCCTCTCCTTGCTCTGCTCCTGCTCGTGCCTCTGGCGGTGCTGGCCATACCCTCGGCCAGGCCCTGCCCTCGAGCAGAACCTTCTGCAGTCCTAGTTGGACAGAGAGGCTTTTAAGGGATGGGCTTAGGGGCGCCTGGGTGGCTCGGTTGGTTAAGTGTCTGCCTTCAGCTCAGGTTATGGTCCCAGGGTGCTGGGATCGAGCCCCGTGTCAGGCTCCCTGCTCAGCGGGGAGTGTGCTTCTCCCTTTCCCTCCACCCCTCCACCCACTTGTGCTCCCTTCCTCCCTCTCCCTCTCTCAGATAAATAAATCTTAAAAAAGAGAGAGAAGGGGTCCCCACTGTTCCTTCCCCAGGGGCTCCGGAGTCCTGGCAAGGAAAATGAGTTCCTCTCCAACATACTACCCTCCCAGGGGCAGGCAAGGGGAGTATTTACGCAGTATTCAGACAGAATAATTTGTAGTTATGGTCTAGCAAGGACCTCAGGAACCTGCTTAAGGCCAAAGATCATCATTGACTTGAACTCTTTTGTAGATGATGACGAACATGATTATGAAGAGATACTTGAGAAATTTCAGAACACCCTTTAGATGCTGGAGCAGCCCTGCTTCTTACCTGCTGTGTCTCGGAATCAGAGGCCAGCCAACAGTTACGAGCCTTTACAAGACCCTCAGACAAGAGCTCACTGAACTCAGACTGTGGACAGGAAATGGCTTCATGGAGACCAACGTGAAAAGGGATGGACATTGTTCCAGTGTTTTCCTCATGTTCCAGGTTCCTGCCGCCGAGGGCCGGCTTGTTTGGGGCCAGCACCTCGCGCTCGCCTCTCTCAGCTCAGAGCTTTGGTGTCCAGAGGCAGCTGGGTTCGGTTCAGTTCTGAGTCCCCAACGCTCGTGTCTCACGAGTTGGTGCAGAAAGGAATCCGAGATCACCAACCTTGATGGCGGTGGCACCGTGTCTCCTGCCTCTTGGTAAAGGGGACTCAACCCGGAACACCCTGCACTGAGAGCCTTTTCTTCTGTTTGCCACCCCCCTCGCCCTCTTCCTCCACCACCGAACCCTAAGCCGCTGAGAGAGCAGGACTGGGTCGCCTGGGAAGGAACATGATAGTTGCACGTGAAGATCCAAGATTTTTTTGCTCAAAAACCATAGAATAAAAATGACACGTGGGTGTCTGGAAAAATGGGAACAGATACCATGTAGTAAGGTCCGTGTGCCAGACACTTTTTAAACATTATCTAAATCTTCAACTCTCTGGATAGACAACGCGCTGATTTTAAAGGTCAGAAAACTAGCCTGAGTGGTCGGGTACTTCAGGAGGGCTGACTAGTCATGGGCCTGGGTGAGCATCTGGGCTCACCACCATCTGGGCTGTGACTATGAGCAAGTTCTTTTAACCTAAGCTTCAGTTCCTTCATTTGTAAAATACAACTAATGGTTATCTACCTCACAGAATTGTTTTAAGGATCAAATGCGATAATCTTGGTGTAGTATTTAGCGCAGTGCCTGGCACATAATAAACACTCAATAAAAATGTTAGCATCAAAAAAAAAAAATGTTAGCATCGTTCCCGTTGACCCAGATAGCACAGCTCTGTGTCTGAGGCCTATGTTCTTTCCCCACCCCCACACTGTCTCCCAATCACGGAATCCTTCCATGTCTGGAATATTCTGAGCTCCTAGGCTGCGGAGACAACATGTGCGGACTGGTTGGTTGGAGGGCCTCCCCACCCAGCGTGACGGAGATAAACCTGGGTCTATGCAGACACTAACCCAGCTTCCAAGGTCAGTCCAGGCCTGTTCCTTGAGGTGAGACCACAGACCTCACTTCCTGGAAGTGGCAGGGTTTTGGTTCCTAGATGGAAGCAGTCACAGAACCAAGCACCGCGGTGAGCAGAGGACAAGAGATAGATAAAAAGGGAACCAGAGTCTCCGGCTGACGTGGGAGTGGAAAGGCTGTCAGTCTGGAGCTCCCGGATTTGAGGGAGGGCACCTGAGTGTGTCCTTCCTAGGACGCCTGGCTCCCACACCCCAGCAAGCAGTGCTCCAGGGGAGCCCCGAGCAGCTAGTACAAGCTGCGGGCCAGTTCCTAGGCCTGTCCCCAGAGCAGCTCAGCTGCACCGGGGCACCCTGAGGAAGAGCGTGCTCTGGGACAAGCAGTAAGAAAAGTATGGAAAAAAGTTCCTCCCCGTCACGGGACCCCAAGGGCCAACCTCATGCGCAGATGCCAATAGTGCTCACTTCCACATCTGCATTTAATTGTGGCACCAAATTGAGCAAGATCACAAAAGGGGGCCAGAGAGGGCGACCAGCTCCTACAGAAGGGTGTTTTTGAGTGTCCCGATGCTGCAAGAGATGCAAGCAAGCAATTTTATAGCTAGGAAAGCTGGGCTGAAAAGGAAAACATGCTTGAAAACCACAACCATGAGTGGCTTATCATAGCAATTCGGGGGTGCAGGGGGCAGCAGGGACCGCAGGCAGACAATGCCCGTGGGGCGCTTTTGTCTTAACTCTGGACTAAGCCACTGGGCAGTGGGGAGGGTGATAGAGTGGGGCTAGCGGTTCCTCCTGGGTGGTGGTCTCCAAGGCAAGCACACACTCCTGGGAACATACGAGATGTACACTGGGAATCAGAAAAGATTAGTCCATCCCTTCATATTTATTTTTCCTATCTTTTCTCATTTCTATTTTTGAATGTTTTGTGATGTAGAGAACATGCTGACACTGTACCAGATGTCAACGACTGCTGAATAAATGAACGTGAACTGGAGGTGCTGACTCAAAACTGGATCGAGTTCTGAATCTCCCTCAAATGAATGTTCAAGTTTGTTTTTTTTTTAAGTAATCTCTACACCCAACGTGGGGCCCAAACTCATGACCCCAAGATTGAGAGTCTCATGGTCCACTGACTGAGCCAGCCAGACACGCCTACCTCAACGGCGTTTTTAAAAGAAAACATCTATTCAGGGGCGCCTGGGTGGTTCAGTTGGTTAAGCGTCTGACTCCTGATGTTGGCTCAGGTGCTGCTCTCGGGGTCCTGGGATCAAGCCCTGTATGGGGCTCTGCGCTCAGTGGGGAATCTGCTTGAGGATTTCTTTCCCTCTGCCCCTCCCCCTGCTCACACACATGCATGCATACTCCCCAAAATAAATCAATCAATCTTTCTTTTTTAAGGGTTTTATTTATTTGACAGACCAGCGAGAGAGGGAACACAAGCAGGGGGAGTGGGAGAGGGAGAAGCAGGCTTCCCGCCAAGCAGGGAGCCTGATTTGGGGCTCGATCCCAGGACCCTGGGATTATGACCTGAGCCAAAGGCAGAGGCTTTAACCAACTGAGCCACCCAGGCGCCACTAAATAAATCTTAGAAATGAAACAAAAACTCCCATTTATTCTTCCACATCAGATGCTAATTCTTACTGGCTCTTCTCTAGTTAAAGCTGATTAAGTGCTACTAGTAACCAAGGAGCCTAATTTCCCACCAGGATACTATAACCGTCCCTCAGACTAACACACTGCTCAAAATAACTTTAACTAATGAGTTGTGCTGGTCACGCAAGCATGCTTAAAGATGACCTTGAGAAAAACAAGTACTAGCCACAGGCCTCTGGGGGAGAGGATGAAACAGGTCCTTGAAGCTGAGCAGCTGGGAAGGCTGCCTGCTTCCCTTTTTCGTTGTCTCCCGAGAAAGCCTGCTGTTGAGCTAATCCCTTCCCGCATGCTTGCTCAACTACAAATCCGTGCTGCTGGACCAGACACACGCTTACTCTTCTGGTTTACCTCGTTGACCTCTAAGACTTGTGACCAACACGACTCACGTTCCTTCTTGTTTACCTGCTAGAACGATGGCTCCTGTATTACCTTCTTTTCTTCTCCTTTGTTGCTATCTTGTATCTAAAAAATACAGGACCGAGGAGGCGACAGTCCTTCCAGCTGTGGTCCCCTGCTCCCTCTCACTTACAGCTGATGTGTTTGTGCCTCAGTCTTCTCCCTGCTCCGTTAGGAAAGCGGCAGGATTCCTAGAGATTCTCCCCAGAACAAGCTGGATTCATCGCTTCGCTGTGCTCCTGGGGGATTTCTGAGAACACGGGCTGTGCTGCTGTTCCTGCGGTCTTAACAAAGGCGCAAAGAAAATACTGTGTACTTGACATCCCGGTGGGCACGGTCACCCAGAAGGCTGGTGTTTCGTTTTGCCGAGGAGGCCCGCCTGTGCTCAGAAGCCACATGGCTGTGGGGCTGTAAAGGCCAGGACGGCGGGAATTCCGCATGGCTGAGCACCACTCCGTGCTACGGGCAACGCGGGAACAGCACGGCCAGTGTCGTTACCTCCTGTTTTGCTCTGTATTCCTAGTGCGTGACCAGTGGGCCACCACAGTAGGTATTCAACACATACTTGTTGAATTATTAAGTAGTTTGTAATTGCTGAATCATCGGCTTCAAGATCAAAAGGAAAAATGGCTTCTACCCAGAATCACCGCTATTGCCTTGCCCGTTTGCGAGTGCTAGTCTGGTAACTAGAGATGTCAACTACGCATGAACGTATCCTATCATGCATTCCAAATTCAAATCATGCTGTTTTTTTAAAAATTTTATTTGACAGAGAGATACAGCGAGAGAGAGAGAACACAAGCAGGAAGAGTGGGACAGGGAGAAGCAGGCTTCCCACTGAGCAGGGAGCCCAATGTGGGGCTCGATCCCAGCACCCCGGGATCACAACCCAAGCCAAAGGCAGATACCTAACAACTGAGCCACCCAGGTGCCCCAAATGTGTGGTTTTTGTAAAGAGATTTATTTTGAGAGAGAGCACAAGCAAGCACGCGAGGCAGGGAGGGGAGGGAGGACAGAACCCCAAGCCAACTCTGCAGAGCAGAGCCCAATGCGGGGCTCAATCCCACAACCTGAGATCATGACCTGAGCCAAAACCACATTAGACACTTAACCAACTGTGCTGAGGCACCCCTCAAATATATCATTTTTTTAACCTGTTTCTAGCCAGTGCCCTTTCTTTCAGAAAATAATCAAGAGTAGACAGACTTGCAGATAAACATCCTGGTTGACTGACTTTTAAGCATCCATCTAGCTCCCTAGATGGGAACTATTCTGTACATACAGAAACAAAAACCAGACTTGTTCACTTTTAGAAACCAGAGGGTGGGGCATTTTCCACATGGCTGCTGGTAGGTTTCATTCTGAAACACAGTTAAAGTGGTTATAGAATTTGTATTTGCATGTTACACCTCATTAACTTACCTCACAATCAGTTCTTTTATTCAAAACACAGCTTACATTCTGGAGTTGTCAAAAACATCTTCGAGGTAGTTTGCTCTCCCATAAGAAACAGAACTGATTAAGCTGGCCAAAGCCTGTAGGCCTTTAAATGGTCTCATCTTTGATTTTTTTTTTAAGATTTTATTTATTTTATTTGACAGACAGAGATTACAAGTAGGCAGAGAGGTAGGCAGAGAGAGAGGAGGAAGCAGGCTCCCCACCGAGCAGAGAGCCCGATGTAGGGCTCGATCCCAGGACCCTGGGATCATGACCTGAGCTGAAGCCAGAGGCTTTGACCCACTGAGCCACCCAGGCGCCCCATCATCTTTGATTTTTTAAATAAAGATTTTATTTATTTGAGAGAGAGAATGCACACATGAGCACAGGGAGAGGTGGAGGGTGAAAGGAGAGGGAGAGGCAGGCTCCCCGCTGAGCAGGACACCCAACTTGGGGCTCGATCCCAGGACCCTGGGATCATAACCTGAATAGAAGCCAGGTGCTTAACCACCTGAGCCACACAGGCACCCTTAGTCTCATTTTGAAGTCAAATGGTATATTACCAATTCAGTTACGTGATCACATATTGCTAGAGTCAAGATTAAGGTCCACTTTATAACCTCTACCAATGGCAATGCTAGATGCTTTGCAAACATTATTTTACTCAATTTTCACAATACACCTATGAGGAAATGACACAGTTGTCTTCATAAATAAGGAAATGGGAGACCCTCAGAACTGACGTAGCCTGCGCAAGATCCTAACTAAAAGGGGAAAGCCAGGATTTCAAACCCAAGTCAAGCTATGCTACACACCTTAGATAAAGTAGTAATTATACCACCCTAGAAGAAAAATAACATCTTCACAAATTCTACAACAGAGCTTTTATTATTAAACATACTGATGTACTTATTTGGTACAAAATCGAGCAAACGTCTTTCTCCCCTCTACCCTCACGAGGCCACCACAGAACTTCGTGTTCATAAAAACACACTTCTGGAAGCAGTCATGACAGGTAAAGGAAAGTGCAATTCTGAAAATAACACCATATAACCAACCAAAGGGTGGGAACAAAACCAGGCAGAGGTTAGTGGGTTTCTTCGCTGCTCCCTGCTGAAGGCCCCAGTCCTGCTCATCTTCTCTCCACAGGGAACATTACAGGAGCAGAAACTCCTGTGTATCCTTTCAGTAGTACCACCCAACTCCCTTGGTAGCATGTTTCTTCCACTTCCATCTGTGCTGATGTTGTAAACAGCTGATCTGTAACTTCTTTCGTTTTTAAAAGATTTTATCTATTTATCTCAAAGGGAGAGAGAGCACAAGCAGGGGTAGGGGCAGAGGGAGAAGCAGACCCCTGCCTGACTTGGGGCTTGATCCCAGGACCCTGGGATCATGACCTGAGCTGAAGGCAGACGCTTAACAGACTGAGCCACCCAGGCGCCCCGATCTGTAACTTCTTTAAGAAAGTCCACCCAGGTTTACATTCTTATCTACTGTCCAAAATTGAGCTTCAAGAAACAAAAATAACCACAAACAAAAAGCCAGAAGAGTAGCAAGTTTCAAAAGGATGCTAAGTGAGACCCTTTCTAGATGAAACCTACTCCCTAGAAGCCAACTGGCCAAACAGATGCACAGTGGGAGAAAACATACTATGAGAACAGGTCCAGCTGGAAAATGCCTCAGGAACTCATTTAGATCCAGTTAGTCTGCATCTGTGGATTTAAAATGATCATCGTCCACAGTGGAATAGATGTGTCCCTCGTTGCTAAGAAAATCCACAGCTTGCCTAGAAAGAAACAAAGGGGGAAAAAGGCTCATTTTCAAATTGACAAAGAAGAAAGGAAACTGACTTCTGGATATGGGCAACCACAGATTTTGCTCACTTCCCACTTTCTACCTTAGCTAAGAAGTCACAGCCATTTTGCTCAGAGGACTCTTCCGGGAAGAGGCAGTAAAACTGCAAAAGTGAGATCGTGCACGGAGACACTGATTATTAGAGCTGCCTTGGACCCTTCTCCCAGACTGTGTAAAGGCAAGAAAACAGAGCCAAACTCAAATGCCAGGCTAAGCAAATGAAAACGATAATCTAAAAATGCAGTCCTGGGCACCTGGGTGGCTCAGTGGGTTAAGCCTCTGCCTTCTGCTCAGGTCATGATCTCAGGGTTCTGGGATCAAGTCCCACATCGGGCTCTCTGCTTGGCTGGGAGCCTGCTTCCTCCTCTCTCTCTCTCTGCCTACTTCTGATCTGTCAAATAAATAAATAAAATCTTAAAAAAAATAAAAAAAATTAAAAATAAAAATGCTGTCCAGCTTGCACATGAAACTCCTAGCATAAACAGCTATTTTTCAAAGTTCCTTCTCCCTACCCACCCACCAACTCTCTGGGAAGCAAAGTTGTAGGACATTAAGAAAGGTCTTTTCCAGAAATGGGAGGATGCCTTTAAACCCTTCTAGACCCTCAGGATCAGTGTAACATATTAAATAATGTTTGCTAACAGTAACTGTTTTCTAACTACTACTAAAATGTTTACTAACAGTAATGGAACAACTACTACGTGACAGTGTTTTTTTTTTTTTTTTTTAAGATTTTATTTATTTTTTTGACACAGACGAAGAGAGATCACAAGTAGGCAGAGAGACAGGCAGAGAGAGAGGAGGAAGCAGGCTCCCCGCCGAGCAGAGAGCCCGACGCGGGGCTCAATCCCAGGACCCTGGGATCATGACACTGAGCCACCCAGGTGCCCCTTTGTGACAGTATTTCTGTACCTCTTCATCACTGGAACTCTGAGATAGGAATTAACTTCTTCATTTTATAAAACAGGAAATGAAATTACACCTAAGCCTTTCTTTTCTATGTAAACCTAGAATATCAACAGATTTACAGTAACAAGTAACTATCAAAGTCACCAAAATACTCAGCTTGTTTGACTGGTTCATCGGAATCAGGAAGCAGCTTGTCTAACATGGAATCAGAAGGATGCTGGAAGGACCGATAGTTTCAGGTCCAGAGGGCCAAATGCACATCTCCACAGTGGAAACAGTAACACCAACGGGCATGGCCATACGTCTGAGGACCAGGAGCTAAGGATCTCACTCCTCCAAATCGAATTCCACAAGAGGTCAAATTTTATCTGGTCAGTTTTGCTCAAAATTATATCCCCTGCACATAATGGGAATCACTATTTGTTAAATAACAAGTGAATCAGTGATGTGATGGGTAGCACCACCTTTGTGAGTCCTTTTTCTATCTTTCCATGACGGAACAACTCCTCTTCTGTCAAAAAGATGGTAGCTGACAGTTTTGTTTTTACGTGTAATAGCTTCTCATTACCAGGAAACCCTGGTGAGGTAAAATGGGTACAATTCTGGAGCCCCAGCTGATGGGAACCAAATACTCACTTTATTGAGGCCACAGTCATGTGTTGCAGCTGGTTCTTGAGGTCCTGAAAGTTCAGTCCTTCAGGTCTTGGACAAGCCTTAATCAAATTCAGCACCTGAAGATTCAAAGGAGAAAGATTTTAGCAACTACTCTAAATCAACTCCCTTATGTAAACCCAAGGCCTTTGATAAGAAAGAAATGAATCAGATCCTTAGACAGCCTTAGACTCATTAAGGAAGTAACAAATTTAAGACGGTCTGTGTCTTGGATTTCTGGAGACACTCAGTGTTTACCTGGTTTTGGGCCACAGTGAGGCCATTTGCTGGTATGGAGCTATTCCCACCAAAGATCCCTATTTCACCCATTCCTGGATTGCTGATAGGTGCTCTTCCTGCTGGGGGCTGCATTAAGAAAGAAGTTCACAGCATTAGAAAATTTACCAATTTAAATACAGTCCTTGTATTGTGTTATAGCATGTTAGTAAGCAGCTCACAAAAATAATTTAAGCAGTTTTCCCAATAACAAATTGCTTACACTGGAAGGAACAACTATCATCATTAAAGCGTCTTTCCAAGGAAGATAAAGTGATTCTCTGAAGCACATAATATCATCCAGAAAGGTACCTCCTAGCTCCTTCTTGTTTTTGTGCTGTTGAGGGGAACCAGAGGAAAAAGAGCACCGAGAAGAAAATTACCTGGACATCTACTATAATGGTATATATCCTTGGTGCTTTATTATTCAAACACACACTTGGCTCACTCACTTACTTATTTTGGGGAATTCCTACTGTGCTCCTGATTTTATTATTATTTAAAAAATTTTATTATTGAAGTATAATTGACACACAGTGTTATATATGTTAGTTTCAGGTGTACAACATAGTGATTTGACAATTCTATAAATTACCAGATGCTCACCATGGTAAGGGTTCACCCATTTCACTCACCCCCCCAACCCCAACTCAAGCATTTACTGTCACCTAGGCATGAAGCATGACAAGAGGGAAAAAAAAAACAGTTCCCATCACTCTCTGTTCTTCTTTTTTATAACAACAGACTATAATCCCTGTTTCCATTTTCTTTCTTCTTAGTCACTCCCCAGCCCACTATATTTGCACTCTTACTGAATATACCTCGGAAACTGTTCTCACCGGAGTCACCAATGACTTTTCAACCAATATACCCAACAGTCCCTTTCAGTCCTAACACTACCTCTCAGAAAGACACGCTGACCACACTCCTCTTGAAATGTACCCACCTCTCCCTAGGTTTCTTGATGGCAAGTTCTTCTGGTTCTCCACTTACTTCTCAAACTCTACCTTCTCAGCATCCTTCACCAGCCTCTCTCTCTCCCTATCCCCCAAAAGGGTGATAGATCCCCCAGGATTCCACCCCAGACCTCCTCCTGGGCCACAAATTCTTGTTCCCAGCCATGGACATCCACCTTGTGCTCTCACACACTCCAAAGTAAGATTATGACCCTCCCTAAACCTGCTTGTCCTGCTCTATCCCACCTCAGTGAGTAAAGCTAACCCAATCCTGTAGACTTCAGTCCTGAGTCCATTCACTCACCTCCCAGTCTGTCACCATAGCCTGTCACACAAGTTCAGTGTAGCTCAAGTCCATCCTCGTCACCCTGGCCTCCCGATGGCATCTCAGCCACCAGTCTCTCCTACTCTAGTCAACTCCTGTCCTTGTGTCAGATAACAACTTCAGGTAACAGTAACAGCTTCAGATCATGTCCCTCCTGTGTTGGAAAGCTTTCAGGTGGCTCCCCCTGCCTGTGAAAATAATATACACTTAGACAGTCAAGACCCACTACAGATGTCAAGATCTCTACTTTATTCTTGACTCTTCCTTCCCGACACACTTTACTCCCCAGCTGCACCTGGACTTCTTGCCAGCTACAATCGTGCCTCTGCCCCGAACATGTTGTTCCCTGTCTGGAATGCTCCTCCCCTCATCTGCCCGGTAAACACTGACTTCTCATCCGGCAAAGCCCAACTTAATCGCCACTGCCTCTGCAAAGCTTTCCAACATGCCCCAAGCCAAGTCAGCCATGTTCTTCCTCCTTGGCTCTCACAGCATTTGGCCCATTCCCTCCCACAGCAGCCAGCACACTGTTCGCCTGGCACTTTCTGCCACAGGCCCCTCCATTTTCACAGTGCCTGGTGCAGCGCGTGCTCAATGTTTTATCTACTGAACTGAATAAATAAGGATGATAGAACGTCAAATGTGTCAAGTACCCGAAACAGATATAAAAGCACTGCGGAAGCTTGTTAGGAGAAATCCCACCCAGTGAGGAGACGCATTTGTTCAATGAATGCTCATTAAATGCCTACTGCTTTGAGGTAATAAATAAAAATCAGTCATGGTCTCTTGTTTTCAAGCTAGATACCTTCACGCTGCCTGCTGGTAAAACAGAAGTCTTACATCTTATGATCCAGTAATACTGAACTGAAAGCTAGTTCTTACCCAAATACTCTGCTGAAAGGGCCTCGGGTCCTGCTTCAGGTAACCCCACACCTCACGTATCTTTTAGGACTTGGTTTAGGCATCACCTCCTCCAAGGGGTCTTTCTTGATGTCCAGGTCAGGATGGGAAACGCTTTGCTGTGGTTCCACGGTACCCTGTGCTTGCCACTTATCCTGCCTTCGCTGCTGAGGCGATCTGAATCTCCACTGCTCAAATACGAACTCTTTGCAGGAAAGTGTTTTATTTACTCCTCAATGTAACTGTCTTTATGCCTGGTTTCCACTCCCTCATCATCCATTCTCACTTTATAAATCACTTTTATGAAATATGTGATCCATACACGTAAATGTCATTAAGTATGGCAATAAAATAAACACTCTAAACTTTCTACCTAGTTCTGTTCTTTTTTTTTTCTTTTCTTTTTTAAAGATTACTTATTTACTTATTTGACAGAGAGAGAGAGTCACAGTGAGAGAGGGAACGCAAGCAGGAGGAGTGGGAGAGGGAGAAGCAGGCTTACCACTGAGCAGAGAGCCCAACGTGGGGCTCTGTCCCAGGACCCCAGGATCATGACCTGAGCCAAAGGCGGACGCTTAACAACTGAGCCACCCAGGCGCCCCAAATTCTGTTCTTTTCAACCCACTTCCCACATTCTCTACCGAAGCCTCCCTTGTGAAGATCCAGGTTTCCAAATCTAGTGGCAGACGTCTCTCATCACCTGCCTTGACTTCAAGGCCGCATTCTACAGTTGATCACCAACCCCTCCTTCCTAAAATACTCTTTTCAGAATATTCTACAGAATGACATTTCCTGGTTTCCTCCTGCCCAACTGGCAATTTTTTTGACCTCCACTGTCTTCTGTTCTACTCCAGACTTCTAAAGGCTAGTGTGTCCCGAGCCCAGGTCTCTGACCTCTTAACTCCCCAGTTATCTCATCTCATCCGAGGCTTTAAATATCACCTACACGGGGACGCCTGGGTGGCTCAGTTGGTTGGGCAGCTGCCTTCGGCTCGGGTCATGATCCCAGCGTCCTGGGATCGAGTCCCGCATCGGGCTCCTTGCTCCGCGGGGAGCCTGCTTCTCCCTCTGCCTCTGCCTACCACTCTGTCTGCCTGTGCTCGCTTGCTCTCTAACAAATAAATAAATTTAAATAAAAAAAAAAATCACCTACACGATGACTCCCGAATTTCCACCTTTAGCCCCCACCTCTCCCTTGGATCCCCCCTCTACATATTCAACCATCCATTCTGTTCTCCACTTGGGTATCTACCTGGCACCTCACACTTGGCAAGTCCCAACAGAACTCTGGATCTTACCTTCCAAATGTGCTAGCTTCACTTAGTTGCTCAAGCCCCAAAGTCATTTTTGAATCCTTCCTCTTTTTATCTTATATGTAACCCACCGAGAAGACCTGTCAGCTCTACCTTCAAATTACATCAGCCATCCACTCCTTACCCCAGCAGTTGCTACCATTCCCAGATTAATTCTGCGGCTACTCCTGGTGCCTCATCATCTATGCTCCATATAGCAGCCCAGCCCAAGTGAATTTTTTAAAAGATGTATCAGACCATGTCACTCCCTAGTTGAAACCTTCTAAGGGCCTATGGAGCACCTGGGTGGCTCAGTGGGTTAAAGCCTCTGCCTTCGGCTCGGGTCATGATCCCAGGGCCCTGGGATCGAGCCCCACATCAGGCTCTCTGCTCAGCCAGAGGCCTGCTTCCCTTCCTCTCTCTCTGCCTGCCTCTCTGCCTACTTGTGATCTCTGTCAAGTAAATAAATAAATCTTAAAAAAAAAAAAAAAAGAAAGAAAGAAAGAAAAGAAACCTTCTAAGGGCCTAGAATAATGATTGGTACACATCAGGCTCAATAAATACTTCTCAAAGGAAGGAATAAATGAATGGATTTCTCTGTATCCCCAGTGCTTACCAAATTGGCACAGAACAGGAAGCAATAGCATCCTTAGTGGCTCATGGGTTTTCTACCCTTTCCTACTCTGTAACCAATAATCCTTCACCTGGGCACCAGAATCACCTAAGGACGTTTTTTTTTTTTTTAAAGTAGGCTCCACACCCAATGTGGGGCTTGAACTCACAATCTGGAGATCAAGAGTGACATGCTCTACCATACCAACTGAGCCAGCCAGGCACCCCAATCTAAGGACATTCTAATATAAGAATAAATCCTCTGTGTGGCCCTAGATGGACTGGTCAAATGGAATTTACACAGTAGAAAATAATGTTGAAAATTTTCAATATGAAGCAGGGAAGATAACTTCAGGGACAAAATAATGGTGCATAATTTTTCCTATTTAGCCAACAGGTTAGAAGAAAAGCAGTAAAATGTTATCCATGTTGGGACAGTTCTCTGAATACAATCCTGGAGCCAAGCACTCAGCCTACAGTTAGTTATGTGTCTACACGTGAAGGCTGTCTTAGGCCTCGGCCTTCCAAGTCAATAGGGTTAGAGGAACTTGTAATTCTGAGAGGAAAAAGGAGTGCTTTCCTTTGGAATAAAATAACATGGCAAAGCTCATGAAGAAAATGTTCTGAGGACTGAGTGAGGCCTTTCTTCTGGCTCAACCTTCAAAACATCAAGAAAATCGAAGCCAGAGCACAGAAGCCGTCTATGTTTTTCCAGAGAAGAGAAAAAATTCTGAAGAGTAAAGCTGCTCACCTGGCTGTTAGATTTGCTTAGGATCATGTGTGCATTGACAACTTCCAGAATATGGGTGGTGAACTCATTCATATCCTCCAGAGGCATGATCTTAAAGGCTACAAGGCTTTTTTTGTTCTAATAAAATAAAGGGAAAAACGTGAATAAAGGACAAGCACATTCAAATCAACCTTGGGTCAAAACACGATGGCACTTGTCTTGGTTATGATATTCTGCCAATATGGAAAAAATGTGTTATATACTTAAAATTTTTAACTCAAGGTTAATCCTAATATAGTCATTAATGGGAAGAAAAAACAAAACCAGCTCAGAGTTGTTCAATAACTTGCCCAAGGTTACACAACCAAGCAGAGTATAGTCTCCTGACTCCAAATCCTCCGGTGTCCTCCCTTTTACCCCTTAGTGGATGCCACGGATGGCAATTATAGGCAGGGATCCTGTTCTTTCTCTACCATTCTATTAGTTGTGTGTGTGTGTGTATTTTTAAAGATTTTATTTTTAAGTGATTTTTCCACTGAATGTGGGGCTTGAATTCAATGTGGAAATCAAGAGTTGCATGCTCTAACTGAGGCACCCCTCTGTTAGTTTTATATTAAGCTAAAAACCTGTTATTTCTCTTTGAAGAGAATAATGAAGTAATTTCAATCTAATTCCCATTTAACAGAAAGACTTGATTCAATCTTAAGTATCCTAAACTCAGGCATGAGTCCAGAAACTGCTTCATGCAAATATAACTTAACTATCATTTTTTTTTACTTCACCTGAAAAGATCTCAGATGGCCAGCCACTTTCACATATGTCTCTGGAGGAACCACTGTGTTTTCACTGCTGGCATCCTGAAAGAAAAAGACGTATCACATGAAGGTTTTAGGGATGTTGGTAAAACTTCAAAACTGCTAAAAAAACAAAATAACCTGCTAAATTATGTACAGAAAGAGAGCATTATAAAGTAAGAGTGCTAACGGATCCTCACGTGGCACTAACTAGTTTGCCTGCCTTTTAGAATTTACCTTTTTAGAAAATCAGGCATTAGAATAAAAAGACCTCTAATAATAATTGCCAGGTCCAAAGCTCTATGTCACGTACATCATCAAAAAAGCAAACAAGTGGGCGCATGGGTGGCTCAGACAGTTAAGCATCTACCTTTGGCTCGGGTCATGACCCCAGGGTCCGGGGATCGAGTCCCGTATCTGGCTCCCTGCTTGGCAGGACTCTGGTTCTCCCTGTCCCTCTGCCTGCTGCTCCCCCTTGCTTGTGCATTCTCTCCCTCTGACAAATAAATAAATCCCCCCCCCAAAAGCAAACAAGTATGCACTCTTGTTCACTGCTATTGGGCACAAAATTTTCCAATGGATCTACTTATCAGCACAGCAATTCTACATTTAGGATTTTAAGGAAATAATTAAGAACCTGCATTAAGATTTAGATGTATTTATTTATTTATTTTTAAAGATTTTATTTGTTAGAGAGAGGGAGCACACACACCGAAGCAAGGGGAGGGGCAGAGGGTGAAGCAGGCTCCCCGCTGCACAGGGATCCCAATGCAGGGCTCAATCCTAAGACCCTGAGATCATGACCTGCCTCCGGGCAGATGCTTAACCGACTGAGCCACCCAGGTGCCCCAAGATTTAGCTTTAAATGCAGCTCTTGATCTGAGGGTCTTGAGTTTGAGACCCACAGTGGATGTAGAGATAACTTAAATAAATAAATTTTTTTTTAATTTAGCCTTATGAATATTCATATGGCATAGTCTAAAATACTAGAAAACTGAAAACAACCTAAATAACCAACAAGTCATGCATTCATACAATGGGATACTTCACACCACTACAATTCATAATGTAGATTTCTGTTTATTGTCAGAGAAGACCAGCTGTGGTGGAACGTGGGAAAAAAAGCTGAATTCCCTTGTGGAGAAGACACACCAGAATGCTAACAATGGTTAACTAGGATAATTATCATTAATTTTAACATGTCTTTTTGAGTTTTCTTTTCTTTTTTTTTTTTAATTTTATTTATTTATTTGACAGAGATCACAAGTAGGCAGAGAGGCAGGCAGAGAGAGAGAGAGGGAAGCAGGCTCCCCGCTAAGCAGAGAGCCCGATGTGGGGCTCGATCCCAGGACCCCGAGATCACGACCCGAGCTGAAGGCAGAGGCCTTAACCCACTGAGCCACCCAGGCACCCCTCTTTTTGAGTTTTCTAAAATATATACATATGATTTATAACAAATATGTATTAATTAAGTCTTAAAGTTCTTTTCTGATCATAAAATGTTTAAGTATAGGGGCGCCTGGGTGGCTCAGTTGTTAAGCATCTGCCTTCAGCTCAGGTTATGATCTTGTGGTCCTGGGATTCAGCCCCATGTTGGGCTCCCTGCTTAGCGGGGAGTCTGCCTCTCCCTTTGCCCCTCCCCTGCCATGCTCTCTTTCTCTCAAATAAATAAATAAAATCTTTAAAAAAAAAAAAAAGTTTAAGTATAAGGGCGCCTGGCTGGCTCAGTTGGTGGAGCATGCTGCTCTTGATCTCAGGGTTGTAAGTTCAAGCCCCATGTTGGGTGTAGAGATTACTTAAAAATAAAATCTTAAAAAAATATATGTATGTTCATATATATATATAAATTATATATCATCTTATCCTTTATGTAAGACTGCATACATCTCTAAATACAGATACACAGACAGAAATGTATGAAAAGATATTTACCAAAACCTGTTAGAGCAATTAATTGTCCCCTCTGGAATGTGGGATTTCAGGTGACTTTTAAATGTTTTATAAGTAAGCATGGTACATTTTGTTTGCTCATGTAGTATTAGGCATTATAGTATCTACCTCCCCACTTGATGTCAAGGATTGGGTCTTTTTCATTCTTTGTATACAAGGGACCAAGCACAGTCTGGTTCAAAATTGGTACTCCCAATAATAATTATTGAATGAATTATTCCGTATTTTTCCAAGAAGCAAAAATTAAAGAATGCAGAACTACCTAGTTATTTCTCCATACACAACTTGTGCTTTTTTAAGTGAAAATAGTATACAAAGTATTTATGGTCTAAATTTTCTATGATGAATGTATTTTTAAAATATAAAAAACCAGGGTACCTGGGTGGCACAGTGGATTAAGCCTGCCTTTGGCTCAGGTCATGATCTCAGAGTCCTGGGATCAAACCCCACAACCGGCTCTCTGCTCAGTGGGGAGCCTGCTTCCCTCTCTCTCTCTCTCTCTCTCTCTCTCTGCCTGCCTCTCTGCCTATTTGTGATCTCTGTCTGTCAAATAAATATATAAAATATTAAAATATATATATAAAAAACCAAGAGGTCTTTTACCCAATTAAAAATAAAAAGGATAAAAAGTATAGATTTCCTTTTAGTTTATTTTCTCCATGTTTACACAGATACTCACATACATGTTGCTTTACAAAAATGGGGTCATACCACGTATACCATCTTGTAATATGCTCTTCTCCTCTCAAGTTTATGGTAAACACTTCATGACAGTTACACATTTCTGTATCACCTGTTATATATCATAAATATACTACGGTTTAGTAGGGCCCTATTGCTTACATTTTGAAATTTTTTTTT
The DNA here is from genome assembly GCF_963455335.1 of Martes martes. Classification (NCBI taxonomy): domain Eukaryota; kingdom Metazoa; phylum Chordata; class Mammalia; order Carnivora; family Mustelidae; genus Martes; species Martes martes. The sequence continues at coordinate 170,895,555 of NC_137891.1, read as the reverse complement.
TTAAATAGAGATTTTTTTTTTTAAAGATTTTATTTATTTATTTATTTGACAGATGGAGATCACAAGCAGGCAGAGAAGCAGGCAGAGAGAGAGGAGGAAGCAGGCTCCCCGCCAAGCAGAGAACCCGATGCAGGGCTTGATCCCAGTACCCTGGGATCAAGACCTGAGCCGAAGGCAGAGGCTTTAACCCACTAAGCCACCCAGGCGCCCCTTGAAATTGTTTTTTAAAAATAATTATTGTTGGGGTGCCTGGGTGGGTGGCTCAGCGGGTTAAAGCCTCTGCCTTCAGCTCAGGTCATAATATCAGGGTCCTGGGACCGAGCCCCGCATCGGGCTCTCTGCTCAGCGGCGTGTCTGCTTCCTCCTCCCTCCCTGCCTCTCTGCCTACTTGTGATCTCTGTCTGTCAAATAAATAAATAAAATCTTTAAAAAAAATAAATAAAAATAATTATTGTTTTTAAAAGATTTGAGAGTTTGAGAGAGAGAAAGAACACAAACCGGGTGAGGGCCACAGGGAGAAGCACACTCCCCACTGAGAAGGGAGCCTGATGTGGGGCTTGATCTCGGCACTGCAGGACCATGACCTAAGCCAAAGGCAGACAATTAACCAAGTGAGCCACCTGGGCGCCCCTGAAATTGTTTTTTTGGATTTTTTTTTAAGATTTTAGTTATTTATTTGACAGAGATCACAAGTTCGCAGAGAGGCAGGCAGAGAGCAAGGAGGAAGCAGGCTCCCTGCTGAGCAGAGAGCCGACGCAGGACTCAATCCCAGCACCCTGGGATCATGACCTGAGCCCAAGGCAGAGGCTTTAACCCACTGAGCCACCCAGGCACCCTGTTTTTTTTTTTTTTTTAAAGGATTTATTTGAGAGAGAAAGTGCACTCAAGTGGGAGAAGGGCAAAAGGAGAGGGTGAGGGAAGCAGACTCCCTGCTGAGTGCAGAGCACAACTCAGTGCTCAAACTCACAACCCTGAGATCAAGACCTAAGACTAAACCAAGAGTCTAACACTTAACCAACCGAGCCACCCAGGCACCCCTGAAACTGTTTTTAATTTTTCATTATAATAAACAATGCTATGATCAACACTCTTACAACTGAATCTTTGCACACATCTTTATTATTATTATTTTTTAAAGACTGTATTTATTTGCCAGAGAGCACAAGCAGGGGCAGCAGCAGGCAGAGGGATAAGCAGGCTTCCCGCTGAGCAAGCAGCCTGATGTGGGAGTCGATCCCAGGACCCTAAGATCATGACCTGAGCTGAAGGCAGATGCTTAACCAACTGAGCCACTCAGGTGTCCCTTTGCGCACATCTTTAATTATTTCCTTAACCTAAGGAGAGCTGGATCAACATTCTTATGACGGATGATTTTGATCATTAGCTGATTTTTGAGGTAGCTTATATCAATTTGTACTCAAGGTAGGATGGCATCCAATTCCCTTGACAAACATGGCAAATCATTCAACAAATATTTAGTTAAGTCCCTGCTAAGTGCTAGAGTCACTGTGGTAGCTACTACTTTTTTTTTTTTTAAGAATATATATATACATTTTTAGATTCTATTTATTCACTTGACAGAGAGATAGAGAGCTCAAGTAGGCAGAGCGGCAGGCAGAGGGAAAGGGAGAAGCAGGCTCTCAGTTGAGCAGGGAGCCCAATGTGAGGCTCAATCCCAGAACCCTGGGATCATGACCTGAGCCGAAGGCAGACACTCAACCTACCGAGCTACCCAGGCGCCCCTGATAGCTACTACTCTTATCAGAAGTGGACACTGTCATTCTTTTTTTTTTCCTATGCTAATTTAATAAATTAAAAATGGCAGGGTGCCGGGGTGGCTCAATCAGTTAAGTGTCTCACTCTTGATTTAGCCTCGGGTCATGATCGCAGGGTCATGAGAGTGAGCCCTGCGTGGAGCCTGCTTACGATTCTCGCTCTCCTTCTGCCTCTGTCCCACCACCCCTTCCTTCTCTAAACAAACAAAACAAAACAAAACCCTGTTTTCACAGAGTTTATATTCTAGTGTGTCCTATCTCTTGCCTTTTAACTTTGCTTATATATAGTGAAGTTTGGAACATTTTAAATTTTTATGAATTCAAATGTGTTAACCTTTCATTTTAGGGTTTCTGCCTTTGACGTCTTGCTCATAAATTATTCTCATACTAAGAAATTTAAGAGTAAAAAAGTCCAACATCTCGAGTCCCAAAGTAGCCCCACCCTAAATTCAAAAATAACTGCTTACGTCTGTGTCAACCCACTGGCGAACATCCATGGGCGCAGCTGTCATGTCATCTATTTTGTACACAATGTTGGTTGGGGCCTTCTCTGCATGTCTGATTATACCCACAATAGTGACCTAGATCAGAAGGAAAGAAAAGTTGGGTTTTCTGGAAACTAAAACAACATTCATGTACTTTTTAAATGAGTAACTTTTATTTTATTCTTCACATGATGAAGGGACTCTTCCACAAACTGTTTTACTTACCTGTGAAATCTCAACATTCCCAATTTTGAACATTTCATCAACCAGAGTGGCAGAAAGCAGCTGAGATATGGTACAGGGTACAATGTGCTGGGCTCGGGCTCTCTGAAAAGAAGATGTATAAATTCAGTTAAGACAATAATAATTATCATCCACTAACACCTTTCATGTGCCAAGCACTTGACATACATCATTAACACTGAATCCTCAGAATGAATCTCAACACTCTTGCTTCACAGAGATGGAAACCAAGATCATATAGCTAACAAATACCACAATTCAGAATTCAAACTAGGTGTCTGACTCCAAAGCTCCTGATCAATGGGTTAAGTTTGTGTGCACATGGATTCACTAAAATGAGCAGGCCAGAGTGGGGACAACATAAGGAAGGATGACCTGTTTCTGGGACAAAATTTATACTCCAGTTTTACGACAAAGGCAAGCTGGAGGTGGCTGTTTAGTTCACCAATGACAGGAGATGGTATTTGGAAAGGGTGTGAGAAATGGCTAGCAGAGACAGAACTTTGGAGTTGCCCCACGTCTCATGATAAAATATAACAAAAGTTCAAGGTAGAGTAGAGAAAACTCTACCTAGAGTCAGATGCTCTGATAATCGGATGGAAGTCCTGGGGAAAATGGGATAAGGGCCTGACCATGCTGGACGTCCTAAAGGGAAAGGACACGATGTGTTGGGTAGATGATGTCTACCCAAGGACACTGAAATCCCACTCAAAAGCAGCCTAACAACAGTGTAAACTCTTATTGTCACCTACCACTGGCCAGGGCTGGTCTCATGGCAATACAGATGAGAAAAATGGAATAGGATTTGCCCTCAACACACTCCTACCTAATGGAGACACAAATGTAAATAACAAACCTGGTCTTGATACACTACAGAGTGAGACACACTAAAGGGATCCCAGAAAAACATATTGGCACTTTAAAAGGTAGCATTCAGGCTCTACCCTGAAGTATGAAAACATCAGCACTAAAAAAACAATAAGGCACGGGCATTAGAGGCTACAGGTAAATATGCACTCTCATAAACTCATTTAGGAAATAAGCACAACGAAGAAAAGGCATGGTGGATTAGAGTTCTTGTTAGAAATCAATAACCAAACAGCTATTCTTCATGTAAGATGGAACATAACAGATTCAGTCCCTTCACCTCCCAGACCCTCTGATGTACAATGGAATAATCAATAAATACATTATGGAATTATATGAAATAATTTGTATGAAAAATATAAAGGATTGTCCAAATGTATGGGAATTATCAATCAATTCTTTCCCACTGACACACACCCCTGAATTAACAGTTTAGGTAAAAGCTTATCAACCTGTACAAAAAATACAGAACCTGCTAATATCCAACCTTAACACCACATCTGAACGACACCTAACAAGTAGCCAAATCAACCTGTATTTAAAAGATAAAACCAATAGCCGTTAAATACAAACTCACCTCTGAAAGAGTAACAAGCATTTAGACAGCTTTTTACAGATCACTTTCCTATATATTACATTACCTTATTTATCAATTCTCAGCACGACCCTGTGATGTAAGTAGTACAAGTACCATTATCTGATGAGAAAAACTAAGGGCCACAAGGTTCAAGTCGCCGCACTAAAGATACTGCCACTTAAAAGCTGATTCCAGACACTATCTATCCTGGTTCCAACACTCATGTTCTTTTTAATAAAAATATCTGGGACCAGGGGTGTCTGGCTGGCTCAGTCAGAAGAGTATGTGACCTGATCTCGGGGATTCTGAGTTCAAGACCCACGTCGGGTGTAGAGATTACTTAAATAAATACAAACTTAAAAAATAAAACCTAGGACCATTTATTGAAAATGACTACAGGGCAGGCACTTTATATATACTATATATTAGAATATTCAGTCTCATAACAACTTTATAAGGTATGTATTATTAATCTCATTTGATTCCTGATGTTAAGAAACTTGTCCAATGAAACCCTATGTGTCAGAGTAATGGTAGAACACAGATATACTTGACTTCCAAGACCATGCTCTTCCCACCGCTTTTTATCACCTCATTACATTTAATTAAAAAAAAAAAAGAATTTCGAATACATGAAGAATGCAAAATAGGCTAGTAACAAAACCCGTTTTTCCACAAGACTGATTCATTAGCTATATTGGTAAATTTCAAAGTAAAGCCAATTCAACGTTGGGAGCGAAAGTAGGAGAAACGTCCTTTTTTTAAACTTACAGCACTTAATTCTAAGATTCGGTAAGGCAGTAACTGGTAATTATCCAATCAGTTCATGTTTGACACCTTTCGCCGCATAAATTTTCTCTCAGGGACGAGTTAGGAACTTCAGAACAGAATGAAAAAAAACGAAATACTCTTTCAACCTACTGATTTCTTTTCAGCCTGGGAAGGTGTCGGCGATCCGAAGCCCCCGGGGGACTGCGTGTAGCCGCCCGCTCCGCCGAAGGAGGAGCTGCTGTAGCTTTCAGATGCATCTGGTTTTAAACAACAGTATCAATGCCTGTGCCGCTTTCCAAGCCTCAGAACACCCCACAGGCCCCCTCAGACTTCACTCCACCGCCAACCACTCCCAGCATCGCCCTAATCTTCCTCACCACCTTAACTCCGGCCCCCCGCCCCTTCGCCACCCCGTCCCTCCCCCACTCGCACCGCCGCACGCCTCTCCGACCCCTGCCCTCTTGCTAAATCCTCCTTGCGACTCTCATCCTTACTAAACCACATCTTGGTCTCGACTCCCTCAGGAAAGAAGTCCAGAAGACGCCTGTCTGGTGGGTTCGTCCAGCTCCTCAGAACCCTGCTGCGGCCGCAGTGTTAAATCTACTTCCCGCTGGTGCCACAAACTCCTTCCCGCGAACAATGGAGCCAATCAGCGTCCAGAACGCTTCTTGCTTCAGCCAATCAATGCTCACGAACTTTACGCTTTTTCCTGTCTTCCTGGGCCATGCTTGTGAAAACGCGCGCTCTGCTTCCGATGGGGCTGGAAGCCTGCGCGGCCATTTTTCCTAAGGGCAAAACAGCGGCGCAAGCGGAAGCAAGGAGCGGCGAGAGGCTGATAGGGCCGTGTCTCAAGAAAACAACCAATCAGGGGCGCCTGGGTGGCTTAGTGGGTTAAAGCCTCTGCCTTCGGCTCAGGTCATGATCCCAGAGTCCTGGGATCGAGCCCCGCATTGGGCTCTCCGCTCCGCAGAGAGCCTGCTTCCTCCTCTCTCTGCCTGCATCCGGCCTACTTGTGATGTCTCTCTCTGTCAAATAAATAAACAAAATCTTTAAAAAAAAAAAAAAGAAAACAACCAATCAAAATGAAAATTCCGAATCTCTGGCCGCATAATCCCACCCCCGTCAGAGAGCGACATCTTACATCACTTCCTTCGTTTGGCGTACCCCCTGTTCCCGCCAAATTCTCGCCAATCAGACGACGCCTTAATCTACACCGATGCTGCAGAATTCTTGCTTCGGTGACTCGGCTCGCCGTCCCGTGCGGCGCCTTCGCACCCGGGGTGTCGCCGTGCTGTCTTCAGGGCAGGTCGTAAGTTTGCTAGTTCCTTTCCAAAAAAGGCCAGGTTCTGTTCTTGTATCCGCATTCCCTCGTCCTGATTTTCCCCAGTAAGGCTGTGGGGAAATACACCCTCCTCCCCAGAACGGCCTTTTAGAAGATCTGAGGATTGCATCCCGCCCCTGCCCCCTCCTCTGCCTGATTTAATAGGGTTCTGCATCCCTAATTGTTTAAACTCTTCTTCATGTAACATTGTTCTGTCCCTCCCGTAGAGAAGAGAACACGTCTATCAGCTCCTTCCTCTAAATGTCGCGAGATTGTTAGGCCCCCTCACACTCCGCTTATTTTGACTAAAAAAGTTTCATTGCTGCTTCTTTTGTTCCAAGTTCTGTGCTGGCCACTGGGATTCAACGGTAAGACAGACAGACATGGTCCCTAGGCTCCTGGGCCATTTTATTTTTCTAAAACAGCAGGCATTGTCTTAAATTCTTAACGTTTAGTAACTCAGTTCTGTGAGGTCGGTGAATACTGTCCCTGCCCTGGTTTTACAAGGGAGGCAGTCAAAGCAAAGACAGGCTAAGTGGTGGAAGTCTGATTTCATCCACTAGTGTAGACACTGTACCTTCTTGAACATCCCAGAACTGGGACATAAACTCAAGTTGACAACTGGGGTCAGGCAGGAAAATTGCAAATGTAGTGGGCTGGATAATAACGGGAAAATTTTTTTTTAACTTTTATTTTTCTCCACAGTGAGGAAAAGAACTACACAAACATAATGGTAAATAGCATCTGACAACAAATATAGGTCCAGTGTTGTCACCGATATATTTTTAGCAGACCCCAGAAATTTTGATTATTGTGTGAAAATTTCTGAGTTTTAAGTGTTTTTAAGTAAATTTAAAATTTTAAAAACACCATGTGGGCCAGAGAAAAGGTATCTGTGGGTCAGATGCTGCATGTCTGCCACCTCTTACCTGTGTAAATTCTGTAAGGCTCCAACTCATCACTGAGAAATAAACAAGATACAGCCAAGGACAGAAACCTGAGGCATGTCATGAGTACATTGTTATATTAAGTGTAAGGTGACTGAAATTTACGTAGTCTAACAAATAAGAGCATATTTATGATATATAGGATAAAATATTTGACATTAAGAGTATTCTGGGAAATTTAAGAAGTGAATTCACTTGGGGTAATTGGATTCATTTGGGGTTCAATTAGATATAAATTCAGCTGCAAAAAATCATACTCTTAAGAATAAAGGAAATGGGGCGCCTGAGTGGCTCAGTAGGTTAAGCGCATTTGGCCCAGGTCATGATCTCAGGGTCCTGGGACTGAGGTCCTCCTGAGGAATCTCTGCTCAGCGGGGAGCCTGCTTTTCCCTCTCCCTCTGCCTGCTGATTCACCTGCTTATGCTTTCTCTCTCAGTAAATAAATTAAAAAAAAACTTTAATAAGTAAATTTAAAAAAGGAAACTATGGCATGGCAGGTATACAGGAACCTGTAGCCCACATTGACCTCTCTTTTCCATAGGGATTTGTATCACTATGCCTGCATCAGCTCCTAGGGTGATCTTTTACTTATGATCACACCTTCAGAGTCAATGCTTCCTCTGCTCCCTGCTCCATGTCAACTCCCTGGGAGTTGACATGGATGTGTAACAGGTATTTTCTTATACAGGCATGCCAAGGCTGAAGCTACCTGGTATCCAGGATGGGAGTGCTGGTAGCTCTATGTATCTGTTTGTTTGAGGTTTCAATAATAATAAAATGTTTTCAAAGAGTAAAAGAGAAAAGAAATACAAAAGAATATAAATGAAATGAAAGTGTCTTAACTAAAATATTTCACAATGCAAAACATCAAAATAAGATTTTTTTCCACGTCTTTTCAAGAGCTTGATGATCCAATATATTGAGCAGAGTTCTCAATCAGCACTAAAATAACAGACATTTGCCTTGTGTGTGTGTTTGTGTGTGTGTGTTTCCCTAGCCCAGTACTTATACTCTTTTTTAAAGTTCTGCAGATGAGTAGTGGTGAGGGTTGTATCACAAAGTGAATGTTGTTAATGCCACTGAACTGTACATTTTAAAATGGGTAAAATGGTAAATATGGTTATATTTTTTTGACCACAAGTTAAAAAATAAAGCCTCGCCCTGTTGTTTATTTATTTGGGGGGTGGCTAATCAGCTTTTATTTATTTAAAATTTTTAAAATTTAAATTAAATTTAATTAACATATGGTGTATTGTTGTTTTAGAGGTAGAATCTAGTGATTCATCAGTTGCATACAACACCCAGTGCTCATTCTATTAAGTGCCCTCCTTAATGCTCATCACCTAGTGACCCCATCTCTCCCACCCACCTCCCGTCCAGCAACCCTCTGTTTCCCATAGTTAAGAGTCTTTTGTGGATTGTCTCCCTCTCTGTTTTTGTCTTATTTTATTTTTCCTTCCCTTCCTCTATATTCACATTGTTCTCAAATTCCACATATGAGTGAGAGCATAGATATTTGTCTTTCTCTGACTGACTTATTTCATGTAGCATAATATCTTCTAGTTCCATCCACGTCATTGCAAATGGCAAGATTTCATTCTTTTTGATGGCTGAGTAATATTCCATTGTGTATAATACCACTTCCTTTTTTAAAAGAAGATTTTATTTATTTATTTGAGAGAGAGAGAAAGCATGAGAGGGGAGAAGGTCAGAGGGAGAAGCAGACTCCCCATGGAGCTGGGAGCCCATTGCGGGACTCAATCCCGGGATTCCAGGATCAGGCCTGAGCCAAAGGCAGTCACTTAACCAACTGAGCCACCCAGGTGCCCTACAATACCACTTCTTCTTTATCCATTCATCTGCCAATGGATATGTGGACTCTTTCCATAGTTTGGCTACTGTGGACATCGCTGCTATAAACATTGGGGTGCAGGTGCCCCTTCAAATCCTTGTGATTGTGTCCTTTGGAAAAATACCTAATAGTGCAGTTGCTGGGTCATAGGGTAGCTCTATTTTCAACTTTATGAGGAACTCCATACTGTTTTCCAGAGTGGCTGCACCAGCTTGCATTCTGTAAGAGGGTTTTCCTTTCTCTGCATCATCACCAACATCTGTCATTTCCTGAGTTGTTAATTTTAGCCATTCTGACTGGTGTGAGGTGGTATCTCATTGTGGTTTTGATTTGTATCTCCCTGAAGCCAACCACTCTGGTGTTTACTGAGCATGTACCACATGCCAGGTACATGTATTACCTCTGCTTAATGCTTAATATGCATTATCTCCTTATTTTTTTAAAGAAGTTTTATTTAGGTAATCTCTGCACTCCACGTGGGGTTCAAACTCATGACCTTCAGATCAAGAGTCACATGCTCTTCCAGCTGAGCCAACTAGGTGTCTCTCTCCTGATGTTTTTGACTTTCTATTTCAACCTCTAATGTCATTTTGCCTCCACTTTATAAGTGTACATATTTTAACCAGAACTGTCCCAACAATGATGAATTTTCATTTAGACTTAATTTCCTGTTCAGTTTTCTCTACGGTGAGATTTACCCATTTCTAATTTTTTCCATTTCTAATTTTACTAAAATCATTTTTGTGTGAGTCAGTTCTTTCCTGGACGAATTTTATAAGGAGTGTTTAATTCATCATTCAAATTTGATCCATACCAAATGTTACTAATTTTTCACATCTGCTACTTTAGTTTATGGGTGCTCGTTATTTCTATCAAGTACAGTTTGATTCAGGGGACTTTTTGAAGTTTTCAATGTTATATACAACATGTGATTCTCTTTCTTTTGCTTTTTGTTTATTTGGGTTTTTTGGTCTAAGACAATTTTACTGGGTAGAGTAGCCATTTTCAGTTTTCTATTGTACTGATTATTTCTAGCAGTAATAATTAATGTAAATTGGATAATACTGATAGAATTCTTTTTTTTTTTTTTTTAAGATTTTTGTTTTTAAGTTATCTCTAACTCCAAGATGACACTCAAACCCACAACCCGGAGATCAAGAGTCACATGCTCTACTGACTGAGCCAGCCTGGCGCCCCCTATCAAATTATTTCAATATCTGAGAGGCTTTTATATGTGGCAGAACACCCACAACTAGTTCATGCTCAATCTGTTCAAGTCTTACAACTAATAAAACTTGAAATTAATCTTTGGAGTATTTAAATATTATTTACAAACTTGATTAAATATCCTTAAAATTTTAAACCACAATTAAAGTTTTTGTATGGGTGATTCTTAGGAGTACTTCAAATGTCTTTTTTTTTTAAAGATTTTATTTATTTATTTGACAGAGACCACAAGTAGGCAGAGAGGCAGGCAGAGAGAGAGGAGGAAGCAGGCTCCCCACTGAGCAGAGAGCCCAATGCGGGGCTTGATCCCAGGACCCTGGGATCATGACCTGAGCCAAAGGCAGAGGCTTTAACCCACTGGGTGCCCCCCCCTTTTCCCCCTAAGATTTATTTATTTATTTGGGAGAGAGCGAGAACACCGAGCAGGGGGAGGAGCAGAGGGAGAGGGAGAAGCAGACTCTCCACTGAGCAGAGAGGCCAGTGGATGCAGGACTGGATCCCAGGACCCTGGGATCATGACCTGAGCCGAAGGCAGCAGCTTAACCCACTGAGCCACCCAGGCATCCTTGTAAGACTGTTTTTATTCCTCTCTGGGCTTTCAAAAATGTCATCAGACTGAAAAAAAAAAAAAAAAGAAATGTCATCTTAGTCCAGTGGAAGTTACTGGGTCCTTCATCAGTCCATTCTGGTCAGGACTCAAGACTTGCATGTGCGGTCCAAGGGGATGGTCAGCAGGCCACACACAAGCTTCTTTTTGTGGTGTCTCTAAGACTTTGGAAGTCATACTTTCACAGACGTTTGAGTGTTTTGCAACCTGATGTTTTTCCTCAAAATCTTCAGCTTTCAGCCTCACTTGGGCACCATTATACAACTCATTGTCCTGTTTGATAACACTGATGAGGACTTTCGGGTTTTTGAAAGTTCATATATTCCCATCAATACATTATTCTGTTATATTCAAAGGTCCACTTGAAGGCTTCACTTCCTAGAAGAGGAATGAATTGAGTTCTGTGGGGTTAGCAGGACGTGAGGATGGTTGGCTAATTGGTTCTTTCAGTCCTCACCAACTTAGTCATTTTGCCCACGGTTCCCTTTGTCTGAATGATTTGACTCCTCACTGTCCTATGAATTGCTTCCTTATCCATGTGGGAACAAATACACATGTATACTTTATAAATGGGCGTCTAGTTAATGAAGAAGTAAAGTATCCATATGGGTTAACATTACTTACTAAGATTAAAAAGTTATGGGGCGCCTGGCTGGCTCAGCCGGTAGAGCATGTGGCCCTTGATCTCAGGGTTTTGTGTTTTTGTTTTTTTAAGATTTTATTTATTTATTTGACAGACAGAGATCACAAGTAGGCAGAAAGGCAGGCAGAGAGGGGCGGGGGGAAGCAGGCTACCCGCTGAGCAGAGAGCCCGATGTGGGGCTTGATCCCAGGACCCTGGGATCTTGACCTGAGCTGAAGGCAGAGGCTTTAACCCACTGAGCCACCCAGGCAGGCCGTGTGCTCTTTTTCTATCTGGAACTTTCCTATTTGGGTTGTCATCATGAACTCATGGCCTTTCAGATTCAACTTGTCCAGTAACTTTGACAGCAACAGTAATAAAATAATCATCATGTTGCTATGGATGCCACAGTTGTCACATCTTGGCCAGTGAAAGACTGGTCCCTCTGTCCTGCCAGTGCTGCTAATGTTATTTATAGCCTTCTGGCTTTCTGGCAACAGGAGAGCATGTTCTAATGCTATGCAGCCTGATTCTTTTTCTTTCTCCAAGCTATGGACTTAGTACCCCTCCTCTGGGTGGAGAACAGCACCCCTGAGCCTTTTGAATGTTGTCTGTGGGTAGGGGCGGGGCACCCGGGCTGCTGTTCCTGGAACCCTCCTAGTAATCACTCAGCAATGACAGTAGTCATCTTTTAAAAAGATTTTTATTTAAACATCTGAGAGAGGGAAATAGCATGAGTGGTGGGGAAAGGCAAAGGGAGAGGGAGAAGCAGGCTCCCCGCTGAGCAGGAAGCCTGACGCAGGGCCCTATCCCAGGACCCCAGGATCATGACCTGAGCTGAAGACAGTTGCTTAACCGACTAAGCCACTCAGGTGCCCCGACAATGGTTATTTTTTAAGGTTCAGAGTTTGCATCTATTTTTCCAATTTAACATAGAGTGCTACTGTACCTTGTATTTGTTACACTGGCAGATAATTTGTGGATGGTTTTGTTTGTTTGTTGCAATCTTGGGGTGAGGGGCATCAGATTGGCGAAGACATAGAATCTGGATGCGCCTCTGGGTCAAAAAGGCAGGATCAAAAGGTCCTGCTTTATTCACCTAATCTTCACAACAGCCAAATGAGGTAACCACTCTGGGCATGTTCATTTTACAAATGAGGCAACCGAGCCTCCCAGCCTTTTCCATACCACAAGCACATGTACAAAATTATGCTTGGATGGCACCCTGGATTGAATATACGAGGCTGGCAAGTGCCAAAGGTATAGGGTGACCCCTAGTCCCAGTTTACCCAGGACTTCCCTAGTTCTAAGGACAAAAGTACCTTGTCCTGGGACGCCTTCTAGTCCCAGGCAAACCAAGATGGTTAGTCATCCTTGCAGAGGAGCCTGGCCAGGGGTCTCTGGCCAGCCTGCCTGGCTGGCCTATGGATGAATTTCTCCTTGCTCTTGTAAACTTCTAGTGGTTCACTGCTGTGCCTGCCCATTTCAGGTGAGACGGAGCCATCAGCCTGAGGTCACAGAGCTAGTAAAGCGAGGAGCCAGGAATGAATCCAGCCACACATGACTCCCAAGCCTAACTCTTAACCACAACACTTGTCCTTCTGTGTCTCCTTTGTGCCCATCCCCCCCCGCCTAGTCAGTCCTTACTGCTTCATCCTCAAATACTCAACACTTTGAAACCAAAAGAAGTAAAAGGGGCTTCTATTCACTTTTCTCAAAAATATTTGCAACTTTGAACAGTGCCTCAGGAAGAGGAAATGTGCCCAAGAAGACAGATGGTAAGAGAGGTACCAACAAAGCAGTCCACAAGTGCCCCATCTGGATGTCCTGCTAAGAACCTGACTTTTCCCCTCGGCCTTGGGGAGCCACTGAAGGTTTTGGAGCAGAGGACTTACATGATCACTTCTAGGTTTTGAGATGATCTCACTGGCAGAGTGAGGGAGCGAGGGCAGGTCAAGGGAGGCCAAGACTGGAGACAGGGTGATCTGCTAGGACGCTGGGAAGACTGCCGAGATAGCAGTGCTGTGGGCCTGCACAAGGGCAGGGAGTGAGAAAGAGAGGCAGAGCCCAGGCAGAAGCCGTAGGAAAGGAAAGGGGGTAAGAGGCCTGCCATTTATTAGTTTGTTCTTCATTCATTCTTAATTACTCCACCATTCATTTACTCACCACGTGTTTTTTTTTTTGTTTTTTTTTTTGTTTGTTTGTTTGTTTTAGTGTCTATTGAGTGCCAAGAGCTATGCTAGCCTTGCACCGACTCTAGTTTTGAATCTGGGTGACAAGGAGAAACAGGCAGGAATTCAGGAGCAGAAGAAGCAAGCCTCTTCAGTGAAGATTTGGTCATGCTGAGTTTGTCAGGTCCGGCCAACTTCATAATTTCTCTCTGGGATCTTTAAGAATCGACCATCACAAAAAGCTCAGCTTAGAGCAGACAGAAATTTTATGGCATACTTGGAGGCATCTCAGGGTTCACCGTGAGATATTCATTCTTTTGGGTCAGGCACTGCTGCTGCAAAGGGAAAATGGAAGGAGTTATTCTACGATCTTTTCATGTCCTTGCTCCAAAACCTTCAGTGACCCCCCCCCCATGACCTACAGGAAACAGTTGGAGGTCCTTTAGAATGGCACCCAACCTGGGCACCACCAGAGTTATAATTCCACAGAAATCTGTATGAATTTTACTAAAACCCATTTCTCTCAGTAAACTGTAAACGATTTTTTAAAAAGATTTTTATTTATTTATTTGAGAGAGAGCACAAGGCAGGGGGAGGGAAGGGGCAGAGGGAGAGAGACAAGCAGACTTCCTGCTGGGCAGGGAGCCCAATGCAGGGCTTGATCCCAGGACCCTGGGATCATGACCTGAGCCGAAGGCAGATGCTTAACTGACTGAGCCACCCAGGTGCCCCAAACTGTAAACGATTTTTGTCCATCATTGTTATCACCAGCACTTGGCACTCAATGAGTAGATGAAGGAATGTATTTGCTCTAGAGTAACTGGACTGTCAACAGTCATGGGTTCTATCATGGCCTCGCTCTTCCTTTTTTTTTTTAATTTTAAAAGAAATATCATTTTATTACCTTACAGAAATACAGTAATAGTAATTCTTAATTCTAACAATGCATCTTTGATTTAATGAATAAAGAAGTTCATTTTTCTTTTATTTTTGATAATATATATTTTTTATTTAAATTCAATTAACCTATCATGTATTGTTAGTTTCAGAGGTAGAGGTCAGTGATTGATCAGTGGCATATAACCCAGTGCTCACTACATCATGTCCCCTCCTCAATGTCAATCACCCAGTGACCCTATCCCTCTTCCCCCCTCACCTCCAGCAACCCTCAGTTTGTTTCCTATGATTAAGAGTTTCTTATGGTTTATCTCCCTCTTGGATTTTGTCTTTTTTTTTTTCTCTCTTCCTCTGTGATCCTCTGCTTTGTGTCTTAAATTCCACATATGAATGAGACCAAATGATAATTGTCTTTGTCTGATTGACTTACGTCGCCTAGCATAATACTCTCTAATTCCATCCACATCATTGTAAATGGCAAGATTTCATTCTTTTTGACGACTGAGTAATATTCCATTGTACATATATACCATATCTTCTTCATACTTTCATCTGTCAGTGGACATCTGGGCTCTTCCCATAGATTGGCTATTGTGGACGTTGCTGCTAGAAACATGGGGTGCAGGTGCCCCTTCAGATCACTACATTTGTATCCTTGGGGTAAATCCCTCATAATGCAATTGCTGGGTCATAGGGTAGCTCTATTTTCAACTTTTTTGAGGAAACTCCATACTGTTTCCCAGAGTGGCTGCACCAGCTTGCATTCCCCCCAACAGTGTAAGAGGGTTCCCTTTTCTCCGCATCCTTGCCAATGTCTGTCATTTCCTGAGTGGTTAATTTTAGCCATTCTGACTGGTGTAAGGTGGTATCTCATGTGGTTTTGATTTGTATTTTCCTGATGTCGAGTGATGTGGAGCACTTTTTCATGTATCTGTTATCATGGCCTCACTCTTGACCTTCTTGGAGTCTGTGGACTTGAACCCCAAGACAACCACAGGTGCAGCTTCCCAGATGTACAGTACACAGGTACAGTTTCTGGCTTCCCAGAAACTCTGAGGCCTGGACAAAGGGCATCAGTCACCTGAGGGCTGCCCCTGCACCTCCAAGGGATTTGCTCCCAGGCTGTTTGCCTTAGAGGCACTACTGAGGTGAGCTTTTACACAGTAGCTTTTCTCTAAGAGCAATGGGGATTTTCTGGAGATCACAGTTGCCAAGAATCAAAAAAAAAAGAAAAAAGCCTTGGCCGATATGAAGAAGAGGAGCTGCTTTGTACTTAAGAAGGCAAAATCCTAACCCTTTAGATTTCTCTGCCTCACTCACCTCTTCCAGCAAACCCAGGTCCAGCAGGGCCTGAGGGGGGCTGAAACCCGAGCTCCCACTGGCTCCACCCAGAGCCCTGGCTGTGTCTGTCTGAGAGGGAGGCATCTTTTTCTAATTCACACGAAGGCCTGGAGGGGTGCCGCTTTCTACTTATAGACACCTTACAGGTGGGGGGGGGTGTGGGGAACAGTGATGAGGGCCTTCTGGGGACACTGACCAAAAAGAAACCTCTGTTGGGGCACCTACGTGGCTCAGTCGGTTACGCATCTGACTTGGGCTCAGGTCATGAGCAGGGAGTCCTGCATGGGGCTCCCTGCTCAGTGGGGAGCCTGCTTCTCCCTCTCCTTTTGCCCCTCCCCCTACGCATGCTTGTACACACTTGCTCTCTTTCTCTCTCTCTCAAATAAAATAATAGGCATCTTTAAAATAAACAAACAAATAAATAAAAATAAAAGAAGCCTCTGCCTACAGCAAAAAGCTGAGTGGGACTCTAGCAGTCCCTGAGATGGGTTTATAAGGAGCTCCCAGGCCCCCTTAGACCTCTCCTCCTCGTTCCAGTTTCAAGCCTAGTCATTACCAGCTCCCTGCTCAGCCCCGGGGAGCCACCTACCCTAACCCCTTGCCTGCCCTCCTTCCCCACCAGTCCCGCAGGTTACCTTCCAAGCATGCCTCCATGTGGCCTGGACACTGCCCAGCGGTTTTGAATCAGGCTGTAGGCTCAGGAGCAAGAAGCCACATTGCCTTATTTTTGTTAAGTCAACAGCACTTGACCTGTGAGCCCTCTTCCTCCTGCCCTGGCGGGAAGTTCACTCTTGGCGGTTATTATGATCCCCTCCTCCTCCTTGGGGTGACCCTGGGCCCTGAACACAGGCTGGTCTTTACTCTTCAGTTGTTTGTGGTCCCCTTAAAAAGATTCAACCCAGTAAATTTGAAGGACGGATTGGTTTCATTAAGTGACTCATGAATCTGGCAGCATCCCATCAACCAAGGAGTTCAGAGCAGGTGTGCAAAATGGAAGGTTTTTTAATAGGAAAAAGGGTAGGGCAAGGAAGTTATTAGCCAAGGAAAAGAAAGGATTATTTCAGGCAAGGTCATTTTCCCTTAGTGGGAACAGCAGGAGGTCTGATCACGCAAATTACCTCAGCTTCCTTTGTGGGGACGGATAGAGAGGGCCCATGTGACAGATGACCTCATTGGTGCTAACCAGAATATTCCTGACTGACCACTTAAGACTACTTGAGGGGAGTTAAAATTGCAGTTAGTTTGGGGATTGAGTCCCAGTGTAATGACTTGGCTCCATTTTGGGCCTGTGGGTTTCTTAATTCTTTCTTTAAAAGATTTAATTGATTTATTTAAAGAGAGAAAGTTTGAGCTGGGTGAAGGGTAGGGGGAGAGGGAGAGAGAGAACTCTCCAGCAGACCCCAAGCTGAGCTGGACACAGGGCTCGATCCCATCACCCTGAGATCGTGACCTGAGCCGAAGTCGAGAGTCAGATGCTCAGCCAACTGAGCCACCCAGGCACTCCCATGGTTTTCTTTTTGAAAGTCCGCTGGCTGAGCTTGTACGGTTTCAAGGAGCCCAAGGTTCTGCTGCAACTGTGGCCCCTGGGGCTTTGCCAGGTCGGGATCCTCGTTGACTCATTTATGTAACGTCCTTCCTGCTGCTGAGTGTGAGCTCTATGGGAGCAAAGGCTTTGTTTTGTTCACCACTGTGTCCCCTGTGCCCGGAAGCCAATAGACATCCAATACTGACTAAACCCAAGTACATGTCCAAGGACCTCCTATCTGAAGATCTGCTCCCCTGCTAGAAACAGCCTGGACACATTTGGCACCCAGCAGCCTGTGTCTGCTGTCCTGGTTGGGCCGCTGTCCCCTCTCTGAGAAGCACTTCTCCTCCCCATTCTACTCTCCCTTCTAGGAGGGCAGAGGACAAAAGCCCAGAGGGGGCTGTCTTCAAGAAGCTGTGGCCTTCCCCCCCTGGCCACATGCTCCCCCAAGGGAAGGGATCTTTGCTACCTGCTGGGGGCAGGACTTAAAAAAACACAGCAAGAATACAAATTCACAACCCAACCGAGGCCCCGCCCATTGTCTGTTTCATTCTTCCCTACTGCTACTTACTAATTCCCCAGTGTAGACCCTCACTGCTTTTCACCGGGACTTCTCTCTGCTTCGGCCTCCTTGCTGGTCTCCCCCGCAAATGCACCTTAACAGAGCCAGTGCAGTCTTTCTAAGATGTTAATTGGGCTGGGTCTCTCCCCTAGTTAAGACTCTCTCATGGCTCCCCACAACTCTCAGCTTGGCAACTGAGCATGACCTGGCTCCTCCCTGCTTCCCAGGCTCAGGACCCCAAACTCCCCAATCACCCAACACCGCTCCCTGGAATGTTTCAGCCTCTCTGTCTTAGCAGGTGTTGTTCCTTTGGCCTCGGACAACTTCTGCCGTTTCCTCCTTTACCTGGCCACCTGCTGCTTATACATCCAGATCAACAATACAGTTTATATGCCTTGGGATGCGGTGTAACAGGAGTGACACAAGACTACCCGGACGTCTCCTTGCTGACAAAGCAAACCAGAATGTCATCAAACCTCTAGGTCTAGCCACCAGTCAACAGGGGATATTTGGGACGGAGGAACACCTGAAATGACCACCAGCAAGAAGCAACCAGCCAAATCCTCCAGAATGTGGGAGATGTAATAGGACAAACAAACAACCAGGTTCCTTTGACAAGAACAAGGGGAAAGTGGGGGAGGGGGGCGGTATACAGAGTAAGAGAAACTTAACAGATACATCAGCCAACTGGAATGTGTGGACCTGAAGTAGGAAAGCTGCAAGGACTCTGTTTTAGAAAGACTTTGTGCTGCTGTTTTTCTGTTGGACTCCATTTACTCATGTCTCTAAATTTTCTCTGAACAAGCCAAAGAAGTGATGTTCCCACGTCAAAGGGGAAGCAAGAAAGTTAATCATTCTCTGAGTTTTGTCCTAGGCCCCAGACACCTAGTAAAACCTGAGAAGAGCCGGATCTCAAACCTGTTCCAGAACTTTAGCTTCAGACAAACCTCAGCGGATGCTGGCCTCAGGTCCCCCTACCTTTGGTAATTTCTGGAATCACATTATTTTTGTTCACGTGACACTTGCCTGTGATTGACCCTACCCTGGATTCCTGGAGGAACACGTACTCTAGACCCTTTTCTTTTTCTTTTTTTTCCCTCTTTTAAAGATTTCATCTATTCATTTGACAGAGAGAGAGAGATCACAAGTAGGCAGAGAGGCAGGCGGGGGCGGGGGGCGCGGGGAAGCAGGCTTCCCACTGAGCAAAGAGTCGGATGCGGGGCTCGATCCCAGGCTGGGATCACGACCTGAGCGGAAGGCAGAGGCTTTAACCCACTGAGCCACCCAGGCGCCCCTCCCCCCTAGACCCTTCTCTAATGACAACCTCTAGCCCCAAGCAACGACGAGACTCCGTCTCCATTCCTTTCCAGACACTCTGTCTGCTCTTCTCTACCTGTCACTTCATGATTCAATAAACTCTGTTTTCACTTTCTCTGGCTTGCGTTTGATTTCTACCCTGCAAGAAGCCAAGGACCTTTGGCTGGTCTGGTGGGGACCCTCCCCTGGGTACTCAGACTCAGCCCACCTGCCTCAGACCCGGTTTGGAACCTGATCTGAATGAATCAACTGTAAAAAAAACAAAAACAAAAACAAAAAACAATATCATGAGACAATCGGGACTTTAAATATTAAAAAAATTAAGCATTTAGACATTGACCAATTAAGTATCTACCCAGTGATAGTAAGGAATTACTATTTTATCATCTTGTTAGGAAAAAAAAGAGCCCTTATCGTCTAGAGTATTTGTGGGCAAAACAATATGATCTCTGGAATTTGCCTTAGAATAACCCAGTCCATTTGGGGTGGGGTCCAAACGAGTAGCTTGGCCCTAAATTCCCAGTCGCTGTAACTGGAGGATGTGGGCGCTGAGGGTTCCTGATCTTATTCTGTCTACATCTGTTTTCTGTTTGGCAATTTCAATAATAAAAGAAGAGATTAAGCCCATCACCTCCCTTTCCGCAAGGGTTAGATTCCTCCTCTGGGCTTATCAAACTTTCTAACGTGCCAAAGGGCAGTCCCTTGGTTTCCCTGTCCCTCTTGAAGGCAGAGGCTGCCCCGGGTGCCTTCCATCTCCTGGGCACATGGCTCCTGGCATAAATGCATGTGTGACCTAGTCTTGGCTTGTGGAGAACGTCTAGAGCTCCAGCTGGCACTGAGACCCCCGGTTCATCCAGGCCGATTCGTTCTGCCGGGGTTGGAGCTACGTAAAAGCTCGAGGAAGGTAGATGATACTTGCCACTCAGTCACAGGGGCTGGGCGAGGTTCCTGGAGAATCCAGCTGCCGGCTGCACGGACGTGCTCTGCGGAACAGGCAGGACGAGTGCTGCTTTCCACCTCAGAGTTCAAAGGCCTGGCTGATGCCCCTCCTTGGGCCAGCCCAGCTCACGCCCTGCCAGGCAAAGGAAGAAAAGCCAGAGGAGGCAGTGCCTCAGATCACTGGGCACACACGGCCATGGGCCGGAACTTCTGCTCCAGCCCATGGCCAAGAGCATCCAGATAGGAAACCTGCAGTGTTGGCCCCAGCTCCTGGAGAAGCCCGGGGCTTCCAGGAAGTGAGCTCCAAAGATGAGGCTGCTCAAACTGCTCCTTTTCCTGGCCCCCTGGGGAGTCGCCAGAGCTGAACAAGGTAGGCCTTGCAAATGCTTTGGTTTTATACTGTGAACCTGGGGTCGGTGGCTCCTGGAAGTGGTTCACAGGGAGCTGAAATGCTGCTAAAAACAGCAAGGTGGGAAGCGGGGGCAGGGAGGCCCGGGGAGAGAGAGTGGGTGAGTGGTGGGGGTGCTCTTTGAGCCTGAAGATCTTAAGTGGAGGCCAGAGCTGGCCAGGGGAGGGACACCGACTTCGCGAAGACGTGCGGGTACGTAAGAGCCAGCTATCTGGTAGAGGTGGAAGGTGGCAGGCAGATTCATGACCTCGTTCAACAAACACGGGTTAAGGGCCTTCTGCATACCACACCCTATTTCTAGGAACCAAGAATGTGTCAGAAAAGAAAGGAAACAAAGCTCCAGTCCTAGGGAAGCATTCCTTCAACTAGGGAGAAGCAGACCAAAAGACACTTGAACAAATAAATGCATGATATTCCAGGAGTAATAAGTGTTATGGAGACTAATAAAGCGGAAGAAAGGGGTGGGAGTGGGGGTTGGGGGGGGGGCTTAAGATGAATGACTGGCATTTGAGTAGAGACCTGAGGCAGTGAGGGAGGGAGCATCCCTCCCTCTGGGGACATCCAGGGGACTTTCCAGTAAGAGAACATAGAAAGCACACAAGCCCTGCACCTGACACTCAGGGGATGCATGTGAAGACGAGCCCGGGGCCAGAGTGGCTGGAGCAAAGTAGTAGGCAAGGTGAATGGGAGAGATGAAGTTGAGGGTCATGGGGGTGGGGGTGGGGGGCTGGCGTGAGCTCGCATATAAACATGTAGACGGTGTAAGGCCTCGGGGTGGAGTGCAACATCATTAGAGAGTTTTTAGGCAGAGCCGTGGGGTGATCTGACTCGAGTAAGCTTGAAAAGGCCCCCTGGGCTATGCACTGAGAAGAGACCATAGTGGGGTGAAAGTCAGGGTGACCAACATGTCTCAGTGCGCCCAGGACTTACCTAATCTTAGCACTTGAAGTTCCGTGACCTGGGTACTCCCTCAGCCCTGGGCACACTGTGGTGGTTGGTCACGACCTGAGCCGCTGTGGTAAAGGAGAAGCAGCCAAACCTGTGGGGAGGCTGTTGTCATCCTCCAGTGAGAGGAAACGGAGGCTCGTCAGGGTAGGAGGACGGCGGGTTGGAGATGGTCTGATTCTGGACAAGACTTGCTGGCAGATGTGGGAACAGGAGGACTCCAGGGTGACTCCTGGGTCTTTGCCTCCAGCTGGGAGGACAGAGTTGTCATTGGCTGAGGTGTAGGAGGAGGGGATGGCGGTTTGATTAGGGATGTGTCCAGTTGGAGATGCCCGTTAGAGTTCCATGAGGTGGAAAAGGAGTCAGTGGCCAGGCTGGACCCCTTAATGGTTCTCCTTAATGATCCTAGGTTGTCCTAGGTTGTCCTTTCCTGGAGTCCTGGGAAGGGACCTAACAGAGAACCCAACACCCTTTCTGTAGCTCTAGGAATGAGGCTGAAAGAGGGAGGGACAGGCTCCGGGCTCTGCTTATTGCTTGTTCTGTGGGGCTCAGTTTTTCCAGGCTGGACCCCGAAAGTTGGTGGCCTCTAGGTGCTCCCGTAGTCAGTGCACGCCCTTGGACACGACCCAGGAGAGGCTGGGAGCTCCGGCCAAGTGCTCTGCTCGTGCAGCCGGGCATCTCAGAAGCCATTGAGGAGGAGCACCAGTGCCTGGGGGTAGGAGACCAGAGCAAAATGCCAAAGAGGGACTGGGCTCCAAATGCTGTGACCCAAATTTGGAAATACCGCTGGGATGAGCCCTGAGAGTGTGTCATTCCCTATGAGGGCGACCTGCCTGGGAGAAGGCTGAGTGGCCATCCTCCTTCCACCCAGGAGAGAGACCCTAGTCCCCACTGAGGGACTCCAGGGCCCTGGCGGTCTGGCAGAAGGGTGGGAATGGTTGAAAGGACCTCCCACTCTCTTACTCTTTCGCTTTCAATTATGCTTTCTTGGAAATCCAAATGGCACTGGGCGCCTGCAGCTCAGAGGCCTGGTGGTTAAAAAGGATCCCTCCCCCACAAATGCACGGGATGTTCATTGAGCATCGTTTACGGTCATGAAAAACGCTGACAGCAGTAAGGGAAGAGCTCAGGGGATTGTGGAAAGATTCAAGGCGATAGAGCAAAACCAAGACCAATGCTGACAATTATTAAGTACTTATTTTGTGCCGGGCACTGCCCAAGTTTTTTGCATTATACCCTCACAACAGCCTTGTCAAGTGGGGATTATCGAGGTCGCTGAGAAGTGAAACACCTTACCCGAAGTTACACATGTAGTAAGTGTCCGAGTCGGGACATGAACCCAGGCTGTACAACTTCACCCTGTTTATAAAATAATACTGTCAAAACAAACAAAGGAACGCTGAAACAGACAAAGAAAAGGGCCAAGAAGGGTGAACATAGGTAGGTTACAGCTGAGTAAACTGAGGCACAGAATTGCTCATGGTCCCACAGCTAGTGGGCAGCGGAGCTGTAATTCCAACCCAGGTTTGTGCTCTCAACTACTCACTGGAATTAATACCAAATTTATTCATATTCTCTCTCTTTTTTTAAAAAACGGTTTTTTGTTTTTGTTTTTGTTTTTGTTTTTTGGTCAGAGAGCACAAGCGGGGGAGCAGCAGGCAGAGGGAGAAGCAGACTCCCCGCTGAGCAGGGAGCCCGATGACAGCTCGATCCCAGGACCCTGGGATCATGACCTGAGCTGAAGGCAGATGCTTAACCGACTGAGCCACCCAGGTGCCCCAATTTATTCATATTCTCAATAATTAATGAATAATAATGACAGCTAAGATTGGTATACCTATTCGTAAAACTGAAGGAACACACGAATACTTTCTTACTGTAAAAGATTCAAGCAGCATGAATCTATAAAGGCTCTTAATTTTAATGAGACCCCCAGGTGAGGCTTACGCACAGGAAAGTCTGAGGACATCTGGTCTCAGAGTAAAGTGTTGCACTGCCCGATGCCCCACACCTTCCCAGTCTCTCCTGCCCCAAGGGTAGCTGCCAAGGGCTGTGGTGTACTGGGATTCTTCTCTACCAGCCCTTTCTCTTCACCAACTTACTTGCTGCTCTCAGACAAGCAGGCCAGATGTCAAACACCCCGAGATTCAGCAAGACTAACGGACTTGCCAGAATCCTCAGCCAACACAGGGGAGAGCCTGCATTAAAAACCAGACAATCGGGGTGCCTGGGTGGCTCAGTTGGTTAAGCGACTGCCTTTGGCTCAGGTCATGATCCTGGAGTCCTGGGATCGAGTCCCACATCGAGTCCCACATTGGGCTCCCTGCTCGGCAGGGAGTCTGCTTCTCCCTCTGACCTCTCTCCTCTCATGCTCTCTCTCTCTCTCTCCCAAATAATTAAAATCTTAAAAAAAAAAAAAAAAAGAAAGAAACCAGACAACCCACCTCCCTCAGGGTCCTTAGACTCACCCCCTTCTCCATGATGTTATAGAGCTTAATTCCTCACAGTCTGTGACTAATTCCGTAGAAGCCTGTGGCTCCCACTGTTTTATGGGTAACATATGTGTTTTATAAAAGCCATCTTCTGGAGGCTCTGAGTCAACTTTGTGCCTCAGCTCTGGAGCCAGAGAGGGCTGGGTTTGAACCTCAGTTTCCTCATCTGTGAAATGGGCATAAGAATCCCACCTCACGGAATGGCTGCAAGAATGAGATGAGATGAGCAGGTAAAGGACACCTCACTAACACACACACGCACACGCACATGCACACACGCGCACACACGTAACTAGGAATCCCAGGGAGGCTGGAAGGAATTTCAGTTCTACACTCTGGCTAGACCGGAGCTTGTGGGAAGAGAAGCTGACAGCCGAATGTGAGCCTGTCAGCAGACAAGGAGTTTCTGGAGTGAAGCAATGTTCCCTGGCTTCTCGGAGGGCTGACCTCAAAGGGGCAGAACTGCTTCCTGCTTATGGTTAGTTGAAGAGCCTGCTCCAGGCGGGGGGACTGGTCTTTGCCTGGTCTTCAGAGGAAGCCAGGGGACCGCATTCCAGAGAGAAGGGCAAAGGACCTCTCACTCTATCGGACCTGGCCAGCCCGGTCTCAGGCTTGGAAGCAGGTGTGACCCCCTTCCAGTCTCCGTGCAGGGGCTCAGGAGAGCCGACCAACTCTGCCCATTTAGTAGTTGAAATGAGGCAGTTAGTTTCTTTGGCTTGGGATTTTCTCTGTAGGAGTAATTTCACATATATTGATCACAATTTGTACGAAAAGTTTGAATTCCCCCAATTATAAACAAAGACTCTCAGTTTGGGTAAAAAAGAAACATGCAGGCATAGACTGTCTACAAAAAAAAATATCAAAAATAAAAAGGCACCCTTTTGGGGCGCCTGGTTGGCTCAGTGGGTAGAACATCTAACTCTGGATCACAGGGTAGTGAGTTCAAACCCTATATTGGGCGTGAAGCCTACTTTGAAAAAAAAAAAGGGCACTGGTTTTATGCCCTTAGCAATCACATCTTCCTGGGAGAAAATCGAGAGCCACGGGACCTCCACTATTTGCTGTCTGATCTCAGGCGTATTGATCTTAGTTAACATGACCTTAGCCTTAGTTTCCTTATCTGAAGTGGGGATAATGATCAATACAATTGACCCCTGAAGGACACAAGTGTGAACTGTACAGGTCCACTTATATACAAATTTTTTGATAAATACAGTACTGCAATGTTTTTTCTCTTCCTTATGATTTTTCTTTTTTCTCTTTTGAAAGATTTTATTTATTTATTTGAGAGAGAGAGAGAGAGAGATCAGTAGCAGGGGGAGGAGTAGAGGGAGAAGCAGACTCTCTGCTGACCAGGGAACCCGACCCGGGACTTGATCCCAGGACCTTGCGATCATGACCTGAGCCCAAGGCAGACTCTTAACCGTCTGAGCCACCCAGGTGCCCTCTTATGACTTTTCTTAATAACGTTTTTTCTCTAGCTTACTTTATTGTACAAATAGAGCATATAACACATATACAACATACATGTTTATTGACTATTGATGTTATCAGTAAAGGCTTCTGGTCAACAGTAGGCTATTCGTAGTTAAGTTTTGGGGGAATCATAAGTTATGCACAGATTTTTGACTGTGTGGGCATCGGTGCCCCCTAACCTGCATTGTCTGAGGGTCAACTGCCCCTCCAGAGCCGCAGTGACTGTGTAATGACCTTGGGAGGGATCATGACTTACTTAATCAGTCATTTGCACCTTAGTATAAACAAGGTTCTGATCCTCTCCTGGGACTAGGTTTAGGTAAGGAGAGGTGAGGAGAAGTTTTGGAGAGAGGATCAGGGGCTGGACTTGACCTTTGGATCTCTCCTAGAGCCCCACGGAGTGTCCTGTGGCTTGTGTGGTGCTGTGGCTATCCATTCCTGAAAGCAGCCCTGGGAAACCCCGGGCTCCCTGGCGGAATCCAGGCTTCCTGGGCTGGGGGCGGGGCTGGGGTGTATGACTGTTGTCCCTGAGTGACACAGGAAATGGAGGAGGAAGTGACAGCAGTGATGGAGGGTGAGGAAATCCCAGGCCTCACCCTTGTCTTAGCCAAAAAACCACAGGATTTAGGGCAGAGCCCGAATGTGGTCAATAAGAATGGCTGAAACTACTTATCCACGGCTCCCCCATGACCCCCCGGTACAGATGACAAATCCACCGTGTGGCCTGTTTCTTTGTTGGGATCACACCAAGAGATTTTTTTTTTTTAAAGATTTTCTTTTTAAATAATCTTTATACCCCACATGGGGCTTGAACTCACAACCCTGAGATCAAGAGTCGCATGCTGCTCAGACTGAGCCAGCCAGGTGCTCCTCATGCCAAGAAATTTTTTTTTTCAAGATTTTCTTTATTTATTTGAAAGGCAGAGATCACAAGTAGGCAGAGAGGCAGGCAGAGGGAGAGGAAGGGAAACAGGCTCCCTGCTGAGCAGAGAGCCCCATGTGGGGCTCGATCCCAGAACCCTGAGATCATGACCTGAGCCGAAGGCAGAGGCTTTAACCCACTGAGCCACCCAGGCGCCCCGCCAAGAGATTTTTGACATTCTGGCCAGCCTAGGTTGGAAGCTATGGGTCTAGTTCTGGGCTCAGAGAGGTGAAGCGACACACCCAA
The DNA here is from genome assembly GCF_963455335.1 of Martes martes. NCBI lineage: Eukaryota > Metazoa > Chordata > Mammalia > Carnivora > Mustelidae > Martes > Martes martes. The sequence continues at coordinate 170,869,019 of NC_137891.1, read as the reverse complement.
GGTCACACAGCTTGTAGGTGGCTCCAGAGCCTACACCATGACACTCCCCAAACTTAGCTTTCAAACAAGCACTCTGCTTAGAATTTCCAAAGGATTCTTTGAGGGTCACTGAAGCCCAATCCCCTTGCTGCTGCTGGGTCCCCTGAGGTGGGGAAATGGAGAAGGTCAAAGGTCACAGGTCCTCTCAGGGCTTCCTGGGGCCAAGTCAGACCTGTGGCTCTTTCTCTGTGAACCCTGGCTTCGGAGGAAAGTGTTTTACATTTGGAGCCTGTTCTCCCCAAGCCAGGACCCCCGCTGGGCTTCCTCCCCATCCAGGCTCAGGGAGGTACCAACATCAAAGGCTGTCTCCTTTCCCCTGCAGGCAAATTCTGGCACATCTCTGACCTGCACCTTGACCCTGACTACAAGGTATCTGAAGACCCCCTCCAGGTGTGCCCATCAGCTGGCTCCCAGCCAGTTCCCAACGCAGGCCCCTGGGGCGACTACCTCTGCGACTCTCCCTGGGCCCTCATCAACTCCTCCATCTACGCCATGAAGGAGATCGAGCCGGAGCCAGACTTCATCCTCTGGACCGGGTGAGAGCAGTCACAAAAGCCACCCTTCACCAGGCGGCTGCTGAGTGCCACCTGCGGGCCTGGCTCCCTCCCCAGGCCAAGTCCTTATACCGGCCCGGATTCAGAGAGGATGGATCTGAAGCTCAAGGGAACTGTGGGCCTGGCCCATCCCGCAGTCTATGCCCTTGACTCTGTCTCCTAACCTTAGTAGAACACAGCTCTCTCTGAGGCTGGGGACACAGTCAGGGCACATCTGGGCATGTGGAGAACTCCCAGATTTTATTTTATGTTTTTTTTTTAAGATTTATGTATTTATTTGAGAGAGAGAGAGAGAGAGAGAGGCGCAAAGAGAGAGAGGGAGAGTAGCGGGGAGAGTCAGAGGCAGAGGGAGAGGGAGAGACCCCAGCAGACTCCCTGCTGAGTGTAGAGCCCAGCAAGGGGCTCGATCCCATGTCCCTGAGATCATGACCTGAGCCAAAGTCAAGAGTCAGAGGTTTAACAGATGGTGCCACTTAGGTGCCCCGAGAACTCCCAGATTCTCAGTCAGGGCGATGAACACTGGGGCCATTCCCACCATGGTTTAGGGATCCACGTGCAAGGAGGGAAGAAGGTAGGGGGGCTGAGAGTGGTCCTGGCTTTGGGACCCAGTGTCCTGGCTGCCCTGGCCTGGGGATGGTTCTCACCGGTCACAACACTGCTCTGCCGAAGGACAGCTTGTGGGGTGGGTGATTTCTCCTCAGCCAGATTCCATTTCTTGCTTCTCATCCAAGGACATGCCATGAGCCCTCCAACTTCCCTCAGAACTGGCTGTCCTTGTCCCTCGTGGTCCACCCTTCACTCCCTGGCTCCTGTCTTGCCTCAGCCCTGGGTCAACACTAGGGAACCAAGATGATACAAACCCAGACTGGCCTTCAAGGAGTTCCCAGGCTTGTGGGTGACAAGCCCGCGGACCATTGTATCCCAGCCGGGAGGGAGGCTCACTGGCAGATGTGGGAGCTCTGCAGGGCACCTGACTCCATCTCCCAGGAAGTGGTAAGCAGGGGGCTGGTGAGGAAGGCTGGCCAGTGCTCTGACTTCCTGCGCCCTCTTCCAGCCTCCTTGGACACTTGTACAGGGTGGGATTAAGCCCATGATGCCCCCAGCTGTCCCTCCGTGTGGTGTGGTAGTGACTGGGAATGACACTGAGATGGACGCTGTGGTTGGCAGCAGGAGGCTGCAGGGCTGGACACTTCAGAAATGTGATAGTGTCGGGGCTCCTGGGTGGCTCAGTTGGTTAAGCATCTGCCTTTGGTTCAGGTCATGATCCTGGGGTCCTGGGATCAAGTTCCACTTTGGGCTCCCTGGTGGGTGGGGAGCCTGCTTCTCCCTCTGCCTGCCACTCCCCTTGCTTGTGCCTCTCTCTCTCTGACAAATAAGTAAATAAAATCTTGAAATAAGGAAGGAAGGGAGGGAGGGAGGGACAGTGTCTCAGGAGAGGTCTGGGCAGCTCAGGAATCAGTCTAAGAAGATAGTGAGCTTTAGGCTTTGACCCTGAACTCTTGCTCCCAAGACGGATTGTGCTCCAGGAGCCTTTGGATTCTCCAAGGAGGGGCCTGGGAGGAATATTCTGAAAGATGTGATATGATCCCTCTGGGAAAGGCGACTGCTTTGGGAATTTCATGATCCTTTAACAGAAACATGATGTTTCTGGGAAATCTCTGGGGCCTTGTGGATATATATGATGTTGAATGAGATGACCTCTGGGACCTTTTATAATTCGATTTCTGAAAAGTTTGACTTCTTGGGACAAGTTGCCATCCCTTATGGGTAACCTGTAGAAAGTGGGAGTGTTTTCTAAAAGAAAGAATTAGATCCTCCAAACTAGAAATATAAAGGGCAGAGGAGTTTTGTTCTGATGTCCTTGGACCCCCTGGCCTGTCCCTGGGGTGGGCAGGGGGCTGGGCTCCTCCTGGGGCCCTAAGGAGGGTCAGAGATGCAGCAGAGAGTAATGGGTATAAGTGTAGACTCTGGAGCCCAGCCGACTGGGTTCAAACCCTGGCTCCACCCCTTTGAGAATCCGCCACCTCTCTGTGCCTTGTTTCTCTATCTGTCAAACAGGACTAACAGAACCCACGTGGGAAGGTTATCATGGAGAACAAATTAGTGGATGTGAGTACAACACATAGAAAGTCCGGGGCACAAAGCAAGCCAGGTTTGCTGCTGGTAACAGTATCACTACTATTAAGCTGATTAACTTCCTGGGGGTGAGCTGCCTCACCCCATTGGGTCCAGCTGGGTCCTCAAGCTTTATATTGTTGGGACTCTTACCTTTTCTCTTTCTCCTCCCCTGCTCTCTGGCCTTGCTGTATATTTCTTTTTTTTTTTTTTTTTAAAAGGTTTTCTTTATTTTTTTTTTTATTTATTTGTCAGAGAGAGAGAGGAGCGAGAGTGAGCACAAGTAGACAGAGTGGCAGGCAGAGGCAGAGGGAGAAGCAGGCTCCCTGCCGAGCAAGGAGCCCGATGTGGGACTCGATCCCAGGACGCTGGGATCATGACCTGAGCCGAAGGCAGCTGCTTAACCAACTGAGCCACCCAGGCGTCCCTGTATATTTCTTTTTTAAGTAACCTTCATGCCCAGTGTGGAGCCCTATGTGGGACTTGAACTCATGACCCTGAGATCATGACCTGAGCTGAAATCAAGAGTCTGATGCTTAACTGACTGAGCCATCCACGTGCCCCATTTCTAAATTGGATCCAGGAATTTAGGTCAGCAGAATAGTGGACTAAACTGTCCTAGGGCAGGTCCTGGATCTGCCGTAGAGTAGAGATGAACTCTAAACTCTGATGCCAGCTCCCAGCTCCCAGCTCCCTAGAACCCTTGGGGAACGGAGCAGGACTCAGAGACAGCTTTTCCACCACAAGCTCCCTGGGGACTTGCTAACGGGACTCGAACCCCCAAGCTTCCGTCTTAACATAATAATATTAATTGCAACTTGGCAGCAACTATTATGCCTTTTATTTTCCTTTGTTTTTATCTATTGTTTTAAAAAGAAAGGAGAAGAGGTTCATTGGAGCCCAAGTTAGGACAGCCGCCTGGGAAATATGCTCTTTACAAGGAAGAGTGGTCCCACTTGTCTATATTTTATGTATATCATTTTCCCAGCTTTATTAGAGTCTCAGAAATACTCTAGGAGTAGGTACCATTATTACCCCTATTTTACAGATGAGCTAATGGAGGCTCAGAGAGCTTAAGCAGCCAGCCCAGGGACTCACAGCAGGTCACTGGCAGAGCCCTGGTTTGAACTCTGTCCTGAGAGACTCCGGCTCCAGCCTGGCCCTCCCCTCACAGGGGCTGCAGAGGGCAGGCTCCAGGCTCCACGGCCTGTTTTCTCATGGCTGAACTGTTCCTTCCTTTTCTCGGGCCCCCTCCTGAGCTGCCTGCACCAAATGGGCTTGGTGGTGTTTTGCAGTGATGACACACCTCACGTGCCCAATGAGAGGCTGGGAGAAACCGCTGTGCTGGGAATCGTGGAGCGCCTGACCAGGCTCATCAGAGAGGTCTTTCCAGGTAAGCCCCTGCCATCTGTCTCCCGCAGCATTGCCTGAAGCCCAGACAGTGTCTGGCCCGGTGGGGGTGGGACAGCAACAGCCCCAACGCTGGCCGCTGGCCAGGTCTCACATCGATCGATCGAGGAATGTGAGCCACCACTGCCCTGTGTTTCCACGCAGAACCTACGAACGGAAATGCCTGACTTTTCAGACTTTTCATTCTGTCTTCTGCCCGAGCCTGCTTTACATCGACTCACAGCCCCTTCTCGGGGGAGCTGCAGCTATAAAAAGGCATTGTTCCTGGAGGTCTCCTGGGGACTCGCATGTAGCCCTATGTCCTGCTGCGGCCCCAGAGCTGCCATCCACCGCTCTCCAACCATCCTGGCTGCCGGGGCCTCTGGGAGATGCTGATTTCCAGCCCAGGTGCTGTTCTTGGTGCTTACAAGGACTTCAGAGCCTAGGAGAGCAGGCAGAGCCGTGAGTGGTTACGGCAGCAGCCCCATGGGACCTGACGAGGCGAGTGGGACCTGATGCCCCATCTAACGGTCCTGGAAGATGTCTTTAAGCAACCTGTGCTGAACCCAAGGTGCCAGACACCGAATCAGGCTCTCAGGCTGCCCGCTGGGGACCTGTCAGAGCAGCCCACTAGCCCCCACCCCCACCCCCTTGGGGTTCTGGAACAGCTGCATCCTCTAAGGTCTTAGACACAGATCCCCAGGCCCCAGATAGGATTGTTGATAATAAAAATAAGTATTAGCAGCAGCAGTAACTGCATGGATTTATGTACTAAGTGTCAGGCACTGCTCTAAGAATACGATATGCTGTAGCTCATTCACGCTTGTGGTGCTCCTGCAGAGAAGTGCTACTGCTATTTCCATTTTACTGCTGAGACATGTGAGCCCTGGAGTCAAGTAAACAGGTCAAGGTCATGTGGCAAGGGCGGGGACACAAATCCTTGTTTGAGCACCTATCTGACCCACCACTCCAGGAGGGGCTCGCAGCTGCTGTCACCAGCTCACACCAGTCCACGAGGCAACCTCCTTTCCCACCTCCTTCCCTTAACCCGAATCATTTTATGCACAGTTGTCTGGTTGTGTAGGGAAGGCACCGATGGCTCAAAGCTAGTCAGTTCCTGGGGAGGGAGTCAAACTCAAATCCGACTTCAAGCGCCCTTTCCTCTGCTCCAGAGGGGCTTCTGGAATAAAAGTGAAATAATGGACAAGAAAATGCTTTACAGGGGCACCTGGGTGGCTCAGCCGGTTAAGCATCTGCCTTTGGTTCAGGTCATGACCCCGGAGTCCTGGGATTGAGCTCCACGTCAGGCTCCTTTCCCAGTGGGGAGCCTGCTTCTCCCTCTGCTTAACGCTCCTCCTACTTGTGCTCTCTGTCAAATAAATAAATAAAATATATTAAAAAAAAGAAAATGCTTTACAACTATGAGTTCACATACAAAGGTAAATTAGCTGTGGCTCAGTGGGTTAAGTGTCTGCCTTCAGCTCAGGTCATGATCTCAGGGTCCTGGAATCGAGCCCCGAGTCGGGCTCTCTGCTCGGCGGGGAGCCTGCTTCCTCCTCTCTCTCTGCCTGCTGCGCTGCCTACTTGTGATCTCTCTCTCTCTCTATCAAATAAATAAAGTCTTTAAAAAAATGTTGTTAGAATATAACGGCGCTCGGCCTCCATGAGAAGTCACAGCCCACTTGCAGAGATGTTAAACTAAGAACATACTAGAAGAATTAAAAGGAGACATTATCTTATTTGAGAATTACAGCAACACAGGTGAAGCAGAACAATTTCCGCTTTGTAGATAAATAAGCGGAAGCACAGAGCAGTCAGGCAACTCGCTGGCAAGGAGGAAGGGACGGAAGCTCGAGATTTCTGGGTCCACATCACATGTCACGTGTTCTTCCTGCCACGTGCCACCTGCGTTCCCCGTCAGTCACTGTGAACGCCGGCCCATCTTCTCCAGGACTGCTGAGCCGGGACTGCCGGTGAACGCTCCGGCTGGGTGGTGCCCTGGAGACTCCGTTTCGCGTCTGCGCAGAGCGAGGACAGTCATAGTACCTGCCTAGAAGGATGTTGTGAGGATTCAGTAGAGTCATCACTCGCTCATCTAGTGAACAAATATTTACTGAGTATCCACTAAGAGCAAGATGCCATTCTAGGAGGAGGGAACTTGGCCGTGGACTAGAGGCCAGGTCGTGCCCTCATTGGAGCTTTTATGCTCATAAGGGGTTTCTCACAGTGCCCGGCACAAAGAAGCAGCAAGAAAAGGGGGGAGTCCCTCCCTTCTTATCTGTCCTTGGAATTCCAAGGTTTTGTGTTTTTTTTTTTTTCTAAATGGATCCTTTTATTTATTTTTTCAGATTTATTTATTTTAGAGAGGAGGAGCAGTGGGAGAGGGACAAAATCTCAAGAAGACTCCCCCTGAGCGGAATCAAGAGTCAGACTCATTCTCTCTCTTTTTTATTTTATTTTATTTTATTTATTTATTTGACACAGAAAGAGAGAGCACAGCAGGGGGAGCAGCAGGCAGAGGGAGAAGCAGGCTCCCCTCTGAGCAGGGAGCCTGATGCAGGACTTGATCCCAGGCCCCCAGGATCATGACCCAAGACAAAGGCAGACAACGACTGAGCCACCCAGGCACCCCCCTAAAAGGATTCTTTTTTTTTTTTTTAAGATTTTATTTTATTTATTTGACAGAGAGCGAGATCACAAGTAGGCAGAGAGGCAGGCAGAGAGAGAGAGGGGTAAGCAGGCTCCCGGCTGAGCAGAGAGCCTGATGTGGGGCTCAATCCCAGGACCCTGAGATCATGACCTGAGCAGAAGGCAGAGGCTTAACCCACTGAGCCACCCAGGCGCCCCTCTAAAAGGATTCTTAGGCTGCCGGCAGTTATGAAGAGGTGAGGTTTTTTTCCAGGCAGTTACAGAGCTGGTTTCTGGGTTGGCAAGCAATGGGAACCTTATGACCTCCTTCTGTGGGGCTTTCAGCCCTCCCAGATCTAAGTTGGTGAAAACATCTTCCCACGTGGGAGTTAGAGGCTCCCGCCTCCCTCATTGGTTCAAGGTCACTCATGCCCTGGGGACTGCCAAGTTCCTGTAAGGGCAAAACCCTGCCCTGAGCTCAGAGGAGTTGTTGTTTCTGGCCAAACACTTATTGAGCAATTACTACTGGGCAGACACAGACGTAAACTAAAAGCAGGAATGAGGCTACTCAAGAGGAGGAAATGCATCTGAAGACACCCCCCCACCCCGCCACCGCCCGGTGTCATTCACAAGCCGTTCCCTCCTCTGACCCCCACCTCCAGCTCGTACACTTCCACAGCCAGTGGCTCTTCCCCTTTCTGTGACAGTCCTCCCACCTCTGATTACTGAAAACCTCTCATCCCTACTGCACTTTGAGGCCCCTGGGACTGGGACTGGGTGCCTGGTTCCGGGGTCTGTGCATTGGCCCACACGAGGTGTTCAGTAAACACCTGTTGCATCACGGAATTTGTCAAACTCCTAAGGCTCCCAGAGGGAACCAGACTCCTTCCCTAATAGTAAGTGGACCTGGAACGGAATAGAAAAAGAAGCTCTACATTACCACGGGGCTCCTAAGGGATGGGAAGATTATTTCGATCTTTTAGCTTACGTCTTCTCGTCTTCTAATGCTTTCTTCCGACCAGGAAACCCTTTGCTGGGAATGGGGTTAGGAACTGGGGTCAGAGAACTCACTGCTCTTCCTTCCAAGGTCTGAGCCAGGTTCGACCAGATTCTACTGAATGCTGTTTTCTGCTTATCTCTGTATTTCCCTCATCTGTGCTACGGCTCTTCCCACGGGCTCCCACGGTCAGCGGTGGACTGAAAAGTACCAGCTCAGCCGAGTGCTTTCACATAAATATGTTTACATGTCTCTTTTTCCTCCCAGATACCAAAGTCTATGCTGCTCTGGGAAATCATGACTTTCACCCCAAAAACCAGTTCCCAGCAGGGAGCAACAACATCTACAATCAAGTAGCAGAGCTGTGGAGACCCTGGCTCAGCAACGAATCCATCGCTCTCTTCAAAGAAGGTACTTTTTGCAACTATAAGCACTTCCTTGTCTGCCCAGGTCTCATCGAATTTTGTCCTCACCAAGATCCCAGGAAACAGGTACCGATTTTATCCCCATTACACAGATAAGGAGATAGAGGCTTGAAGATGTTGAGTCCCTTGGCGAAGATCAGCCAATGTAGAGGTGGCCGGCTTGGGAGCAGACTCTGGGGCTGACTCCGCTGCCCGTGCTCTCAGTGGCTCTAAGGAGGATCATAACGGATCATTTCCTGAGCATTTACTGGGTGCCAGGCACCATTCTTTGCACATTCCAAGACTCCTCATGGAAACAAGGATGGGGAAGCGACCTCTGGTTCAGGCAGCATTTCCCACCCTTGGTGCTACTGACATCTTGGGTCGGATAATTCATTGTGGGGGTCGTCCTACACATTCTAGGATATTTAGTAACATCCAAGGATGCGGGATATGAGGAACACCCTCCATCGCCGTAACCCAAAATGTCTCCAGACGCTGCCAAATGCTCCCCCGGGGAACAAAATCAGTGGCTGAGAGCCACTGATCCAGAGACACAGCAGTCCAAGGGGACCCTGGCTGCTCTCTTGCCTGTCCTCAGTCCCAGCGGGTCAAACCCAGCCAGAAACCAGTTGATGTAGTCCATGGAGATCAGTTTCTTTCTTTCTTTCTTTTTTTTTTTTTTTAAGATTTTATTTATTTCTTTGACAGAGACACAGTGAGAGAGGGAACACAAGATGGGGAATGGGAGAGGGAGAACAGGCTTCCCATGGAGGAAGGAGCCCAATGCGGGGCTCGATCCCAGGACCCTGAGATCATGACCCAAGCCTGAGGCAGACGCTTAATGACTGAGCCACCCTGGCACCCCTGGAGATCAGTTTCTAGGACAGAGAGTTGAGTGAACAGGGTTGACAGTGGATCTGGAGGGACAAACACATCTTACTGTTCTTCACATTATAGAAAGGGAGAAACCCAGGCACAGAGCAGCGAAGTCAAAATGTTCCCAGGCTGCACAGCTAGGTGCAGGAGCCAGGACTGGAGCTGGGGCAGTGGGCCCCCAGAGCCTCTGGTCTTCTCACCATGGTCCTCCTATGGACAAGACGGGAAGGGAGGACGCCGGGACAGGAGACGGTGGGACCGAAGTTTGGGGGGCACGGAGACATGTCTCATCAGAGGCAGGGGACCCTTCAGATTCTCCCTGGCTGTGACGCTGTAGGTGCCTTCTATTCTGAGAAGTTGCTGGGCCCGAGTGGGGCCGGGCGAATCGTGGTCCTCAACACCAACCTGTACTACAGCAACAATGAGCAGACGGCTGGCATGGCAGACCCTGCGCACCAGTTCCGGTGGCTGGAAGACGTGCTGACCCGTGCATCCCGAGCTAAGGAGATGGTAAGGGCTCCCACCTCCACCTGCTACCCTCTCTGGGGTCACCTCCTGAGCCAGTGTCCCACCTCTGCACAAGCTCAGCCACTCCCTTGAGGGGCCTCTATCCCTGAGGGTCCTTCAGCAGCCTGGCACCAGGAGGGGGCTTCTTTTTCCAGCCTCACGACAGACTGGGAAAAAGAGAGGGGTCCTCTGGGGGGCGGCCTTAGCACGTACGAAGGCACAGAGGTGGGAAACACCCGGTAAAATCATGGCTGGCACTGCCTTCGGTTCAGGTCATGATCTCAGGGTCGTGGGATTGAGCCCCACATCGGGCTCTCTGCTCAGCAGGGAACTTTCTTCCTGCATCTCCTCTGTCTACCTCTCTGCCTACTTGTGATCTCTGTCAAATAAATAAATAAAATCTTTAAAAAAAAAATCATGGCTGGGTCTTCAGAGCACTGGCATCAGCCTGGGGGTGGGCTTGAGGGGGGATCTTGGAGCCTGTCTGCTTGCTTCTGGCGAGAGGGGCCAGTGTTGAGAGGTGGACGTGAAGGGTCGGGGAGGGCATCCCTGAGCCCCTCCTGGGCACCCCGTCCGTGCAGGTGTACATAATTGGCCACGTGCCCCCGGGCTTCTTCGAGAAGACGCGGAACAAAGCGTGGTTCCGGGAGGGCTTCAACGAGGAGTACCTGAAGGTGGTCCGGAAGCACCATCGAGTCATCGCAGGGCAGTTCTTCGGCCATCACCACACCGACAGCTTCCGGATGTTCTACGATGATGCAGGTACTCTCCACGGAGGACAGCGGCCAGCCCACAGCCCCCTCCTCCTCTTGCCAGCCTCTCTCTCAGTCCCGCGGTCTCTCTCCTGAAAGGTGCCCCCATCAGTGTCCTGTTCCTTACCCCTGGAGTCACCCCGTGGAAAACCACCTTACCTGGAGTGGTCAATGGGGCCAACAATCCAGGCATCCGGGTATTTGAATACGACCGAGCCACACTGAGCCTGCAGGTCAGGAGCCCTGGGTCTGCTGGGGCTGGAGGGGGAGGATGGGAAGGGACCCGAATGTATCACCGCCTTGCCTGATCCTTCCAGCTTAATCCTCCCTCTTCTAGAGCTCTGGTTCCCTCGAGCCACTCTGGATCCTGCAACAAACTCAGATAATTCTTTGTCCCCAGTTCCCCGTTCAGCCTAGATCATAGCCTCCTACCCGGCCTCCCTACCTCTAGCTCTGTGCCCTGCTGTAGCTCATCTACTACACATTACAGAAGGCTCTAAGACCTTCCATGGCTCCCCAGTGCCACAAGATAAGCTGGATCTCTTTGGCCTGGTGTTCAAGGCCTCCCACAGCGTGACCTTATGCCTTATGCCTACACCGACAAGTCCTCAGCCAAAGCAGACCTCTGACTCACCAAGCAGCCCCTCATCTCCTGGGCTAGGCTTGTGATTGTTGACATGGCAAAGAAACAGTATTCCTTAATTTATTTAACATAAGGTACTAAGCATCTACTGTGAGCAGGGCCCTGTGCTGAGCTCAAGAGATACGTAAGTGAATGGTGACAAAGTCACTGCTGTCCTGGAGCTGGTGTTCTCACAGGAGACACATGCGGTAGTATCCTATCCTATAGTAGACACTATGAAAAGGAACGTTTAGTGTGACGTGGAGAGAAGCGCTAAGGACAAAGAGTGAGGGGGCAGGTGTCACCGTTATTGGGTGTGTGTGCACACGCACGTGCGTGCTGTGAGGTAGGTGGGACGGAAGTTCACCCATAGGGTGACATGTGAGTTCTGAGTAGATGGAGGGAGGGAGCCATGCAGGCATACGGGGAAGGCAGAGGACAGAGCAAGTCAGAGGCCCTGGGTGGGACTGTTCTTTCGGTGAGTGTCAGGGAGGAGCGTGGAGGTCATGGCTGCAGAGGGAGGATGGGAGGGACGAGGTCAGATCCTGTCAGCTGTGATCAGGACTCTGGATGTGGAGGGTTTGGGGCAGGATGAAATATTCTGATTTACACAATTTTACAAAATCCCCCCACCGCCGGCTAGCCGGCTCTGCAGAGAACAGGCTGTAGGGGGCAAGGGCAGAAACGGGGGTGGGGGTTAGGGGAAGGGTGAGGTAGGAGGTGACCACAATTACAGCTGAGAGGTGACGCTGGCACAGGCCAGGGGGTGGCAGTGGGACAGCGAGAAGCCCCAGATCCTGGATGTCTGCTGAAGGCAGATGATACAGGATTTTTTGGGGGACTGGATGAAGGTGTGAGAGAAAGAGAGGAGCCAGGGCTTTGGCCTCAGCGTCTGGAGGGGTGAAGCTGCCCTTTACTGAACTGGGATCACCGTGGGAGGAGCACATTTCAGAGGGATCAGAAGTCTGGTTTGGGACCTGTTCACTTGGGGAGGTCTAAGTGGAATCCCAGTGAAAATGCCCAGCGATGAGGCAGCCGGGTATTCAAGTTGGAGACCCAGGGAGAGGTGGATATAGAGATTTAACTGGGTGCTTGAGAGAGGACATTTAAAGCCAGGGACTGGATCAGGTAACTGAGGTCCTTGACTAAAGTGTGCACGGAGGAGACGTCTGAGGTCTTTCAAGAGTGTGGCCTGTTGTCCACATGGGCACTCAGAGGGCCTTAGCAGAGGAGTCACCAGCTGGTTCCCACGCCCCCCCCCCCCAACACACCTTCTCAGGGAGGGAGTCACAACAGGCCTGGGCTTGAATTCTGGCTCCACCACTCATGAGATTTTTGACCTCTTCCCGCCTCCGCTCATCTGTAGAATGGGATTATCAGTCCCTCACAGGGTTTGGAGAGGACCAAATGGAATAACACAATGTGCCTCTGGGGAGGCTGCCCTCCATACATGGCAGTTCCTCTTACCCCACTTCTAATGACAAATTTAAGTGGAAAGCATCACACAGATAAGCCTTTTCCAGATTCTAGTTCCAAAGATGTATCTGATCCTAGGAGTCCTGGGTGTATCCCAAACCCTCATCAACCACAATTCCATAACCTCTTTCAGCCAGGCACTCCATGCCATTTCTTTAAGATGCTTTTTATCCATTAATTCTGTAAATATTTACTGAGCTTTTCTACGCACCTGGGACTGAAAACTGGTAGGGTTAGCAACCTGGATTCCAAACCCTCCTCTGCCACTGAACACCTGTAGGACCCTGGACAAATGAATTAACTTCTTTAGGACTCAGTTTCTTCATCTGTGAAATCAGGGTAATACGGGCAGTTACCCCATTAGCATACCAGGCATACCCCGTAAGTAGGAAATGCTCGCTAACAGCCGTCATTGTTAGAGCTATAAAGAATCTGGGGCGGGAGGGGGGTGGTGGCAAATGCAAGGTGTAGGATTGGGGGGTGGGTGGAAACTGCCAGCTGCTCAGGGCCGGCCCTCCTCGCGCCCTCTCTCCAGGACGTGGTGACCTACTTCGTGAACCTGAGCCAGGCGAACGCGCAGGGGACTCCGCTCTGGGAGCTCGAGTACCGGCTGACCAAGGCCTACGGGGTGCCCGATGCAGGCGCCCGCTCCTTGCACGCGGCGCTGGGCCACATCGCCGACGATCCCGTGGCGCTGCAGCGCTACTACGTCTACAACTCGGTCGGCTACGACCGCGAGCCCTGCGACCAGGGCTGCCGCGCCGAGCACGTGTGCGCGCTGCGCGAGGTGGCCTTCGACGCGTACGCCGCCTGCCTGCGCGCCCCCGGCGCCGCGCCCGCGCCCGCGCCCGGGCTCGCGCTCCTGCTGGCGGCGCTGCTGGGCCTGCGCGCGCTACTCGCGCCCTGACCTCGGGCGCCCGCCGGCCCCTCCCCCGTGGAAACTTGCAGCCACCCTGGCTCGGCGTCCGCAGCAGGAACCCGCGTGGAGCAGCTGCCGGGGCAGTAAACGAAGCGCCGAAGACCTTCCCCGTCCCCAGCACATTTTTCTCCCCAAGTTTCCAACAAAACACAATGCTCCTCGAGCATCTCATTCTGTGCGTCTTCCCTTTTCATATGTTTCTTATGTTTACTGCGACTCCCGTAGAGTGATTGAACAGTTACTGAACAGAGTAAGATGAGCCACAGGGAAGATGCGCCTGAGGGATCCCCTGTCCTCGTCCGTCCCCCGACCCCCCGCCCTCGCCCGCACGCGAGGCACACTCGGTTTGCGAAGTCCCGCAATCGGGGTGCAGAACGGGCCTGTTTTGCAACAACGCGGACGCGAGGGATCGCGGTCCAACCCCGGGCGCTACTCCCTGAGCCACCGCCGTCGTCTCAGGCCTTCTCTTGCCTCAATTGCAAAGCGAGGCAATTAGACGGCTGCCGCGCTGTGGAAGGGCGGTGTGGCCGCGCCCGGCAGTCTGCGGGCCTAGCGGTCCTCGGGGCTCAGCGGGGCTGCATGCGGGTGCCCTGTGCAGGTTGCTGGGCCGCAGCCGGGGGCGGCCTTCCGGGACGCAGACGGACAGGGGCGTGTGGGGACCGCGGGCGCCGTCAGTCGCGGGGTCCGCGGGCCTTGCTCCTCCCCGGACGGGGCGGGACGGGGAAGTCCCGCCCAGGAGGCCTGGGCCCCGGGCGGCCCCTAAGCTTGCGCCCGCCTCCTTCCTGCCGTGGCGACCCCGGGCGGGGAGGGCGGGTCCGAGCTTAGAGGAGAAGGTACGCGAGAGGCTGGCGGGTCATGCCCTGGTTACCCCGCGCCGCGCTCCTCTGGGACGTGGTCCTGGGCTTTTTGGGTACCGCCGCCTTCCTGATCGACCTGGGCGCCGACCTGTGGGCCGCGGGCCAGTATGTGCTCAGCGGCCGCTACCTGTGGGCCGCGCTGGTGCTGGCGCTGCTGGGCCTCGCCTCGGTCGCGCTGCAGCTCTTCAGCTGGGTTTGGCTGCGAGCCGACCCCGCCGGCTTGCACGCGCCGCAGCCCCAGGGCCGCTGCCTGGCGCTGCTGCACCTCGTGCAGCTGGGCTACCTGTACAGGTGAGCACCACGCCCTCGGAAGGGGGATCGGGGCGGAGCCCGCGGCCCCTGCAGCCGCGCCACTAGCCCCGGGGGGAGCCCTGACACCGGGGAGGGGTGGGAAGGAGAAGCTCGGGACCCAGGAGAGGAAGCTAAGCCCTTGTGGGGACTTCTGCTTACAGGTGAGCTCCCCGCCCCTAAAGAAAGAGGGGCCGGCTGACCGGCCCTCAGAACCCAGCTACCCTACCCTCCCTGGCACTAGGGAAGAGACTGAAGCCCAGAGAAGAAAAGGAGGCACATGATTTGGAGTCAGACCTATCTCGGCTCCAGTCCTAGCTAATTTACCATCTGTGGCCTCATCCCTGCCTCAGTTTCCTCCTCTGTAAACTGGCGACAGGAGTGTAGACACAGGTCTGGCCGGCTGGCCTGTTGTGGGGAGGGAAGGCAAGAGCCCAGTGTGCCTCGCTTGGTGCTCTGGGCTCTTGGTGGACTCTAGTGTAACAGCCGACCCCTGACCGGTTCCATACAAAAAATGTTCTTTTTTGTTGTGGGTGGGGCCTTCCTTGGGCAAGTCCCTTGAGCCCTCCAGGTCTCAGTTTACTCATTGTTCCAGTGGGGATGGTTGTAGCACCTGCTTCTGTTTGGTAGGGATTAAAAGAAATAAGGGATTGAGTTGCTTCGGCGCAGAGTAAGCCTTCAACAAATGTCAGCCAGCTTGATTACCTGGGTCACTGGGGAGCATCGGCAGCCCCGACCCTCAGAGCAGGGCTTGTCCTCTCAAGCCCTCTTTCCCAGTTTCCTTCTCCCTGCCCCACCCTCTGGTCCCCAGAGCAAGCAAGAGCGCAGCGATGGGGTCTGACTCAGCCCTGTCCCCTGAGCCAGCCGGGGCTGGGCAGAGGCTGGGTTCCAGAAAGTCTGGGTGGGTGGTACTCTTCAGAGCCACAGGGCCCGCTGGAGATGAAGAAGCTGAAACCAAGGGATGAGAGTCTGACGGTGGAGTCAGGATACGCTGTGGTCTGGGTTGGGATGGGGCGGCTGGAGCCAAAATCTGCTCTTGAATCCATTTTGCAGGTTCTCTGCAGATCTTGCTTTGACAAAGCTGCATTGAGTCTCCAGGAGGGGACAAGAGGAGCTTTGAATATTGCGGTTTTGCCTGAGGGACTGCAAGGGCCTCCTTAAAATGCCGGGTTGGGCAGAAGGAGAGCAATTGTTAGAGTCCTGGCGGGCTCGAGGAGCCCTGAATCCATAACTGTGTCATGCATCCTCTCTCGTCCCATTTCTTTCTTTGTTTTCTTTTCTTTTTTTTTTTTTTTAAGATTTTATTTATTTATTTGACAGACAGAGATCACAAGTAGGCAGAGAGGCAAGCAGAGAGAGAGGGGGAAGCAGGCTCCCCGCTGAGCAGAGAGTGCGGGTGGGGGGTGGGTGGGGCCGATGTGGGGCTCAATCCCAGCCAGGACCCTGGGATCACAACCTGAGCCGAAGGCAGAGGCTTAACCCACTGAGCCACCCAGGCACCCCTCTCGTCCCATTTCTGCTGAGCAGGAGGCAGACAGCCTTTACTGAACCTTGGTTTTGAAAATGGGGTGTCTGTTCCTGTCTTTGGACTGAGGCAGAGGCCTTAGGGGACTGGGGCAGAGGCTCCTGCTGAGGGAGAGCCCCAACCTGGGCCTGCCACCCCTGCTCCTTAATGTGCTGTCAAGTCCATCCAGGGGAAGTTGACTGTAAATATCTGGTGAATGACTTGGCTCTGAGGGAATGGGCTCACCTCCCAGTGGCCAACTGAGGTCAGTTCCGGGTGGGGGAAATCGTGGTTCACGTTCCACTACTCCCCACGTGCCGACGGGTCACCCAGGCCTGACTATCTAACCTTTGGACTCCCTTAACTCTGTGTCTGTTTCCATGCCCATCACTCCGGACAATTCTCTTAAATGAACCTGTCCTTCCCGTCTAACCCCTCCTCCCCTTCCACTCCTTCATAGCCAGAGAGATCTTCCTACAGCACAATCTGACCTATGTTGCCTGTGCTCAGGAACTCTTGGTGGCTCCCCTTCCCCCACAGGGTCCTAAGAAAATTTTAGGCTTTCTAAAAAAAAATTGAGAACTGTCACCTGGGGGCAATTTCATAGCATGCCTTTGAAATTCACACAGTTTTGGGTTCCAAATCCTGTTTCTACCATTCCTTAGCTCTTTGGTCTTGTGTCCCCATCTGTCAAGTGGGGATGTTGTAAGGGGGAAATGGGACAGGGTTTGGGATGACCCAGGGACATCCTGGCCAGTCCGAGCGGTGGCAGTTGGTACCCATCCCCATTCTACGATGAAAGAGTTGGGTGAGGTTAAGTCACTTGTGCCCAAGGCCCCGCAGCATGTGAGTGAGGAGCTAGGATTAGAGCCCGCCTCCATCTACACAGTGGGAGAGGAGAGGGGGAACACAGCGCACACTAACCTGGCCCCTGGGGGCCTCCGGACCCACCCTGCCTAGGTGTGTGCAGGGGCTGCAGCAAGGGCTCCTGGTGTGGCAGCAGGAGGCGCCCTCTGAGTTTGACCTGGCTTATGCTGACTTCCTGACCCTGGACATCAGCATGCTGCGGCTCTTCGAGACCTTCTTGGAGACGACGCCACAGCTCACGCTGGTGCTGGCCATCGTGTTGCAGAGCGGCCGGGCCGAGCCCTACCAGTGTGAGTGATGGGCCGAGGGCCGGTCCCCCCTTTACGGTGTGGGGGAGCTGCTGACAAATGTCAGGACGGTTTTCATTCTTTTCTAAAGGCTGCTTGGAAAATAAGAGGATGTCCCTTAGGCAGGTGTGCGTTCAATCTGGAAGTGACTCCTTAGCCTTCTGAGTGAGGACCAGTGACTAGTGCGGCGGCCGTGGGGGTTGAGGGGCTGCCGTCAGGCCAGCGCCGTGCAGAGCACTTTGCCAACCACGCTGCTCCCACGCACAGCGGCCCTAGGGGCTGGCGCTGGCTCCGTCCACTGGACACGAGAGGAACGAGGTGCAGAGGTGAAGGCATCTGGACCAGGGCACACAGCACTCCGGGGCACACACTTCTGTTTGAGGGCTGTGGGTGTCTAGGATCGGGGCCACTATGGGGACAGTCTCCACTGCCTGCAGGGGAGGCGGGGAGCGAGGGAAGAGACAGATTTTCCTTTCTACTTAGCGAACATTTCTGTCAGTGGCTCTTACGTGCCAGGTACGGGGCTGCTGGGGACCCCAAGGGAGCAGAATGTCTTGTACCCTGAAGGAGCTCAGAGACAAGGCAATAGAGAAAGACTGTGTGCTAAGACCCCAGAGGGAAGTGGGTGAGGTGTACCGGGTCACCTGCGGGGTGGGGTGGGGTCAGGATGGGTGACTCTAGCTCCCGGGGCTCGTGCTCCTGGCCTACCCAGTATCGTGGGCTGAGATTGTCCAGGTCAGTGAATGCAGCATGCTGGGCGAACTGGGAGGATAGCAGCCGGGCCAAGACCTCCT
The DNA here is from genome assembly GCF_963455335.1 of Martes martes. NCBI lineage: Eukaryota > Metazoa > Chordata > Mammalia > Carnivora > Mustelidae > Martes > Martes martes. Next base: position 170,851,141 of record NC_137891.1, on the reverse strand, counting down.
GTGCGGTAGAAGGGCCATTGCCCCAGATCTGCTTGCAGGGTCGGGGTGGCTTCCTGGTCCACAACAGGTGCCCAGTAAACATCTGGACTGGGAAAGGGCCGGGGAGTGAGCATTCTAGAGGCCCTCCAGTGCTGCCTGGTGCTCGTAGTCCAGGGTGGGCAACCAAGAGGTGGGAGAGGATCTCCACCCTAGATTGCTAGCGTTGGAGAATCAAGGTGAAGACCCAGTGTGAGTCGGGACGTTCTATGTGTGTGGCAGGGCTGGCTCTCCTGGCCTGGAGGGCGGCTTCCGCCACAGCCCGGTTGCCACCCAGGGAAGTTCCTGCTTCCGTTTTCAAGACTGCAGACAGGGAACCGGCATTACTGATTTTCAGTGCCCAGAAAGGATTGGGCTCTTCTGGGAAAGGAAGGGTTACAGGGCCCGAGCAGATGCTCAGGGTGTGGCCAGGGCCCCGGGGCCTCAGATGCTGGGTGACACGGGTGCAGATGAGGGTGTGTAAGTCACACAGCCCTCCCGGCTCCAATCCCGGAAGTCTCTCGCCCCGGCAGCATCTGAAAAGTTAAGCCTTGCGGCGAAGGGCAGACGCCATGCTCAGACCCTTGGTCCATTTTTGGTTGTTTGAAGGGACGTTCTCTAGCTGTAGTTTCCCTTCAGCCATCAGGGGCTCTCACACCCACCTCGGGGTGGCCGTGGGGCCTGGTGGAATGCGTGGCCTCTAGGGGGTGCCAGGCAGGCTCACCCGTTCCCGCTTCCTCTCCACAGGGGTCAGCATCGGCACGTCCTTTGTGGGCATCTCGTGGGCGCTGCTCGACTACCACCGGGCCTTGCGCACCTGCCTCCCCTCCAAGTCGCCGCTGGGGCTGGGCTCCTCTGTGGTCTACTTCCTGTGGAACCTGCTGCTGCTGTGGCCCCGGGTCCTGGCCGTGGCCCTCTTCTCCGCTCTCTTCCCCCACTCCGTGGCCCTGCACTTCCTGGGCCTGTGGCTGGTGCTGCTCCTGTGGGTCTGGCTGCAGGGCACGGACTTCATGCCAGATGCCCGCTCCGAGTGGCTGTACCGGGCCACCGTGGCCACCATTCTCTATTTCTCCTGGTTCAACGTGGCCGAGGGCCGTACCCGGGGCCGCGCCACCATCCACCTGGTGTTCCTCCTGAGCGACAGCATCCTCATGGCAGTCACCTGGTCGACTCACACCAGCTGGCTGCCCAGCGGGATCCCACTGCATGTGTTGGTGCCCGCAAGCGGCCTCTGCTTCCTTCTGGGCCTGGCTCTGCGGCTCGCCTACTACCGCTGGCTGCACCCGAGCTGCCGCTGGGAGCCTGACCGGGTGGATGGGACCCGGGGCTTCCGCTCCCTCGAGGGCCTTCAGCTGCCTCACAACAGCCGCATGACCCGGTTGGCGCAGAACTTCTTCCCTAGGGTTAGGGAGGAGGAGGCTGCTTTGCCACAGAAAGAAGAGGTGAATGGGGTCCTTTGAGGTGAGGCCAGACCCAGCAGGCCCAGAATGGATGGACTCAACTGGTAGAATCCAGAGGATAAGCTAATGATGCTGCTATCGGCCTTGATTCCCTCCAGAAGCACCCGATGCCCGATGTGCCAGGCCCTGGAGACCCGGGTTGAGTAAAGACTCAGGCCTGCCTTTGAGGCCGAGAACAAGATGTGAACAGCTGGGCCCTGGAGAGTCAGGGTCTCCAGTTACATACAAGACACTATGGAAGGAAAGAAGAGACCCCCCCCTTCCCCACCAACCGGTAGAGTTGGTACCCCAGAGCTCTGAGAGATGGTATTTCCGCCTCCCTGGCCATCTCCAAAATCATTGGTGGAGGTGCTGTCCCACGGCTTGGTTCCCTGATCCTGGGCTACAAGGCCCAGGATCTCCAGGTTGTGTTCAGAATTCTTCCTCTCTGCCTTACCTGTCATTCTGGTCATCCAACAGATGTTTACTGAGAGCCTTGTCTGTGGCAGGAATATTCTGTCCTTGGAGTCTGGAACAAGACTACCCTCTCTAGCTACTCCTGAGTGGGTGGTCATGCTGGAAGCCAGGGATGTCCAGCTAGTGGCCCCATCCGCCTCCCCAAGGCCTCAGTGCAGCCAGCCCAGCCTCTGGCCCTGCTCTCAAGTGGCCACCTTTCAGCCAAGTGCTTGTGACCCTGTGGTCTGGGCCATGGCTCAGCCTGTTGAGTATTTTTCTACTTTAGGCAGTACACTTTCTACCTCAGAGTCTATGAGAGAGGAAGAGAACGTGCATCCATACTTGTCTATGCAAGTGAAGGACATGTATGTGGTGTTTTTGTTTAACAGTATTATTAGATTATTATTAAAACCTCACAAAACCCTCCAACCTAGTTGTGTCATTAAATCTACAGAGTTCAAAGACACCTGGAAAGAAGGGTCAGGGACATGAAGTCCACCCTTCAAATTGGTAAGGGCCCTGGGACCAGAGAAAAGGGAAGGTCTCAGCCTTGTTTTCCAACTTTTGGGATCTGGTGAGCCGTTGTAGGGTTGATTACCGCCAGGTGGGCATCAGAACCCAGATCTGGAGCCACTCGGGTGTGTGCTGTTAACCAGCTTTGCTGCTGGGCCTGGCAGGAGGAGCCACAAACACGTCTGGAACCAGGAAGTGAAACCTAGAGCCCCGGGGAGGAATGGTACATGTGCTGGGAGTGCAGTGGAGGGGTGTGGATGTGGGCTGCGGGACCAGAGCAACTTCTGTTGCCCTGGAAGATACGTGGTTTGGGGAAACCAGGGAACAGGAAAAGGGCACTGGAGACAGAAGAAAAAGGTGCAGTCATCCGTGTAGGGGAGAAACAACAGAATAGGTAAAACTGTCTGAGCTAGTGTAAAAGATAAAGTAGGGAAGGGTACAGGGAGAGGGTGAATGCGTGTTGTGGGTGGGAGTTCCAGTTCTGTGTAGCATGGCCTGGGAAGGCCTCCCTGAGAACCTGATTCAGCCCTAAAGGGGGGAGGGTGAGATCAGCAGGGCCTGGCAGGAGGCTTTGGCAGCTGTGCTGGCCTGGGGCCAAGGATGATAGAGATGGGCGGGTAGGGGAGGGAGCCCTGGGGAGATGATGCTGGTGATTTTTGAGTAGAAGGATAAGGCCAGAAGGATCTCCAGGATCATCCTGTCCAGTGATTTCCAGACTTGAATTTCATGGACCAGTAAAATGGCCAACATGGCTGCTGACTTAATTTTAACAAAAAAAGGCAGTAAAAACTACCATTTATTATTATCTTCATCATCTCTTAATAAGATATAATGGCCTTAGAAAAAGGATTTTTTTCTCCAACTGGGTTTTTTTTAAATTAATTGAGGTATAATTGACATACAATATTATAAAAGGACCATTCTTTTAATTGAATACATTTAAACACCCATAAACACATCCGTAAGTGAAATTATTATAGTTTCTCTCAAGTCACTGAGAATATCAAGGGTTGAGAACCCAGAGGGTAGGCTTAGTGCCCAACCTAGCTTTGGACACAGGCTCTAAAGATTTCACTAAAACATTGGTACTGTTTACTTTTCCAAGCTTCCTGTCATATGTAGAGATTAGGTTCAGGGGAGATGCCATATATGCCCAAGCAGAAGACAGTGTTTTAGGCAATTCCCTACTTTCCTGAGAAAAATCCCCAAGATGTGTATTCTTAATGTTTTGGCTAAACTCTCATCTGTAATCGCTAAATGAAATTGTAAAATGATGGTAATACGTAATTAAATTGAAATAACATACAAGGTATACCACCTAAAATCTGTGGAACGAAGCAGTCACTTCATTTGTATATACAGTTCATAGAATCAAGAGTTTTAAAAAGATGGCAGTGACATGATTTGCAATTAGAAATTTCCTTCAAGATCCCATCAAGAATTTCTTTTAAAGGTCAAGAAACTTGTTTTTGAAGAATAAAACCACCCTGAATTACTAATTTTTACCTGCCAACCGAAGGTTTTTGAGAAATGCGCAGATGTTACACTTACTATAGGGGAGGTGGGAGAGGTTTACTCCAAGGCTTGAAAAGCAAATAATACTCCAGTATTTGTACTTACGACCAAGTTAAAGATGTAACAAGTCTACTTCAGCTATGATGTGGTTCAAAATACATACCTTCTGATTAAAAAATTTAATGCCTAGAATACAAGGCAACCCCCTTTTCTAAGAGGGAATTAATTTGGAAAAAAAAAATACATCTTACAGTCTGACACGTGGTACTTGGAAACTAGCCCGAATTCTGGCCTCCTTCATTGCAATAAAAGGCAAAGGGATTCTTAAATGTTTTCCAGACCAGTGAGGCACAGTCAGACCCAAATCTGAAGAAACGAAATGAGCAAAAGTAGTTGATGTGACAGGAAATGAGGCCAAATCAAGCGAGGTTTGATATCAGATTGTCAGTTTTATTGCTTTTGCATGTTAAGCTCATCACAGCAATGTATTGATTTCTCTTTAATAATTAAATTTCAGCACAATTTGACAGCAAATGAAACCTCTTACCATTCCAGTCCTAAACTTTAAAAAGCAGTAGATTTTAGAAACAATTAAGAAATAAACTTTCCCCTTGCAAGTTATTTTAAAATATTATTTTATTTCCCCATGTACATTTGTTTATCCAAAATGGTTAGTCTTTATTTTTGATGAAATTAATGACTGGATTATTGAAGGGTGCCAGCTTTCTAATGAGCTCTTCAGGTTTTTTTTATGAAGCCCTACTCAGAAGCCTACTTAGCTGGGCAACTGGGCTGATCCTACTCAGAAAAGACACAGGAGCAAACTGTACAGAAAATAAAAACTTTATTTTTTCAAGTTTATAAGATAGTTCCCATTACATATAACATTATGGTCAAGGACTCTACACAGCCACGAATGCCCGCAGTCACATAAATATATCCGATCCACTCAATGCCTTTTCCTGCTAAATGAGGCATCTGAAGTCCAGAGGGTTATGTTTTGAGTAGAAGCTGTCCTTAATGAGATGGCTCCCGTCAGTGCATTAGGGACTAGCCACGGAGCCTTGCTTGCTGGAGCGGTCTAAATCGGAGGAGAGGAAGGGACAGAGAGGACCTGCAAGTTGGGGATGGGACAGAACTAGATTTTTCTCTCATAGTTTAAGATATTTTAGAATCCCAGAATTCAGATTTGGCTTCTTTATAAGTGAGAATATTTGGGGAGTTCCAAGTTTTGGATGAAAAAGGAAGCCAATGAAAAAGGTGGTAAGAAGTAGAAGCCTGCTTAAGAAGGCCCCTGTCCCCCTTCTACAGGAAGGAGGAGAGGAAGGCCCCCGGCTCTCCGCCCTTGGCTTAGACCGTCATTCTCCCAGGAAGAGAAAGAACATGGCCCCGCCCCTCCCCGCCTCTGCCCCGTGGTTCAGTGGCACCGACACCCATTCGACACCCATTCGACACCCATTCAACGTAGCGAATGTCTAGATGCTCCACGTGCTGCAGCCAGAGTTTGTCAATCAGATTCTACCTGGAGCTTGAAAAGTAAGTTTGTATAAACTGTGGACAAACTGCGGTACAAGTCTCCTGGGACACTAGCTTTGCCCCTCAACTTGCAGAGCAGAAGACAGGAACATCCCAAACCAAATAAAAGCCCAAACAGGCACTGAAGTCTGGAACAGGCATCTATTCTCCCGGACACCACCAGCCGCCCCAGGGGCATTGGACAGGGTGATGCTAAGGCACAGTCAGTTTTACATTCGAAAGTCAAGCCACCTCTTAAACCCAGGACACATCTGACAACTCCAGATCCCGCACTAGAGACAGTCCTCACCATGAGACGTGCAGACCCATCCGGCAGAACCCACAGTGCCTGGCTAGGAGAAAGACTCATCATGTGGGTAACTTCATGGGGACACTTTCTAGTAAAGAGGGCTTCCCCGTGAAGAAATGACCCATGGTATCCTTTTGCCCTCAACTTCCAAGAGTGTTACCCACTTACTTTCCTTTCCAGATCTTTGTGCTGGGGAGGAAGAAAACACAGAGTCAAAGAATGCTGTGTTCCCTGCACAACTCATTTTGGCAAAGAGGAATCGAGAAGCTCTCGTTTTCCTTAATGGGGGCAGCAACAACCAGAAGAAAGCAGAGGTGCTCTGCTCGGTAGAGCTTCCTCACTTCTCTTAGCCAATTCCAAGTTCCTTTTGCAAAGACCCAGGCTAGGCAGTCAGGGGGGCGGTGCGGGAAACACCATTGAAAGAGGAGTCTAACTCCTAGGGAGAGAGAGCTTCTCCCAAAAGGCAGGGAGAGGGAAGTGTTTGTGTGTGGCCCTGTGTGCATGACGGGGGGGACCACTGCACAGCCTCACAAGCCTGACATGCAGCACCAATCAGGTGGCCTCTGTCCAGCTCAGGGAACCCATAGTTATACTGCTAGTAGGGGGAGAGCTTGGGGCCTGGAAGAAAGGCCCATTACAGAGCTTTCTAAGATCGATTATCAAGCAAGGCAGAGCAGCATGTGGACAACTATGTTCTACACAGACCGTGGAAGGCTGTCCTCCGACTACACGCCTCATCTCTTCCCCACCTGTGAAGAGACGAGGTCGGAGAGACAGCTAAGTAATGAGCACTGACCTCAGCTCCTTCCCCAAACCTGTGAGGAATGGAGCACTTTCTCAATCCGTTCTGAAGGAATGTGTCTATCAGCCTTTCTCTGCTGCCATTTGGTGGCCTGGCATCAGGAGGAGCCTAGCCCCTCAGTGCCGCAACATCTCCAGAAATGGACACACACAATCTCTGGGGGCGAGCGATTACAGCTGGGGGTGGTCAAGGGACGCGTCCTCCTGAGGACCCAGACTGCACGCCTGAGGGGCTGACATGATCACCTCTCCAGGCAGCCCGGGAGAGGCTCAACTTCCTGAGCGCTAGGAAGTGTATCCTGCCCGAGCAGGGGCCCACATTCGTCTTGGAGGGATGGAGCATCCGCAAACACACCTGGGCTCTAAGGCTGGGATTAGCTGCCGGGCACCCACCAATCTTCCTAGAGGTCAGGGTGACAGATGTTTCTGCATATAGCCCCGGGTTAAATTTTCAGGCATGGAGTAGGGTCCCAGCACCCTCATTTAAATCAGGGAAGTCTTTCTGGCCTTCTGGTTTCCCATTTTAGAATGGGATTTGAGAAGCAGAAAGGGTGTTCCATGGGAAAAGTGGGTTTTGATCACAGCAATCTGTTCTTCGGTTTCAGGCAAGAGATTTGGGTAAATACATGCCCAAAATACCTTTCTTGGCTTAAGGGCTTCAAAGGAAGTCAAATGTAGTTACGAGTCTGTTCTTAGGCTTGATTTAACTTCTTGGGTCCAAAGCTGAGGGACTGGCCAGAGCTGCATGGAGGCGGATGTGAGGTACAGAGGGCAGGGCAGGGCAGGGGCAAGAGTCTAGCACTGGTGACGAAGAAGGAAGAGAAGGCTGGAGGGGTGAGCCTCTGCTGGGGAAGGGTGCTTCTCTGCCGGGGGAGAAGGTGGAATCTTCTTGTTTCGATAGCCAAAGAAGCAGAAATTCCTACGAAGCCTTAGTCCTTTCCCCCCTGCTGGGAGGTAAGCCCTCTGGGACCTAGTCTTTGAATAAAAGTCAAGCTGAAGGTTTGGAATTTACGTCTTAAGAGAGGGAGTTTCTAGGATTGTGCCATCTGGTTGAAGGGGAACAGGGACTGGAGAGGGGACTAAGGCTTCTAGGATGGGAAATTCCAAAGTCTCAAGGTTATCAGTGTCCAGTGCCCCACGGTTCAGCAAACTAGGAGATGGAAGAACGGGAAGGAAACCGCCCGAGAGCGGACCACCGGAGCAGCTGAAGGAGGTGCTACTGTCACAGAGAGGTATTTTAGATATTTCCATTGCTGTTTTCCAAGGAAACTTTACACACCCCTTTCTTGTTAGAAAAAGAAAGGAGGGAAAACCTGCTTCAGAGACCAGACCCTTAACTATAAAAATAACATATACATTCCCTGGGAATACGTTCTAGAGCTAAGGAGATTACAAAGACCGCAAGAGATGGTATCACAAACGTCTGACACATGTATCCTGTTCCCGCAAATTCAGAGCAGTTCTCAAACCGGGCACGATCTAAGAGTGCAACCCTGCCCCAAGAATTGCCTTTTCTTTTCTTCATTTTTTGAAACAAAATAAAACGAAACAAAACCCGGAAGAATTAAAAGCACTGTCGCTGCGGTGAGTCTACTGTCCTCTCCATCCCACCGTCTCCTGCCTCTGCACGAGGGTGAACATGGGGCCGCAGCTCACTCTTAGCAAAAATAAGCTTCGTCCCTTGCAGCTGTTGGTTCTGATTGTGTTCTCGCCAGCATTCCATGGAGAAATAGAGAGAGACACACACAGAGACAGAGACAGAAAGGGAGACAGAGACACAGAGAGAGAGAGAGAGTTCCCAGATGGTTCTGGTCTCTAGCTCCTTTCAGGAGGGAGAAGGAGCTCACGGGGAAGGGTCTTCATTCCAGTTCTCAGAGAAAATCAAGCTCCAAAGCCTGGTGGAGGGACACTAGATCTCCATGGTTGGTGATTCTCCAGAAAGGCATGTTGTGCTGGAAGAGAGGGGGACAGTTCATAGCAGATTAACCCAACTTCTTTCGGGAGCTTATATTTACCTCTGTACCTCTTCCTCTCCCCAAGACACTTGGTAACACTCTCTTCTCCTGCCCACCTAACTGGACTGTTATAAGGATCAAGTAAGTCATATGTATAAGGACTTTGTACACTACACGACACTTCACAAATGTGAGAGATTTTTGCCAGGTCTTTCGTGGTAACTGTGCTTTTATGACACATCCTTGTTCTAGCCATTATACAGGGTCCTCAGGATCAAATAAAATGACCCTTGTGAGAAATTACTATTAATCTATCACATTTTCTTACAGATGGTTAGTTTTGTGTAAATTTCAGACAAAGTTTCTCTACGTTTCAACAAAGCGCAAATCTTGTTCACGACTGAGATGCAGAATACACAGATCTAAGAAGTAATAATCCCATTTACCACGTTGTCAAAATCATGTCCAGAATACCGTGTGCTGTTGCGGAAACCACGTTTTAAAGAAGGAATCTGAAAAAATCCAAGTGTGGGAGACCATATTCTGTGAAGCTGAAGGGGGTTAGTCTTACTGATCGTTTTGCTCTAACTGGTTGCAAGTTACCCGAAATACCGAAGTCTTAGAGCAGTTCTTTTGGCAGTAAGCTCAGTGTTTTTCAAGCATGCTGCTCACACGTATTTAAACGGCTTCTCATATACAGAACAGGAAACAGACTTGTTACGTCGTACTCAGGACTCAGACCAGAATGTGAAAGTTAGAGATACAAGTTTTGGTTCAGTGGGAGGAGGAACATCCTAACAGTTTGGATGACCCCACAGTAGAACAGGACACACAGGCAGCGGTCTCCCCATCCTTGGGTTTATTCAAACAAGGACTAGAAAGTCCTCTGGGAAAGGGGCTGCAAAAAAGGTCCCTCACAGTGTAGAAGCTGAAATGGATAGAGCTCTAAGGCGTCTTCCAACGGGTACATGCTACGGTAGGTGATCACAGGCAGCAGCTGAGAGGCGCCTACTCTGCTAATGACGTCATCCTTTATCTCCCCGACTCCCTTCCTCAAACCAAGTAGCACTGTTGCCTCCATCCACTAGTGTCTTCTCTCCCCCAGAGGGCAACAAGCACTTCAAAACCAAAGCCTCAAAGATAACACGTGAAAAAAAAGATAAAGGTCCTTGAATTGCTACATAAAATAGTGAATGAAAACGTAATGAGGTAATAATGCCACCCGATTAGCAATCTCACAGTTTATTAATAGTTGAAGTTTTTACATTAACTGGATGAAGAAAACCAGGACAGCTGGTCCTAGCTGGCAAACCTCCGCCTCCAAACGTAAGAAACAGAGTTGCTGGAAGGAAACTAGGGCATAGACAAAGAACTTCTGTAGATCCATTTAATAAAGGCAGATGAGGAAACTCCAAGAGGAAAAGTAAACTGTCCAAAGTCACACAGCTAATCAAGGCAGGAGAGCTGACCCAAATTAATTTTAGATTCCACAGTCAAGACTCCTTCATCTACGGTTTCCTGTAGTGAGATGAGGTGGCCTGGAGTTGGGACCTGCACAGTGAGGAGGTTAACAGCAGAACAGCATTTTCTGGGCTCAAAGATAGGAAGGACTTCATCTGAACAAATTTCACTGACTTTCTGAGACTCTAAAGCTTGGAAAAGTCAGACCGATTCACCTTTTTGTAATGAAGTCTCAAGTTCTTGGGATGAAGATGGAAGATGGGGGCCCATATCTGGTTTAATGATGGAGGGCCCTACAGCAGGGCTCAAAGATTTTAAAATTTCCGAGTGGCAGGGAGGAGGGGGGAAAGGAAAGATCCAATACCTTTCAGGGAAAACCCTATTTGGGGGAAAAATGAACATCTTTCTTCTAAAAAAAATAGGACAGAGTAGAGAAAACACTATAAATGCTCAAGACTGCTACGATTTCTGACTTTTACCATTCTTCTAATTACTTGATGCGTTCCCACAGGGACTATTCTCTTTACCATGGTTACCTGTTTGGCTGCTATTTCTTCATCTCGTCCGTCTCCAATCACTACATATGTGACTTTCTTTCCAAACCTAGACACAATTCTCTCGAAGCAGCTCTCCTTACCTGATGAGAAAAAGAAATTTCCCATTAGGACATTCCCCCTACCTTTTCTCAACACCAAAGAAAAGAGCTGCTGCTGGTTCACCTGCCTAGGCTTAGACAAAACAAGTGACAGCCCATGTAATTTGTTCGGTGGGGAGTGGGGGTGGCAGCTCCAGATCCAGCAGGCCTGCTGCCCAAAGAGTGTGGAACTGTGCTATTAAGACAAGACTTTCTAAGCATTGTGCTTTTTAGGTTCTTATTTTAATAAGCGTGGGTGTTTGTTTTTTTTTCTTTTTTAAGTAGGCCCACACCCAGTGGAGGCTTGAACTCCTAATCATGAGATCAAGATCTGAGCTGAGGGGCGCCTGGGTGGCTCAGTGGGTTAAAGCCTCTGCCTTCAGCTTAGGTCATGATCCCAGGGTCCTGGGATCGAGCCCTGCCATCGGGCTCTCTGCTCAGCGGGGAGCCTGCCTACTCCCCCCCCCCCCCGCCACCGGTCTCTGCCTACTTGTGATCTGTGAAATAAATAAATAAAATCTTTAAAAAAAAAAAAAAAGATCTGAGCTGAGATCAAGAGTTGGAAGCTTAACTGCCAGTCACCCAGGTGCCCCTTAGTGTGGGGAATTTTTATAAATGGAAAGCAATGGTGTCTAGGCAGTGTGAAAGCTAGGATACCACCTCCCTACTTTATAGCTTACAAAGGTAATTCCTTTAATGAACTCTCAAAATAATCTAGTGAGATGAGTACAATTCCCTATTGTAAAAATGAAAATGGGATTGAAAGGATTAGTTACTTGTCTCAGATAACAAACAAGCTAGTAGCTACACTCTGGGCTCCAGGATCCAACCTAGGCTGTGGCTATCTTGCCATGATGAAAGGATAATTTCGGAGGGAAACTGGTTTAGTGTAGGGAAAAAAAGTGGAAGCATAAGGTCCTGATTTTTTATTAGTAACAAGAAACAGGCAAACAGCCATTTTCCTCCAATTCTTCATTTTCCAGAAACAGTCCTGGCTTGGGTCTTAGGTCTTTCACAGGAAGTAAGAGCCCCAGAGTACCAATGAATATGGCAGTAAATCAGACCAGAATATCTAGAATGTCACATCCAGAGTATCTATTGAATGCTGTAACTGCAACTGAGATAGTGGATCTCTGAAGTTGACTTTGGGAAAGGGTGATTCCAATCCACTGCAGACAGGTGAGAAACATGGCAGTGTATCAAAATTCAAATCCCATCTGGAACGCACCAGCAACTTGCACAGATGATACTGCTGTGGGAAAAGATACTTTATTAACATAAATAAAAGGGAAATTATTTCCCTTGCTCTTTCTTCACCATCTTATACTCTATTTCTCTGTTTCTGCCATCTTCTTCAGTTAAGCAAGGTCCTAACTCTGTTTCCTTCTTCATCCTGCTCCATTAACCTTCTCATCCTTTCTTCTTGCCAGATCCAGTGACTTAGCACCAGGGTTCCTGTGTGAATAAGAAAAAGGTGCCTCTTCTTCAAGGCACTTGACTGCCATCTGCTGGAAAGTTGTTGTAATAAATATATAAATACACGAATCTGCGACGACAACACGATAATCCACAAGAACCTATCCACCCATACCCAGAAGTCCTGCTTGGCACATCTCAGCAACCGCAAGTCTCTGAAATCCCTAGCTCAACTGGCACCTCAACCACATTGAGCGAGTCACCTGGACCAGACACCTAGTCCGCTTTGGGCTTCAGTCTCCCACTTGTCATAAAAAGCTTGGCTCAGGTGCACTTGGGTCCCTTTCAGTGCTAACATTTTACAATAGCATCGTCATGCCCGACATTCAAATCAGGCAGTGCAGTCAATGTCTGCAGAATATATGCATATTAATTTCATAAATGATTCAACAGATGACTAGTCCATGTCTTGAGCCCTAATTCAAATATTAAATAGTTCAACTAATAAATTCCTATTATGTTCGAAGTGTTGAAGAGTTGTTTGTCTAATTCCATGGCAAATATTACATCCCTATAAACTAAAACGACCTCTGCCAGACCCAATCTACTTTACGATCTATCTATGGAAAATAACCTTAAGTCAGTCAGATTTTAGACTTTTCCCCTAAGGCCTAACAAAGGGAATGTTTCGTATTTATTTACTTAAAAAATATTTTATTAAATCATTTGATAGAGAGAAAGGAGTGAGAGAGCACAAGCAGGGGGAGCAACACAGGGAGAGGGAGAAGCAGGCTGTCCACTGAGCAGGGAACCTGATGCAGGGCTCGATCCCTAGATCATGACCTGAGCAGAAGGTAGATGCCTAACCGACTGAGCCACCCAAGTACCCCAGGAATGTCTTATATTTAGAGGAGAAGGACATAAAAAGTTTTTCATTGTCATGGCATGTAATGGTCAAGGACGAAATACATTTAGGAATGTCTCCTCTAAAAGGATTACGAGACAGAGTTATTAACAGCTCACAGTGAAGAAGTAGCTACATTAAAAAAATGGCTCCCGTACCATTGGTAAATAAACTTCCTCCATTTTACACTCTGCAAACAATCCTGAAGATGAGCTTTCCATTCAGGAGGATATGACCAATGATCACTCAGCTTACCAAACGTCAAACAGCTGAATCTAACTGCAAAACCAACTAAGCCTTTGGAGAATATCAGGTTTCTGGGCTTCCCCTATCAAAAACACTTCTGAGATTTTCAGAAACAATTTTGAGAATTCTTTTTTAATATCCAAAGTAACAGAGTGGCCATTAAAAGAATCGTAACTCTGAAATCAAATATTTCTTCTCCTTGCTCCCATCTCACAAGCAAAGCCTCAAGTCTCTCACTGTAGTTACCAAGGTGCAAGGTACCCACCCACAGCTTTGCAAATGAGCTCTGGATGAAACGAGACTGAGAATAGTTACCAAATAAACACATGTATTGTCAGAGGGAACAGAATCATTCCCATTAATCTGATGAGACTTCGGGTGTCAGAACTCACTATAACAAGCACTACAGAATTTCTACCTTTCAGGAGTGAAAAGCTTAGTGCGTGCTCTGGGTTCTTATGAAACACAGAGTGAGGCAGTGGCCGCGAGAGCAAAACATGAAGGGGGGTGGGTTTCCCCCAATCCCTTGTAAATGAAATAATTCAACATACAGAAAAAGGAGAATAAAAATAAACTCCCGTATACCTACTGCTGCTCCATTTTTGTCGAATGTTGTAACACTTTCACTTGTTTTAGATAAAAAAAAGAATATGAGAAACTACAGATTTGATTTCCTGTATACCCGTTGACCCTTCCTTTCTCTGTGAGTATATATCCATAAACAATATATGGTATATGGTTGTGAACACTTCTGACCTTTAGATAAATGATACACACCTTACATATCTACCTGCACTGTTTCTGTGTTGAACATCATCTCCCATATTAGTCCTTAAGGATGTACGTACTTTTAGTTCATTCACTTTTTACTGCCATATAGCATCCCATTGTTTGGATACAGTGATTATTTTCTTTTCATGGACAGGTTCATAGAGTGGCTGTTTCCAATTGTATTCTATTATGAACAATGTGGCATCAAAAAAATCCTCACACGTCTCCTTGTGCACATGAAAATTACTCAAGGGCAGGGGTGGGCCAACTTTCTGTGTAAAGAGTCAGGCAGTAAATATTCCAGGCTTTGCTCTGTTACAACTACTGGACTCCGCTCCTACAGTGTGAAAGTAGCTATGGAAATGATCTGACATGGCTATGTTTCAATAAAACTTTACAAAAACAGGCAGTGGACAGAATCTGGCACATGGGTTATAGTCTGCAGAGCCTTGTACTAAAGTGTATTTATTTAAAAGTGGAGTTGCTTGATCATAGGGTTATGCACATCTCAAACCACTACACATCGTCAAACTATTCTCCAAGAAGGGCTATTATCCAGGGGTGCATCGCTGGCTCAGATGGTAGAGCATGCAACTCCTGATCTTGGGGTTGTGGGTTCAAGCCCCATGTTGGGTACAGAGATTACTTTAAAAATAAAATCTTAAATAAAAAGGCTATCTCCATTTTTAATCCCATATGCAGAGTTAAGTGTTCCCATTTCCTTGACAACTTTGGCACTGCCAGACTTAAATTCCTGTTAATCTGATAAATAGGAAATGCACCACACTTTAAGGACATCTGCATGTCCTTAATTGGTGAGGTTAAGGAACTTGCCACATGTTTAATGGTGTTCTGATTTTCCTCTTCTGCAAACTGTTCCAAGGTTTCTGCCTACTTTTCTAAAACATTGTTTGCTGCTTCATAATTTACAGTTCTTTACAGACTCTGTACACAAATTAACAAGTAAAAGAGTTGCAAGTTATCTTCTACCAGTCTGGTTTGTTTTGTCAACTTTATATTTTCACTCAGTATAAAATAGAGCATCATCCAATTAAAATGATCGTTTTGTTGTTGCTGTTTTTAAAACTGTTTTTTGGGACTTTTAAATAAGATCCTCTTCTACCTTAAGGCCATAGATACTATTCTGTATTTTTTTCTAAAAATTAAAGTTTTGCTCTCATGTTAAGTTGTTTTTGTTTTTTGGTTTTTTTTTTACCCACCTGGAACTTATTTCTGCAAATACCACAAAGAAGGAATACAATTCTGCTCTTCTCCTCATATGGTTAACCCAGTTACCCTCATACCAGGAAGTGAAGGTCAGTTCCATGAGGACAGAGGATTTTTGTCACTGCTGTATTCCTAGCACCTTCGCAGTGTGAGACACACAGGAGGCACCGCTATCATCCTTCCTCATCTAGTGAATCATTACCACTTGCATATAAACTTTGTATGAATTTCTCTTACATTCAAAAATTCTCTTGAGCCCATATAACCCCCACTTACTACTTCATTTCTTTGTCCTTCTTTATAATTGATCTAAAGTGTCATATGGTTACCATCTCCAGCTCTTCTCTTTCCAGTCTCTCTTAAGCCCATTCCAATTAGGTGTCACTCCCATCACTTTGCTCAAACTGCCTGTCAAGTTTATTAATGGCCTCCATGTAGCAATCGTATCCGACCCATTAGCAAAATCTGAGTCCAACACTCTCCCTTTGTCTTCTTCTAAGACACCATTCTCATTTTTCTTCCTACCTCACATACCTCTCCTTCTAACACTGCTGCTGGTTCCACCTTAAGATCCAAATATTTAAATATCAGAGGGACTCAGGGCTTAGTTCATAGACCTCTATTCTTCTGTCTGCATTCATTCCTATGACTTATCCAGTCATTTTTAATAACCGTACACACGAAGACTTCCCCATCTCCAGCCAGTACCTCTCCCTTGACTTCCAGATTCAGATATCCAACTGCCTACCTGACATCTCCACGTGGTTATCTAAGAATTATTTCAAACGTAGCATCTAAAACTAGACCCTTAATCTTTCTTACCACGGCCTTCTCCATCTCAGTAAATGGCATCTTCGTCCTTTCAGCTGCTTTAGGCCAAAATCCTTGGACTCTTCCTTAACTTCTTTTTCTTTCACACCCCATATCCAAATTACTAGCAATGCCTGTCAAAATAATGCCTTCATAATATATCCTATATATATCACAGACATATCTATCATCATATATGACTACGTCCCCACCTCCATTACTACTACCTTGTTTCAAGCCATCCAGGATCTCATGCTGTATTGTTAGAATAACCTCCCAATTTGCCTCTTAGCTATCCTCCTCAAGCTCCTACACAAATCCTGTTTAATGAGCAAGTCATTTCTTGTCAGTCTTCTGCTCAAAACCTAAAAATAGCATTTCATTGGAATAAAAGTTGAAGTCTTTAAAATAATCTACAAGGCCCTGCAGGCTCTCCCCACCCTCTCCGTTGCTCTCTCGTGACTTTATTTCCCAACACTCTTCCTTCCCTGCTCTGCCCTGAACACACCTCCAACCTCTTCCACCGGCTGTTCCCTCTCCTCAGCATGCTCTTTCTCCAGGTGAAGGCTAATGGCTAACTCCTTCACTTCTGTTAGGTCTCTGCTTGACTTTTCAAAAAAAGGAAGGAATGAAGGAAGGAAGGAAGGAAAGGAGGGAGGGAAGGAGAGAGGGAAAGAGAGAAAGAGAAAGCTTTTCCTTGAGGCACACCTAACTACCCTATTTGAAACATGGCCTTCTTTTCCAAACTGATTTTTAGCTATAGCACTTACCTCCATCTGATGTATGTGGTTTGTTTTCCTTAACTTACTTGTTTACTAACTACTTCTTCCCACTAGGAGCAAGGATTTTTGTCTTTTTTGATCACTGCTGTATCCCCAGTACCTAGAAAAATGCCTTGCAGATAAAGGTGACTGACCAATAAATACTTGGTGAATGAATGAAGAAAAAAAATGTCAACAGGACCTAGTGGACTTAATGCCACCATAGGTCCTGGGGTATGTGCGCGCGCATGCGCGTGTGTGTATAAATATATAAAATTAGACCTACTTTTTATGGAGAAAGTTGATCAACAGGTATGTAGTAGATTTAAAAAAATAATGAGGGGCGCCTGGGTGGCTCAGTGGGTTAAAGCCTCTGCTTTCGGCTCAGGTCATGATCCCAGGGTCCTGGGATCGAGCCCCCGCATCGGGTTCTCTGCTCCGCAGGGAGCCTGCTTCCCCCTCTCACTGTCTGCCTGCCTCTCTGCCTACTTGTGATCTCTGTCTGTCAAATAAATAAATAAAATCTTTTAAAAAATAATGAATAACCACAGCTCATCTTCAAACTCCAGGACCCTCTCCTTTGGTAACAACAGGGAAGTAGGAACTGGAAGAGTTTGGAGAGATGAGGAGAGGGCTGCCAGAGTCCTCTTTTTCTGACCATGTGTGGCACACAAGAAGCAGAGTGACACACTCTGCTGCCTTCTTAGTGGAACAAGTTGGTTTTGTATAAACCTGATGCCAATTAATTAATTAATTATTTCAGCAAATATTTATTGAGTATCGACTCTTTCCCATACTTGATATTGAATACATTTTTAGGGGTTAAATAGTAACTTCATATACACAGTCCCATTTGAGTTTCACAATCTCTCTGGAAGTTTCTCATTTTATATGAGGGATAAAGTAATTTGCCTAAGGAAAGAACCAGTAAGTGGGGGAGACAGGACTTGAATTCTAGTTCTTTTTTTCCTTTTTTAAAGATGTTATTTATTCAAGACAGACAGAGGGTGAGAGAGAGCACAAGCAGGGTGAGGGACAAAGTGAGCGGGAGAAGCAGGCCCAGATGTGGGGCTCCATGTGGGCCTCAATCCCAGGACCCTGGGATCAGGACCTGAGCTGAAGGCAGATGCTTAACCGACTGAGCCACCCAGGCACCCTGAACTCTAGTCCTTATTACTGTTTTTCTTTTTTTCTGTTTTACTGTTTTTCTTTTCAAAAAGCTGTACTAAAAACCGTAAAATCTGCCATCTTAACCATTTTTAAATGTACATTTCAGCAGTGTTAAGTATACTCACATTATTCTAAAACGTTCCATGGTACAAAGTTGAAATTCTATACCCATTAAACGACAATTCCCTATCTCCCTTTCCTCTAAGCCTCTGTTAATCACCATTCTACTTTGTTTCTATGAGTCTGACTAAGAAACACACAGTATTTGCCTTTTGGTGACTGCCTTACTTCATTAGCATCATGTCTTCAAGGCTGACACATGTGGTAGTAAACGACAGTATTTTCTTCCCTCTTATGGCACAATGATATCCCACTGTATGTATATACCATATCTTGTTTATCCATTCATTTGATGGACATCTGAGTTGCTTCCGCCTCTTGGCTATTGTGAATACTGCTACTATGAACATGGGCATGCAAATATTTTTTTGAGATCCTGCTTTCAATCCTTTTGGATATATACCCAGAAGTGGGATTGCTGATTATATTTCTTTTTTAAATTTTTTGAGGGATCACCATACTGTTTTCCACAGTAGTCCTACCACTTTATATTCCCACCAACAAGGCAGAAGGGCTCCAATTTATCCACATCCTTGTCAACACTTGTTTTTCTCTCTCTTTCTTATTTTTTTTTTAATTTTATTTCTAAGTAAATTCTACATCCAATGTGGGGCTTGAACTCATGACCCCAAAATCAAGAGTTGCATGCTCCACTGACTGAGTCAGGCAGGTAATTCCCCCCCCCCCTTTTTCCATTTTATTTATTTATTTGACAGAGAGAGAATGAGAGAGCACAAGCAAGGGGGAGCAGCAGAGGGAGAGGGAGAAGCAGGCTGCCCACTGAGCAGGAAGCCCAACTCAGGGCTCGATCCCAAAACCCTGGAATCATCACCTGAGCTGAAGGCAGATGCTTAACTAGCCCCCCAGGTGCCCCTATTTTTCTTTTTTTGACAGCAGCCATCTGAATGGGTGTGAGGAATTTAAACAGTTTTAAGTATACAGCTTAGTCTTTGATTTTTAATCTAGTGCTTTTTCTATTAGACTATACTGTACCACTCTCTCTGGAAAATAAAAATAAATCTGGGATGAGGCAAAAGTAGATTTCCAAGCAACATATTATGTCCTTTCAATTAATATAAATGGAAAGAATATGAGAAACTTTAAGTCTTACAAACCTGGATTTGAATCTGGTTTATGTAACTTACTAGCTGTGGAGCCTTGAGGAAGCTACACAACTGTTAAGCCTGAACTGGCCCATCACTAATATTAGGAAAAGACTGCTGTGAATATTAGAGAGATATACATAAAGTGTCTAATTAAGGGACTGATAAGTAATTAAGTACATCATAATTATGAAGTATTATGTAAGGCAAGTGACAAGAAACAGAACTGAAACCATACCAATTTTGGTAGCACTATAGATGTTTTCAATAGGAAATATTTCTCCTAGCCCATACAGGAGAACCTTGGCCAGAGCTGGAACCAGCTGGGTCGTAGTGATCAGAACATTCACACAATTCTTCCTAGAAGGGAGAACAAACGAAAAGAAAAGGAAAAAGTGAAACTAAACCCATTTGAGAGCAAGAATTCTTTAGACTCTAATTATTAAAAACTAACCTCTTTAGAATCTAATTAATAAAAACTAACTGCAAAGGGCCTGATACTTGTTCAGTGCCATGTTTGGTTATTGCTCTAATTACCTCAGGTTTTTTTATTTCCCATATTAAAGGACAGAGATTCTATATATTTAATGGGCACTGAGCCAACAACTTGATTCTTGTCCCATTTCCCTGCTGACCATTCTAGCTCACTGCACTTGTTAGCAAATAAACCACCAACCCATGTCACTGATAGCACACTCTAGAAACCCAGTAACGAAGACCTTCAGTCACAGCACTATTTCATTGGCATGCAACTCAGCCGTTTAATAAGGTATGATTTAAATCCTCTTTGCCTTTCACACAATGGCAACATAGATTCCAGAATATACGTTAATTTCACATGTCCTTTACCTTCACGGATATCCACCCCTTGGTGTCAGTTTTACTCTTTGCTCTACTAGGTTGTATCTGGAATTTCTGCTTCGAGGGAGGGAGCAAAAAGGGTACTACAGTAGACTGTATTTGACTATATTTATTTCCCATTCTAAGCTTCAAGCAGAAATCTCCTTAAACTCCTTAAATTTTCCTTTTCTTCTGAATCCTGCCTTCCTGAAGGGGCTCTGATACATTTCTTTGGAGCTTCCTATACTTAGGATATGTGATGTGTCTCCTACAGGGATTCTTTGATGTGACCAGGCCCATTCCTGGGCTGGAGATTATGGGTTACCGAACTTTAGTTCTGTGAGCAGAAAGTAAGGGGAAAGAAAAAAGGCTTTCAAATATAAATATTCTCTGAAGATCTGAACATGTGCTGTCAGCACGGAATGACATTGCCTCCCACCTAACCCAAGCGTTTGCCTGCATCTTTTCGACTCCTCTCATTCCTATCCGAAACCAATGTTAGGGAGTGGCCTATCCTGGACTGGGGTAGGAAAGATGCATCTAGGAGAGGATGAGAACTAAGAGAACCATTTCCATACCTGGACTGGATGAGAAGTAAGGACTTTAACGCAGTTCCTAACCAGGAATCTGTTAAAACTTCAATTTCCGCTCTTAGTCTCTGCAGTGCTTCCTTTCTCTGGGGACTGAGCAGGCCTTTGGGAATAAAAGCAGACACATTTATCATCTGACAGTATATCCTTGCTGACACTGAGGAAGCAACTTCTAAATTCAATTTAGAAATAGTGTGAGTCACTGAAATATTCCAGTGAGCTAACAGGTTTCTCTTCTTGGTAAAACCCTGGAGTAGCCTCCTTAATTAAGATACCTTTTTGGGGGTGCCTGGGTGGCTCAGTGGGTTAAAGCCTCTGCCTTCAGCTCCAGTCATGATCTCAGGGTCCTGGGATCGAGCCCCACATCGGGCTCTCTGCTCAGCAGGGACCCTCTCTCTCTGCCTGCCTCTCTGCCTACTTGTGATCTCTCTCTGTCAAATAAATTTAAAAAAAATCTTAAAAAAAAAAAAAGATACCTTTTTGACTTTCCTCCTCAGAATGTTTTGCTGGGTGGGGGGTGGGGGGGCCACAACCACCACCACAAAATCAGCTGAAAGAAACACTGTGCTGACATTCTGCCAAAGCTCACTCTTTCATCAAGAGCCAGTAACATGACTGGCAGATGGGTGGACCACACTTCGAGCTGCACTGTTTTAGATGTGACATCAAGAATCAAGGAGGGAGAAATGAGGGTCACAGCTGGAAGAGTCTGCAGCATTTCCAATCTCTCTAAAGAAATCGAAGCGCAGGGAGGAAAGGGGGGCTGTCTAAGGTCACACAGCAAGTTAGTGGCTTTTGGCCTCCCAAGTCTTTGCTCTGCCATACCCTGTTCCCACGGTGACTGTGCTGTTCTCATCCCTTCACAATGCATCAACCTGAGATTCCAGGCTGAATGACCAACTTCATGAACGTCATTTATTTGTACTGTACCTACTTCTGAAACAACTCCAGCTAAGAAGAGACTAAAACACTACTTAAGATCAGACAATTAAGTATAGAACAAAACAGAATTCATCTGATGGGAGCATGTTATCAGCCATTTAAATTATAATATTGAAACCATAAATCTGTATTTTCTGTAGTAAAGGTAAAAGAGAAATCGTGTATTCTATTACAAATATTTCACAAAGAAGGCATTTCTGTGAGCAGAACGGTATATACTTGGTTTACAGATTGATGGTTTCACAATGCAAGCCTAGAATTACACGACTCTCAAGGTCTCTGATAAAACAACAACAAAACCAGCACCTTTAGGTCATGTGTGGCCTACATGTAAGTACACATGTCACACACTTAACTAACACTATGATGTGGCACTTCTGTTAATTCCTTTTTAATTTTTTAAAAAGATTTTATTTATTTATTTGACAGACAGAGATCACAAGTAGGCAGAGAGGCAGGCAGAGAGAGAGGGGGAAGCAGGCTCCCCGCTGAGCAGAGAGCCCGATGTGGGGCTTGATCCCAGGACCCTGGGATCGTGACCTGAGCCAAAGGCAGAGGCTTTAACCCACTGAGCCACCCAAGCACCCCTGTAAATTCCTATTTTACAAAATACAGGTGGACATTACTTTTAATATGTTCCCCAGGGCAGGCTCGGGGGATTCTCACAGAGGGTTATATCACCTTCCTCAGGAAACCAGGTCCTGGCACCCAGTGAACAGAAAAAGGATCAGACACTTGGGCTGTATATGAAAACAAAAGAAAGGCTAATGTGTGGAGAGAGTAGATCAAAAAGATGGAGTTGCCAAAATAAAGTGCTGGCTCTGAATCATGAGAAAAAAATAGGCCATAAAAAGGGCACTCTAAAAAAAGCAAATTAAATTCCCAAAGTCCCGATGCCTGTGCTTCTTATCTGGTACTGGGGGCTCTAACAGCAATGAACCAAATTACCTTTGAAGCCCTATTTTCACTTTCTGCAGCACAATGTGAGGCAGCACAGTGCAGCAGCAGGATCTGGGGTAATATACCTCTAGATAGTCTATCGAATCCCTGAAACTTCATGTTTTGAGGGCGATGGTTCACAGCTTAAAATTTTTTTCTCATGAAGGTACATCACTAAAAAAGGAACTGCATCGGGGAGCTTGGGTGCCTGTCAGTAAGCACTCAACTCTTGACCTCCGGCTCATGAGTTCAAGCCTCCTATTGGGCACAGAGCTTACTTTTAAAAAATAAACAAACAAACAAAAAAACGAAACAAAAAACCAAATATCTTTCATATTTAGAAAAGGGGGGGGCTGCATGAACGTAAAGTGCACTAGACCAAGATTTAGGGGATTGGGTTCCAGCTGTGACCGTGGGTAAGCTGTCCCGAGCACCCTCATGATAAATGTGCTTTCTCGAATTCAAAATGAGGGATTCTGATTATATATATTTTTTTAAATAATGAATTTGCTTTTTTCTTTCTTTCTCTTTTTAAAAGATTTTATTTATTTATTTGATGCAGAGAGAGTTAGCAAGAGAGGCAATACAAGCAGGGGGAGTAGGAGAGGGAGAAGCAGGCTTCCTGCTGAGCAGGGAGCCTGATGTGGGGTTTGATCCCAGGACCCTGGGATCATGACCTGAGCTGAAGGCAGACGTTTAACTGACTGAGCCACCCATGCACCCCTCAGATTAGATTTCTAATGTCTCTTCTAATTTGGACAATCTATGGCTAATTTATTAATCTTAAATAACACAATTTCAGGCAAAGTGACACCTGATATTTGAGATATTTCTGGGCAGGATTTCCAAGGTCCAACACATGGCTACTGCCAACCTTTAATTCTGGACTGAGTTTTCCATCCTTTATGAATCTAGCCACTAGTTCTGCCTGACTTGTTTTGATAGTTACATAAATCAGTCAAAAAACATGGCAACCTATTAACTAGTATTGACAATAGCTGTGACTCCAGAATAACACATATGTAATCAGATATAATCTTTGAAACACACTTCTTTAAAAAGGTATTTATCTAAAAAGAATAAGAGAACTCTGCAAAGTTATGCTAAGAGAAGTCCATGAGAAATGCAGAGCTTCCTCCTCAAAGAGTTTCAGTCAAACCTCATTTTTTTAAATACAAAGTTAAAATGTGATTGTGGCCCCAATTCCTAAGCAGTTGCTAGGGAGTTCTGAGGAATCCCTGGAAAAGAACAGAGGAAATAAGAGGGAAACAGAATATCAGACTTGTTGTATGACACACTTACCACCCACGTTGCTTTTATGCTTATCGTAGATTTCTCTCACTTTTCGGTAGCGGAAAGCCAGTTTTCTCATCCAGTCCACACCTCCCTGGACACCCACAGAGGAACCATGGCTGCCACCGCCTCCTGATCCACTGAAACCATCTGTTGAGAAACTGTAGTTGCTGCAGAGAGAGAGAGAGGATGATGAAAATTAATATCTTAACTATACAGGGTTTTGGGCTGGATCCCACCTGGGATTCTCTGTCCTATGCCTGGCATCTGACATCAAGTCTAAAGGCTTATTTTTTTTTTTTTTTTTTTAAGATTTTACTTATTTGAGAGAGAGAGAGAGAGCACGAGAAGTGGAGGGTCCCAGGAAGCAGACTCCCCGCTGAGCAGGGAGACCAATGTGGGACTCAATCCTGGGACTCCAGGATCATGACCTGAGCCGAAGGCAGTCGCCCACCAACTGAGCCACCCAGGTGCCCCAAAGTCTAAAGGCTTTGAGAACCTTCCTCTTAATCTCTGTGTGTCAGAATCTATCTTCCATTAGTTGTCTACCTCACCCCTATTACTGCCATCAAAGAAAGGGGGGAGAGAGAGGGAAAGAGCGGTTAGGGCCCATTCAAGCACCAGTATCCCCTAGAGGTTGTCTTGGGAATAGAGCATCTTTTCATTAATGATAGAATATCTTCTTTTTTTTTTTTTTTTAATAAATTGTGTGTCTTTTTTTTGACACAGAGAGAGAGATCACAAGTAGGCAGAGAAGCAGGCAGAGAGAGAGAGAATGGGAAGCAGACTCCTTGCTGAGCAGAGAGCCCGATGCGGGGCTTTATCTGAGGACCCTGAGATCATGACCTGAGCCGAAGGCAGAGGCTTAACACATTGAGCCACGCAGGAGCCCCAATGATAGAATATCTTTAAAAAAACCCAAAAAACGAAAAACCCAAAACCCAGAATATAACATTTTTATGGACACAGACATAGACACACAGGCACATGCACACATACACACACACACACACGGCAACTACGTAATGTGGAGAAACGTGTGAAGAAATAATGGAAGGAAATAACCCCAAATATTAATAATTGCGAGGTGTAATGGAGATGTTCTTCAGACATACGTTAGCTGGTTTATTAATTTCATGGGTCAGAGTGGTGGCTTTAAAATGTCCACAAATTCTTTAATAACTCCTCTCTTCTAATTCCTCTCCCTATGGGTATGGACTGCATTTCAATGTAAACAGGATGTGGTAGAAGTGATGGTGTCAGACCGCAGAGACAGGCTTCTCTTGCTCTCTTGGAGCACTTGCTCTGAAAGAAGTCAGCTGTCATGAGAACACTTGAGCTGCCCCCTGGAGAGGCATGCATAGTGAGGAACTGAGGTGTCCCGTTATCAGCCACGTGTGAGAGGCTGCAAGCAGGTCCTCCAGCTCCCATCAAGCCTTCAGATGATTTAAGCTCCAGCCAGTATCTTGATTTTTAATCTCAGAGACCCTAATTCAAAACTATCTCGCTAAGTCACTTTCAAGTTCCTATCCTACAGAAATTACGATATGATAAATGTTTATTGCTTTAAGCTACTAAGTTTTGGGGTAATCTGTTACACAGCCATAGAAATAAGTAATACAGTTAAACAGGCTGGGAGAGGTGAACACTTCTTAAGTAAAGATTTTTTAAAAATGACTGACAGAATTAGAGACAACTTGGTTCAATCAAAAGTCAAAACTGAGTTCAGTTAAGTATGAGTTTCTACTTTTAAGAAAATAAAGCTGTCAAGACATTTAGGTAATTACTGGTTAGCCTCATGTATAAGAGGAAAAAAACACTGGGCTTCAGAGTGGATCATAAACTGCTTCAAGACCAGGCACTTTCCTAAAAGGTCCAGTAAAATCTCATTAGTACAGTGCACTCCGTGGCCATGCGAGCCACATGCATGACTGGACACTGCTCCTCATGTGGGACCTCGTAATCTTTCTCAGCCCTAAAGGATTAGATCCTTGCAGTTCTGCTCTATGTTTGAGAATTCATGGAGGAAACAATTTTAGGGTAGACACAGGGAAGAACCTATGAAAGGGACAAACATGAAAACAAATGAACATGAAAAAAATGTGACAGTATTTTTTTTCTGTAAGTCTTTAAATAGAAGCCAGATACATTTTTGGATTATTTTAGTAAGACTACTGGGTGAAAAGATGGTAGTCAAGAGAGAAATGAGGACACAAAACAAGCATTTTGCCATCGAGATCCCCTTGGTATAGTGTTCACTGACAAAATGGTTAAGGTTGTCTCTGATAGGGTTATTCCTGACACCAAGAGACCCCACAGTTAGTTTCCCTGGTAAAATGTCCCATGCTTATTTGTATCTAAAACTAACCAGTCTGGAAGAACACTCCTCCTGACTGAAAATCTGAGCAAAGAGAAACAAGTGTATCCTTTACTTTGAAGCCTTTTTTCCTCATCCCATCATTGCTACCCATTCTTCAAGGCCATACTCAAATTCTACTGCACTGAGAAGGTCCCTTCAATGCTGGCAACCATAGCCACCAGAACTACTTTCTTTTCTGTGCTCCATTACATTCTCTACAGGCACCTCTGCACATGGCAGTCCATCGTTACCTCTCGGTCTCCGCTAAGACTGTGAGATCTTTTAGGGCCATGTCTTACTCGTCTTTGCTTTCCTCTGAACTTAGACAGTGTCTCGTGCCTAACAGGTATACTGATGTTTAAGACATCACTGCTTCTATCACCTCAAGTCCTGGCCATTGTCATCAGAAGCCACATCTTCCACGTGCACCTGGTCACACTCCTGTTGAAAGACAAAACCAAAAACTATTTTAGTCCAGGGAGTGGAAGTGCCACCACCACCATGACATATTGTAAAAAGACCACAAACAATGGCAGATGATGAAATACCTTACAGTCTCTCTTGCGTGTGGAGGACCACTCGCACCCCCCTGCTGTCCAACCTCTTTTAAGGCCTAAGTCAGGTCCCCTGGTCTTCATGAAATCTTCCTCACCTAGCCCAACTCTCAAGTATGCTCTTCTCTCAGTAGTCATGGGTATAACACAACAGCTCATAGGTATAAACACAAGCTCTTTCCACTGTCAGGGATGTCAATGTCCTACGCCAGACTGTGAAGTTCTGTTATACACTGTGGCCTTCCTGTGGCACAATCTGTATCCTACAGCTTCTCTGTACCCCTCCAGTCTAGTCCTTGTGTAGCATGTGCTTGCTCTTAATGCAGCATGTATCCAATACGTTTTTGCAGATGAAACAGATGCTGGTGGAGTATGGCATCAAAACGGAGAATGACTGTAACAGAAATCTGTAAATCCAAACTTAGGAATTAGAAGTGGTCACCTAAGTTAATCTCCTCATGTTCCAAAAGTGAGGTGAAACGAATGACCCGCATTCGTATAACTAGTGAGTGATAAAAAGGAACTAAAGAGCCTGGGCCTTCTAATCTGAATCCGAGGTTCTTTCCACCAAGCCTGTGCTACTATGGACATAAAATGCCACCCACTGCCTAATGCTGAGAGATTCACTCCTCTGATACCACCTAAGGCGATATTGTGATGTCCACCTGTATCAGAATCCCCTGGGGAAGTTTTTAAAAAATGCATATTCTTGGGTCCACCCCAGACCTACTTCAATCAGAATTTCTGGGTGTGAAGTCCTAGAATCTTCATTTTTAACAAGCTCCCCAGGTGATTCTTATGCCCCCTAGAGTTGAGAACCACTGACCTGGGGGGCAGGAACACATTCAGGTCAAATTCTTCACAGAACTTTCAGTCCTGAGTGAGGTCTATGTCTAGAAAATCATTACAAATACAATTTGGCAATAATTATTGGCACAAAGTAGGTTTTCAATAAATGTTTGCTGAGTAAAAACTGTGATGTCCTAACATATCAACATGTGAAGTTGAGGAAGATTAAAGCATCATGGAGGTTAGACAAAGGTACTGGAGTTTAGAGCCCTAGTAATTCAATTTGTTGGAGAACTGTTCATTGAGTAAAACTAGACTATAAAAAGAAACAGGATTATTTTGTGTTTATAAAATGTTATCTTATTTTTAATTAATTAATTATATTTATTTTAAGTAATCTTTACACCCCATGTGGAGCTGGAACTCACAACCCTGAGATCAAGAGTCGCATTGCTCTTCCAACAGAGCCAGCCAGGCACCCCACTATTTTGTTTTTTAACTTACAATTTTCACCGTTTTTAAAAAACTAGGTTACGTAAGTAATACACAGTCTGAAACTCAGAAGGGCATGAAGTGAAAAGTCCGCTCCTTCCCACCTCTGTGTCCCAGCAACATACCCCTTCCCCAGATAGAACAACTGTTACTAGTTTCTTGTGTAGGATAACTGCTTAACTGAGGCCCCGAATGGGGAGGTAACTTTCCTAACCTGGAACTCACACTCTGGTCTTTTGACTTCCCAGTCTTGTGCTCTTGCCACTACACCACGGTCACCTCAAAGGTGAACTCAAATGTCAAAGCCAAAAAACTTCACCAAGAAATTCTCCGTGTCCCTGGTTTTCCTTGCATCTAACTATAAAATGATTCTGGACATCAAGGTTAACCTATACATGGATAATAAGCGTATATAAAGTATAATGAGTTAGAATAGCCATTTATAGATCTGACAAATCAAGAGATTATATTTTAAGAAGGTAAAGTTGAAAGATAGTCAAGATATAATTAAGAGTACAGAGTCAAACCCACCTTATTATCTGTTATTTAAGACAGATGAATAAATAGGAATGTTGGTTTATATTTCACTGTTTTGTGTGAAGGGCTGGCATTTCCTCTAGAGTTAGATCACTTCCAAAGAGACTAACAAAAATCAAATTTCTGAGCCAATAAAATTGAGGGCCAGTACCAAGACTGATGACCAAGCTAAGGTACTATTCTTCTAAGACTATATAAGCCTAAGTGGCCAGCTGGCTTCTCCACAACCACCCCTTCTCACCACATTTCCTCTCAATACATAAGCAGAGGCTAGAGAGTTATTGAACAAACAAAATGTTTCACTGAAGCACAGAACACTTTAAAATGCTTACCTCTAAGTCATTGAAAAATAGATGTGTATCAGCCACTTCAAAAATCATCTCTTCCATTGTTAAACCTGAGCCAATCACTACTGTTGGATCCTAGAAGACAGAAAGAGAAAAATTTGTTTAATTTGGTACCAACAGCACTGGTTCTAATCTTCAGGTATTTCGGAGTTATTCTGGGTCAAGGCCACAACAACACAGGCCTGCAAAAGTGCTTCTAACTATTACTCATGCAATTTCATTCACAGTGAGAGGAATCTGGGATTATACAAAGTTAATTTCTGAAGTCAGTTTTTCAAAAACTAAACCCACTTAAAAAAAACCATTTTGAGCGGAAATTCCGTTTTGTGAGAAATGCTAACTATTGCTAAAATATTACTACTGTATTACCCATTATCTCCCTTGAGCCTCCCCAACACACACACACACACACACACACACACACACACACACGAGTGTAAATACTGGAAGTCAGTTATCTGACAATCTCAACAGTCAGGAAATAAGTGAAGAAGGCTGAAAAGTCAAAATATTTGTAGGAAAACCAATGCATTTAGCTTTAAAGAGAACCATCAGGTCTTTACTTCACAAAATGTTCACAAACATTTTGTTTGTTCAATAACTATCTAGCCTTCTGTATGCTCTTATTTTATATACTTTTATAATCAGCTTATACAGTGTATGAGCTAATGTCAGCTTACCCGCCTGGATACTAAAAGCCTGTGGAAAGTACTTCTAATAGAAACATTAATGATAATAAGAAATAAATGGGAATAGTAAGAAAGCAAAGGAGGCAGATATTTTTATAAATTTTACTCATAGAAACCAAAAAATAGAAGCCTGGAGATAATTTAGTGTAGAAATATATAGCTTATCCCTCTATTAAAGCTGATGTTTAGGGGTACCTGGATGGTGCAGTTGGTTAAATGCCCAACTCTTGGTGTGAAGTCTGCTTGGATTTTCCTCTTTCTTTCTTCCCTCCCCCACCCCGTGTGTGTGTGCTCTTTCTCACTCTCTCTCTCAAATAAATAAATCAATCTAAAACAAACAAACAACTTCCCCCTCTAAAATCTCTGTTTATATTGATGACTAAATAAGTTAAATTCTGCTTTGTATATATAGTTTAAGGACATATGTAATCTATGTAAGAAAAATATTTTATACTTTATATATATTTTAAATTTACATATATGGCATATACTCAGCTAAATAAAATGCTCAGTTTGGGCTGTTAAAAGTGACTTAAGGTTAACAAATATGTCTTTGGAATAAATAATCCTAAGACTCCATTCTGTTTTGAGCTTCATTTCCATATTTAGTCTTTATAAAATAGTAGTCTTAAACAACTTAAGCTTACATAGCACTGGTCCTAGGTCTAGTCTCTAGCTTTATCAATACTGCCTGACCATGTAGCCTGCCTGGTACAAGCCATCAGGTGTAGTTTTACATGGAAAGTGAAAGAAAGGCCAACAGGGTAAGATAGAGGTAGCAGAAAAAGTGATTCTGGTTACCTGCCCATATAGTCAGGAGGAGGACACTACAACAAAGGAAGAAAGACTCAAATTACCTTTCCATACTTCTGGGCATAGGATCCAGTAAGAAGTGAGTGAAAGATGATGATGGTTTCATCCAAGTCCCATAGAAATACCCGCTGAGGAATGAAAACAAAAATAGTGAGTGAGCATCTTTTCTTAATACAATGGAATGGAACAACAAATATGTAACAGAAAGAAAACTAAAAAATTCAGAAATATGTGAAAATTAACACAACTTAACAACTAATAGATCAAAGAAAAAAAATCCCAAGTGAAATTAGGAATACCTTGAGATGAATGAAAGCTAAAACAAAACATACCAAAATTTATAGGCTGCAGTGAAAGCAGTACAAAGAGGAGAATTTATAGCTGTAAAATGCAGAAGTAAGATGACTGTCCAATTTAAGGAACTGGAACGAGCCAGCAGAAGGAAAGACTAAAGGTTAGAATGGAGATAAATAAATCAGAGAGTAGAAAAATAACAGAGGGAAAAAAAAAATCAATGAAACCAAAAGTTGGTTCTTTGAAAAGATCTACAAAACTGACAACTTTTAGCTAGGTTAAGAAAAAAAAAGAAGCCTCAAATTAGTAAAATCAGAAACGGAATTGGGGATGTTATTATCGATTTGACAGAAATAAAAAGAATCATAAGAGAGTATTATGAACAGTTGTATACTAACAAATACCCTAGATGGACATGGACAACTTCTTAGAAATATACAAAATGACAAAATGGACTCAGGAAGAAACGGAAATCTGAATAGACCTTTAACAGAGGTTGAACTCAGTAATCAAAAAGATACCAAGAAAGAAAAGCCCAGGACCAGATGGTTTCACTGTTAAATTCTACCAAACATTTAAAGAAATAACACCAATCCTTCTTTAACTCTTCCAAAACGTTGAAGAAGGAATACTTCCTAAGTCATTCTATGAAGCCAGCATTACCCTGGTACTAAAGTCAGATAATAGAGACACTACAAGAAAACTGCAGAACAATATCTCTTATGAACACCAAAGCAAAAAATTCTCCACAAAAATACTAGCAAACAAAATTCTAGCAGCATATTAAAAGGACTGTATGTCATGGCCCTGTGGGATTTGTTTAGAATGCAAGGATGGATCAACACACAAAAATTAATCAGTGTAATATGCTACCTTAAGAAAACAGAGGGGTAAAAACCCAATCGTCATTTCAATTGATGCAGGAGGAGCATCTGACAAAATTCAATACAATTTCATAATGAAAACACTCAATAATCTAGGAGTAGAAGTGAATTTCCTCACATGATAAAGACTGTATATGAAAAGCCCAGAATTAATATCTTACTCAAAGGTGCAATACTGGAAGCTTTATTCCTGAGATCAGGAATAGGACAAGTATGCCTGTTTTCATCACTTCTATTCAACCTAAGTACCAGAAATTCTAGCCAGAATAATTTGGCAAGAATTGGGGAGAGAAAAAGGTACCCAAGTTGTAAAGGAAAAAATAAAATTATCTCTGCTCATAAACGACATATCTCTTATAGAGAAAACCCTAAAGAATCCATAAAAAATTGTTAGAGCTAATAAATGAATTCAGCAATGAGCGTATTTCTATATACTTGCAACAACTAATCCTCAAAAAATTAAAAAAACAATTCCATTTACAATAGCATCAAAACTAATAAAATACTTAAGCATAAATTTAACTGAGGGGTGCCTGGGTGGTTCAGTCAGTTAAGCAACCGACTCTTGATTTTGGCTAAGGTCATGATCTCAGGGTCATGAGCTCAAGCCCCAACATCTAAATAAATGGAAAGACATCCAATGTTCATGGATGAATGATTTAACAATGTTAAAGTGACAATACTACCCAAATGATTCACAAATTCAGTGTAATCCTTATCAAATCTCAACAGTGCTTTTTATTTTTTATTTTTTAAAGAATTTATTTATTTGATGGACAGAGATCACAAGTAGGCAGAGAGGCAGGCAGAGAGAGAGAGGAGGAAGCAGGCTCCCTGCCGAGCAGAGAGCCCGATGCGAGACTCGATCCAGGATCCTGAGATCACGACCCGAGATGAAGGCAGAGGCTTAACCAACTGAGCCACCCAGGCACCCTCAATAGTGCTTTTTAAAGAAACAGAAAAACTCATCCTAAAATTCATATGGAATCTCATATTCCATAGCCCGGATGGTGAAAATAATCTTGAAAAAGAATGAAGTTAGAAGACTCACACTTCCTGATTTCAAAACTTACTAAAGGCTACAGTAATCAATACAGTGTGGTACTTGCAAAAGGAAACACACATAAACCAATGAAACTGACAAGATGACTCCTCAGAAATAAACCCTTATATATATGGTCAATTCTTTTTTTTAAAAGATTTTTATCCATTTATTTGACAGACAGAGATCACAAGTAGGCAGAGAGGCAGGCTCCTTGCCAAGCAGAGAGACTGATGTGGGGCTTGATCCCAGGTATGGTCAATTTAAAAAAAAAAAAAGATTTATTTATTTGAGAGAGAGCAGAGCAAGAGACAGAACACGACTACAGGGTGGCGGGGTGGGGGGGCGCAGGGAGGGACAGAGGGAGAGGGAGAAGCAGACTCCCCGCTGAGCAGGGAGCCTGATGTGATTAGGGGCCCAATCCTAGGACCCTGGGATCATGACCTGAGCCAAAGGCAGACACTTAACTGACTGAGCCACCCAGGTGCCCCCATATATGGTCAATTTTTGACAAGGATGCTAAGACCATTCAATGGGGAAAGGAAAATATTTCCAATGAAAGGTGCTGGGAAAATTGGATATCCATGTGCAAAAGAATGAAATTAGACCCTTACTTTATACCATATACAAAAATTAACTCAATATGAAAAAAATTAATTCAATATGAATCAAAGACCTAAATTTATAAGCTACAATAAAATTCTTAAAAGAAAATGTAGGTAAATGCCTTTATAACCTTGTATTTTTAACACTAAAGCACAACAAATAAAAGAAAAACAGGACTTCAACAAAATGTGAAACTTGTGTGCATCAAAGAATACTATCAAAACAGTAAAAAGAACCCACAGAATGGGAGAAAATATTTGCACATCAGATATCTGATAAGTGATTAGTATCTAGAATATATAAAGAATTCCTAAAACTCAACAACAAAATACCAAACAACCCAATTAAAAACTGGTCATAGGATCTGACCAGCTATTTCTCCAAAGAAAATATGCAGATGGCCAATAAATACATGAATAGATGTTCAACACCATTATTGGCCATTAAGGAAATGGAAATCAAAACCATTTCACATCTATCAGGGTGGCTATTTTTTTTTAAGATTTTTATTTATTTATTTGACAGAGAGAGATCACAAATAGGCAGAGAGGCAAGCAGAGCGAGAGAAGGGGAAGCAGGCTCCCTGCTGAGCAGAGAGCTCATGGGGGGCTCGATCCCAAGACCCTGAGATCATGACCTGAGCCGAAGGCAGAGGCTTTAACCCACCCAGGCACCCCAGGATGGCTATTATTTTTTAAAAAGGGGGTGGGGAATAGCAAGTGTTGGTGAGGATGTGGAGAAATTAGAACCCTCATGCATTGCTGGTGGGAATGTAAAATGATGTAGCCACTATGGAAAACATTTTGTTGTTCCCTCAAAAAGTTGACCACAGAATCACCATATAATCTAGCAATTCTACTCTTTAGTTTATACCCAAAATAACTGAAAAGAGAGACTCAAAGAAATATCTGGATAACAATGTTCATAGCAGCATTATTCACAATAACTCAAAGGTGAAAAAAAACATTAGTGTCCATCAACAAATGAATGAGTAAACAGAACATGGTATATACATACAATGAAATATTATTCAGCCACAAAGGGAAATGAAGATCTTATACATGCTATAACATAGATGAGCCTTGAAAAGATGCTAAGTAAAAGAAGTCTCACACAAAACGGTAGATATTGTATCATTCCACTTATATGAGATACTCAGAATAGGTAAATTCCGAGAAACTGAAAGTAGAATAGAGGTTGCCAGGGGCTAGTGGGAGGGGAGAATGGGGAGTTATCGCTTAATAGGCAGCGTTTTTGTTTGGGATCATGAAAAAGTTCTGGAAATAGACAGTGGCAACAAACAAGATTGTAAATGTACTTAATGTCCCTGAACTGCACCCTTAAAAAATGGTTAAAATGGTAAATTTTATATTATGTATATTTTACCACTATTAAAATAACTTGGTTCTCAGTTTTCCCCAATAAATTTAAAAGGACTTAGATTTTCTTTTCTTTTTTTTTTGGTCAGGAACAAAAGGAAAGAGAGTCCCCAAACACAGCCTTAAATTACTCATGTCTTAATACCTAACGATGAACTCATTTTTAAATATAGCATCCCTCTGTCCATCAAATGCTCATATTATAGAAAAATCAAATACAAAAACAAAAGCATATAAAAACTCCACTATTAGCATTTTGTATGATTTTCTAATCTTTTTAATAATGAAGCCAAATGCAATGTCCTTAATAAATGCTTATAGTGCTTAACCACAAAATAAGTGAGTACTCATCTCATTAATAAGTTATGCGGTTTCACAGAAGCTTGGCCTAAAGCACTCTCATCTTCTCATTTTACTTTTAGATTTTTAAATGGAGAACACTATGACATTATCTGTGACACCCTGTGCTTTCTGAGTATGAGGGAACTATTCTTTATGTTCTGCTCTGAACACAGAGAACAAACTGTTCTGGCAAACTAAACAAACTAACAAACTAAATAAAAAGCTACCTAAATTCAAAAAAGTCTGCAATGCTTTGGTGAAAAGCATCTGAAAGTAATATGGCAAGTTATGGGCTCGGAGAAATGTGTTTTTACATTTCTCTCTTCACTAGGCCAGTTTCGTTTCTCTTGACCAAGAACTGCAGGTGGCGTCAGGGCGGGGGGGCGGGGGGCATTGAACACAGAACTACAGTATCTCCATGAGTTTCAGATAAGTATGTTCGATGAACTTAAAAAATGAGAAAAAAAAGTAGGTAACTCAAATGAGTTTCTTCCCATACTTCCAATTCACTGTCCTGGGAAGAGCTGGCATCAGCTTTCCTTTTGCCCCGGTTCTTGCCAGTCATGTTTTTTCTGGACTGGTCATCCGCATCTTTATTTGGTGTAGTTTGGGACAAAGATGGGCTTGAAGAAGGGTCTCCTGGAAAGAAAAGCGAGACATATATTGCCAGTAGTCACAGGCTATAAGAACCAGAGCTGGAAGAGGGTCAGTATGCTTTCTGTCCGTAAGAACCATATTACAGTGATAAAGGCTGGAAAATCAAACTTCGCCTGATCAGTTTAGGAATGCAGACCTAGGCACCAACATCGAGCATCAACAGCTCCTAATATCACAGAGAGAGTTATAATAGAATTTATATACCTGCCTCTCAATGCAAGAACACAGCCATAAAGTTGTTTCACACACACACAAAAAAACCCCCCAAAACCTAAACCTGTATCTGGCCAAGTTTCTACATCAGAGTTTCTCAACTTGGCACGATTGACATTTTGGGCCAGATAATTTTTTGTTGAGCCGATGTCCTATGTATTATAGGATGACTGGCTAAGCAGCACCCTTGGCCTTTATCCACTAGATCTCAGTAGCACTCCCCACCCACCGTGACAACCAAAAATGTTTCCATACACCGCCAAATGTCTTAGGCGAATGCGGGAGAGGGCAAAGCACAAAAATCACCTTAAGTTGAAAACCATGACTCTAGATCCATTTACCAATTTAAAATAAAATACAGAAACCAGCAGGACACGTTGATCTACCCAATACAGAGATAATCAGCAAAATTCAGACTGGGAAATGGCATGAGATAAACACTCCAGTTTCTTTACAAATATAGTACATCAGAGAATAAAAAACGAGGGGAATTTATAAGTTAAAAGAGAAAGTATATATCCACCAATCCCAGTGTATGACCCTTACTTTGATCCTAATTTAAATAAACTCTAAAATAAGGTAATTTTTAATAAATTAACGCTAATAAAAAAGGACAATAAAACTCTTCACATTTATGAGAAAAGTAGAAATAATACCTTTTAGTATTTTATGATAGTGTAAGGAATTACTGCTGAATTATTTCAGAGGGGATGGCATTGTGGTTATGCTAGCAAATATTTATCTTATAGACATACGATGCCTGGAATTCGGCGAGAAAATTGGACTAAGTACAGTTGAAATACGAGTTAATTGTTGAAGATGGATGATGGCTACATAATATGTTCATTATACTATTCTGACAACTTCTAGGTTTCAAATTCCCTATTATTAAGAAATTAAAATTGTTATGAAGAATACAGATATTTAGAGCTATTAATTCAAAACTAAGGCATCAACAAGTGTAACTATTTCAAAGTTATGTAAATTTGAAGCAGTATCCTTAGAAGATTAGTAAAGTGAAGGTGCACAAAAAACTGCTTTAGTTGAGATAGAGCACTGTTTTTAAAAATACATCGGTGCTAACAACAAACAGTCCTTCATCCAGTTACGTGATGTGACAGCCAACCACTAAATTTTCCTGAATTTAGAGGCAAAAAGGATATACATATGTTTACTTACTGAATGTGTATATAAAGCCTTTATGTCAGGGTTTTTTTTTTAAACCTGGACTTCATAATTCATCGACACATTTCAAACCTAAATGTACAGCTTTAAACTTGTAGGTTAATTATATATTTCCTTGAGAGGGGAAGGACCATAGCTTCCCTCATGATCTTGGAGATCCATGACACAGAAAAAGTTAAGGACTACTGCTCTGAGGCCTCAGCAGGCGTCTACAATATGTACCGACTAAAACTAGAGTCCTTCAGCTTTGACAAAACGTGCCAAGATTCTGAAGTTCCCTATGACAAACACAATAAAGCTGAAGGGCGGGGTGGCTGTCACAGTCTTCTCATTCTTGGTGCTTTTCTGTTCACAGTATCAGGTATTACATTCAGCCTGCCAATGACTCATCACATAGTTTGGTTCTAATATTTAAATATTCCTCACCTGAGAAGGAAAGCCAATAGCACAGTAATTGTGACTCAGACCAGAACAAAATGATCTTTACTATTCCATAATGTTGAATGAAGTGCCCTTAAGCCAAAGGCTTGAGAGGTATGGTGCTTACCAGACGAAAGTCTCTGTGCTGTCGGCGCAGGTACCATGACACTAGGCTTCTCCGTCTGGTATGTGGCTGCTGCTAATGTGCTACTCTCGGTATCACTGTTAGTCTGGCCTGCGACTCCAAAGCTGGAGCTGGGGTAGCAGGTCTGGTACTGACTCTGGCCAAGGATAGTATAGGTGGGATAGTCCTGTAGACCAAGGGGAATAAGGGAGGAAAACAAGACTTTTAGAAAGAGCAAAGCGCTGATTTCAACACAAGAGACTTTCTGTCCCTTTTTTATTTTTTAAAGATTTTATTTCTTTATTTGACAGAGAGAGACACAGCGAGAGCAAGAGAGTGAACACAGCAGGGGGAGTGGGAGAAGGAGAAGCAGGCTTCCCGCCGAGCAGGAAGCCTGATATGGGGCTCGATCCCAGAACCCTGGGATCATGAACTTAGCAAAAGGAAGATGCTTAAGGACCAAGCCACCTAGGCGCCCCACTTTCATGTCCCTCTTATTCATTTTTAGTTTCTTAAAACATTTATTTGACTTCTCATTTATCCATCTATAGCTTCCACCTAAACCAATGATTTTCAAAATGCATTCTGTGGCAACCTAAGAGTCAAGAGGAAAGACCTCAGAGGCTATCTTTGCTATGAGCAGGAGGCTGAGAGAGAAGGGTCCCATGCACTCTACACACAATGTCCCTTTTCTACTCTAACGGCTTTCTTTTTTTTTTTTTTCCCCCATTTTAGGTACTGAATTTCTGTGTAAATTTCTGCACAGAATTTCTGATGATTCTATTCTTTAAGAAGTTTATAAGCAACTTCACTAGATACTAGTGCTTTCTAAGTACAGAGGAGCTTAGACAAAAAAGCACATATCCTACATTAAGGTTTCCTAGTTTAAAAACTGAGTATTAGGGCACCTGGGTGGCTCAGCCTGTTAAGCGTCTCTGACTCTTGGTCTTGGCTCAGATCTTGATCTCAGGGTCATGAGCTCAAGCCCCACTTTGGGCTCCATGCTGGGCATGGAGCCTACTTAAAAAAAAAAAAAAGAAAGAAAATTGGAGGGAACTCTTTAATGGTTTCATGGGCACATACATGTCAAAACTTATCAAACTACAATTTAAATGTATGTAGATT
Organism: Martes martes; assembly: GCF_963455335.1. Classification (NCBI taxonomy): domain Eukaryota; kingdom Metazoa; phylum Chordata; class Mammalia; order Carnivora; family Mustelidae; genus Martes; species Martes martes. The sequence goes on along the minus strand of NC_137891.1, from coordinate 170,812,544 downwards.
ATTGTATATCAATTATGCCTTAATAAAGCTATACAAAAAATGTGTATGATGTATAGCTCAAATACGTACCTTAAAAAATTTCAGCTGATACTGATGTTGGTAAGAAGTAGGAAGAAGCTAATCAACCAGACCAATTATAAAGAGTACTGAGCATCTATCATAAACCAAATACAACTCAGTCAGGGTATGTGTCTGGGTATAAGCTGGAACATTAAAGAAAAGAGTAAGCTGTATTGGCTGAACTCAGGGGAGTTAAAAGTCTAGCAGGAGAAGACAACAATATTTCCAACAAATTGGCAGGAAATTATATGTCAAATGAGTGAAATACAGAGGAAGACAACTATCCCTGCAGAGGTTTCTGAGCTAAACAGACAGAGGAAATAAGAGCATGAATAGGCCCTGAAAAGGTTTTATTAAGGGACCAGAGATACTGAGTCTGGTTGAAACAAAGGATCTTGCAGGCTTGAATGAGTCATGCAAGCCTATGAATGTGACTTGGATTCTTTAAGGTCATGGTGTATAGTTTGTGTGGGGGGCAGGTAACAGGGACTATCAAAATCAAACCAACAAAAACACAGAAAGACTCTGGACAGATGATTAACAGGATAAAAGTGGACTTTTGAGAAAATTATTCAGGTAGTGTTTTAAAATCTTTTTTAAAAATTTTTTTAGTAATCTCTAACCCTAACATGGGGCTTGAACTCATGACCCCAAGACCAAGAGTCATATGCTCCACTGACTGAATCAGCCATGTGCCCTCAGATAGTGTTTTAGGAGATGGTTAGGTACAGAGGAAAACTGGAGATGAGATGAACAGTTAACTGAAGTAATTCAGGATTAAAGGGGAAGAACCAAAACATAGGAAATAATAGCAAAAATGGAAAAGAAAGAATTCTAGAAATGGCTACATTAGGAATGGGTGAGGGAAAAAAACTGAAAACAACTGGTTTGGTTGAGGCCTAGCTTTATTTAAAAATGGTCTCATTGACAACTGAAAAGTCATAGGGAAAAGCGGTTTTTACTTTTTTTTTTTAAAGATTTATTTATTTATTTATTTGTCAGAGAGAGAGAGGGAGAGTGAGCAAGCACAGGCAGAGAGGCAGAGGGAGAAGCAGGCTCCCCGCCAAGCAAGGAGCCCGATGTGGGACTCAATCCCAGGACGCCAGGATCATGACCTGAGCCGAAGGCAGCTGCTCAACCAACTGAGCCACACAGGCATCCCACGGTTTTTACTTTTGAAGGACAAGGAGATAAAAAAAGTTGGGATGAAAGCCTGGTTTTTGATATGATAAACTTAGGGAAATAGCAAGACATTAAAGAAAAACATGGCCATCAATCAGCAGGAAGCCTGTAGAAATCATGAAGTCAGGACTAGAATGTTCATTTTGGAGGTAGTAAATGGACACTGTGAATGTGGTTAAACATTTCTGGGGATGAAGTAATAAACATGTGGAAAACTACATACACTGTTCATGAGAGAAAACAGGATCAAAAAGAAAACTTAGGAAAGGGAAAGATAAATAACATGGAAGAGTGCCAGGTATATAGTAGAAACTCAGTAATTTGTGAACTGTAAGAATGAAGAAATGCAAAAACACTCAAACATAAAAGATGAACCAGAACAGTAATGTTAATTATAGCCAAAAAAGAAATTCACGGAGAAAAGTTTCATTGCTGCAGAGAAAACAACAAATAAAAACCTAACGGCAAAAACAAAAACCCTAAAACACTGACGCTATTACCAGTGATCTAAACATGAAGAATTAATAGAACAGTGATCAAGACCAGACCACAAAGAAGAAATGAGTGCCTAAATAAAAAAGTAGGAAGAACCAGGCTTTTTCTGAACTCTGGGCATACATAAGTGAACAAAATAGAAAAGTAAGTCGCTATCCTCACGGAGCTTACATTCTAGTAGGGACAAGGTAGGAGGTAGACACACAAAGTAGGTAAGGGATCAGATAGAGCTGTATCAGTCAGACAGCACAGTAATGAAAGAAACTGGAGGGCAGCCTGAGAAACCATCCAGGGTCCCAGTTCTGGTTGTTTCTTAGATTAGCAAATTGACCAGAGAGTGAAGAGAAGAAGATCAAGCTTGATGAACCATATCAAATAGGATGAACGCAGTAGACTGTACCTGGTTTGAGATGCTGGAAACTGCTGCTGCTGGAATATTGGCAATTGTAGATGAAGTGGATATCAGGCTGGCATTTGTGCTTGAAGCTATAGGATGGAGAGTGTGAAAAGATGTTAAAGATATCATGTAAAAGCCTAGAAGAAATGGAAAACATATTGTGTCTTATGTAAACAGATCTACAAGGAGATAAAGAACATTGCACATAGGAAACAAATACTGCTTTTGCTCTTTTGCATGCCATACCTTACTCTAATCTTGATTAGAAATAAAACAGTTCAAACATTTTTCTGTTTCAACTTGAGTCTTCAACTCTTCCTATTAAAGTCCTAGGAAGGACACATGTACAATGCACTGGCTCATACTAATGAAATCAATGGAATCAGGAGCTAAACAAATCTCCAGTCTACCTTCTGAGCCCTTGAAAGATGACTCACCTGCAGTGTGACCGACTGATAACCAGCAGAAACCACAAGAGCTCTGGTAAATCCGCATGTAAATCCTAGACTGTGATATTTGTTCTCACCTGACCCAAATTATGCCTCTCCTAATGCAACATAATTAACTTTGAGGAATAGAGCTGATACCCCAAACCTGCTTGGAGTTGCTTTTTTTGGCTCTACTCAAATCATGAATTATTAATGTGGATCAACAAACATGATGATCTGGCATTTAATGATTTTACCAATGAGCTTGGAAAAACCTGGAAAATATTAAATATTATTCTGGCCAGGTAACAATACACTCTGTAAGTTATTTAGGCTGCCTGTCTTGGGACAAGGAATTTGGGCTTTTTTCATATCCTTCTACCACAGAGCCCACCAGGGTTTTAGTCAAATCTTCAGTGACTACTAATTGTTCAAGTGACTTTTTTCAGGTGGACCAGTGTAGTAACTGAGACTACGAGGTACTGGTCTTGAACCGGTCCTCTCCCTCATTTATCACAATCACTCTTAGTACTGGTTCCCACGGCAGTCACACATGCCATAAGGATTCACCATCAGGTAGACCTGACTATCTGACTACCTATCCCATTAGCAACAAAGTCCTTTATAGGTCAAGTTAATAGGAAAACCTCCATTAAGAAGAGAACAGATGAACAAATGAAGCAGAAACGTGAGAGTACTCATCAAAATCAGGGAAATTTTTATTCCTTTCCCCAAGGGTACTCTGCTTAGAAGAAAGTCTAGAAGAGATTGGAAGAGAAACCCCAGCTTTCAGATGAAGAACTTGGGACAAAGAAGAGTTAAGATAATTTGTCTATTGTCATGGAACCAGTGGTAGTCATGATGGCGACTAGGATCTCCCAACTGGATGAGCCAGGGATCAGATTTCCTGATGATCCAGGGAGATTTTTTTCTACGATACTTCTTCTCCCAGGGGAACTACAGGACTCTTAAGAGTCGCCCTTCTTAAACATAACAACCGAATGAAACAGATTTTATAACCTCATAGATGGTATTTTCTTCCTACCAATACTCATTTTCTTCTTTACTATGGCTTAACCCATTTCCCCTCCCCAAGGGGAAGTACAAGGAATTACTGTACAATACACAGGCTTAGATGATTCTGTAAGTAGTTTTTAATCATTCTTGTGGGCAGAGATTTTGAGTGGCTTTCAGGTTTTATTACCAGTACATTATGCTAGATAGCCAAGTAATAAAACACACAGGACATAAGGTGATTTAAGGTGGGAAAGAAAATGAATAATTAACTTAATCTCTTAAGTTTATTTCTCCTAGCAAAGTCCATTTCTAGCTCAATTTTTCATTGGTCTTTATTCTTGCATATAATCCTCTTTTCCTCCTATTTACCTTTAATTTTGTTCTACCTTCTTACTAACTTATAAATGGTTAGCAGTACCATTAGTACCATTAGTCCCATTCATATCTTCGAATACATGGGAAAAGGCACTCTGACTGACAAAGTGGTTTTATAAATTTAACAATTTTCAGACCACTTACTGAATTGGGCTAAAGGTAAAAAGGCAGACTTTATAAAGAACTGGTCATATACTCTTATTATCTCCACTAGGAAGTTTAATGACTTGGTTAGCTAGTTGCTGATACTCAATTTTTAATACATACCTTCCTAAAGATCACAAACTACTTTTAGCAATAGTGACTTCTATTACAGAAAATGTTGGCCTGCTGACCTAGAAAGTTTATAGGGTTCAGTAACACTTCTTTCTCTAATTCAAACAAATCACTTCTCATATGTGCCATATTCATTCATTCAGCAAACCACGGTCTAGTATGTACCCAGAAACTGTTCCAGTCACTGAGGAATAGAGCAGTGAACAAGGAAAAGTCCCCTGCTCTCATGGAGATCAGACTGCATTGATGGAGTGAGATAACAATTAAATCCATAATTTTTTAGGCTCTTGTAACCATCACTGCACCCAAGCCAAACTCACCTAAAAGGGCACACACATCACTGTATATACACTCTACCCTACACATAACTATGACTAAAAGTACTAAATAGTACTTATCATTCTGCCCATATATATATACACATATATATGTCTCAACAAATAATATTTGATTGCAGATTTAAGAAACAAAAACAGCAGCAATAAAATTGCAACAAAACATACAAACTTAGAGGATCAAAGAAAACTCAAGTGGTCAATCCTACTGATACATTATCTGAAGACTATTTGTTCTCCAAACGCGAATGGCCCGCCCAACTGTTTTTGGGTAGTCTCCACTTCTGTTCTGACAACGGAGCCATGAAATATTAGAAAAACAAAGCTTCTGAGAACCATGCCCCACTAGAGGTCCAATTAATAAATACGAAAAGAGGAGACTCAGTAGTTTCCTCATAGGTGTGTTGTGAAAAACCATGCCCCAGTAGAGGTCCAAATAATACAGTCAATATACACAGACAGCTTTAATCAGAAGACAGTGGTTATAGCACTGTGAGAGGCACAGCCGAATTAAATGACACTGCCTCAAAGCCAGAAGGTTGACCTAAAGGTTAATGGTATATAAAAGTTGGCACAAGATTTACTTTCTACCCTGTCTTAACTTTATACATGTCTCCCTCTACCACCCTTGCCTATGTGGCTTTCAAGTTATAAGATGAGCTCTTTCTCACTTGAGCACCTTGGCAATGTTGCTTGCTCCACCTGGATTGTTCTCCCTGGCCTGTCTCTCTTGCCCTCCCAGCATGATGGCTCATGCTCAGCACGTCTACTTCCTCAGAGGCATGCTCTTTGACCCCTCTATTAAAACTAACTCCTTGGGGCACCTGAGTGGCTTAGTCAGTTAAGCATTTGACTCTTGACTCCGGCACAGGTCATGATCTCAGGGTCGTGAGATCAAACCCTGCATCAGGCTCCACACTCAGCATGGAGCCTGCTTAAGATCCTCTCTCTCCATCTCTCTCTCCCTCTTCCCCTCGCCCCCACTCCCCCACCCCTGCTTGCATGCTAATTAAAAAAATTAAATTTAAAAAAACCCAAACAACTAATTCCTTGTTTTCCCAATCACAGCAATCTGTTCTTTTTTCTTTCTTTCAGAGAACTTTTCAAAATCTATTTAATTATTTACTTGCTTGTTTTCTGTTTCTTCCATTTGTCTGTAAGCTCCAAGAAGGCAGAATCTTACTATCTTATTCTTATCTCCAATATCTAGCAAAACACCTGGCACAGAGTAGGTGATGCTCGATAAATACTTGTGGGATTCACATCTATCCTGTAGACAGCTATACTCCTGGATAACTTGTGGGACTCATGTATAGCATGTCAAGGTCATCAAAAACAAAAAAACCCCTGAAAAACTGCATAGTCAAGAGAAGCCTAAGTAGATATGACAATTAAATGAAATGTGGTATCCTGGATGGGATCCTGGAACAAAGAAAAGGACGTAAGGTAAAAACTAAGGAAGTATGAATAAACTATGGACTTAGGTAATAATAATGTACCAATATGGGTTCATTAATTATAATAAATGTTCCATTCTAACGTAAGATGTCAATAATAGGAGAAATTATAGACAAGATGTGGGGATCTGTAACTCTCTGTACTGTCTTCTCAATTTGTCTATAAATCTAAAACTAATCTAAAAACTAATGTCTATTAAAAAACAGAACAAAACAAAACTCCTGATCAATGAAAGACTATCAAAAAAGACTATCATGTGCTACCAACAAAATTAAGCACAAACACATTCATTAAAAGTCAAGATTACATTAAAATTAGTTTCAAATTTTCTGAAATTAATTTTACCACTTAAATATTAACCACTTAAACCATCTCAACTGAAGAAAATAACCAGAGACTGGGCCACATATTTATACTGTAGGAAAAGATTGATATAAAGCAGCCAGATCTACTCAACCAAAGGGCTTTCATAAGCATTGTATAAACTGAAGAAAGGGTTTTGATCAGAATTATCAAGCCAGAAGTATAATTTTTTTTAGGTTGAAATTATACATTTTGAAGAAATTGTAGTATGTTGACATATTACATTAGCTTCAGCTGTACAACATAGTGATTTGACAACTCTAGATAACTCTATATGTCAATTGTAGAATACTCTGGGGTACGATGAGGAGACACTGCTATTTTGACCATTTTTCAAAAACTGATAGAATTCTTCTTGTTTTTCTTCCATGGAGGGACTGGATAGTTATACAGGGGGAACAGAGCAGCCCTGGACAGCCATCCACTATCCATGCTAAGTAAAACTAAAGGTGGGAGAGAGGAGAGTGATACTGATAGCAGACAACCTAGGTAATTTGACTCTGCCAATACTCATATTTCATTTTAGCCAATTGTTTCAATTTGTATCCTATCAATTGTTTCTTTAGAATAAAGGCAAAAATTAATAACTTGATGGTTACCTTCGGCCTTAAATTCTACCCTCTGCCAAAGTTCTAACAAACAACGAAATGCGCCAAGAGGTTAACCAGAAAAGGGAGGAAAAATAAACTTACTTGTTTGTCAGTAAAGGTTCTCTCTTATGGGAGAGCTGATATTGACATCATGATTTCAATACCGAAAATCATAAATATTGCACTCATGCTCTGAGGTCAGACTGCCCAGCTTATATCCTGACTTAATTATTTACTAACTGGTAATGGATCAAGCAGAAGTAGTTCTTAATCATTTAAATGAAAACCATTAAAACTGAGTAGCAAAATATTTTATTTACTATAATCTATATCAAAACACTTTTTTATCACCAAAGTTCATATAAGAGCAGTTTTTGCTGTCCCATCCTCACTCCTCTAGCACCCATTTTATGAGGAATAATTTTAAAGCTGGGAGAAACCAGGAGAAAGGAGGCAGATGAGAAGCCAGGTACATGGACATTAATTTCCAATCTGGAGCAATGACAAATTGCCTGTGTTAGATTTGAAAGGGCTGGGAATTAATCCCATAGTGCCTTCTGAATTTCTCTCTTCATTCCTAATAGTCCTGTCATAATTCTAACCTTTTAGAAGAACAACTCAGGAAGGCAGAGATGTTCAGAGTTCAAGCTTTAAGGCTATGCTTTTTATCATGAAATAGAAATAAGACTAAACTTTTTGAGAAGGAAAAATGCTCTCACCAAGAAGCAGCAAATGGGGGCGGAGGTATGACAACACTGCAGCAAAAAAATGCAGCACACATCTCACTTCTGCCCTACCTGGACTTCACATAAAAGAAATCAGCAAAGTTCTGCCCCATGGGGAGTCTTCTGCTCATTTATAAGACAAAGTGCCACTGAGAACAGACTAAAACAAAATCAGACAGGTTTTCTGGACACCAACATGCAAAAGGAAAGGCTGAAGTTCTACGAATTACAATTCACATTTAAAGGCTAAACTACTTAGAAACCACAGTCCTGAATTCTGGGTGCCTAACACAAAAAGCATGCACAAGTGCAAATATCACCCCCTTTTGTTTTACAAGACAGTGCTCCTGTATTACCCAATTTGTTTGGAGATACAGATAGACTGAAAACAACAAAAACAACAATAATAAAACACACACAACCATGCCTATTTACCTTGAATGGGATAAGAATAATGTGCTGGGCTTGGCTGGCTTGTGGTTAACCCTGTAGTGCAGGTAAGAACACTGTGTTGACTTGGAGATGGAGTCTGAATTAAACCACTTTCAGGTTTCATACCTGGCCACAATGCACCTGAATCAGATAAATTGGACCAATTACAAACAATACACTGGGACTGAGGAGCATGGTTATGCTTTCAAATATCAGCCAGTAGGTTTAAAACCTAAATCTTAGAACAAAAGTAAATTTGCTTGTAAGAGAAAATTACTGATTGTCCCACTCCTAATATACCACAAGCAAATACAGTTTCAAAAACTGGGGAGTGGAGCCACAGAAACAAAAATCTTGTCAAAATCCCCAATAATGATATGTATATAAGTTCATTTCAATGGTTGAGGGAGACTGATCAGGGTTCAGGGAAAAAAAGCTACTGACACCCAATTGGAGTGTTTATTGTAGAGAGTGCCTGATGATCATGTACAGTGATAAATCATTTATCCATTGTCAAGGTGGGAGACATTCCACATAAGTTTAAAATTCACTTACCCATTAAACGAGCACCAAAACTTTCTAAAATGTATTGAGTACTTTTCTGCCTTCTTAAGCTGGTTATTTTATTACCTGTTTCTTCTAATTAGGAAAGACATACTTGCTTATTTTTATAAATTAAAAATATTACAGAAATACATAACTTAGAAAAAATAAAGTCATATATAATCCCAGCATCCAGACTTAAGCACTATCAACAGTTTGCAGAAGTCACTTAGATTTCTTCTACATATTTACTAATCTTTTTTCTTTTTAATAAAAATGGGATATTATATATACTGTTCATAATTTGCTTTTCCACATAATACCTGTGAAAGACATCTTTCCATGTCAGAACACATAAATTTCTCATACTGATAGATATCATAGCTGTTCACTTTTATTTTATTTTTATCACAATGCTCCTGAGTGACAATCTTTTTAAAATATATTTATATCCTTTCCTGCCTTCTCTGCAGGGAGGAAATAGTGAATGTACCTTTGGATTTTCTCAGAATTATTGTCACAAAGACTAATAGTGTGCTGTGCTATATATATATTACAGAGACACCCCCAGAGGTTACTGGGATATGTGAAGACATTTGCTTAGTACTAAGCGCAACTTAGTTATAGTTCTACATCATTTTGATTTTTTCTCTGTGACCTGTCACTTGACAATCTCTTGCTTCTCACTTTACCTCCTTGTTCATTTGCAGTAAACTAGGAAACCATAAACGAAGTTTTGTTTCTACACGACAGCCTAAGGATGCCCTTTATGGTGAACAGTTTTAGTGATAATTTTGGCTATGCAAAAAATCTATCTATAAAAAATCTTACTGGGTGCCTGCGTGGCTCAGTGGGTTAAGCATCTGCCTTTGGCTCAGGTCATGATCCCAGGGTTCTGAGATCGAGGCCCACATGTGCTCTTGGCTCAGCAGGGAATCTGCTTTTCCCTCCCTCTCTCTCAAATAAATAAATAAATACAATCTTTTAAAAAAAAAAAGATTTTACTGTCTGGTTGTTCACTGTGTTCTGAATAGCTACGGCTGGTGGGTCAGTGTAGTTGAAGCTAACAGGTCCAAGAAGGTTCATCAATCACATTCCAGGTAAGAAATCAATACCAAGGTCAGCCACAGCTCCAAATTCAGTATTAACTCATTTCATTTACTTCTAACCTGATACTGAATTTATAGAAATATAATGCACTGACAATAGGGCCCTCTGCTTCACCAGGGCACTGAGATATCTAGGTACAACTCAGATCTGTAAAATTTGTTGATTACTAAATGTAAGGGAGCTGCGAAAATCTCAATTTGACATGGGATGTGGCAACTGCCTTGTCCCAAACTCTTAAAACATAAAAAAAAGTCCCATTCTTTTCTTACCTATTAAACATATGAGATAACTTACTTGAGGAAAATGAAGAATACCATCATCTACAGCATGCATTTGGAGGGTTGGCCCCTGTTCTGTGCTTACTTTATTATCATTACCACAGCTGAAGTCCTAACTAAACCTAAATTTCAACACTAAAAATATTTGAAAATATTATTTTTTAACAGTTATGTGAAATTTGAATATCAGTGCCATGATTCTTTGTGGTTGAGTGTCATTTTAGCAAACTGCCATTTCAATGTCACAATAACTTTCAGATTTATTGTAATCGATGTGATTTTTTTTTTCTAAATAGGTTTTGAATCTGAGGTGTTGGATCTGTGAACACATTCAGACTACACTGTACTAAAATACAACCTTATTCATGAGAATAGTATTCCCTGAAAATGTTTTGCCAGTCTCATTATTTAGTTATGTATTTCAGTTTCAAAATGCAAAATGTCTATGAACTGGACCTTCTTATAAGGCCAAAAACCAGGGCAAAGTGTCCAAGGCAAGTAGGAAAATGACTATAGTAGTTTTGAATGTTTTGGCCAGAAACAAGAAGTTGGTATTTAAAAGTACAATTATTTTACGATGAAGATAAGAATAAAAGACCACATGAACACTGCCTCTAGCATCACGGTAGCCTTGCTCTGAAAGTATGTAAGAATCTTCCTTTAAAAGTGCCCTTCCCAGAATTCCAAGTCATAGGCAGCATGACCAAATGGTCTGACTATACAGCAATCCTGCCCATAGCGAAGATGAAACCAAACCCTGGTCTCCTGACTCCCAGTCCACTGCTCTATCCCTACAACTACCAAGCTTATCAGGGCCTTTTAAGCACCAAGGGCCTGATGTGGAACAACAGCTGGTCTAACAATGGCAAATGAAGCCAGTCTCTGAGCTCCATCCTCTTATTCCCCCACACTGGGGTCTTATCACAAACTCTACCCAAGTTTCTCAGCACAAATACTTCATCTTTGGTTAGTCACTAAGCAAACTAATCTGAGCACTTCCATTTATAGTAGTATATATCAGAGTACTGGATCTTTAGAGAAAAATTAATTTGGTTAGGAACTGAAGCACATGCCAATGCTCAGGAAAAAACACATGAAAAATATCTTGGTTTGTTGATTCGATAGCTCAATGAGCTATTACAAATACTAAATAATTAATATGAGATTTCCCTGATTATAAAGTGAGTAGATGTATATTATAGAAAATGAAGAAAACACAGAAAGTAAAAAAAAAAAAAAAAAAAAAAAAAAAAAAAGTGCATAGTCTCCTTGCACAGAAAAAAAATACAGGCAGTTCTTGCTTTTGTAGAGGACTGTGTTACCAGAAACCGGCACATAACGCAACTAAGTCCTTGCCTTGCATGGTTCCCTGATAACTGAGATCAAATCTATAATGCCTGTACAGCAACATGCGCATTTTTCTTCCAAATTATTCTTTATGCACATATTTTAAAAAAATTAACTTGGCATATAATAATGCTTTTAGTTTTACATATTGCTTTTAAATTAATAATAAACTTTTCTCAAGATGCTGAATATTCTTTAAGAATGTGAATTTATAAGAATATGATTTCTAACTTTCCCATTCTATAGATACACTGCAATTTAACACATGGCTTTCAATTCAAAATGTAGACTCTTTCCAATCTTTTGCTGTTATAAATAATGCTGTGATGAGTATCTTATTTTGAAAATCCGTGGGGGGGCACCTGGGTGGCTCAGTGGGTTAAAGCCTCTGCCTTTGGCTCAGGTCATGATCCCAAGGTCCTGGGATCGAGCCCCACATCGGGCTCTCTGCTCAGCAGGGAGCCTGCTTCCTCCTCTCTCTGCCTGCCTCTCTGCCTGCTTGCAATCTCTATCTGTCAAATAAATAAAATAAAAAAAAATCTTTAAAAAAAAAAAAAAAAAAAAGAAAGAAAATCCGTGGGTATCTCTAATTAGTTCCATAGGATAAATCCCTAGAAGTGAATTTGCTGGGGGAAATGGCATGAACATCCTTGAGGTTTTAGTATTACCAAATCTCCAACTCACATTACAGTTCTTTCAAAAGAAGCCGGAATAGTGGCAGCTAAGGTGATCTTTTATGAGCTCCTAAAAATAAATGGGTGCCCCTTTCCTCCCACATGTTCACTGAGATCACTGGAAATTAACCCTCCATTCCTCTTTCTGCCGTTCTACTACATTTCTACAGAGCTCTTAAAAAGCGTATGACCACTATTTCTTTACTTTTACATTACTCACATTACATGTGAGCATTACAGATTGCTCGCAGTACAGGCCTCCTAGATATCCTCTAGTTTTTTCTCCTTTCATCAAGAGGAGGAATATTTTTAAATTTCAAACTCAACTCTGAGACACAGACTAAATTTAGGAGCACTTCTGGAATTAAACAGATCCGGGTTCAATTCTAAACCCAGGCATTTCCTAATTGTATGACCTCAGGCTAATCATTTGATCCTTCTAAGCCCATTTCCTCATCTATAAAAAGGGATAATGCTACTGCTTACTCCCAAGGGCTGTTCTAAGATTAAATAAGACAATAATGTAAAGTGTGAGGTACTTGTTCCCAGCATACTGCTTGGTATATAAAGCACTTCATAAACATTAGATATTAGAGATTTCCTGAAGCCCTGTTTAGATCTGAAATGAAGTAACAGACTAGCTAATCTAGTTTTAATGCTAACAGGCAGCACTAAGATAAAATTGCCAAATCTTCACAAGAAGAAAGAAACAGTATTTCCTACTTGGGTGAACACACTTTTTAAAAAACCAGCAGTATCTATAATTTCCTTAATAAATTCTGAGAATATGCCACATTTTTCATTCACATTACCCCAACCTAAATCTCCCTCCAGTAAGCTTCATATATTACTTAAGAGTCAGATTTAGCTGATTCTCTTTCTCTGAAATACTGAGAGAAGAAGTTATGAAACAAGTCTCCCTCACTCCCAAATATTAAACAAAACCAGATTAATAAAAGAGCCTGCTATTACCAATACTTCTTTACAATATAAACAGTTTCAAGTTTTTACCAAGGACCTATTATACAGAATTTTTTTTTCTTTAATACAAGGGAAATGCAGTGATCATAAAAGATACCATAATATGCACATGGCACCGTGTTAGGTCTTCCATAATCTGAGATCAGAGATGTAACAGGAGTTTTCTTCAATACTGAACAGCAGGAATGATCAACTGTCCAACAATGTCATAAAGAGCTCTGGGCTTGCTAACAACGAATTTCAACCAAAACAGAAGGTAAAAAACTAATATAAAAATACTTACTTTATACTTGCTAGCTTTTACTAGTCAGCTGTTGAAAAATTAACTTTAACATATGCAAAAAGATATAAGCACAAACATATTCACAGAGAGTTCCATTTCCAAAAGGATTGCTCAGTCATGGCTGGCTAAATATATAACAAATTTTAGATTTTAGTATACTGGCGGATACTGACAGGTGTGGAGGTATGGACATACAAATGGAGGAATAAGAGCATTTCTGTTTGTCTTCTTTCATGAAGTTATCAACTACCACTATTGCAAGGGCCTATTTAGTCAGAGCGATTCCATCTGGTTAAACAGTGATTTTGTTGTTTATGTAGTAAAACTTAAACTGACCCTGCGCCCCACCCACCCACCCCCAGCCTGCCAAGGGGAACTTACTTAAAAGCAAATCCGGGAAACCAGTAGAATATGGTGGACCAGTCCCTGATAACAGAGCCCAAATACAAGGGCGGGTCAGGTCAGGTGGAGGTAACAGAGCCTGAATGCAGGGATGAGTAGGGCCAGATGGAGACATCCAATCAGTAAAGCATGCATACTGTCTCCCTAGCTACCCAGGAGTGTGGGCCCTGCCTTTTGGGTGCCAATCCTGACCAAGGTGATAGGCTAGTTCAAATAGCTACTATGGGGTGAACTGTAATTCAATTGGCCACCCGTGTGTGACCTAGCATGACTGTGCAGCTTTCTCTGTGTGTTACAATCTCATTGGCCACCTGTGTGTGGCCAGGCTCAACCACATGGCCTTTGCTCTATAAAAGTTAGTCTGTGAGGCTGGGAGGGGTTGCCCTCTCTGTAAGAGGCGGCCAGAACGGTCAGTTGATTCTTGATGCCTGGTGTGAAATAAAGGTTTGCTTGACTTTCGCTTTGTATCAGTCTCGTTCCTTTGATTACGGACCCATCACTATCATTAAAACATAACCTCCCATTTTATTTCTAGTAGTTACCAGGAGCCAAGGCACGTTAACAAGCCTAAAACTAAGAGAGCTGTCACTGTCACAAGGGACTAGTCAAATGGACCAGGTAAAGCAAGAATGTAGAAACCAAAAGCAGGCAACACTAATACATCCAGAATCTGTGGCAATCTGTTTAGAAGATCTTTCTAATTTCCAGTTAGTTTCAGTAAAGGCTACAGAGATATAATTTTATTAACATGCTGCATATGTGAAAATAATACAGTATTTGCTCAACTTTCTAACACTGGTTCTAGGAAACCAGGGAAGGGACAATACAGCATACTGCAAATATCTATCAATTTACACAAAGAAAAATCAGCACAGATATTAAGTGCTCCCAGAGTCTCAAACTGACTTCCAGTAAATCAATCTAATTCACAGTTCATGTCCAACATACCTAAAACCACAGAACAAAATACGCACAAAGATAGGGCTATATAAAATTGGGGATTCTCCTCATTCTAAGATAGCTTGTTAGTTCAGCAGAGTAACAACTGATCGGTTTAAGGCAGAGGGAGAAAAAGAGAGGGAGAAATTGACCAAAAAAAAAAAAAAAAAAAAAAGGAGAGTACACTATAAGGCATACTCTATCTGGATATTTAGATTACCAAGTTTTAGCAGGAAAATGAGTCATCTCAAAATATATTTATTATGCTTATCTAACCATGGTAATGTGTTTTGTATAAAGAAAGTAACAGTAATTCCTCAAAGAGTTTCCCCCAACACTTAAAGATTCCAAGCTTTACAGTCAAGATTTAGTACCTTTCTGGAAACAGCTAAATTTTGGCAGATACACAAATGAGTATTGAAAGTTATGATTTTATTTAATATGCATCAAACATACTGTTGGAAAGTTGCACACCCAACATCTATCACACTTGTAATTGAGTAGATACTCTGTAAAGAACAACCCATCATCTTTCAGCTTCCTGATTAGCCATACTTGGTATTTGGGGAAAGATCAAAGTTTCTAGGGGATAAAATCAACACTCTTAGAAACTGCTTATAATAGAATGCCTTACCGAAAGGAGGTAGTCCATATGTTTGGGTTGCCTGAGGGTAGACAGCATAGGGTTGAGACTGCTGTAGTGTCTGGTACGGAGTCTGCCCAGGGTAAGCAGTTTCCGACACAGGAACTGAGAGGATATGTGCATAAGGTCTATAAAAGTTCAAGAAAATAAAAACTTTCATATGTGATTTATTTTTAATGAAAAATAGAGGGAAGAGCTAGTAACACTAAAAGCAAAAAATTAGCAATGAGGAGACTAACCTTCCACATAAAATGTCTCTTACTATGGTCAGAAGGTAGAATTAATCTTTCCTTTCCAAGTTCTACTATCACTTAAGAAACATTTTTATGGGAAATTTAATAGTTCCAAGTATCCTCCCAACGTCCAATTACTATGCTACAACCATCTATAATATGCTACATGCAAACTTGTAGATAAAATTTATCTACATGTACAATGAACCCCTAACATAACAGAAAACTGGACAGAATGGGACTCACAATTGGCTCTTATTCTTCACCCAGCCCTCTGGGACAAACAAGTCCTAAGAGAGAGAGTAGGACTTGAGAGAGGGGTTAGGCTGGTAGAGAAGAGGCAAGCAACCACTACACATCAAAGAACAGGGAGTAGCGGTGGGCCCCAATATCCCCAGATCAAGCCTACAAATCAGGGGCCAGATAATAAAATCTGAGAAGTCCCAGACAGGACTCAGAATCTTCCCACTGATGTTTAAGCCAGAATATACTGCCACTAGTTGCAGCCAACCACATCAGGTTTAGCTAGGGAATTTGAATTCAGCAGTGTAACTTCTGGGACTTTAGCTAGAGGACCTGGTCATTTCATCCATGCAATAAAATGGTCCCACATTTTGTGCACTGAATTTTTAGATACCAGTTATTTTATTTGGTGAGTTATGCTGTACTTACAATGCAAGTGTTTTGTGTACCACATAAATCTGAACAATAAAATACTGCGATGAAGGAGAAAACATTTTTTTTAGCTTTGGGGGAAAGGAAAATGAAGGAAGGCTATAAAGAAGCAGTATGTGAGCTGAGCAGATAAGATGTGCAGAAATGGGAAAGAAAGGGTGTTCAAGGAAAAGAGAAAAACTCTGGTAAAGGTACGGAAGAAGGCAAACAAGGGCTTAAGCCTATAAGGAGCAAAGATTATATTAAAGGACATACATGTAGTGAAGGGGAGTAGCAAAAGAAGAAAAGACAGCAAAGACCTTGAATTCCAGGCTGAGTTCAGACCAATCTGCAACAATCGGGAGTCACTAAAATTGTTGAGCAAAGAGTGACAAGATCAGAGCTGTTCTTGAATAAAGATTAATTTGACACTGCTTTATAAAATGGGTTAGAAGGGGGAGAAAGTTGAAGTAGAGGTCCTGTTAAAAAATAGCTATAATGCAATGATTCACGTAAGTGCTAAAGAGGTCTGAATTAAGACTGAATGCATAGCTAATAAGGTGTCCTGAATGCAACAGGTATGTAAATTATTTTTTGAATAGTCAGATGAATTTGGAATATGCCTCATATTCACATCTGTTCTTATCCAGATCTGAACCAAGAAATACCTCAGGTCATAGCTGTTAATCTAACTCACATGGGAATAATTTAAAATCTTGGTGACTTCAAATGGATTGATCTCCAGATATGTTAAAGATCATAATATCCTTTTTTCCTGTAGTGTTTTTATAGCTCAAAGTTATTTTCTTATTTCCTTCATAATGATCTCAGAGAATAGGTTCAGTCATTTCACAGAAGGAAATCATGTGAAAATGACTGGGTCAAAGATGCTATTAGTGTTAAATATCAGATGAGAATTTGGATAACTCATTGAATTGACCTTTTTAGTTCTTTGTTAACTGATGAAAAATTCAAAAGGTATAAACAAGCACAAAAAGGGGGGAAAATGCCAGTTTTCTTTTTATGAACAGTCCCATAGGTATCAGTCACCTCTGTTACCAATTCCTTCATGTGTTTTGCCTATGTAAGCACCTGGGCATACATCCAACCTCAATAAATACACTCATATGTATCTATCGATGTATGTGCAGGTTCACTCTTTATCAACAGATGGTTGGTAATCTGGTATACACCCAGTTCTGTACTGCTCATCTTGGAGATGATTAGCTTGTGGATCTTAAATGCTGATCTTACCTGTTGAAGGCCCAAAGCACGTTGCCTTTTAGTGACTTCAACCTGCTATGCCTAACTTCAAGCCTAAATTCTACTTTGGGGACATTCCTAAAGCAAGAAACTGAACATAGATTAGGCTGAGAAGTCCCACTAGGAGGCTGGCTTGAGCTGTGTTACTGATCTAGCAAGGCAGAGGAAAGAGAGACTGATCAGAGGTCAATCAGTGATATGCTTTGATCACGAATAATATTTCTCATTTTCAGTGGCCATTCATTTACAGCAAGCTCCTGTATAACAGTGATCTATTCCAGGCAACCATCTACTTTTTAAAAGCATGTTACAGAGACTCTACATTTAGAGGGAATAAAAAAATTGGAGTAGGGTCAGAAAACATGAGAGGTGAACTGAAGTTAAATGTCGACTTACTAAGTTAAATATCAAACCAAATTTTGAAATGAACCTAGAGAAAAGGCACATAGATTTTTGAAATAATTATTGAACTTACTTTGCAGAATACATTTGTGAGGTATAATCATTGGATGAGCGAGGGATGTAATCGGTGCATGTCATAACTGAAAGAAAGATATCATTAGGTAAAAAGTTAGAACATTTCAAAAATGAAATGAGAAAATTGCATATCTCACTGTAGAGTCTTTCAAACTAAATAACAGATTACAGACGGCACCTGAGAAATTTAAAAAGACTATGCAGTAGAAAATCCCTCTCTCTTATAGTAATGGGTTGAGAGACTTTTAGAGACAGTAGAAGAAGCCAGAATGTAGGGGGTTTGGGGAAGAGCTGAAGGTTGTTAGTACCAGTTGATCTCTATCTTTATCTGTCACTGATCTAAAGCCACAGATGAAGCAACTCCCTAAGCCTTCTTTCACTGTGTTCAGAGGCAAACTTAAAAACCAAGATCCATATCTAAGAAATTGCATTATATTTCTTTAGCTTATTCATTCTCTGGGTGTTTCCACTCATCTGAGTAAAAAGCTGTAAGAATGATTTGCAGGAAGACAGATTTGGCGTGGGAGTACCCAGTTTTATTAGAAAATTGTTGCTACTGCTGTGTACAGTGCAGCAAAAGATGCAAGTACACTTCCATACCACTACTTTTTCAGCTTTGTGGTGAAGGCTTTCAAGTTTGGCAAAGCAAAGACAGATCTGAGGAACTGATGTGATGCTCTGATGAACCATCAAGTAAAGAGACTTTCACAGCTAGGGTCCTCTTAACCCCAATGACTTCATCTGAAATAGCTGCTGGGAAGCCTTAACCCTCATGATTTCATCTGTAAATATTCAACTCAAGTCTGATGGGTAGCGAAATCCTATTCATTACGCACTATTTCAGTCCATGCTGTAGACAGAGTTATATCATAAAGAACTTGTACCAGATCCCCGAACTGTCCAGGAACTTCCTTCAGCATCTGAGAAAGAGGTTGTGGTTATTCTACTACTAGTAGGGTTTTAGAGTAAACCAACTAACTTTACGTCTAGCTGGGTTTCCTGAGTGTCTGAACTAAAAAGGGAACTCTGGTCAAGAGCACATGAGCTGCCGGCAATTCATGGCCAACAGCAAGACAAATCGACATCTTGTTCACTGCCATTGTTCAAGGTCTTTAAAAATAATTACTGGAAATCTGTAGATCACATTCATCCATAATAATTTTGACAAAAATGAAAGAGATCTCAATTAGGTCTAAAGGGTCTTCATGTCCATCACAGAAAACATAAATTCATTTGGATTCTGCATGATGGTTACTTCCCTGCTGACAACTACTTAAAAAAAAAACCCAAACCCTTCTCCTCCTCTGATTTAAATTCTAGAAGAGATTGACAAAACATCCTAGGAGATTTAGACCAATATTTACCTCTTTGTAGAATAAATAAGGCTTTATCTTTGCAGTACTTAGGAACCATGAAAGGATTATAAACAGTCAAGGCATAATCTGCTATAATATTAGAATAGCAGCAGTGGAGATGAGGCACAACCTTGAAATACATTCTGAAGGTAAAGCAGGACATTCTGACAGATCTGTATGTAAGGAATGAGGAAAACAGGGGAATATGGGATAATTTCCAGCTTGAGCAACTGGAGGGATAGTGAAACCACTTCCTAAAGATGGGGCTCTTTGGGAAAAGAAGAGATTTGATGGGGCTAAGGGAATAAAAAGCTTTCCCACATTTAAAAAAAAAAAAAAAAGATTTTATTTATTTGTCAGAGAGCGAAAGACAGTGCTCGCGTCCACATAAGCAGGGAGACCAGTAGGCAGAGGGAGAGGAACTTGACCCTAGGACCCTGGGATCATGACCTAAGCTGAAGGCAGATGTTTAATCCACTGAGCCACCCAGGTGTCCCAAAAGCTTTCCCACATTTTAAGTATGACTTTCCTTTCAGAAATCTAAGTTGTGATATCAAACAGGCAGGTGGATACACAAATGAAATCAGGGTAGAAGTCAAACTGGATTTATAAATTTGGAATTCATCAACAATATATACAATATTTAAAGTAACGGAGTGGATGAGACGATGCAGAAAGAGGAAAGAATGTTGGACTAGAAATAAATCCTGAGGCCTAACATTCAGAGTTCAGGCAGAGGAAGAAGGGCCAACAGAAGAGAAAGGTGGGAGGAAAAGTAGTGAGAGGCAGAATATGAGAAGAAACGTTCACTAGAACTAGTCCTCTCAGAGTAACTGCAAGTAACTAATGGCCTTGAGAGGAGCAATTCAGTGGAAGAGTGGTGACCGAAATTAAACTTGAGAGGACTGAATAATGAATGGGAGGCAAGAAAACAAGAAAGCGCAACTCTTTCCAGAAGTTCCAATGGGTCATGGAACAGAGGAAAGGTCTATAACTGGTGGAGAATGTGGAGCCAAAGGAGGGCTTTGTTTCTGTTTTAAGATGGCAAATACTGTGTCATGTCTCTTTACTGACAGGAAGGATTAAGAAGAGAAGAAGAATTTGATGACGCAGGCAGGCATGGTCTTAGTTAACAACAATACTAAAGCCCTTGGGGAAGGTGAGAAGGGGTTAGATATGGAGCCCAAATAAAAGGTCTTACCATTGACAGGAGCACTATTTCTACGAACTAGGACTATTTTAGTCCTGATAAGAATGAAGCAAGAAAACATGGGTACAAACACAGGTAGGCTTGAAGATTTGGTGGTGGTGGGAGGATAAGGGTTTTTTTTTTGTCTGATAACTTCTATTTGCAATGGAGTCGTCGGTTAAGAATGAGGAAAGGTGAGTGAGGATATGTATTCTGTGAAATATCAAAAGGTAAAATTCATTAGCAAAATGTAGTAGGATTTCCAAACATGCTGGGTGCCTATTTGAGGCCTTGTGAGTCAGCCAGGTATATAAATTATCCAATAATGTTTAGCTATGTGAATGCACTTAAAGGAAAGATGGAGAGTTGTATTAAATTAGGACTGGGGTTTAGCAAGGATAGTACAAGAGGCAAAGGTATTGAAGGTATTTGTAAGGGAACAATTATAATAAAGAGCCATAGAATCCATGCAGAGTGAAAAGGGACATAAAGGCAGACAGATATGATGACAGGTATTGGATAGGTCAACTACATGGATTTTGAAATCACCAAGAATAGTAAGAGTTTGGATGGAGAAGAAAACAAAGAAGACCTAGTCTTTAAAGAGCAAAATGACTAGTAGTTCAGTTTAGGGTAAAAAGAAAGGCAAGGGAGGCATGAATATGTACTTCAAAGGAACTTGAGTTTTCGAAGGGGAAAAAGAGAAAGAAATATCTGGAAGGAGCAAGAAGACTCAACTTACTTCCTGGCTCTGGAATATATAAAAAAATAGGTTTTTTTCTTGGGGATGAGTGGGACATCAAAAAAAATCAGAGACTTTTCACGGATTAGAGCAGTTTCCCACAGTATGGGCAGTTTCTCATATGCATCAGAATCACCTACCTATCTTCTTATACATTCCAATCTACATCAGATCTATTGAATGATAATCTCTGAAAATGAGGCCAAAGTTCTACATTATAAACAAGCACTCCAGATTCTTAAGTACACTACGAGCTGGAGAACCACTAGACTAGTACCTTTGAGGAAATAATATACATAGCTCAAGATATACTATTTCCTTCCTTTTTTTTTTTAAAAGACATTTTCTAATACATGGAAGGAAGTATGTCAAGTTAAG
Source organism: Martes martes (assembly GCF_963455335.1). NCBI lineage: Eukaryota > Metazoa > Chordata > Mammalia > Carnivora > Mustelidae > Martes > Martes martes. Next base: position 170,790,920 of record NC_137891.1, on the reverse strand, counting down.
CATAACCACCTTAAGAGAAGAAAAAATCCCCTAAACAAGTGTCTTTTAAAAAAGTGTCTTACACAAATTTATTCTTTTAAAGTACGTGGTAAAATATGGAGGGGCACTGATATTAATTTCAGGGATGACTATTTGTCCTATGGAGGCAACCTGGGGGCATATGTGGGTATGCTAGAGAAAACTTACATCTTCGCAAAAAAAAAAAAAAAACAAAAAACCCAACCAAACAAAAAAACCCAACCAAACAAACCCAGAACACTCTATAAAATTTTGTCCATTATAAGTTTATCTTTTCTATAGGAGAAAGCAGGTTGGTAAGTGGAGGATATATCTTATTGGGGTGGATCTCCCCCAGCATCCAGTATCAATTCTGGGCTCTTTTTTTTTTTTAAGATTTTATTTATTTATTTGTCAGAGAGAGAGAGCGAGAGAGAGCGAGTGCATAAGCAGGGGCCACAGGAGGCTGAGGGAGAAGCAGGCTCCCTGCTGAGCAAGGAGCCAGATGTGGGACTCGATCCCAGGACCCTTGGGATCATGACCCAAACCACAGGCAGACACATAACCAACTGAGCCACCCAGGCGTCCTTTAATTTGGGGCTCTTAAGGGGATTACTTTTCTTTTTGGCACAGATGGATAGGTAGAGTCATTTGGTTATTAGAAAGGTGGAGAAACAGCAATGTCTTTGGAGGAGCAGTCAGAGGTTGGCTCATAAACTTTTCTGATTGTGAGTAAGGCAGTATTACTTCCAGAACATCAACTTCAAAACAAAACGAAAATAAAATCACCAAGTGTGACTCCTCAGGTAAATGGATTCCATGCGATTTTCTTCCTCAGCTGGTATGTCAAATATATAAGAACACATGGATGAAAACACGCACACACACACACACACACGGACAGGAAAGGCTTCTGGATACAAGGAACAAACAAGGCAATCAGTGACAACCAATTATAAAAGAACAGCATCATCCATTTATAGGAATACCTCTTTCATCGTGCACAGAATACAGTACTTACTTTCCTCTGACATGGTAAGGTTTGAAGCAAGGCTTGAAGTTTCAGGTTTCTGATCACTGACTTCAGGGCTGCTCACTTGACTGAGAGAACCAAAATGAATACATTAGCCCCTCATGGACTTGATGTGTTGCTAAAAGTGATTTCATCAAACCCATTTCTCTTCCTAGGCTACATAAGTAAGAGGCAAAGTAAGTCTTCATGGTATCATTATTCTTGGTTTTTAGTGGCTACCTGAAGAGGTAGGGCTGAGGCTGGTACCTTCAGCATTTTACTCTTCTTTCTCACATCCCGAGACTCCTTCTGTTTTCCTATCACTCAGAAATTCAAGCTAAGTCAGAGACAAGTCAGAGTTTTTCTAAAGAACTTGGGGTAAAAAAAAAAAACAAACCAACAAAAAATAAGAAAACAAACCAAACTTCGCTGTCACTTTGTTTCCAAAGTTCCAGAGTGAAATGGGGAGACTGCTGATTTCAGACAGTGGTTCTCATAGTTACTTGAGAATTTTTTTCAAATTATACATGCTTGCTTCCAAGAAGGGGGTTCTGAACCTTAAAATGGCTCATTCTATTGTATTTGCTTTTTCTCCAATTATAAAATTTTTTGTAAAATTTGCTATCATATCCCCTAAGCAGTATCTTTCTTCACTTTATAAGGAGAATTCAGATAAATTACAAAAGGTAAATCACATAAACTGGGAGAACAAATCATTAGGTTAGACACTTTAATGGCAAAATTCTCACTGAAATTCTGGAATGGAGATCTTACTAACTTTCACCCCTCACAGTGTCCTCCTTCTTCCTTTCTACCTTATTTTCTACTCTCCAGTTATTCTCTCAATTACCAGCATAGCAGAATGGTTAAGGGTACAGGTTCTCGAGCCAGACTGCTTGCATTCATATTCCACTCTGCCAAAACTAGCTTAAAGACTTTGAGCTAAACGTCTTTGTACCCCACTTTCAATTGTCAAAGAGGGACAATAACAGAGCCTAACACATAGGGTTGTTATATGGATTAATGAGTTAATATATGAAAAGTACTTAGAGACTAGAAGAGAATAAATGTAATATAACCATAGCCATTATTATTATATTATAACTTCACCCCAGGCCAGGCACCCTTCCCACATTCATTTTCCTTAGAAAGAAATCTGCTCTGCTATTTTATACTCTAGGGAGAAATGGACAACACCATACCCGAGACTCCACATATCTTCAAAGATAAGACTAATAAAAGGTAAGAGTAGTTTCTACACAGCAAAATTTTTAAAAGAGATGTTATTTATATGAAAAATATAGCATCAAAATCCTTAAAGCTCTCATATTTTTCCTGAATGGACCTCTAACATTCAAGTAAGAAATCAAGATTTTTTTCCCCCTGGTATATTCTGAATTTTCAAACAGTTTTTCCTCAGATATAATTAACTTTTATTTTTAATTTTTTTAAAGTTTATTTATTTACTTTAGTAATCGTTACACCCAGCAGGGATTTGAACTCATAACCCTGAGATCAAGAGTTGCATGCTCAGCTGACTGAGCCAGCCAGGTGTCCCTGTAATTAACTTTTATTTTTCTTTCTTTTTTTTTTTAAGATTTTATTTATTTACTTGACAGCGACACAGGAGAGAGGGAACACAAGCTAGGGGAGTGGCAGAGTGAGAAGTTTCCCCGCTGAGCAAGGAGCCCGATGTGGGGCTCGATCCCAGGACCCTGAGATCATGACCTGAGCCCAAGGCAGATGCTTAAGGACTGAGACACCCAGACGCCCCTTATTTTTCTTAAGTTGGCTCCATGCCCAATCTGGGGTGTAAACTCATGAACTTGAGATCAAGAGTCACATGCTCTACCAACTGAGCCAGTTAGGCACCTCTGTAATTAATTTTTAAAGCTAAATCCCCAGATGAAGTTTATCTATTTACTCAAATGCCTGTATTTTTGGAATAGCATTTAATGTACTAACCAAGGTGTGACTATGAGAATTGAAGAGTAAGGGGAAGAAATCATACTGACTGGTTATATCAATGTTTCCCAAACTTGTCTATTATTATAATTACCTGAATAATTGGTAAAAATACAGACTTCTAGTTATGCCTACTTAAACAGGATTCCCAGGAGATGGGTATAAAACTAGGCAAGAACTTCATATTCCAACTACAATGACTGTTTTGTCTCCTATGTATACCTGGATAAGTCTGGGGTTCACTGTTATACCCACTGATGAAAGACTATTTCTAGACCCTGTAACTTAGAAGGTCTATTTGTATAATCTGGTATACAGATTATAAAGACCTATGGTATAAAGACCTATGGTCCTAGAATCTTATGTTATAGCAAAATCCCCTACATATTCAACTAAGTGTTCAGAGATTCAACAGAAGCAAGAGTGCTAATGGGGCGCCTAGGTGACTCAGTCAGTTTAGCGTCCGACTCTTGATTTCAAAAGAATATTGTAGAGAAGCAGATAAATGGGTAGATTTGGTCAAAACAGAAGTAGATAAATGGGAAGATTTGGTCAAATCAAATTTGGTAGATTTGGTGACAGGCCAAGGAGGCAGTTTCTATCGAACTGTTTCTAATTTATCTTTGAATTAGGGAGAGCAAGATCCCCAGCTGAGTGAATGGGAACAGAGTGGAGAGGAGGTGAGATGAAAGGAAGGGGAGGAACCAGGAGGTAAGGAGGAAGGGAGGGGAAGAAAGTTAATTTTAGAGGCTAGGGAATAAAACACACCGGGAAGGGTGGATGGACCACCAAGAATCTTTAAGTGCCTGTTTGAGATGTAATTATAAATGAAAACAGATCAGTACAGTTCTGTGTTTTTCCATCACAAAGTTCAGGTGATTGGAAATAAGCATGGAATGGGTGGAGAGTTGGTTTGACCAGGGTTGTGGTTTTGCTAAGGAAACAGGCCACAGGGGAAAAGGAGAAGTTAAAAGGAGAAGTCCCTCACAAAATGTTTGTAAGGGACTGATTAAATTAATAGATCTTATCATTTAAACAGCGTAAGAAAGATACGGAAGTCTTTTTTTGTGGGAGGGGTCAATGGTTAAGAGTGAAAATATGACAGCTCATGTAATAGGAAGTGCATAGGAAGATATCATATGGGAGTGTGGGGGTAGCTACATGAGCTAGAATGCAGTGTGTGGTACTAAAATAGTCAGATTCTGGAAATTAAGATGTTAGAGGTGATGTAGTTACTGGTTCACAAACAACAGGAAGTAAGAACTGTAGAAAGCAGAAAACCATGGCATTGTGGAAGTGAGAGCATGAGGTGCAAAGAAGCTGCCTCTTGTCCAAGAGGGAATGGAGCTAATGACTAAGGCATTCCATATCCATTTGGATTTCCCTTATTTCTACTTATTCTTCCCATTCTGTTTACTGTACATCTGACTGGAGAATATTTACTGTTATGTCTCTTCCATATATCACAGGACCTGGTAGATAACATGAGTTCAGTACATATTACTGAATAAATAATGAATGAATAAGAAAATATCAGTGCTTATTTGTTTCAAGGACAAACTACTGGAAGGAAATTTTCATCTTAAACCAAAACATAAAGTCTGATGGGGCGCCTGGATGGCTCAGTGGGTTAAAGCCTCTGCCTTCGGCTCAGGTCATGATCCCAGGATCCTGGGATCATATAGGGCTCTCTGCTCAGCAGGGAGCCTGCTTCCCTTCCTCTCTCTCTGCCTGCTTCTCTGCCTACTTGTGATCTCTGTCTGTCAAATAAATAAATAAAATCTTAAAAACAACAACAAAGTCTGAAATGCTAAACTTAAAAAAGAGAGTAGTCAACCCAAATCACGCCCCTATACTAATCAGCATATGAAAAAGACTGTAAGTAGATCATTAAAAAGAAATCCAACTTTACATACCTTAAAGTTTGCTCTCCTGATTCCTGCATCTTGGCTTTTTTTACCTGCAAAAATAATTATACAAAGGCATCAATATAGTGATCTGCTCTTGAAATCATCAAGCTATTCAAATGGCAGGCTAATATTAACTAATAAATTACAAGGTAACCTTCATTTTGTTTTGTTTAGATTTATTTAATTAACCTTTGTTCTATTTTAGAGTTAGAAATGGACTTGGTTTTCACACGAGCTCTTTTCTTTTTAATGAAAAAAGTGTTTTTCAGATTCAAGGTAAAATATTTACCAGATTTTTACTCGAGATAAAATGTTTATCAGAGGGGCGCCTGGGTGGCTCAGCCAGTTAAGCGTATGCCTTTGGCTTGGGTCATGATCCCAGGGTCCTGGGATCGAGCTCCGCATCAGGCTCTCTGCTCAGTAGGGAGCCTGGTTGTGCTCGTTTGCGTGCATGCACACTCTCTCTCTCTGCCAAATAAATAAAAATCTTTACAAAAATTTTTATCAGAATCAAATATCCAAACTTGGATACAAACTAATTGGTTTTAAATTTTAACAGACACATAATTATATTATCCAACAGTAAGTGTGGCAATCTCAATATCATCTACTTATTTATTAATTTATTAAACAGGAATGTCTTTAATTTTTTAAAAAAAGATTTTACTTATTTATTTATTTTGAGAGAGAGCGAGGGAAGGACGAGATTGGGGGGTTGGGCAGAGGGGAAGGGAGAGAGAAACTCAAGCAGAGTGCTGACCTCGATCCCATGACCCGTGAGATCACAACCTGAGCCAAAACAAAGAGTCAGACGCTTAACCAACTGAGACACCCAAGAGCCCCAGGTTATGAGCAATTTAAAAAATATTCTGCATGCTATCATTTTATTCCAGATTTTTGTCTTTTCTAATTCCTTCTGAGCTGAAAGCATTTCCACTGAAATAGTTTAAGAATCCACAAACAGAGGATCAACATTTGACACTGCTAGTAGATTTCCCTGCTTTCATATTACAAAGAAGCTGATTTTAGAGCTCTCGATTAGAATAACTAGTCATTAGTAGAAACAAGCTTAGTATGCTTAGCCATACAAAATTATAGGTCCTTCAAAGTATTTCAAGCCAACAAAAGGCAGAAACACTGTTAAATAATTTTAAACAAAAATATCAGGTGGGAATATAGCTATTTAATATGAATATTTAATACGAATAAATTTAACATCTCAGACTTTATTTCCCTTGATTCAGGTAATTATGTCCCCCTGTAAATCAGGACTCATGTGCCACCTTGGCACTAGAGGCAGGTAAATGAACTCAAAGGATACAGACAAACTTCACAAGTATGGGTTCAAACAATATAATCCAGAAACTGATAGAATGTAAAATAGTATAGCTACTTTGGTAAACAGTCTAGCAGTTCCTTAGATAAGGTAAATAATAAATAAAAGAAATACAAGGCCCATAACATTTCTCATGGACATCTATTCCTCATGAGAAAACATGACAAAATAAATAAAACCACTCTTGGTTTCTTGCTTCTGGCATACCAACACATATTATTATTTACTGCTACTTTAATTTTCATAGGTAAATAAAGAGAAAATCAAGAAAAGGGGGGCATTAAAAAAAACCCTTGGGGTGTCTGGGTGGCATGGTTGGCTGGCTGTCCAACTCCTGGTTTCGGCTCAGGTCGTGAACTCAGGGTCATGGGATTAAGTCCCACAGCGGGTTCCGTGTTCACCTCCCCTCCACTCTGGCTTTTCCCACTCAGGAACTCTCTCTCTCTCCCTCTCTCTATCTCTCTGTCTAAAATAAATAAATCTTAAAAAAAAAACAACAACAAACCCTCCAAGAAAAACAGGCACAGCATAGGGCATATAGTCAATTGCACTGCAATAGCATTGTATGGTCACAGATGGCAGCTACACTTGGGGTGAGCACAGCACAACACAGAGTAGATAAATCACTACGTTCATTTGAAATTAATGTAACATGGTGTGTCAACTAAAAAAAATTTTTTTAATCCTCTAAATTTAAAAAAATTACAGAAGCATATGAAGAAAAACAAAAACAAAAACCTTTGAGGCAGACAAATTCTTACTAGGCATACTAAATTCCAAATCCATAAAATAAAAAACAGATTTGATATTAAAAAAATTCAAAACTTCTATGTGATAAAAGATACCATAAAACCAACCAGGAGATCGAATACTCCTAGGATGATATACGGACTTTGACAAAAGCATTTAACTTACTATAACTGTATGATGTAACCCCACTGAAAGGGGTGGGACATAAAGGAGCTACTTTATGGACAACATTGTGACTGGAAATTGCAAGGTTAGACATAAGGAAAATAAAATTATCTAGGTTACCTGTCTGCCATAATTTCACAAATGACAAAATATATGCTTTTGTTATAAAATGTGCTGTCCTTCCCACCTAAAGATGATAGTACTTACATTAGGTCAGATAATAATGTAATTTTCCAACAGTGGGGATGAATTTATGCTTAGCTCACCCTAAGACTCTCTTTAGGACCAAAGAAATGTATTTGTGACCTGGTATCCAAAACACTCTATATAGTTTTAAGTCATCCAAACAAAGAAAACTGGAGCACTGAGGAATCTAACTTATCATAATCTTAATTTTATTAGAACCACAGAATAACAAATTAAGTTAAGGAAAAAAAGAAATTCCAAAAAAAGAAAAGGGAAGGGCGCCTAGGTGGCTCAGTGGGTTAAGCCTCTGCCTTTGGCTCGGGTCATGATCTCAGGGTCCTGGGATGGAGCCCCGCATCGGGCTCTCTGCTCAGCGGGGAGCCTGCTTCCTCCTCTCTCTCTCTGCCTGCCTCTCTGGCTACTTGTGATCTCTGTCAAATAAATAAACAAAATCATAAAAAAAAAAGGGAACTGGAGCAAAAATTTATTTTTATAATTAAAAATGTTTAATAATTATACAACTTTTTATATAAAATAAATTTTTATACAAAATTATAATTTTTTATAATTAAATTTTATAATTAAAAAATTATAGCAGAGGGCCTTTAAAAATTATTATTATTTTTCTGGGGTGCCTGGGTGGCTCAGTGGGTTAAAGTCTCTGCCTTCAGCTCAGGTCATGATCCCAGGGTCCTGGGATCGAGCCCCACATCAGGCTCTCTGCTCCGAGGGGAGCCTGCTTTCTCCTCTTTCTCTCTGCCTGCCTCTCTGCCTATTTGTGATCTCTGTCTGTCAAATAAATAAATAAAATCTTTAAAAAAATAAATAAAATAAAATTATTATTTTTAAAGATTTTTTTTTTAATTATTTGAGAGAGAAAGACCAAGAGAGAGCATAAGTGGAAGGCCGACAGAGGGAGAAGCAGATTCCCGCTGAGCAGGGAAGCCCAATGTGGGGCTCCATCCCAGGACCCCAGGATCATGACCTGAGCTGAAGGCAGCCACTTAACCAACAGAGTCACCCAGGCACCCACACCATAGGGCCTTTCAAATTTTATTTCACTTTTCATTTATTACAGTGCCAACTCAGTACAAAGAATAAGTAATACTAGAAATGGAGAAAATGTACCTAAAATCATATCTACCAAACAAAAAAAGTTCTGGGGGAAGAAAATGTTATTATCACAGCTCATTTTTTATTTTTTTATAAACATATAATGTATTATTAGCCCCAGGGCTACAGGTTTGTGAATTGCCAGGTTTACACACTTCACAGCACTCACCATAGCACATACCCTCCCCAATGTCCATAACCCCACCACCCTCTCCCGACCCCCCTCCCCCCAGCAACCCTCAGTTTGTTTTGTGAGATTAAGAGTCTCTTATGGTTTGTCTCCCTCCCGATCCCATCTTGTTTCACTTATTCTTTCCCTACCCCCCAAACGCCCCACGTTGCATCTCCACTTCCTCATATCAGGGAAATCATATGATAGTTGTCTTTCTGCAACTGACTTATTTCGCTAAGCGTAATACCCTCTAGTTCCATCCACGCCATCGCGAACGGCAAGATTTCATTTCTTTTGATGGCTGCATAGTATTCCATTGTGTGTGTGTGTGTGTGTGTGTGTGTACATACATATATATATATATATATGTATATATATATACACGACATCCTCTTTATCCATTCATCTGTTGATGGACATCTAGGTTCTTTCCATAGTTTGGCTATTGTGGACATTGCTGCTATAAACATTCGGGTGCACGTGCCCCTTCGGATCACTACGTTTGTATCTTTAGGGTAAATACCCAGTAGTGCAATTGCTGGGTCATAGGGTAGCTCTATTTTCAACTTTTTGAGAAACCTCCATGCGTTTTCCAGAGTGGCTGCACCAGCTTGCATTCCCACCAACAGTGTAGGAGAGTTCCCCTTTCTCCACATCCTCGCCAGCATCTGTCATTTCCTGACTTGTTAATTTTAGCCATTCTGACTGGTGTGAGGTGGTATCTCATTGTGGTTTTGATTTGTATTTCCCTGATGCCGAGTGAAGTATCACAGCTAATTTTTTACCTTTCATGGCCCATTATTTGCCTTGACTTGGGCAATTATGCTCTCTTATAAATCAAGCATAGAAGACATGCACTGCCTTGGTACTCCAGGAAGGTAAACTAACTTAAAAGGATACAGACAGATTTCACTGGATTACAGAAGTATGGGTTGAAACAATACAATCCAGAAATTAATAGAACGTAAAATAGTGTAGCTACCTTGGAAAACAGTTTAGTAGTTCCTCAAAAGGTTAAATACAGAATTACCATATAACCCAGCCATTTGATTCCTAGCTATATAACCAAGAGAAATGAAAACATATGTCCATAGATGTTCATAACAGCATTTTTAAAAAAGATTATTTATTTATTTATTTATTTGACAGAGAGAGAGAGATCACAAATAGGCAGAGAGGCAGGCAGAGAGAGAGGAAGGGAAGCAGAGAGAAGAGAGCACAGAGCAGAGAGCCCGATGTGGGGCTCGATCCCAGGACCCTGGGATCATGACCTGAGCCGAAGGCAGAGGCTTTAGCCCATGGAGCCACCCAGGTGCCCTGTTCATAACAGCATTATTCAAAATACCCAAAAAGTAAAAAAACATGAATGAATGGACAAATAAAATGATAAACTGAATGATGAGTGATAAATTTTAAAAATCCATACAATATTATTTAGCAATAAAAAGGAATGAAGTACTGAGACATGTTGCAATATAAATGAACCGTGTGAAAAGACTAGGCTAGGTGGAGGAAGCCGGTCACAAAGAATCACAAATTATATGATTCCATTTACATGAAATGTCCACAAATCAGTAAATTTTTAGACAGAAATTAGATTAGTAGTTGCCCAGGGCTGCAGGGGATGGGGGGGTTGGGGGGTGACTGCTAATGGGTATGGAGTTTCTTTTGGGAATGATGAAAATGTTTTAAAATGGATTCTGGTGACGACTGAAAAACACTGTGACTATACTAAAAACCACTGAATTGCATCTTAAAATGAGTATGTGAACTGTATCTCAAACCTGTTATTTTTTAAAAAATGACATTATCTTATGGGCATGTTATGACTAAAGATAACACACAAAAAAAACAACCACTGACAAATTTGTGAATCAGGGTTCTATTTGTGTCTCTGCTTAAAAAAAACCAATTATGCTTTTAACGTAACAGAGCAAGGGAATACTAGTAACACAGTACAGGAATTCAGAATATCCACGTTCTGTGGATGACTGTGATTTTTTTCGGATGATCAATGCTGGCTCTGCAATGACATCTCAAAGTTTTAGGTTTACGAGATAAAACTGCTTCATGTCTGGAGGAACAGAACTCATTAGAAATAACTTAGATCCTTGCTTATACACACAGGAATGAAAATATTTTTAAAAATTGAGGTATGCTATCCTTTACAGTTTACCCTCCTTCATAGAGAAGACAACATCACGGGTTGTTGAGTCAAGATGTTCTCTCCTCACCACCTGTTCCACCTCTTTCTTCTCTTTACCCTCTAAGCCCCAAACACAATATTTAAGCCCTTTTTACTGTTCTCAAAAATGTTTCCCAAGTTTCGCTCTTTTCTCTGTTTTAGCCTAGAGAGTACACTATGGTTATAAGCATCTGCCACCTCTGTTGTCTATAAGTATTAGGAATTTCTTTTAAAAATTTAAACATGGGGCACCTGGGTGACTCAGTTGGTTAAGCATTTGCCTTCCGCTTAGGTCATGATCCCAGGGTCCCGGGATCAAGCCCCACATCAGGCTCCCAGCTCAGCAGGGAGCCTGCTTCTCCCTCTCCTCCCTGCTTGTGCTCTATCTCTGTTTCTCTCTCAAAGAAATAAATAAAATCTTTTAAAAATAATAAAAATAAAACAAAAATAAAAATTTAAACACAAAAGCCATGCTCATATTTTAAAAAAAATCCCAGGGCGCCTGGGTGGCTCAGTCATTAAGCATCTGCCTTCAGCTTGGGTCATGATCCTGGGATCCTGGGACAGAGTCCCACATTGGGCTCCCTGCTCAGTGGGAAGCCTGCTTCTCCCTCTCCCACTCTCCCTGCCTGTATTCCCTCTCTTGCTGCCTCTCTCTCTGTCAAATAAATAAATCTTTTTTTAAAAAGCATCTTAAAAAACATTTTTTATAAATTAAAAAAAATCCCTAACATTCAGATATGTGTAAAATAGAAAAGATCTTATTCCAACCCATCACCTCCATGAAATAATTAGTATTAAGTTTGCTGTATATTCTTCTTCTTTTTTTTTTTTTTTTTAAGGTATGGACTGTTTTTTTTTAAAGATTTTATTTATTTACATGACAGAGAGAGAGAGAGAGAGAGAGATCATAAGTAGGCAGAGAGGCAGGCAGAGAGAGAGGAGGAAGCAGGCTCCCCACTGAGCAGAGAGCCCGATGCGGGGCTCGATCCCAGAGATCATGACCTGAGCTGAAGGCAGAGAGTTAACCCACTGAGGCACCCAGGCACCCCTATATATTCTTCTAAAAATTTTTCCTATGCATGTGTATCTTTTAAAAACCTGAGTTCGAGGGGCGCCTGGGTGGCTCAGTGGTTTAAGCCTCTGCCTTCGGCTCAGGTCATGATCTCAGGGTCCTGGGATCGAGCCCCGCATCGGACTCTCTGCTCAGTGGGGAGCCTGCTTCCCCCCCTCTCTCTGCCTGCCTCTCTGCCTACTTCTGATTTCTGTCAAATAAATAAAAAATAAAATCGTAAAAAAAAAATACTTTAAAAACCTGAGTTCGAAAAGCACCCCTGACGGCCATAAAGGAGTTTTTAAAGTGCTTATGGCTTGCCAGGGACAGTCTTGGTTTACACCTCTCACCTCAAAACCAAGTCTGGTTAGTGTTCCCTTTTACTCTTCAAGAGTATTGTCCAGTTCAGACAATAATACAACCGCTTCAGTGTATCTGAAAAAGATGAAGACTGGGCTGTGGGAAGGGGGTGGGGAGGAGACTGAGTAATTTCAAGGTCTCTGGTGACCACAGAGCGAATCACCTGACTGCAGAAGACTGAAGACTGACTGACAATAAAGGAGAGTGAAAGAGAGAACCCAAAGCTAGGATTTATGTTGCATTGTGAACAATGACCTGAACAAAGCTTAAGATGGAGGAAGTTAAGTAGCAAAGAAATAAGAAAGGGGGGGCACCTGGGTGGCTCAGTGGGTTAAAGCCTCTGCCTTTGGCTCAGGTCATGATGCCAGGGTCCTGGGATCAAGCCCTGAGTCGGGCTCTCTGCTCAGCAGGGAGCCTGCTTCCCTTTCTCTCTCTCTGCCTGCCTCTCCACCTACTTGTGATCTCTGTCAAATAAATAAATAAAATCTTAAAAAAAAAAAAAAGAAGAAAGAAAAGTAACAAGAAAGGGATAATTCAGTAGGAAAGAGACAAGACGAGCTAATGAGAGTAACATAACTCCAGCTAATGATGCCCACCAGTAACATCTCTTTATGTATACAGGTAACAGTAGGGTTAAAACTCTCGGTTTTATTTATTATCATCAACTTGGGATAGTACCATTTTTTTCTACTCAAATTTTAGACCTCTGCTACAGCCTGTGAATACTTTTCTCCTCAAAGTACAATATTTACTCTTCATACTCTAATTACTTTTAACAGTTCATAAATATTCATGTTTTTTAAAAAATTTCATGTTTTCTTAGATTCTATATTTGTCTATTTGGCATCCATTCATCATAAGGACAAACTATAGACCAAAGCTGTGTACATCTCCCTTGTGATGCAGTGCCCATACTCTGATCCATCTCCTTTCCAACTTACATACCAAGTCAGTATTTCCCCTGCTCTAATCATCCCACCCAGAGGCAGACACCAGACACCTACTGACAGCTGCAATGCCCCAAAAGCCCTCGGAATTATTCCAACAAACTAAACCTAAGTTGTTTACCTTCCCTTGCCTGTGGTAACCCCAAAAAAGCCTGTGGCCTATGCATTCCCGTTGCTCCTTCCTGCCTCCTAACTGACACTGGTGCTTCTCCCTCTGGCCCTGGGTGGTGTGCCATCCAGGTGTGCCATATCTAAGGACTATGAGTAACATTAAACTTTTCTTTCAGTGGCACTGACCTCCCCATGCCGTCACTCAGTTACCTTTATAAATTAAGACTCAGGCACAAATCAAAATAAATGACACCCTGTGACAATCACCATTTACAATCAGTAGAAAATTTGTTTTTAATATGCTTTAATTTTTCAAAAATGCTTTAATTTCTCACCTTCTTAAGTTATAGTCAGGTTTTGCACATCGTGTTATAGAAATTGAACAGAACAGCAAGGAAATGAAGCAGAGCAGAAAAGATGACTCACCAGCAGGTCAGCCTCACAATTCTCATTACCTTCAATAAATACAGAGTTACTAATAATACCCATTTCAATAGTGTGTCAGCTAGACCTCCTGACTAGACTTCTGTCTTGCTACATAAAAACTCAATGACATAATTTTCTTTGGCATACTTAATGCCTCTAATTCAGCTATGTGTTCCCATAGTACATATCCTAGGAACACTGCTAAGGATGATTTTTAGTTCTACCATTTCCCTGATTATTGTTGCCCCATCAGGGATAAGGGATGACACTTCATATGTTTCAAGGTCATTTTACCAATTGCTTATGTCTTTCTAGTTTTATTTATTAAAAAAGATTTTCTTTATTTATTTGTCAGAGAGAAAGAGAGAAAGAGCAGCAAGCAGGTGAGAAGCAGACTTCCTGCTGAGCAGGGAGCCTGATTTGGGACTCGATCCCAAGATTCCCGGATTGTGGCCTGAGCTGAAAGCAGATGCTTAACCAACTGAGCCACCCAGGCGTCCCGCTCTTTCTAGTTTTATACTTACCTTAAGAAAGAGGGCTAAAAGAATAATGGCAAAGTAATCATTAGCATGAACTCTCAATGTAAAAGCAAATATTAAAAATGTATTAAAGGACTTGATGCAAGCCGGTGCCCATCCTTCTGTGATATAAAGAATACATCTAGAACATGAAAAACATGCCCTATCATCTGCTTTCAAAACTCAATTTTTTTCCAAGTTGGATTTTCATAAATGTAAACATATTATCATTCTACATTCTTTCTTACCATGAAATGCAAGAGGCTCATTCAGGATAGTAAATTGCCTTAGAATTTATCTAACTTCAGAAAGAGAAACAACACAAAAGGAAAAGATTCTTTAATATAAAAGTATCTTGAGAGGCGCCTGGGTGTCTCAGTCATTGAGCGTCTGCCTTCAGCTCAGGTCATGATCCCAGGGTCCTGGGATCAAGCCCCGTATTGGGCTCGCTGCTCAGCGGAGGCCTGCTTCTCCCTCTCCCTCTCCCCTGGCTTGTGTTCTCTTTCTCACTGTATCTCTGTCAAATAAATAAATAAAATCTTGAAAAGAAAAAAAAAAGTATCTTGAAAGAATGATTACTATTGTTTTCCTATTATATTTTATTTATTTTTTAAGTAGGCACCATGCCCATGGTGGGGCTTGAACTTACAAACCAGAGATCAAGAACTGGATGCTCTACTGACTGAGCCAGCCAGGTGCCCCTGCTTTCCTTTTTTAAATGCTAAGAGTCAAAATACAGAAAGAGCAAAAACAAACAAAAGGCCATGGCAAAGGCAATAAATCTGTATCACCTGGGGACATTTACAATTTTTATTTATTTATATTAAATATTTAAAAGAAATTAAGACTCTAACCTAGACTCTAGGATCTTATCTATTTTTAACAATTAGGTAGTGGTCAAATTATACTTTTCTTCAATTATTTTTTTTTATATTAAGTCAATCAGAGAAATTTAGGTAAAGATAAAACTAAGTTTTCAGGCAGAAATGGTATATATACTGTTTTACTGGTAAACAGATGTCCTCTTTTATTTTCTAAAAACTTTAAGAATAGCCATTGGTGTTTTTTCTATTTTAATGACATTTCCAAACACAATATATACTTTGTTAATACTGTATTTTCTGAGCAGACTCCCTAGAATTAAGCTAACAAAACTGAATTTAAGAACACTGTTTTCTTAGAAGGGAAATATTAGGAAGTCTTCTCCTTATTTTTATTCTAATTTGGAATCTCCAGTATAACTGAGCAATATTTAAAATCTTTCACAATTAGCTTTTCTATAAAGAACTTAAATTGGGGCGCCTGGGTGGCTCAGTGGGTTAAAGCCTCTGCCTTCAGCTCAGGTCATGATCCCAGGGTCCTGGGATCAAGTCCTGCATCGGGCTCTCTGCTTAGCAGGGAGCCTGCTTCTCCCACCCCCCTCGCCTGCCTCTCTGCCTACTTGTGATCTCTGTCTGTCAAATAAATAAAAATTTAAAAAAAAAAAAAAAAGAACTTTAAACTGTTAAAGGAGACACTTACTGGTTGTTCTGGTAAGTCTTGCTCTTCTTCCATGAGGACCAGTATTCCTTCCTAACGTTTATGTGGCTGGATTGCGAGTGTCTGTCAGCAGTCTTCACTGTCTGTTTAAAAAAGGGGGGATTCAAAGCTTTATGAACTCTTAAAGCATTATCATTGAGGCCATCAGAGAATAATTTTTTTAAACTTTTTGTTACTCCAAGCTTTCTACGTGAGCCCCAATCTCAAAATCTCAAACCTGCACGTGGCTTTTCAAAATTGACATGCTGCACCAAGTCAAGATAGATGCACACAATGACCTTTATACTGCCTAGCAAAAGCCAACACGTGGAACCCCTTCTGCTGTACTTAAAACCCGGTTACTATAGTGCCTAATGCACTAAACATCTTATAATGACAGCCATGTGCAGGTAACTAAAACATGATTTTAGGATTATTGTTACATTAAAAATGATAAAAACTAGCCTAGGAAGTCAGTAAGTTATGATAACATCTAACCTGCTTGAATGTGGAACATTTACATAACTGTTAACACAGACACACTGAATCACTTTAAATGGGACAAACTGGAATATCAATTAAATACTTTCACAACCAACTATCTGTATATATGCAATTAATTTTAAAGAAAATTCTTCTGGATTTCTTTTAGTAATTCAAATAAATAAGTAAAGCAGTCTACTGCCATACCACCCTGAACGCGCCCGATCTCGTCTGATCTCGGAAGCTAAGCAGGGTCGGGTCTGGTTAGTACTTGGATGGGAGTAAAGCAAAACCTTGAATTTTAGAACTAAGGAAAATTATGTAAAACTAAGACCTAATTTTATTCTGAAATAATAAGCTCCACTAAATGTATTACCTAGTCAATATTTTTATCATTTGAGAGAAAAAGAGAGTGTATGCACGCAGTGGGGAGGAGCAGGCGGAGAAGGAGCAGCAGACTCCCTGCTGAGACTGATGCAGGGCTTGATCCCAGGACCCTGAGATCATGACCAGAGTCAAAGGTAGATACCAGGAGCCCCACTATCTAGTCAATTTTTAAGCAAACTCTACCTTCTCAGACCCCGCACTTCCTGTCATGATTTTTCATACTAAAAAAGAAAAATAGAGGACTCAAAGCCCCACATTTACTGGTATGAACTTCCTACTGTGGCCTGCTGGCAAGAAATAGGTAGATATCATTAAACTAAACACATTATAAAAACAAAAACTCCATATCTATTCAACACAAATGAAAATGACACTTCTCCAAAACAGATGTGACCATTTATGCTTTTAATGAAGGTCGCACCTATTTTACTTCTACCAACCACTGTAACTAAACATATAAAAGCGAAATCAAGTATAGAACCTTATTGCTGAAGTAACGAACAGAGATTTTTTTTGAAAAATGCTCTCTGTCAAATAAATAAATAAAAATTTTTTTTAAAAGGGGCGCCTGGGTGGCTCAGTGGGTTAAGCCTCTGCCTTCAGCTCAGGTCATGATCCCAGGGTCCTGGGATTGAGCCCCGTAACGGGCTCTCTGCTCAGTGGGAAGCCTGCTTCCCCCTCTCTCTCTGCCTGCCTCTCTGCCTACTTGTGATCTCGCTGTCAAAAAATAAATAAAAATTAAAAAAAAAAAAAACATGAAAAGGGAAATGAAAACCTTCAGTTGTGCCAATATTACCCCTCCCCTCTTTTGCTCTATAGCGATGCAATACAACACACTTTATTTTACAGCCACACTCCAGAATGAGAAAAAGAGGGAACACACACGTGATTAGAGGCAGAACAGCCCAACTCTACCATGGCTTTACTCCCTTCCCTGACCTAGATGTCAAAAGAAAAAAGGTTTAAAGGTCAGAAGCGCTTGGTGATCAATACTCACGTGTAGCTCATACAGAGCCCCAAAAGCCAAGTTCTCCAACTACATGACGCAGGTAACTGGTGCTGCAGAATTACAGGGCGCAGTAACTAAAGCCCACAGGAGCTATCTTGCCTGAATTTGTTTTGCTCTCCTCAGAAGAGCATAATCAATGTGACGTGAAACGGATTCACAACTGTGAAAGATGAAACATTTTTATGTTTTATCAGCTTCTACCTATCTTAGATTTAAATCGAAATGTCTTTATTTTATGGGCTTTTAATACTGTCTAAATGTACTAATGTACATATATAATTTCATCCCCAAAGGAGCAAAATAGGGCCAAATCATGAGGGAAGTGTGATACCTTTAGTAACTCATTTGTTGGATTTTTGTGTGATCATCTCTCACCTAAACAAAAAGTTATAGTATTCTATGTTTTACTTGATTGAAAGCCATATGTAATCATTGCATTCTCTAATTAGTAGATTCTCAGCACAGGAGAGGGAAGGGATACTCCTCCTCATGGGGGAAGGGTTATAAAATCTACCTCTGAGCAAGAAGAAGGTAAGAAATTTTGTTTTAAAAAAGGATACTCAATAACATGTGCTTCAATTTTAAACACAGGAACTAACTGATTTTAAAAATATAAACATTAAAGGAGAACTTTTTTTATTGGTCAAAAGGGATCATAGGTTTTACAAGGTAAAAAATACTACTCTTAATTGTGGGGAAATAAATTCTCAAGTCATACAAAATCAAATTTAAAATCTTGAATTTTGTTTTCTAAAAATACGGCAAAATAACAGTGATTTTATAATGAAAGGGAAGGAATTTTCCATTTTTCTTAAGACAAATTGTATGGTAAGTCGCAAGAAAACTCTAAGGGAAAATTGGAAGACATTCTTTCTGCCTCTCCTATTTCTTGTTTGAAAATAAGCACTATCGTTTCCATCTTAAAAATTACCTTTATTTTCTCAGCTTTTCAATTTAGGGGAATAAAAGGGTCATAATTTCTATAGTTAGGAAAAAATTTTAAAAATCAAGTAGCTGATCAATGATCACCAACAATTTTGATCATTTAAAACAAATGAAAGCAGGGGTGCCGGGGTGGCTCATTTGGTTAAGCATCTGCCTTTGGCTTGGGTCATGATCCCAGAGTCCTGGGATCAAGTCCCATGTTGGGCTCCCCGAGCCTGCTTCTCCCTCTCCCTGTCTACTGGCTCTGCCTACTTGTGTTCTCTCTCTCTCTCTGTCAAATAAATAAATAAATAAAATCTTTAAAAAAAATAAATAAATAAAACAAATAAAAGCAATCTTAGGGGCGCCTGGGTGGCTCAGTGGGTTAAGCCTCTGCCTTCAGCTCGGGTCATGATCTCAGGGTCCTGGGATCGGGCCCCATATCACGGGCTCTCTGCTCAGCAGGGAGGCTGCTTCCCCCTCTCTCTCTGCCTGTCTCTCTGACTACTTGTGATCTCTGTCTGTCAAATAAATAAATAAAATCTTAAAAAAAAAAAAAAGGCAATCTTACAATGAAAGCACATGATTTATTACAACATCTTCTGGGATTCTCTTGGCAACAAGTAAAATGCCTAAAACCGCAAACTTACAAATTTACAAGTAATTTAAAAATTATTTGCAAATAATTTAAATTTACAAATTTAAATTTTTCCAAAATTTATAATTTGACTAATCTGAAATATAAGGACTTACTAAATACAAGAATTCAAATATTTGTCACATTCCTAGAACTTCTCAATGTGCTAAAACTTTAATATTAAGATCTCATACCATTTTCTGTAAGTGCACAGGCTTATAATCGTCACATTTTACTAGCAACCAGATGAAAGTGCTGTATAACACAAACAGCGGTCCAGTATTTGATACTTTAAAAAGTACACAATTACTATACAAATCTTAGTATTCTCTTTTTCATGTACTAGTTCTAGAGTTTAATAATCTAAGTGGGTTTTTGTAAACCACTAATGTAACCTGCATTATTCTACACTAAATGAAATTCATCTTCTAAAATACCCCAAAATACAATGACTTGACATAGAAGTGAAAAGTGGATTCTTAAGTGCAACTTAAGTGCACTTAATGAATACAGTTCATTATATAAATTGGATTCTTTAAGTGCAACTTAAATGAATACAGTTACTTATAACTTAGTCAAACAGCCAGTGAAATTACAAAACACGCTGTGAGTTAATCTTTTAAGTGCTTTTAAGTATTTGGATAGTAACGTCTTCTCACAATTTCCTAGTTTCAATTCTTACTGTTGATTTCTTTTTTTTTTTTTTAAGATTTTATTTTTATTTATTTGTCAGAGAGAGTGAGCGCACAGGCAGAGGCAGATTGGCAGGCAGAGGCAGAGTGGCTGGCAGAGGCAGAGGGAGAAGCAGGCTCCCTGCCGAGCAAGGAGCCTGATGTGGGACTCGATCCCAGGATACTGGGATCATGACCCAAGCTGAAGGCAGCCGCTTAACTGACTGAGCCACCCAGGCGTCCCTCTTACTATTGATTTCTAAATACACCTCTTTTATCATGCGAGTTTGTCAGTATCTATATAGATTTATGGACAGAAATCTAGGAAAATCTACAATCGAGAACAGAAATGGTATTATTTCTGAAGACTTTCCCTATCTGCAAATGCTGACAATGAAAAAATAAGGAATTCTGTTTGGATTCAAAAAGGTTCATAAATAAAGCAGGATACTTTTGTAATATGGCAGCTATAATTTCTCTTTTTAATCCTTAAATGTTAGAAGGGAAATAATTAGTAAATATCTTACTTCAAAATTCTAATTAGATTCCTACCTGATAATTTCTGTTTTGTACCAAGTTGAACATACTATTCACCCTTTAACTGTAAATGGCTACAAGCAAAAACCTAGGTTACTGCAATGTTATTACAGCTCTCAAGTACAGAAAGGGGGAAAAATATATATATGTGTGTGTGTATATATATATATATATTCTACATACACACATATAAAGAACAGAATAAAGATCAAATTACTTTCAAAGAAAATAAAGTATACACTACTCCTAATTATAACATCAAAGAGAAGTGTCTAAATAGAGCACAACATTCTAATTGTAGGTCCTAGAGGGGAAACTTTCATGTGGCTAAGTGTGCACAGATTAACTGAATATCGTTCATATAATTCTAAAGAGAAAACAGGTAGCTCATAAATTTAATCACTGACCACACTGTATTTTAGAAGTCTACTTAACATTTCTTCCAAGGCCATATATGTATATGTATATCTATCTATCTATATATATATATATTTTAGAACACACTAAATAAAAGGCTAAAGAAATTTCCCTGGGGAAAATGAACAGCATCCTTTCCAAAATTAAATATATCTCAGCAATAATAGTTATAAATAAAAGTAATCTAAAAATAAGTATCAAAAAAGTGGTATATCATCACTTAAGATTATTAACATGGATTGGGACACCTGGGTGGCTCAGTGGGCTAAAGCCTCTGCCTTCAGTTCCAGTCGTGGTCCCGGGGTCCTGGGATCAAGCCCCACATCGGGCTCTCTGCTCAGTGGGGAGCCTGCTTCCCCTTCTCTTTCTCTGTCTGCCTCTCTGTCTACTTGTGATCTCTGTCTGTCAAATAAATAAATAAAATCTTTAAAAAAAAGATTATTAACGTGGATTACTTTAGGATTTAAAAGTACATAATTAGTAAATGTCCACCATGGTATCCTCAAATACAATTATGTGTGTGCCTTGAAGAATGAAAACAGTAAGCAAAATACCATCTTTTAACGGCTTTAAGACAACTGCTTTAAGTATTGTTATTCAACAATAACAGATCTATTCTAAAGGAGATCCTTAAATGAATTCAGAAACTAGCACCCTAATACCCAAAGTACCAAACATAAAACCTAAAGATACCTCTCAAACTCTAATTTATAAACTAAGAGGCCTTATAAGGCAAAATCATAAAAGGAATCAGGAAAAATGATTTCAAAATATAAGAAAACATTTCTGTGGTCTCTTACAGAACATTGCTTATTAGTAGTGTCAGGGGGCATGTAGTAATTTGGCCTTCATAATCCATAGAACATATACATTAGTTTCAAACAAGAAGAGAACAACGGTTTATTCTAATACCTACAAATGTCTTATGAAAATTAGGCAAAAATAACAATGAGTATCTTGGAGGAGTGGAGAATTATTGAGGGAATTAAGGAAGATTTACCCTACAACAGCATTTAAAACCAATTACAGTGGGAAGGATAAGAGCAATCATTTACCAAGCATATATAATACAGCCAATATTTTTACATTTATTGTCTTACCTAGTTTTTTTGGTTTTGGGGTTTTTTTTTTTTTTTGGTCTTACCTAAGTTTTATCTCCACAACGATCCTAAGACACAAGTGTTATCTTCATATTATGGACAAGGCAACTAGGACTCAGATTTAAACAATTTGCCTGAGAGTAACAGCAATAATGTTCCAGGTTAAGGCAGAAATATACCAAATAAAGAGGCTGGAGGATGATGGTGATGGTTGCACAACACTGTGAATGTACTTAATACCACTGAATGGTATATTTAAAGTGGTTAAAACAGTTAATTCTGTTATATATATTTACCATAATAAAAAGATATAAAAAGACCCATGAGGGGCACCTGGGTGGCTCAGTGGGTTAAGCCTCTGCCTTCAGCTCAGGTCATGGTCTCAGGGTCCTGGGATCGAGCCCTGCATCAGGCTCCCTGCTCAGCAGGCAGCCTGCTTCCTCCTCTCTCTAGGCCTGCCTCTCCACCTACTTGTGATCTCTGTCTGTCAAATAAATAAATAAAATATTTAAAAAAAAAAAAAAAAGGACCCATGAAACAAGAAATACCAAAGCAATGATCAAATCTAAATAGAGCTTACAAACTAGAATTTAAATAAAAACTTGAAACAAAACAAAAACAAACAAAAGTGCTTATAAGTAGAGAAATCAGTATTTAAAAAATACTGCCAGAGGGCATCTGGCTGGCTTAGTTGGTAGAGCATGCAACTCTTGGTCTTGCGGTTGTGAGTCTGAGCCCCCCACCCCCACCCAAGGTATAGAGATTACTTAAAAAAAAATTTTTATATATATATATATATATGGCGCCTGGGTGGCTCAGTGGGTTAAAGCCTCTGCCTTCGGCTCAGGTCATGATCCCAGGGTCCTGAGATAGAGCCCCGCATGGGGCTCTCTGCTCCACAGGGAGCCTGCTTCCTCCTCTCTCTCTGCTTGCCTCTCTGCCTACTTGTGATCTCTGTCTGTCAAATAAATAAATAAAATCTTAAAAAAAAAAAAATATATATATATATATATACGTATATTGCCAGAAAAACAATATCAATGTGGAAAAAACATGACTAATTCTAAATAAATAAAAAACATTCAAGAAATTTTGGAGAAAGCAGATTAAGCATATTTATTTCATCTGTGGAAAAGAGATAAAAATTGTGTGCAAAAGAAGAAAGTATAAATAAATCAACAGATGTGATTATATAAAATATACTTTCTGCAATAAGGAATAACAAATCTAAGATTTAAAGGATATAACATGGGGCATCTGGGTGGCTCAGTCGGTTAAGTGTCTGCCTTCGGCTCAGGTCAGGATCCCAGGATCCTGGGATCGAGCCCCATATTGGGCTCCCTGCACAGCAGGAAGTCTGCTTCTCCCTCTCCCTCTACTTCTCCCCTTCTCGTGCTCACTCTTTCTCTCGCTCACTCTCTCTCAAATAAAGAAAATCTTTTTTAAAAATTTAAAAGGGAAGAATATAATAGAAGCAACACCTGCAATAATTATGATAAACCTTAATGTCTGCAATATAAACCCACCCAATTCAACATTACTGATCATCTGTTATGTAGCAAACCGTAACTAAATACATATCCATCAAAGGACACAAACAGTTTAACCACCAAGATTAAATCAGCACTTGGGAAAAAAGCCTCTCACTACTAACTGAATAAATTTTAATATTTATAAGATACTACTTCATACCTAAGAAAATACCAAAAATAAATCTAAACAACAAAATTGAGTGTTATCTGAGCTATAAGATAAGAAATATACAGGTACAGCTGTAAAATCATGTTATCTTCAGACTGTTCTCTGGTTAGACTATAAAACAGATCATAAAATTGCCCATGGCCTGATTAATTTCCTAATTTTTTTTCCCAAAAATTAAACAGAGGGGTAAAAAGCTAACTCTAATTCCAAAAAAGAGTAAGTTTGTTCAGAGAAATAAAAAATCAGAAACAACATGTGGAAAATGGCTTACCTATGCTGTAATTCTATGAATGAATATCTTATATTAAAACGGAAACTGCAGGGATGCCTGGGTGGCTCAGTGGGTTAAAGCCTCTGCCTTCTGCTCGGGTCATGGTCCCAGGGTCCTGGGATCGAGCCCTGCATCGGGCTCTCTGCTCGACAGGGAGCCTGCTTCCCCCCTCTTTCTCTGTCTGCCTCTCTGCCTACTCATGATCTCTGTCTGTCAAATAAATAAATAAAATCTTTGGGAAAAAAAAAAACAAAACGGAAACTGTAGCCTATTTTCAGTAAGCTCATTTAAAAGGTGAAAGACATGGGGCACCTGGGTGGCTCAGTGGGTTAAAGCTTCTGCCTTCAGCTTGGGTCGTGGTCCCGGGGTCCTGGGATCGAGCCCCGCATCGGGCTCTCTGCTCAGCGGGGAACCTGCTTCTTCCCTCTCTCTCTCTGTCTGTCTCTCTGCCTGCTTGTGATCTCTGTCAAATAAATAAAAATTAAAAAAAAAAAAATCTTTAAAAGGTGAAAGACAGGACACCTGGGTGGTTCAGCCAGCTAGGCATCTGCCTTAGGCTCAGGTCCTAATCCCAGGGTCCTGTGATAGAGTCCCAAATCGGGCCTCCTGCTCAAGGGGAGCCTGCTTCTCCCTCTGCCTGCTGCTCCCCCTGCTTGTGTGCGCTCTCCTGCTCTGACAAATAGATAAATAAAATCTTTTAAAAAAATAAATAAATAAGAAATAAAAGGTGAAAGACCATGAGAGACTGTGGACTCTCAGAAACAGGCTGATGGTTTTGGAAGGGAGGAGGGGTGGGAGGATGGGTGAGCCTGGTGGTGGGTATTAAGGGCGGCATGGACTGCATGGAGCACTGGGTGGGGTGCATAAACAATGAATCTTAGAACACTGAAAAAATTAAATTAAATTAAAAAAATATAAGGTGAAAGAAAAGATTTTAAATTAATTATGGAATAATGCTAACAGCTTAAATATAATTTGTTAAGAGTCAAAAGCAGATCCCAAGGGACAACGTCTTAAGGTTTGGATAATAAAATGTTTATGCACATTATTTTATAAATGCTCCTTAAAAAGTGTTCCTCAAGACATTAAGCTAAAATTGGACACGACTCCTCCATTCTTGCCCCACTCTTTTTCCTTAGGAAAAAAAATTTAAACTCTGAGGAAAAAGCAATTTAAATTGCATTGATCCTCCCTTACCCCAAATCTTAAAGAAATTCAAGACAGCACTATAGGCGGAAAGATTCATTAAATTTTTGTTCCATTATCTCTTTCATAAGAATGAAGTTAGATGCTGCACGCAAGCACAGAATTGGCTCATTTTACTGTTCTGTACAAAAGCACTGAACTTCCATTAGTTAAAGAATTTGATACCAGAAGATGTTTCACATTTGATTTTGCCCTACTGGAGAGAAACTGCTCATTCTATGAATGCAAGAAAATACATAACATAAAATGCTACAAGGCATATATATTTTAGAGATAATCAGTTTCAGAGCTGAGTAAACTAAAATCAAAGAGAGGAAGGCACTGCCTCACAAAGACTCTTAAGTAGCAGAACCAGTAGTAGGACCCAAGACTATGAACTCCTCCATCTGAAGCTTTTCTCCTTTCATGTAGAATTGAGTATCTGACTCCCTTTTTAAAAACCACATTCCTAATATTAACATAGGCTATTTATTCCTTTTCCTACATTAAATCTCTACTCTGTTACATTACTCTGACTTCATGGTATAATAGCATAATTTTAAAATGTTTTAAATTTACAAATTCAAAACTTTATCAATATGTTAATTGGCATCTTAGGGACCGCCCCCAAATCCTAAAACAAGATTCTTTTTTTATGCTGCTTCTTAACTTCCTGGGCAGTCTAGCAAAAATAACAATTTAACTTGTCTTTACAGCCATACGTCTTTAATTTTCAATGTACAGGCTGATTTACTATTAATGAAACAAGTAATTTTCATTACAGGGTATATGAAAATAAATTCTTCTACTATTTCTATTCAGAGATAAGCATTATGATTTTAGAAAATTAAAATACTTCCTAACTTACAAAAACCTCAATGTTGTTAATGAAATATTTCTCTCTCTATTGTTAATAATTAAGAATTCTTCGGGACACCTGGGTGGCTCAGTTGGTTGGGCGGCTGCCTTCGGCTCAGGTCGTGATCCCAGGGTCTTGGGATCGAGTCCCACATCGGGCTCCTTGCTCAGCGGGGAGCCTGCTTCTCCCTCTGCCTCTGCCTGCCTCTCTGTCTGCCTGTGCTCACTCTCTCTGACAAATGAATAAATAAAATCTTAAAAAAAAAAAAAAGAATTCTTCAAAACTCTTCTGATCTCGACTATGGTCTATAAGTCTGGCAGTTAAGAATTCTGGTAATACCATTGTTATGTACCGACTTGTTATAATTTCAAATCCATGTTTTCAAAGCTTGTTTTGGACAAAGTTGTGGTATGAACTTATTTTGAACAGCCTGTTTTGAAGTTGGGTATTAGGGTTTTCTTTTGCACCTGCAATGGAGAGGACCTTTACATCACTGATACCATGGTAAGAGCAATGGTGTCCAGCACGTGATGGACTTTTAAACTTTAAAATCCCAAGAGGTTTGACCACTCGATGGTGTTCTGTCTGGGCAAGGCTATTCTTTGCAGACCTACCTAGCCCTCTTAAGATCATTTTTTGTTTTTTAAGATTTTTATTTATTTATTTGACAGAGATCACAAGCAGGCAGAGAGAGAGGAGGAAGCAGGCTCCCTGCTGAGCAGAGAACCAGATGCAGGGCTCGATCCTAGGACCCTGGGATCATGACCTGAGCCAAAGGCAGAGGCTTTAACCAACTGAGCCACCCAGGCGCCCCATCCCTCTTAAGATCTTGAGAAGCTTGCTCGTGCTATGGCCATACTGCCTGTGGTCAGCAGGGGCAATAAAACCATGTAGCAGTCTCGGGAGTAGACGGCACATCTGTTCAGGCCTTGGTGAGGTTACTCCTCATAGGCAGTGGTTCCTGGAGTAACACCCTTCAGAGCAATCCACCTTGCCTGCAACACCAGTATTACTGTCTGCTAGCTACATGCACCGGCAGCAAGGGATCTAAGGCAGCAGCTGATAACCAGCTTTTAGTTGGAATGACTGACTCTTACCAAGACCAGCTTGTAGAAAGGTACACTTCAACTAAATGTGGACTTTATTTCTTTCAACTCCCCTTTGCCTGGAGCAGTAGGGTAATTAATTTATCATTAGTTTGCAGTATGTTGCTTCTTTATTGGCTTATTATAAGACATTATCCTATGCTACTGGCTTATAAAATATTAATATTATAAATTATAATTCCCGCAATGTTAAATAAATTATTGTTAAATAATTTGTGTTAAATAAATTACTGGCAAAGACAGTCTCTGTCTCTGAGCATAATTTGCCCCCAAAGAAAACAGCTACTAATTTTCTTTTGGTTGGTCCTAAGATTCCTATGGAATTTTCATCCTAAATTCCACAGTGGCAGAAACCACTTTTTTCTTTTTAGTATCTGACAGCACATTCTGGGTATTCAATCAAGCACAATTTCTAGGCTCTTGATTCCTCTATATATTTACTGAAAACCAGCTCACTAAGAAACTTTGATATATTTAGCGGCACAAAAAATTCAAATCTTTACTTTTCCCATTTCTAGCCACAGATACCTAAGTCACAACTTTAATTCTTTACAAGGTTTTGTTAACTGACCTGAAGAATATCATTTTGAAGTCTGTGTTAACTGAAAAGTTCCCTTCAAGTAAAAGCAAGGAATGAAATATTGTAAATCAAATTTTTAAATCACATCCGTAACAAGGGATCACAGCACAGGTACTACTTATTTAGAAATTAGGAGCCCTCAGGTTCCTCTCCCTTAACAGATGAATGTTTAAAGTTAGAAAAAGATGGGGCGCCTGGGTGGCTCAGTGGGTTAAAGCCTCTGCCTTTGGCTCAGGTTATGATCCCAGGGTCCTGGGATAGGGCCCTGCATCGGGCTCTCTGATAGGCGGGGAGTCTGCTTCCCCCACCCACCCTGCCTGCCTCTCTGCCTACTTGTGATCTGTCAAATAAATAAATAAAATCTTTAAAAATAAATAAATAAAGTTAGACAAAGAAAAGCGGGGGGTGGGGGGTGGGTAGGGAAAGAGAGAGAGAATCCCCTTGCCCAACACATATATACACAGAAAATAGATTTCTGATAAAAGATAGATAGACACCTTAATCCCCAGAACCAACGAATGTAACCTTATTTGGAAAAAAGAGTCTTTGCAATTGTAATTACAGATTCTTAGATGAGGAAACGATGCTGGATTATCTGGGTAGGTAAAAAATGCCATCTTTGCTAAGTGTGAAAATGAATAAAGGAAACCTCATATATAGAGTTGGAGGGCCTTAAAGGGGGTGCTTTCAAGCCCTACCAACTTGCCAACTATAGACCCCAAAAAGAAGAAGCCTACTCTACTACCGCAGTGGTCGGTAAGATATAAGATAACCTCCTAGCCTGGCCAGTGAGAAACCATCACCGCCCAGAACTCACTCTCCTCCAATGGACTTTTGTTCAAAACAGCCCCTCCTTACTTCTTCCTTTTTCTCTATAAAGCACGGGCATACCTCCATTTGTTGCACTTCACTTTACTGCACTTTCCAGACACTCTTGATTTTTACACATTGAAGATCTGTGACAGCCCTGCATTGAGCAAGTCTATTGGCACCATTTTCCCAACAGCATTTGCTCACTTCGTCTCTGTACCGCATTTTGGTAATCTGACAATATTTCAAATTTTTTCACTATTATTGTATTTGTTGTAGTGATCTGCAATCAGCAATTTCTGATGTTACCAACTGTAACTGTTCTGAGGCACCACGAACCATGCCCATGCAAGATGGGCCAACCTAATCCAAAAATGTTGTGTGTGTTCTGACTGCTCCACTGACCAGTCATTCCCCCATCTCTCCCCCTTTCCTTGGCTTCCCGAGTCCCTGAAACACAACGGTATTGAAATTAGGTCAATTAATAATCCTACAATGGTCTCTAAATGTTCAAGTGAAAGGAAGAGTCACACACCTTTCACTTTATTTTTTCAGTGTAACCCATCTGTTGAATTAGCTGGACTCAATAGGGTACCATCTCATTAGGCCTCCTTTCTCTCTTTAAATTTTTAAAAGATTTTATTTATTTATTTGAGAGAGAGAGAGAGAAAGAGCATGAGAGCTAAGAAGGTGAGCGGGAGAAGCAGACTCCCCATGCAGCTGGGAGCCCGATGTGGGACTGGATCCCGGGACTCTGGGACCATGACCGGAGCCGAAGGCAGTTGCTTAACCAACTGAGCCACCCAAGTGCCCTCTTTTAAATCTTTTTTATTTGAGTATAGTTGGCACCCAATGTTACATTAGTTTCAGATATACAACACGGCGATTCAAGATCTTTATAAGTTATGCTATGCTCGGGGTGCCTGGGTGGCTCAGTTGGTTAAGCGACTGCCTTCGGCTCGGGTCATGATCCCAGAGTCCTGGGATTGAGTCCCGCATCGGGCTCCCTGCTCCACTGGGAGTCTGCTTCTCCCTCTGATCTTCTCCCTTCTCATGCTCCCTCTCACTGTCTCTCTCTCAAATAAATAAATAAAATTAAAAAATAAGTTATGCTATGCTCACCACAAACGTAGATACCATCTATCACTATACAAGGCTATTATAATATCATTAACTATATTCCCTATGCTGTGTCTTTCATACCCATGACTTACTCTTTCTATAACTGGAAGCCTGTATCTCCCACTCCCTTTTACCTATTTTATCCTTCTCTCTGGAAACCATAACTTTGTTCTCTGTATTTATGTCTGATTTTGCTTCTTGTTGTTTATTTGTTGTGTTTTTTAGATTCCACATATGAGTGAAATCATATGCTATTTTCCTTTCTCAGTTTGACTTATTTCACTGCATAATATCCTCTAGGTCCATCCATATTGTAGCAAGATCTCATCCTTTTTTTTTGCATATCTCTCACTTTAAATCAAAAGCTAGAAACGATTGAACTTAGTGAGGAAAGCATATCAAAAGCCAAGGTAGAATGAAAGCTAGGCCTCTTGTGCTAAACAGACAAGTTGTGAATGCAAAGGAAAAGTTCTTGAAGGAAATTAAAAGTGTGCTCCAGTGAACACATAAGTGATAAGAAAGAAATACAGCAGGGGTGCCTGGGTGACTCAGTTGGTTAAACCTTCAGCTCAGCCCAGAGTTCTAGGATCGAGCCTCCCTCCTCAGTGGGGAGTCTGCTTCTCCCTCTGCCCCTTTTCCCACTTGTGCTCTCTCAAATAAAATAAAATCTTAAAAAAAAAAAAAAAAAGAGGGGTGCCTGGGTGGCTCAGTGGGTTAAAGCCTCTGCCTTCGGCTCAGGTCGTGCTGGGATCAAGCCCCGCATCGGGCTCTTTGCTTGGCGGGGAGCCTGCTTCCTCCTCTCTCTCTGCCTTGCCTCTCTGCCTACTTGTGATCTCTCTCTGTCAAGTAAATAAATAAAATCTTAAAAAAAAATGCATATTTGTTTAAAAAAAAAAAAAGGAAAGAAAAAAGAAAAAGAAAGCAAAACGGCCTCACTGCTAATATGGGAAGAGTCTGAGTGGTCTAGATAGAAATCAAACCAGCCACAACATTCCCTTAAGCCAAAGCCTAATTCAGAGCAAGGCCCAAACTCTCTTTAATTCTGTGAAGGCTGAGAGAGGGGAGGAAGCTGCAGAAGAAAAATGTGAAGCTAGCTGAAGCTGGTTCATGAGATTTACAGAAAGAAGCCATTTCCGTTTCATAAAAACGCATAGGGAAGCAGCAAGTGCTGATGTAGAAGCTGTATAAAGTTCTCCAGAAGATCTAGATAAGATACTGATGAAGGTGGCTACCCTAAACAACAGATTTTAAATGCAGATGAAACAGCCTTAAGTTTGCCATCCAGGACTTTCATAGCTGGAAAGAAGAAATCAACACCTGGCCTCAAAGCTTCAAAGGACAGGCTGACTCTTGCATTTCAAAAATGTCAGGGCCCTTAAGAATTATGCTAAAGCTAGTCTGCCTGCACTCTGTAAGTGTAACAACAAAGCCTGGATGACAGCACATCAATTTACAAGGTGGTTTTCTGAAAAAAAATTTTTTAAAGATTCTATCTATTTACTTTAGGGAGAGAGTGTGAACGTTAAGTGTGTGTTGGGGGAGAGGCGCCAGAGAGAGAGGGACAAGCAGACTCCAAGCTAAATGTGGAGCAGTCTGGGCTTGATCTCACGACCCTGAGATCGACCTAAGCTGAAATAAATCAACAGTTGGATGCTCAGCAGACTTGAGCCACCAAGGTGCCCCAGCATTCTGAATGTTTTAGGCCCACTGCTGAGACCTACTGCACAGAAAAAAAGATTCCTTTCAAAATATTACTGCTCATTGACAATGCACCTGATCATCTAAGAGCTCTGATGCAGATACACAATGAGATTAATGTTGTTTTCAAGCCTGGATTATATTATTCCAAAATTAAAATTATACCAAAATAATTGTTCCAAAATAAAAAACTTATCTTTAAAAAAAGGGGTATCACTACACACTAGCATGGCTGCAATAAACAAAGGAAAACTGGCCATACCAAGTGTTGACAAGGATGTAAAGCAACTACAACTCTCACACATTGCAAGTATGAATGCAAAAAGGTACAATACTGCCACTGTGGAAAAGTTTGGTAGTTTCTTATAAACTAAACATATGTTTACCATATGACCCAGCAATCCCACTGAAGTATCCACCTAAATGAAAACTTATGTTCACACAAAAACCCGTACATGAATGCATATAGTGGCTTTGTTCATATATACAATGAAAACTTAACAACTTAAATGTCTTTCAAACTGGTAAATGAATCGACTATTGTATATTTATAGGATGGAATATTATGCAGCAATTCATGGGACAACTTAGATGAATCTCCATTATGCTAAGTGGAAGAAGCCAAGGTCAGGCGTCTATATATTGTATACTTCCATTCATATGGCATTTTTAATATAACTATAAGGACAGAAAAGATATCAGTGGTTGCCAGGTGCTAGGGATGGGAGACAGGACTGCTTACACAGGATTACAAGGGAACTTTATTGGGATGATGGAACTATTCTCCATCTTGATTATATTGGTCATTACGTAATTGCATGTATTTATAAAACTCATAGAACTGTACACTTAATATGATGAATTTATTACATGTGAATTATAGCTCAAAAATTATAGTAGGATCTATTTACATATTTAGAAAAAATTAATTATATACAAAGTTGACTAAAATTCTATAACTGTAATATATGCAAATAAAATTATAAATTAGTTAGATCAACAATTTATGAGTACACGGACTGAAATGCTGGTTAAGAAAATTATAAACATAGTTGAATCAACAGTTCATGAGTACATGAAATGGCAGTACTACTTGATATCTTAACAGAAGAGTTTTCCACTACATAGATGACTTAAATAAGGTCAAATTGTATAAATTTTTAATTTTAAATATGACTACCCTCAAACAGACACTCCTTCTCTACCTAAACTGGAGTGGTGGAAGAATTCTTCACCTATGCTAGGCCACTAAAGGTAGATCTAAACAATTCAATCATTCAGAAGCAATTACACCTACAATAAGAAACTGATACCTGGGATGCCTGGGTGTCTCAGTCCGTTAAACATCTGCCTTCTGCTCAGATCATGATCCCCAGGGTCCTGGGAATGAGCCCTGCTTTAGGCTCCCTGCTCAGTGAGGAACCTGCCTGCTTCTTCCTTCTCGCTCTACTCCTCCCCCTGCTTGTGTCAAATAAATAAATAAAATCTTTTTTGTTGTTGTTGTTGTTGTTTAAGATTTTATTTATTTATTTGACAGAGAGAGATCACAAGTAGGCAGAGAGGCAGGCAGAGAGGAGGAAGGAGGCTCCCTGCCGAGCAGAGAGCCCGATGCGGGGCTCGATCCCAGGACCCTGGGATCATGACCTGAGCCAAAGGCAGAGGCTTTAACCCACTGAGCCACCCAGGTGCCCCAAATAAATAAAATCTTAAAAAAAAATAGAAACTGATATTTACTTAAAGACAAAAACACAAAGTAGGGGGTACTTAAGAGATAGGCAATGAACCAAAGATCTCTGCAAAACATATACACATTTATCAAGCCAGAAGAATTACTACATAGCAAAATACTTTGCAAACCCAATGATACCATGAAAACATGTGTCTGACAAAAACAAAGAGGAAAAAAAAATCCCAAAGAAAAAAAAATTTTTTTAAGACTTTATTTATTTATTCAAGAGAGAGAAAGCGAGAGAGATAACAGAGGGGGAGAGAGAAATAGACTCGCCACTGACCAAAGAGCCCAATGCAGGGCTCAATCCCAGGACCCCGATGTCATGACCCGAGCCAAAGGCAGCCACCTAACCACCCAGGTGCCCCTCAAAGAGAATTCTTTAGTTGGAAGTTTTAAAAGAGAAAAGTCACATAAAAGCCCACATCATCATCTATGGAGTGTCATTATAGATGTTAACATTGTACAGCACTGTTTTCTTTTAAAAAATATTTAAGGGACTTAAAAGTATAATACCAAAAAGGGTGCAAAAACTTGTTAAGCAAGCTTACTTTATAAGACACATGTTTCAGGGGCACCTGGCGGGCTCAGCGGGTTAAGCCTCTGCCTTCAGCTCAGGTCATGATCTCGGGGTCCTGGAATTGAGCCCCGCGTGGGGCTCTTTGCTAAGCAGGGATCCTGCTTCCTGCTCTCTGTCTGCCTGCCTCTCTGCCTACTTGTGATCTCTGTCAAATAAATAAATAAAATCTTTTTTAAAAAGTCAATTTTAAAATTCAGTGAATACTAAGATTCAAAGAATATAGTACAATACATGTGCCTAACACAAATAAAGGTACCCCCAAAATGTCAGTCCCCTTTGCATTTTTAAGTATCTTGCTATGCACCAAGAGTGGAAGAATATATAAGTAGCACCACTTCCACAGGCTATTCACAGTCTACTGGATTTCTTAGTTATGAAACCACTGCAAATCCACAAAAGAAAAAAAAAAGTCAAAATTTAAAACTCCAATCTTTTAATATGTATTCTGGTTTCTATACCACTGTAAAATGTTTTCTATGGAAATTAGAGTTAATTTTTCACTAATAGGCTTTCCTCAGTCCACATCTGTATATGTCCTACAGAGTAAGCTCTTTATATTTTTCTTTCTTTTTAAAATTGAAGTATAATGAACATATATTAGTTTCAGGTGTACGATACAGTGATTCAACAATTCTGTACGTTACTCAGTGCTTATCAGGATGTCTCACTTCCCTTCATTTCACCATTCCTCATCCACCTCCCCTCTGGCAACCACCTGCTTATTCTCTGCATTTAAGAGTCTGGGTTTTTTGGTCTTTTTTCTCTTTGTTCATTGGTTTTGCTTTTTAAATTCCACGTATGAGTGAAATCATATGGTATCTGTGTTTCTCTGACTGACTGACTTCCCTTCGTATTATATCCTCTAGGTCCACCCATATTGGTGCAAATGGCAAGATCTTTTCTTTTCTCTTCTTTTTATGCCTGAGTAGTACTCCTGCATGTGTGTACACGTACCACATCTTCTTTACTTATTTATCTATGAACAGACACGTGGGTTGCTTCCACGTGTTGCTTAGCTATTGTAAATAGCAATAAACATAGGGGTGAATATATCTTTCTGAATAATTAGTGTTTTCATTTTCTTTTGGATAACTACTCAGTAGTGGAATTACTGAATCACATGGTAATTCTATTTTTATTTTTTGAGGAACCTCCATACTGTTTTCCAGAGTGGCTGCACCAATCTTCACTCCCACCAAGTCTGCATGAGGGAGGGTTTCTTTTTCTCCACATCCTCGCCAACATTTGTTATTCAGTGTGTTCTTTGGAAAAACGTCTATTCAGGTCTCCTGCCCATTTTTAAATCAGGTGATTGTTTATTTAGTGTTGAGTTTAAAGTTCTTTTTATATTTTAGATATTAACCTCTTTTTTTAAAAAAATATTTTTATTTATTTATTTGACAGAGATCACAAGCAGGCAGAGAGGCATGCAGAGAGAGGGGGGGAAGCAGGCTCCCCGCTGAACAGAAAGCCCAATGCAGGGCCTGATCCCAGGACCCTGGGTTCAGGACCTGAGCCAAAGGCAGAGGCTTTAACCTACTGAGCCACCCAGGTGCCCCAGATATTAACCTCTTATTAAAAGTATCATTTGCAAATATCCACTCCCATTCAGTAGGCTGTCTTTTTGTTTTGTTGATGATTTCTTTCTCTGTACCAAAGCCTTTCATTTTGGTGTAGTCAGTCCATAACTTACTTGTATATATAACTTCTGCAGGATCTGATGATGCTAACTGCACCCTCTGTGCTAGATTCCTTTTAGGATACCTGAAAATTGCCTTCTTTACCCACAATATTAAGTACTTTTAGACCTTACACACACATGTGTGTATATATATCTATGTGTATACATATCTATCTATCTATATATATGTGTATATATCTATTTTTTTCTCCTAAGTAGTTCTGCTTCTCTCATGAACCCTAACATCTGCCAGACTGAAAAAACCCTGACATCTCCCAAAAAGATTGCAACCATTAATATCCACTTCCCTGTGCCTTAACCAGTACCAAGTACCATCGATCTTTTTAAATTAAATGTCTGCCTATTTCAGCAGGTAAAACATGATCTCAAACTGCATGATTTATATCTCTTATTGTAAGTGAAAACAAGTTTTTTTTTTTTAAGATTTTATTTATTTATTTGACTGAGAGAGAGATCACAAGTAGGCAGAGAGGCAGGCAGAGAGAGAGAGGGAAGCAGGCTCCCCACTGAGCAGAGAGCCTGATGTGGGGCTCGATCCAAGGACCCTGAGATCATGACCTGAGCCAAAGGCAGAGTCTTAACCCACCGAGCCACCCAGGCACCCCGAAAATAAGTTTTTTGAGATGTCTGACATTTTTTCTAGTAAATCTGCCTACTCCTATCTTTTGCCCAATTTTTACGGAATTGTTGATCATTTTCTTAATATTTGGTATAAGGACACTGTAAATTTTGGAAATGAATCTTTTCACTTATACATTTTCTTTCCCCTTGTCATTTATCTTTATAAGTGAAGGAGATCTCCTTACTTACATATATGTTTAGAGAGGCAATAATAGCATAGTGATTAAGAGAACAGATCATGGGAGGCACCTGGATGGCTGGCTCAGTCTGTTAAGCTTCTGCCTTCCGCTCAGGTCCTGCATGATCCCAGGGTCCTGGGGATCTGTCCCTCCACCTGCTTGTGTGTTCTCTCTCTCTCTTTTTCTCTCAAATAAATAAATAAAATCTTTTTTAAAAAAGAGAGAACAGATCATGGAATCAGTCTGCCTAGATTCAAATCCTACCTTCTGCCACTTAATTGCTGTGTTACTGTATGCATCAATCTCCTAAACTGTAAAATGGGGGGCAATAATATTATCTGTCTCACAAGGATGTTAGGAGGGTTAAATGTGTTAATTAATGTAAAGAGCTTATGACAATAACACTGATGCATAACAATTGTTAAGCATTGGGTGTTATTTCTGTTTCACCTATTAAATGCTTAGCCAGTAGCCCCAACACTTAGTAAATCTTGCCTTTTTCTCCAATTATCTGAAATGCCAATTTTATAATAAACTAAATTTCTGTATATAAACTGTTCAGTTTTGCTGATCTATTTGTACTTCCTCAGATTTAACTTGCATTATTATAATTTCATAACATGTTGAAGAGGCTTTTTTTTGCCCCCCAGTAATTTCATATGTTTTAATACTTGGAAAGGCTAGTCTTCATTCTCCTTTCTCAGATTTTATGCTTTCCAAATGAGCTCAGGGGCGCTGGGTGGCTCAGTCGGTTAAGCGTCTGCCTTCGGCTCTGCTTGGGTCGTGATCCTGGGGTCTTGGGATTGAGCCCAATTGGGATTGGCATTGGGTTCCCCGCTCGGCGGGGAGCCTGCTTCTCCCTCTCCTTCTGCCTGCAGCTCTGCTACTTGTGCACTCTCTCTCTATCAAATTAAAAAAAAATTTTTTTAAAAACAAATGAGCTCCACAGCAATGTCAAATTTTCAAAAACTGATAATGTTTTAATTTAAATTGCATTAAATACTTAGGGAAAAATGTAAGTTTACAATATTAAGCTTTCCTACCTAAAGGCCCAATATATATTTCCAGTTATTCTTTTTTTAAATATCTCTTAGTAGACCCTCTCTATTTATTTTCCTATTTTATCTTTTTGCTTTTTTATATTTTTCATTATATTTTCCAAAAAAGTTATTTTGTATATATAGGAAAGTTACTGGTACCGGTACTTTTATAAACTGCCATTTTACCAAAGTCTCCTTCTTTCTAATAATGAGGACAGTAAGACGGTTGATTGTTGAGTGTCATGAATCTATTTTCCCCTGCTGCATAAAAATAGTTTCCTTCCTCTTGCCCAGTATTAACCTCTTATATCATTTTCTTGCCTAATGATATTGGTTTATACACCTACAACAATTTATTTATTTATTTGACAGAGAAAGAGCACAAGCAGGGGGAGCAGCAGGCAGAAG
Source organism: Martes martes (assembly GCF_963455335.1). NCBI lineage: Eukaryota > Metazoa > Chordata > Mammalia > Carnivora > Mustelidae > Martes > Martes martes. The sequence continues at coordinate 170,753,439 of NC_137891.1, read as the reverse complement.
GAGAGGGAGAAGCAGGCTCCCTGTGGATCATGACCTTAGCCAGAGGCAGAAGCTTAACCGACTGAGCCATCCAAGCTCCCTTATACCCCTCCTATAATATTAAGTACTAAATGTTGGGCATCCTTTTCCTGTTTCTAACATCAATGAGAATACTTCTACCATACCACTACTAAGTATGATACTGATTTTGGTTTGAAATAAGTTTTTCCTTAATCACATCAAATAGTAATTCATCGATTTTAATTAAATGGAGAACATTTATCAGGAATGGATATTAATTTGGTCAAATGCTTTTTTGGCATTCCAAACGATGACCATATGGTTTTTCTCTCATCTATTAAAACATGTTAATAGATGTTCTAATACTGAGCCATATATGCATTTATTTCAGTAATCAAACCCCTGGAAGGGGGGCTCCTGGATGGCTCAGTCAATCAAGTACCTGCCTTCTGCTTAGGTCATGATCCCAGGGTCCTGGAATTGAGCCCGCCATCGGGCTCCCTGCTCAGTGAGGAGCCTGCTTCTCCCTCTCCTCTCCGCTCATGCTCTCTCTCACTATGTCTGTTGCCATCTCTCTCTCAAATAAATAAACAAAATCTTAAAAAAAAAAAAAAGAAACAAAACCGTTGGATTACAGAATATTATTTTAACATACTGTTGAATTCTATTTTCTAGTACCGAATTTAAGATTTTTACATTGATACCTGTAAGATTCTTCCATAGTTTCCTATTTTGTGGTGTTCATGAAGCTCTAGAATCAACATTTCATTGGCTTCCTTAAAAGAACTATAAACTTTCCTTCTCTAGCCATGCTCTGGAACAGAGTTATCTATTCCTTGGCTATTTGAAGTAACATATACCTACGAAAACATCTAGGTCCAACAGTTTTTATGGAGCAGTCCTTTGATAACTTTGATTCCCTTTATTATTAGTCTCCTGAATTTATTTCTTCTGGGGTCAAATTTGGTAACATTTTCTAAAATATCTATTTTATGCAGACTGTCAAGGTTATTTGCACAAGGTTTTATACCATAATGCATGTGTGTAGTTCTTCTTTTATTTTTTTTTAAGATTTTATTTATTTATTTGACAGAGAGAGACACGGTGAGAGAGGGAGCATAAGCAGGGGGAGTGGGAGAGGGAGAAGCAGGCTTCCCCCCCGGGGGGAGGGAGCCCGATGCGAGGCTCAATCCCAGGACCCTAGGACCATGACCTGAGCCGAAGGCAGACACTTAATGACTGAGCCACCCAGGTGCCCTTGTGTGTATAGTTCTTTCGTTCTCTTCTTTAGAATGACTTCTACCATAAAACCTTCCAAACCTCATCCAAATCAGTTTACTCTCAATGAACTTCCTATTATCAAAATCAGTAACCAGAACATTCTGGTTCATGAGAGCTGATGAAGCATACCCATTTACATCCTCTCTCTCTCCAGAGATCCACCCCATTAAAATAACAGCAAAGGGGGGCGCCTGGGTGGCTCAGTGGGTTAAAGCCTCTGCCTTTGGCTCAGGGTCCTGGGATCAAGCCCTGCATCGGGCTCTCTGATTGGCGGGGAGCCTGCTTCCCTCTCTCTCTCTGCCTGCCTCTCTGCCTACTTGTGATCTCTGTCAAATAAATTTAAAATAAAATAAAATAAATAAATTAAAATAAATTAAAATAACAGCAAAGGAATGAAACAGATAAAATACACAACAATAAAATAATAACAGTGGGTGCCTGACTGGATCAGCTGGAAGAACATGCGGCTCTTAATCTCAAGGTCATGAGTTTGAGACCCACTTAATTTTTCTTAAGCAGACATTACTTAAATAAATAAATGAAATAAAATTTAAAATGAAATAAAGAAATAAAAACAGTGACTTCAAGGGGATTAATATTGGAGTCATTCATTTACTCATCATTTCAAGAAATATTTAAGGGACACCTGGCTGGCCTAGGCGGTGGGGCATGTGACTTTTTTTTTTTTTTTTTTAGAAAAAAAAATTTTTTTTAAAAGATTTTATTTATTTATTTGACACAGATCACAAGTAGGCAGAGAGGCAGGCAGAGAGAGGAGGAAGCAGGCTCCCTGACGAGCAGAGAGCCCGATGCGGGGCTCGATCCCAGGACCCTGAGATCATGACCTGAGCCGAAGGCAGAGGCTTTAACCCACTGAGCCACCCAGGCGTCCCGGGGCATGTGACTCTTGATCTTGGGATCATGCCCCATGAAGGGCGCAGGGCTTACTTAAAAAAAAAAAAAAGAAAGAAAGAAAGAAAGAAATATTTTTATGTACTAGGCATTGTCTAGGCACTGGCAATAAAGCACTGTGCACAAAGAGTCCCTGATCTTAGTACAATTACGTTCTAATTGGAAGGAAGAGACAGATAAAAAGTAAATTATTATTCAAGCAGCAGTAAGGAATAGAAAATAGGACAAGGAAATAGAGAAACTAATTCTATGGAATCTGGATTTTTTGTTGTATGTGGCCACTGAGGTCTCTGCTGTTAGTTTAATGGTCAGCTAAAGATTAGATAGATTTCCCTAGTCCCCTGGAACCAGTCCTTACTGATGGGCTTTCTATATATATTAGGGCACACTTTCAGCACTCAGCCAGTCAGTTCACTATTCTGGCTTAGCCTTAGTATCTGCAGGCACAGAGCCTCAAGACGAACCAGAACTGAGAGTTTAGGGCTTTCTCAGGTCCTTCCTAAACATGCATACTGCTCAACATCTGTGCAACAGCATTCTAGATTCCCAGGAACACATCAAAGCTTTACAGATCTCCTATGGACATCTATTCCCCAGCTTTTCCTTTTAAGCTTTTTTGGTCAGCCTGTTTGCCCCAACTGCTATTCACTATTCATAGGCAGATGAGATGTTCAATAATTGCCTCTAAATTTTTCTCAATGAACACCCTTGGGGGGGAAGGCTTCAAGTGTGCAAATGAGGTCTTGTAAGGAACTACCAGACAGGTCAATAATAACAAGTAATGACAGGTCAAATTCAATCGACAATTCTCTGAGAATGGGGCTTTGAAGAACCAATCTTGTTCCGTCGCTTCCAGTTGGTTTCTAGGCTGCTAGTTTTCACCATGATTGGAGGCTGCTAGTTTTCAAAGCTACTGTGGAACTGGAGAGGAGGATGGCATTTGGTCAAGTTAAACCGCTACAAAGTTCACAGTTTTCCTGAATTGTGGCCATTTTTCTTGAATAAATGCTCCCAGTTTGCTGCAAACCTATAGTTAATTTTCAGAGTTCTGGAAGAGCTGGTTCTATGTCTGCCAGTGTTCTCATTGCTTTTATGAAGGAGAGAACTTTCAGAGGTTCTTACTGTCATTGTTGCTGACATCCTGCTTTTTATTTTTTTATTTTTTTTTTAATTTTTTTTTTAAGATTTTATTTATTTATTTGTCAGAGAGAGAGAGAGTGAGCACACGCAGAGTGGCAGAGGGAGAAGCAGGCTCCCTGCGGAGCAAGGAGCCCGATGTGGGACTCGATCCCAGGACGCTGGGATCATGACCTGAGCCGAAGGCAGCCGCTTAACCAACTGAGCCACCCAGGCGTCCCAGACATCCTGCTTTTTAACTGAGAAATTCCTTTCACTTTTTTTTTCTTTTTTTGAGAGAGAGAGAGAGAACGTGCTTGAGTGAGATGGGGGTGAGGGCTGAGGAGAGAGAGAATCTTAAACTGGCTCCACACCTAGCACCGAGCCCAGCACAGAGCTCAATCTCACGACCCTGGGATTGTGACCTGAGCCTAAATCAAGAGTTGAACACCTAACTGACTAAGCCCCCTGGGCACCCCTTAACTCAACCTTTATACTTATTATTTTGCTATATTTGCTATTTCTCTTTAAAATTTCAACATTTACATTTATTTCATTATTTCCTCAAATTACTAAAAATGTTTATCTTTAAAATCTCCTTCAGTTTATACTATTCACTATTGACTTTAGTGTCAGTTACATTTGATTCCTCTCTTTCATAGCATTAATTTTCCTCAAATGATTAAACCTAGATTTTTAGAGTTCACTGTTTTTAACGGATTTTATTTATTCATTTGAGAGAGAGCACAGAGGAAGAGTAAGGGGGAAGCAGGCTCCCCACTAAGCAGGGAGCCTGACAGGGCCCTGAGCCAAAGGCAGATGCTTAACCAAAAGAGCCACCCAGGTGCCCCTAGAGTTCATTTTTGTAGTTGGGAGTTTTAACTCAATTCTTTTTCCTCGGAGTGGATGAGAATCTTTGTTCATCTGTTGTTTTAAGTAGGTTCTAGTTAAACATATTCACTTCCACTGATTATGAAGAGGGGAGAAATACACGGTTAGGCCAGGTCTGCCGGTAACCTGCTTTCTAGATATGAATCCGTCTCTTCTGAACATCACAAATTATTAGGGATATATCTGGCCTCTTATGCCAAGACTCTCACTTTCAGAGTAGCTAGCAAAGCTTTATCCTGGAGTTTACACTGGAGTTAACTACTCATTTTGCTTTTCGCTTCCTCTGCTTTTGTTATAGCACTCTATAGTGACTTCAGGTTCTCTATGCCTCTTTCTCTAATCTCAAGATTTACTCATTCATTTATAAAATATTTATTGGATGTCTATTATGTGCCCGGCATTAGTTTAGATATTGGAAATTCAGTGATAAACACGAAGGCCCCAGCCTCAAGGAACTTATATTCTAACAGGAAGATGAACAAATATGTAATTTCACAAAGTAGTAAGTACCACAGGAAACAACACAAAGAATGGAGACTGCCGACAAGGGAGCTATTTCAGATAGGGTGGTAACTTCTCTGAGGTGGTAACATTTCAGCAGGGATCTGAATAATGAAAAGGAGAGAGTTATAAGAAGATGCAAAGGAAGAGGTTTCAGAAGGAAACAAGTAAAAAGAAACTGAAAGGAGGGGCACCTGGGTGGTTCAGTCAGTCAAGCATCTGCCTTAGGCTCAGGTCATGATCCCAGGGTCCTGGGATTGAGTTCTACATCCCGCTCCTAGCTCAGCAGGGAGCCTGCTTCTCCCTCTGCCTGCCGGGTCCCCCTGCTTGTGCGCTTGCGCTCGCACATGCGTTCTCTCTCTCTGACAAATAAATAAAATTTATAAAAAAAGAAAAAAAAAAGAAACTGGAATGATAACATCTTGGCATGTTTGAGAAATAGCAAAAAGGCCATTGTTAGCAAGTGAATGAGTAGCTGGAAACAAAGACCAAGAAGCAGGCAAGGGCAAGATCACACACAGCCTTGTAACACCTGATACGGAGTTTTGGAAGGCAACCAGTGTTTCAAACAAAGGAATGACGTAATCTAATTAATATACCCTAAACACCGTGGGGAGAATAGACCACAGGGAAATACATGCCCTCCACAAGTGGACTGTTCAATGTGTCTGGAAAGCACTTTCCCAGGCTTTATCCAGGGGACAAACACCAAATGCTCAAAATCACTATGCTCCAGGCACCCTTCATTTCTTCATAATTGTCTACTTGGAGTCTGATACATTTCTGAAACTTTTTTTTTTAAGATTTTATTTATTTATTTGACAGAGATCACAACTAGGCAGAGAGGCAGGCAGAGAGAGGGGGAAGCAGGCTCCCTGCTGAGCAGAGAGCCCGATGTGGGGCTCAATCCCAGGACCCTGGGATCATGATCTGAGCTGAATGCAGGGGCTTTAACCCACTGAACCACCCAGGCGCCCCCATTTCTGAAACTTCTACATACACCTTCAGCTGTGAGTTCTTCTCCTAGTCTCTACTGATCCAATCTTATTGTTTCTTATCTTTTAGAAATTCACCAGTCTCATCAACTGATGGTAACTTTTCTCGATATATTACCTTTCAAAAAACTTCTAACATACTACTCAGAGTCCTTCGTACTCAAGTGTCCTGCTGAAGTAGACACAAAAATCCAGCAGACCTATACTCAGCTGATCTACCTTCAGACTGTCTTTCAAGGCACCCCAAGAAAGCCTTTTAGTTCTCACAATTCAGGCATCAGCACAAATCACATTTCTGGGGGGGTGAGGGGGGAATTTTAACCAACTACACCTTCTGTGTAGTTGTGTATCCACAGAACTGTCTGTGGATAGACAAAAGCCATCACCATGCTGGTGAACTCCTTCCATAAATAAACAGCCCAGCCAACTGACTGTGGTAAAGCTGGTGAATTCTTCTGTTACTTTATTTAGGAGATATGACTGACCAACATATTATGGTATTGTCAGCTGTAGGAATATTTATAGTAACTTTACAACAACAGAATACTATCAGAACTTACTGAGAAGAATTTTTTAAAAATACATTTAGAGTGTACTAAATTCTTTTTTTTAAAAAGATTTTATTTATTTATTTGAGAGAGAGAGAATGAGAGAGAGAGCACGATAAGGCGATGGTCAGAGGGAGAAGCAGACTCTCTTCTGAGCAGAGAGCCTGATGTGGGCAGGACTAGATCCCAGGACTCCAGATGATGACCTGAGCTGAAGACAGTTGCTTAACCAAATGAGCCACGCAGGGGCCCCTAGGCTGTACTAAATTCTTTTTTTTTTTTTTTTAAGATTTTATTTATTTATTTGACAGACAGAGATCACAACTAGGCAGAGAAGCAGGAAGAGAGAGAGGAGGAAGCAGGCTCCCCGCCAAGCAGAGAGCCCGACACGGGGCTCGATCCCAAGACGCTGGGATCATGACCTGAGCCGAAGGCAGAGGCTTCAAACCACTGAGCCACCCAGGTGCCCCTGTACTAAATTCTTAATAGGAAAAATACTTGATCAGGAATAGATTCACTAAGAAGAATTGCTCTTAAAATTTCTAATATTATTTCTTGGAAAATCATCCTTCAAAGTTGTTTATAAGACAATCTTTAATAAAAATTATGAAAACTTATCCCCACAAGCTTCTGATAAAATAAGATTTGTTCTATAGGAAAAATTCCAAACCACAGTAAAAAGTATTGAGAAGGAATGAGTTAATCTGAATTATATTTGTCAAAGTGAGCTTAATGATAATCCTACAGTTCTACGTTCTTTCCAGTTCTCCTTGTTTTTAGTAACTTGTCCATCACAAGCTCAAGAATTTAATGTGTAGAGATCCAGACTCCATGGAACTCAAAACCTCCAAAATGTTATCTTTATACTCCTTTAATCTGTGAAGTTAACATTTCTAAGAGAATCATAATTTTTTCTGTAGGTACTATGGCCTGATACATGGTTTATTCCAACATGAATATCCTATAAATGCGCTGTTTCCAGTTATACTGAAAAAACTTGTACCCTACCTCTTCCACCTTCAAAAGTCAAAACTTTACATCACACTTTATAAAGCTATATATAACACATTTATACATCAGCTCTCCATTATTCACATAAAATTTATCTTACACTATACTAACAGAACTAAGTCTTTTGAAATGCATGTCTTTAGCTGTCAGAACTATAAAATCTAGGTTCAGTCCTTTTATTACTGTCTTATTTCTCCAAACTTATTTACTCCTTTGAGAATCCATCACCCAAAAAATTCAGTGCTGTCATTTCAGCAGAGTGAGGAACAGTGAATTTTTTTCCATATTTTTAAAATTTAAATTCCAATGTAGTTAACGTACAGTGTCGTATTAGTTTCACAATAATAGTGAAGTTTGAACACTTGTTCTTTTATTTTACTCTTTTCAACATAATTTACTTCTGTAAGAGATGGGTTTGGCAAGCCTGAAGCATTAGCTCTGGAGCCAGACTACTTAGGTTCAAATCCCAGCTCTACAATGATGAAAGGTGTGGGAGTTTAGTTATTTAACTTTCCTGTGCCTCAATTACTTCATCCATCCATCCATACATCATCCATAAAATGGGAATAACAAGTGTCTTTGTCATAAGATTTAAATGAGCTAATATTTGTGAAGCTCTTAGGATAGTGCCTAGCACCACAGTAAACATCACATAGCTATTTGTTAAAGAAAAATAAAATAAATATCTTAGACACAAGATAAATTCAGGAAGGAAATCTGGTCTTGAGTGAAAGTCAATTCAGCAACTAGTTGTCTTTAGTTTTTCAAAGAGAAAAATATTAAAATTATTAAGGATAAAATCCAAGTAACAAGAGATTCCTACGAGAGATTAAATAAGTTGGACCTGTAACTTTGCCCTTCTCATTTGGCTTTGAGTCCAAATATCCTACACGAGAACTTTCCCTGTAAGTCCTTTGCAAGGAAAGCTGTTTTTAAGCTCCAGGACAATAAAACACTGAATGTCAATCACATCCTGTTAGCAAATACACAGAATTCATCATGGTCACAAATACTTTCAGGAGATCCAACTGTGCATTGTGAGTTATTAATAGCTAACATTTATGGAATGTTTTTTATGCCTCACTGTTCTAAGTACTTTACATGTATAACTCATTTAATCCACTCAGTAAGTCTTTGATAGGTACTAGTTATTATTATCACCATTTTACAGATGGGAAAACTAAAGTACAGAGAGGGACTTGCCCAGGGTTATTTACCTAGTAAGTCACCAACCTGGAATTCAAGCCCAGACAGCCTAGCCTCAAAGCCTTAGGTCTCAAACCACAGTTATGTGCCATTCAATACGGAACATCACAGGCAGCACTGATGACTTCAGAAAGCTGACCAAGCTAAAAATGCACGCTATGCCATGCCACACTCGCAAGAAGCCAGAATTCACAAGCCAGATAATAATACTGAGGGAAGTTTTCTTCTTTATCCTCTCGTTCTCATTCTCCCAGGCTTCCCAAGTGAATGAGTGAATAAAGTGAAGTGCTTTATTATTTTTTTAAGATTTATTTATGTTGAGAGAGAGAGGGAGAGAAAGCACATGAGCACAAGTGGAAGGGACAGAGGGAAAGGGAGAGAGAGAGAATCTCCAGCAGACTCCTTACTGCGTGTGAAGCCCCATACAGGGCTCCATCTCATGACCCTGAGATCACAACCTGAGCTGAAACCAAAAGTTGAATGCTTAACTGCCTGCGCTACCAAGGAGCCCCAAGTGAAAAAAAAGTGCTTTAAACAGTGCCTGGAACATTAAGCATTAGGAGGTGGTGGTGTGACAGTAGGGCATGCTGCTGACACTGCCTCACTCTAATGGCTATGATATGCTAGGAACTGCTGGGACCTCTACTATCTTTTCCCCTTTGCGATTACAGGAAAGGAGTCCGGACAATACATAAACATACATGCAGTCCACTCTTCAGCCATATCAATTTCACCTGATCATCTACACAGAAGCAAATTTCTGTACTCCTCAGTTCTCTTTTTTGGCTTACAAAGACTGGACTGGAGCCAGAAGAAAGCAGAATAAAGTAGCTTTGTAACCTTTTGACTAGCTGCCAAGAGCAGGAGCAGAGTTGTGAAAACCAACTTCATCAACTTAAACTTTGACTATTATTTCGAATCTAGCAAAGGATTCCAATGATAGAAGCGCTGCATGTGACCAAGCGTTATCAAGCTCCTGATTCCGTATTACTATGGTTCTAAAACTAACATGCCTAGGCAAAGTAAAACACAGATGACAGCAATGACAATCAGGGCCATAGGGTCTCCCTCTCTCAATTGTTCTGCATAGTTACTTAGATCAAAAGCTTAACAGAATCAAGATACATTTCAGAGAAAGAAAATAACAAACCCAAACATTTCAATTACAAAAAAGATGATATTGGAAAAAATCTAGCAGTCATTAGAATTTTCCAAACTGCATTTTCCAAACTTTCCAAACGCGTTAATATATTATCTTACTACCTTAGTGGAGCCCAACAGTTCTGAATGAAATACAATAAAACAAAATAGAATAAAAAATATTACAATTCATTACCAGTAGTAAGGATAATACTGTTTCACAAAACTCCTCTTTCACTTTTAAACATTAATACGTACAAGTACTAGATAATGTACATATGTGTATATGGACTCGGTAACAATGAAAAACTGCATCTTATAGTGGGTCATGATTAAAAAAATTTGAAAGCCACTTTATCAGAATATAAAAAACTGGCCAGAGGAAAGGAGGAAAATATCCACTTCAAACTACACAGGAAATAACATTGAGTCTTGGTGGTTCTCTAAATTACAGTTTTTTCAAAGCAACCCTCTGAAAAAGAACAAAAAAGGAAAAGGAAACCATCTGCGTAAGAATTAATAGTTTAACAGAGCTATTCCAAATAGACAACAATTTCACAGAATGTGAGGTACCGAAACTAAATAAGTATATACTAACAGGAGATACACAGAAATGAGACAAAACAAAGATTTTCAGTTCATCTAGCTATTAAATGCCACGCGAATACTAGAAACGGCTTACTTTGCAAAAGCTCTCATTCTCACTCTCAAGAACTCTTATTCAGAGTTCGTGGTCTTGTTATCTAATCACGGATTCTGAACCGACAGCAAAGATTTTGTAAAAAGTAAAAGCGGACTTGAAAAATTTAGTTAATTAATAACACACTGATTTCCAGGGCATTTTTTCCCTAAGTCATGTATATACTATTTTTTATCCTACAATGTTCTCTAAATTCTGAAATTTTCTAAAAACCAAATCATATACAAATTATTTTGGATTACACCATCAATAAAAAGAGAGAGAAACTATCGTATCTAGTGGGAAAAAATTAACATCATTGTGCTAAATTAAAATTCCCTCTTATTTTGAAAAAAGGAGGAACAACAGGTGAATCTGACCTAAATCTTTTTCAACTACTATGGAAACTAAAGAATAAAGTTCAATTCCACCTAAGAGCTAATCATTCTAATTTATTCCCATAGTAACAGTGCTGATAGCAATAAACAATTTTCCTAAATTCAGTAATTGCTACATTATTAAATTTCAGGTGAAAAAAAAACTACTGAAATTTTAGAAGATAAACTGATTATCAAACCCACATATAAAAAAGAGTTGTTTTTGAAATAAAAATTAAACATTTAAACCAAAGTAAAAAACATTCTAAATACCAATAAGTAAATCATCACAACAAAGCTTAGACTTTTCAGCTCCATAACAGTATTTTCCTACCAAAATGAAAAAAATCAAGACTATGAAAAATGGTATACTTAATTAATGTCTGAATAAATGGGAGTTAATATGTAAGAAATAAAATAAGCAGTATCCCTAAAGTGTCTCTTCTTACCAGAAATAATACTGTAGTTTTTTCCTGTTAACCAGATCTCATGATTCTCAATTGTTTTTAAAATACTCAGAAGAATCACTTCGCATATCTCAGTCCCAGACTCTTACATTAAACTACCACCTGAACTGATGTAAAATCATCTCCTTCCCTTAGGACACACAAGAATTTTTATATTTGGGAATAATAAAAGAACAAAAGAATAATATTAATATGATTAATAATGTTCTAAATTACTATTTGCATTTTTCAATTTACAAAGGAATTAATTTGCAAAAGTTCTCCTCTTTTCTAAGTAAAACTAAAAACACTTAATTTTGCACAAATTTCCAAATTTGAAAATGAGATATATCTAAGTCAGAAATTTCAGTTTTAGTTTTGTTTCATATTTCAGAGTTGTTAAATTCATATTGGGGACACTAAGATTTCAGAGCTTGAGACTATTACATAAATTTGCTTAATATTTTGCAGATCAAAGAAAGGAAAAATATTAAGATCTAGAGGTAAGACATGTTAGTAACATAGAATGTATTACATTAAATGTATTACCTTTTCTCTTAAAAACTCAAAAGTAACCAACTTCCATAAGATAATTTTTTTTTTTTAAGATTTTATTTATTTGACAGAGCACAAGCAGGGGGAATGGCAGAGGGAGAGGGAAAAGCAGACTCCCTGCTGAGCCAGGAACCCGATGTGGGGTCAATCCTAGGACCCTGGGATCATGACCCAAACCAAAGGTAGACTCTTAACTGACTGAGCCACCTAAGTGCCCCAACAAGACAATTTTTTTTAAGAGGGAAAGATCTGGTCCTGTTTTCCTTTCTTAATACATGATTTTTGCCTTCTAAGAAACGTAGGAAATACAGGGTTTGCAATTTGCCTTAAGCCAGCATTGATAAAAAGACCACGTAAAACCCCTAAGGTAACCTTAACCTACAAAGGAAGAAATCACTAAACTAGTAGAACTCTGTACAAACAGATCATAAACTCTGAAGCCAGAGAGACTAAACTCAAATCCAGCTCTCTGGCTAACTAGCTTTGTTACTTTGGGCAAGTTATGTAACTTCTCTGCCCTGGCTTCCTCTATTGTAAACTGGAGATAAGAACAGTACTTAATAGGGCTGTAAAGATTAAAGAGTTAGTATGTGTAAACCACTTGGAATAGTTTCTGGCACATAGTAAGAGCTATGTAAAGCTGCTTTAATGTTTACTGTTTTACCATTACATTTTTACAGTTCAGTTGTGAAGTTTCCCAAATGAAATTTATTTAATTGTACCTATAAAGAATAGGATTTTATATTAAACTGTGATGCAAGTTAACACAAGAACCTTAAACTCAATTAATGATGAAAAACCAAAGTATTTTCAAAACAGAAAACCATAAAATCTAGCTTAAAAAATCATCTACCATTGTCACCGGTAAGAAGTAAGAAGTGACACTTTCTTAGGACTAAGGTTTATTTTAATTCTAATTATGTTTTCTACCCTCTGCTGCTGCTGCTGCTTCTTTTTCTGGCTACCCCCATAATGTACATTATATTAAATCTTATAGTTTAATTCAAATATGTACAAAGAAAACCAAATTTAGGATTTAAGTGTATACGTCAGCCTTAATGTTACCTAGTTCACATGAACAACCTATACATATATTACTAAAATGGTACATAGTAGGCACCCAAAATAAATTTGCTAAAAGACATGTGTTACAAAGATTACTGCTAACTATTTTCTAAAGCAAATAAAAGCAAATCTAACTAGTACAAATATTAACCAAGCTAATAAGTTAAAGTGTATCCAACACAATCTGTAGTAAGATCTTTAAGATATTAAGCACTGACTGCCTAGGGGGGGATCTGTTAACTTACAGTAAGTCAGCACTATTTTTTAAATTTTTCTTTTTTTCTTTTTCTTTGAATTTTCCACCCAAATGTTAGAGTTCCTTGTTTCAGTTCTATGAAAAATGCCATTGGAATTTAGAAAGGAAGTGCACTGATCCTATAGATTGCTTCAGGTGGTATGGACATTTTAATATTAGTTCTTCCAATACATGAGCATGGACTATCTTTCTATTTATTTGCGTCGTCTTCAATTTTTAAATTCTGTGCACAGATCTTTCACTTCCTTGATTACATTTATTCCTAGACATTTTACTTTTTTTTTTTTTGAAGATTTTATTTATTTATTTGACAGACAGAGATCACAAATAGGCAGAGAGGCAAGCAGGGAGAGAGGGGTGGGGGAAGCAGACTTCCCACCAAGCAAGAGAGCCAGACGTGGGGCTGACACAGGGCTGGATCCCAGGACCCGGGGATCATGACCCTAGCCAAGGGCAGAGGCTTCAACCCACAGAGCCACCCAGGCGCCCCCCATTTTATTCTTTTTGATGCCATTATAAATGGGATTGTTTTCTCTCTCTCTTTTTTAAAAGATTTTATTTATTTATTTGACAGAGAGATACAGCAAGAGAGGGAACACAAGCAGGGGGTAGTGGGAGAGAGAGAAGCAGGCTTCCCACCAAGCAGGGAGCCTGATGCGGGGCTCAATCCCAGGACCCTGGGATCACGACCTGAGCTGAAGGCAGGCGCTTAACAACTGAGCCACCCAGGTGCCCCTGTTTTCTCTTTCTAATAGTTCATCATTATTGTGTAGAAATGCAGCAGATTTTTGTATACTGGTATTTTATTTTGCAAATTTACTTAATTCATTAATTCTAATAGTTGTCTATGGAAACTTCAAGTTTTCTACATGCAGAATTAGGTCACCTGCAAATAGTAACAGTTTAACTTACTCTTAGCAATTTGGATACATTTCTTTTTTCTTTTTCTGCCTAACTGCTGTGGCTAGGACTTCCAATACTATGTTGAATAAATACAGTGAGGGTGGGCATACTTGTGTTGTTCCTGATTTTAGAAAAAAAGGCTTTCACTATTTCACTGTTGACTATGTTTGTGATGCGTTTGTCATATATGGTCTTTATTATGTTGAGGTATGTTCCCTCTATTCCTACTCTGTTAAGAGTTTTTAATCTAATTTTATGATTTCAATGGGTGTTGAAAGGCTAGCACTATTTACACTTTTCCTTTTCTAATTTAAAATACTAATACAGGGATGCCTGGCTGGCTTAGTTGGTAGAGTATATGAGTCTTGATCTCGGGGTCGTGAGTTCCAGCCCCATGTTGGGTGCAGAGATTACTTAAAAGAAAAAGAAAAACACTACTACATATTTAAAAGGAGAAAATAGTAAAGATAAATTTTATGAAGCCCATATTTCTAATAACTGTTTTTAAATATACTATAAATAACAAAGAAAATACTCTCATTATTCTTACATTTAATAATTAGATACCCTAAAATTTAGGTTGATGGGACCAAATAAAAATATTGTGATGATGATGTAGTTGTCATTCCATTATTCACTATGTTCTCTGTCAATAAAACATATTCACAGCTTAAGCCATATATTGTGTATAAGGAACATGCCCCTGCATCTTTAAGTTAATTAGCAGATGGAAAGTCCACCTATTTTCAACTTTATTCCAAATTAACTCCTTGATAAAAATGAATGTATAAGAATAAACTATTCTTAATATTCTTAAATATACTTTGAATTATTTCTATTATTAAACTAGTCTATGTTAACTATTTTGAACTATTCTTCCTCCATTTAAAATACATTTCAGTTAAAATACCCTGCTGCTATATGCAGAATACGAAGTCTTTTAGACAAACTACCAAAAAAGTTCTGTCAGCCTTTTATCTGAAAGCAGAACAAAAAGAATGAAGTTATGAAGTGGCTCAGGCAGATCACGGAAACCATCATGCTGCAAGGTACAACTGGTAAGAACATGGAAGAGGTGTACTTTGTTTCTCAGATTTTTAAAGCTACATTTCCTTAAAATATATCCCAGGGTTCAAGAATAAAAATTAACCATGTAAGAAAAGCACAGTAGCAAGTAAAATGAAAAAAATAAAAAGAAGAAGAAGAAGAAGAACATTCAAAAATATGTAAGCCAAATAAAAACAGAAAACCTTGTAGGCATAAGCTAATATGCAGAAATATATTTTATATATAATATGCAGAAATTTATTTTAAATTGAGCCCTCAGGCGTACAAGCCAAGACTGCTAAACTAAAAGAGAAATTTTTATAGAAAACTGACAGCGATTCCTCTCCTGAGCATTACAAACATACACTAAACTATCTCTAGTGATATTTTTGTTTGTTTGTTTGTTTGGGAGTTAGATAAGACATGCAGGCTTTTCAGTAACTAGAAGGTCTGTTAGTATTGGGTAGGAAGACCAGGAGTGTGAACACAATTGCTCCAACAAGACCATAGGATGTTCATTCCATGTAAAGGCTTTTATGCAGCATTTATATCATAAGAAGCTAAAGTGATTTTGGAAGAAAGAGAGAGACTCCCTAAGACTTCTCAACTTCTACGTTTGCACAACACAACTTCTTTCTAGAGTCCATCTTTGAAGGCGAAATGACTTCAGCCTTCAATTTTAAAATCTGTCATAAATTTCTTATCCTAAAACTCATTCCTGTGACACAACTGTATTGAAATGAACCACTAAATACTATGTTGTGCTCTCTGACCTACAACTTTGAGGGAACTAAAACCCACTCCTGAGTGCATGCACAAAACTTCTTTATTTGTAAAAACTGACCTTGGAAAAATCACCAATTCTTAAAATCTTGATTTCCTTATTTGTAAAATGAAGGGGTAAGTTTGAGCTCTATGGTTCCCTCCAGCTGTAAACTGAGAAATCCATCTAGGTTTAGACTTAGACATGCTCAAGAAATAAAAAGTTCAGAAATGAAAAAGGCTGAAAAAGGGCCTTGTATCAATCCAAATATAAGTCTATCTATGGAATTCCCCTGGCTAAAAAAAAAAAGTCTACAAACCTGGAGGTGAGGAAACAAAGAGAGCCAGCCCATAATCACTCTCACTGGGATTAGTTTTTAAGGATGCAAAATGATGAAGCCAGGATGAACAGAAGCTAGAGTTTCCAGTATAGGTGCTGGGGAAGAGGTATGGGTAAGGAGCTTTCAAAAGGTCTTCCCTCAGCAGTTAGATAAGGCCTGAAAGCCAACCAGAAGGGTCCTTCTCTGTGGCTTCCAGGACGAATATGGCCATGCTCCAAAGTCCTTTGCTAAAAATAGCTGAAGGGAGCAGCTCAATTCTGGAATGAGCCAAGGTCTATGCTATGCTTGCATATGTATATGTATCATATAATGAGAGAAACTTTTCTATAACTCGCCAGTCAAAAGTGAAGCAGACACTAAAAGCTGTATTTATTCTGTTCACTTAAGTACTAAATTTCAGAGCACAATTTATATTTCAGAAGCTGCTCACACAAAAACATTTGCAACCAAATGCTAGACACCACTAAAAACATCAGAAAAAAAAAATAAAAATTACCCAAACCTGTGTCTCAAAATACACCTCAGATCACAAAATTTGAGAAATGGGACACTAATCACTATGAAATCCAATCTCTTCATCTTAGAGGTGACTAAGAGCCATCACAGAAATTTAAGAAATTTAAGAGAAACCTGAGTCTCAAATGAGAAAAAGATGGTTTTAAGACTAGTCAGTTAAATGTCTCCTGGTTTGGCTCAGGTCTGATTTCAGTCATGAAATCCATCCTAAGCAGACTCCAGTCTCAGCAGGGATTCTGCTTGAGATTCTCTCCTCCCCACTGCCCTTCCTACTTCTGCTCCCCCAACCTCTCAAATAAATAAATCTTAAAAAAAAAAAAAGAGTAAAGTGAAAACAATAAAGAAAAGTGAAAGAATAACAGTCGAAGTAATAATGTAGTGTAATGCCTGGCTTATGAAGAAATGGGAAGAAAAATAGAAACTTGTCAATACAGGAAAAACGATGAAACAATTTATGAGACTTAAGGATAAAGATACATATGCACACTGAGTTCAAGCAAAGAAAATGTACTTTTGAAATTACTAACAGTGCATTCTTTAGCAGGAAACAAAATTTCAGTGATACTAAAATTTTTGGCAATAAGCTTACAAATCTGGGGCTAAAAATCTCCCAAGAAACTCTGTCCTCTGTCATAGCAACTGTCCTGTACGTAAAGCCTATGCAGAAAACAAAGGTGATCGTGCCAAGAATATCTGCACTTTTACCTCACCCGAGCACATCCATTCTCATGGGAGAGAGAACACAAAAATAACAGGACGTCCTCATGGTCTGTCAGTTAACAAGACCACACAAGCCCCATCTCTAGCAGTTCCATGTGCCTGCCACCTGTTAGCCCTCTCCAGAGATAGCCCCCCGAACTGTGCTCCAGCAAAGAACTGGGAAAGCCTTTGTTGTTCTCTAACTACGGAAGCTACCAGAGTTGACTCTAACACAACGCCTCAAGGTAAAACTTCCCCCGGGACGGATAAATCGGCCCAGACCGGGGCTTTCGCTAAGTCCTCCTCTAGTTAAGAAAAGGCGGGAGAACCCCAGGCGAAGCACAAATGTCACCTACTAGTCCCAGGAAGATATAGGGGTCGAAGGTGATGGAAGGAGGGGGACAGGACCTAGGACCCCAGAAAGACAGGCTCAGTTTCGCAGTGGAGGAGGGGAAGCACAATGAGCAGGTGGGCCGACCTGCTTCGGGAAAGAACGGCGAGATACCAGTGAGGTGCTAACAGGAGAGCCGGGCGAAAGCGAGAGGCAGCGGTGAGGGACGCGCTGAGGCAAAAGGCAAGAAACCCGGGCTTGAAACCGGCGGATGAAGATGGGGAAACGGCCAGGCGAGAGGTGCGCGGGGACCGGCAAGGCTAAGGCGAGGTGAATGAGGCGAGGCCGGCGAGGGAAAAGGCTGAAGTGAGGGAAGCATTGCAGGGACAAGGGACAGGCAAAGGGAACCCCCACCCACAGGGACCGAGACATAACTTTTGACGCGTCCCCCTACAGGCTGCATTCGACCGGCCGTATTCAGACCCCGTCTCGGCGGAGACTCACTCTAAGGCTTCAGAGGCCCCAAAGCAGGACATGGGTACTGGTCCAGACTCACAGCAGAACCAAGCGGATGGAGGAAACCGCGGCGTTAGCGTGACCCGGATGCGCATCCCTAGGAACCGGAAGTCAGAGGCCAGGGTCACCGCACAATCCACACCTCGTTCCAACAGAAGCCTCTGGGCGCATGTGTCAGGCCTCACGGGGCGGGGCGAGGAAGGATCTAGACCCCGCCCACTCCGCCCTCCCGAGAGCCCCGCCCCTGGTTACGGCTCGCGGGGAGCCTGGAGGTGGTTAGTGCGGAGAGGTGGTGCTCGGTTGCCAGCGGGCAGTGGTGTTGTGGCGCAACTGAAGCACAGGCAGCCCGGATAAAGAATATTTTAGCATTCATATTTTTAGACGGTTTTTTTTTTTTAGACTCGTGTAATGCCTGCCTCCCCAAAGCGATCGTGAGAAGAAATGCCGATGTATGTGACAGATTTAGAAAAACTGTGGGAGGAAGAATGGGTGAGAAATTCTGGAAGACACTGGTAGGGAGGCGAGTCCAAGGTGGTGTTTCAATCCCCAATATTAGTTTATTTCTAAAATTGTATTAATCTTATAATGACTTCTATTTCGTGCCCATTATTTTATGTCAGAAACAGTATTAATGCTTCACTAACTTTAAATTACTGCCCAAATACGGGCAAGGAGCCAGACTGAAATCAGGTATCGCAGGGGCTTGAGATTTATTCAATTTGAGGGCCCCGTTTAAAAAAAAAAATCCAAAATTACAAATACAATATGAGGTATAAAAATGAATCTTTGGGGTGAGAAAAGAAATCACAAATTACAAATTTTAAAAACTTAAATACCACAAAATTCAGAGAAATTACCCACTATTTTTAAACCGCTTGATACACATCTAAAATACTTTTTTTCTTTTTCTTTTTTTTAATTAGGCTCCACTCCAGGTGTAGAGCCGAGTGTGGGGCTTGAACTCTCCACAGTGAAATCAAGACCTGAGCTAAGATCAGGAGTTGGATGCTCAATTTTTTGACTGAGCCAGCCAGGCACCTCTAAATTACTTTTTTTCTAAGTTTTTGGCTGTATATTCTTTGATCACCTCCTCCTATGACAACAATTTATTAAGTAATGTCATTTACTAAGGTCCTTGACTCCTCTCTTGCACCCCAACATCAAATTCATCAGATCTTCAGAATCTGCCATCAAAATTTGTTCAGAATCTGACCATTCACTGCCTCTCTTGGTAAAAGCCACAATGTGTGACTGCTCTTTTTTTATACCCTACTTTTCCACGATCGATTAACCCGGCAGCAAGCTTCTGTTAAAACTTTAAGCAGAGGGGTGCCTGGGTGGCTCAATGGGTTAAAGCCTCTGCCTTCAGCGCAGGTCATGATCCCAGGGTCTTGAGATCGAGCCCCACATCAGGCTTTCTGCTTGGCAGGGAGCCTGCTTCCCTTCCTCTCTCTCTGCCTACTCGTGATCTCTGTCAAATAAATAAATAAAAATCCTAAAAACAAACAAACAAACTTTAAGCAGATCATGTCCCGTCTCCAACGGACTCCTCTTTTCTTTTCTTTTTTAAGATCTTACTTTTCTTTTCTTTCTTTCTTTTTTTTTTTTTTTTTTTGAGATAGAAAGAGCAGCGGAAAGCACACAAGCAGGGGGCAGAGGTCGAAAAAGAAGCTGACTGACTACCGAGCAAAGAGCCCAGCGCAGGACTTGATCCCAGGACCCTGAGATCATGACCCAAGCCGAAGGCAGACACTTGATGGACTGAGCCACTCAGATGCCCCTGGACTACTATTTTCAAGTGAAAAAAGAAGTCTTTAAACTGGTCTAGAAGCCCCTCAACGTGTGACACCTCCCTACCCCCCTCAAAGTACTACTAACCTCATCTTCTACTCCCCATTACCCCCCACCTCAAGGCATATTGGCCTCCCTGCTATTCCTCAAACCTGCACATAAACTCAGGCCCTTCGTGCTTGCTGATCTCTCTGCCTGGAATGCTCTCCCCCCAGATAACTGATCGTTCACCCTGTCACCTCTTTACATCTTTGTTCACATGTTACCCTCTTCATGAGAACTTCCCTGCCACTGTGTTTAAAACTGAGGCACCACCACCCTCCCTGCACCTCCTAGTCCAATTCCTTACTTATTTTTTCTCAAATAACATTATCCTATCCAACAATTTGCTGGTCAGTTGGTTAAATGTCTTTCTCCCACATATACACACCCAAAATGAAAGCTCCAGGAGGGCATTGGTGTCTGTGTTTTGTTCACAGATGTTTTTCGGCACTGAAACAGAGCCTAGCACTTTGTAGGTGCCCAATAAATATTTGTTGACTGAAAAGATAAATTGCCCATCTACTTTGCTTTTGCTCATGTGAAACCATGCAAGCTGAGCCACCAGTTCCACTGGGGGGAGCCCATGAGTAACCAATGTGCTATTTCCCAGAACAGTTTTTCCTAAACCATATGCACCTACGGAATTCTAGAACAGGGCCAGAGAAAAACATACAAATTCCTCCCGAGAGCAAAGAATGTTGTACCTACTAACAGTAAAAACCCTCCAATATCGTCACAGTCCCTTAAGAATAAAATCTAAAAAAAAAAAAAAAAAGAATAAAATCTAAGCTCTAATCTATGGTCAACAAGGCACTTCTTGACCTGTTCTCCCTAACTCTCAGATGTCATGCCTAGCCTCCCTTCCCCTTACATACAGTTCCAGCCATCCTGTCCTTTCTTCCTGTACAAACCAAGCTTTCTTACCGCAGAGCCTAAGCACATACTGTTCCTGCTCTTCTCCAAACCTTCCAATGACTAATTCTTTCTGCTACTCTCAATTAAATTCACCCCTGAAGACTTCCCACGGGCCTTCCCTGACCTCCTGTCTGCTGTCTAAAGTAGTTCCTGCATCCCCTTCCCATACATTTTCCTCAGGGTCCCTATTAGTATCTGAAATTATCTTGTTAATGTCTATCACTAGAAAGTAAGCGCCACAGGGGTCTTTTCTTTTTTAAAGATTTTATTTATTCATTTGACAGAGCGTGCGAGAGAGCACAAGCAGGGGGAGCGGCAGGCAGAGGGGAGGAAAACAGGCTCCCCCCAGAGCAGAGAGCCTGATGCGGGACTTGATCCCAGGACCCTGGGATCATGAACTAAGCTAAAGTCAGACCCCCAAACAACTGAGCCACCCAGGCACCCTTATAGGGGTCTTTATCTCCCTTGTTCACTGCTGAATTTTTAGTACTAGAAGAGTGATTGGCGTATAGTAGGTGCTCAATAAGTAAAATAAGTAATTACTACTATTTATTGAAGCTTTGCTCTGTCACTTACTGTACATAGTAAATATATGTGTTCGTATTTCTCTTTCAATCATCCCAACAAACTTGGGAAGTGGTATGATTATCTCCATCTTACAGATGAGAAAACCGAGGCAAAGATAGGTTAAGGAGGGGCGCCTAGGGTGGCTCAGTCGTTTGGGGAGTCTGCCTTTGGCTTGGGTCATGATCCTGGGGTCCTGGGATCAGGCTCGGGTCAGGCTCCCTTCTCAGTGGGGAGTCTGCTACTCCCTCTCCCTCTCCCTCTGCCCCTCCCCAACCCCTGCTCTTGTGCGCTCTCTCTCTTTTAAATAAATAAACAAAATCTTAAAAAAAAAAAAAGATAGGTTAAGGAACTTGCTCAAGACCACACAACTGGCAAGAAGCAAACCTAGGACTTGAACCCAAGGTCTGTGTGACTTCAGAGATCATGATTTCTCTCAAACTACAGGAAGAGTTTACGTAGCCATGTATGAATTCATTTTACTTACTAGTTTCCATTCTCTGATTTCATGAATCTTTACTTGCTGTCACAGTCAATGGAAGTGGAAATGTTTATTGTTTGTTTGTTTGTTTGTTTGTTTTCCTGACCTACTGCACTACTCTTGGGGACAGAGCTAAAGAAATGTGCAAAAAAATATGGTTTTATTTGAGTTGGGTGTAAGTAGATATTTGTTATATTATTTTCTGTAGATTTGAACTATTTCAAATATTTCATTCAAAATTTAAGAAATGCTATTAAAGAATTAATTAAAGAAGAAAGGCTATTAAAATAGTCTAAAATTGGGACGCCTGGGTGGCTCAGTCAGTAAAGTGTCTGCCTCTGGCTCCGGTCATGATCCCAGAGTCCCAGGATGGAGCCTCACATCGGGGTCCCCCAGGCAGGGAGTCTGTTTCTCCCTGTGCCCCTCTCCCTGCTCATGCTCACTCTCTCTCTCAAGTAAATAAATAAAATCTTTTTTAAAAACTATAAAATAGTTAAAAATATTATAGCCAGGTCTTTTTTTTTCAAGTTTATTTATTTATTTTTAAGTAATCTCTATACCCAATGTGGGATTCAAACACATGACCCTGAGATCAAGAGTTGTATGCTCTTCCAACTAAGCCAGCCAGGTGCCCCTATAGCCAGTTCTTTCTAAACAAATACAGATGCAAATGAAAACACAAGCCTAATCACACTGAAACTGTCTAAAAATAAGATCTGCAAGTTATACATCTCCATTTTAAAAAAAACAATGAATGTAAGATCAGTGTTTTGTTAACAGTTTTCAATTAAAACTCTCCTCATTGATATATCTGAAGCACAATGGTCTGGGTTTTGTTTCTGTTCACGTCTCTGTTGTGTTTAAGACAATATCTTATTATACACATGACAGTTGAACCTCTAAAAGCAATCTATAGTTGGTGGGATAAAAAAAGATTATTGTATGACCCAGCATTCCCATTTCTGAGTATATATCCAAAAGAATTGAAAGCAGAGTCTCAAAGGGATATTTGCATGGTCATGTTCATAGCAGCATTAGTCACAATAGCAAAGAAGTGAAAACACCCCAAGTGTTCATCAGCAGACGAATGGATAAACAAGATGTGGTATATATGTATAACAATACTATGGAGGCTTAAAAAGGAAATCCTGTCATATGTTACAATAGGGATGAATCTTGGGCAGTTGGGTGGCTCAGGCTGTTAAGTGTCTGCCTTCAGCTCAGGTCATGATCCCAGGGTCCTGGGATTGGGTCTGCATCGGGCTCCTTGCTCAGCAGGAAGCCAGCTTTTCTCTCTGTCCCTCCCCTCCTGTCATGTGCCACATGCACAGGCATGCTCGCGCTCTCTCTCTCTCTCTCACAAAAATAGATAAAAATATTTAAAAAACAAAACAAAAAAAATAGTGATGAACCTTAAGGACATTATGCTAAGTGAAATAAGCCAGCCAGAAAAGGACAAATACTATGTGATTCCATCTACAAGAAGTATCTGAAGTTGTCAAATTCATTAATATAGAAAGTAGATTAGTGGTAACCAGGGACTAGAGGGAGGAGACGGGGTAATTGTTGTTCAGTATACACTAAACTGTACACTTAAAATGGTTAAGATGGTAAATTTTATGATATGTGTTTCTTGCCACAATAATTTTCTAAAGAGCAATATAAAATAGAACTACCCGGGGCGCCTGGGTGGCTCAGTGGGTTAAGCCTCTGCCTTCAGCTTAGGTCATGATCCCAGGGTCCTGGGATTGAGCCCCGCATCGGGCTCTCTGCTCAGCAGGGAGCCTGCTTCCTCCTCTCTCTCTCTCTCTGCCTGCCTCTCTGTCTACTTGTGATCTCTGTCTGTCAAATAAATAAATAAAATCTTAAAAAAAAATGGAACTACCCTATGATCAGGCAATCACACTACTAGGTATTTATTCAAAGAATACAAAAATACTAATGCAAGAGGATACAAACACCTCAATGTTTATAGCAGTGGTAGCTATGATAACCAAATTATGGAAATAGACCATGTCCGTAGATTGATGAGTGTGTAAGTAAGATGTTACACACACGCGCGTGCGAATATTACTCATCCATAATAAAGAATGAAATTTTGCCATTTGCAGTGACACAGATGGAGCTAGAGAGTATTCTGCTGACACAGGAACACGTCCATCATAGCCTATTGGTCAAAGCAGACACAGAGGCCATGCAGATAGACCTGGCCATTATCGGAGTAACTTAGACCTGTTGCCTCTTCTGTAGTCCACCTGATGTTCACCAGAAGAGCTCCTGGGGAAACCTTCATTTTGATGTGCAGCTACCTATTTATTTAGCAGCTACTTTGTAATATACTAGGCTCTGAGAACACAGCAGAAAACAAATAAGACCAAACTCCTGCCATTGTGGAACTCACATTCCAACCAATCTGTGGTCAGAAATGTTGTGTGTTTCATATGTTCAGCTGGGGCTCAATATCCATTCCCACTTCTCTCTAGTGAGCCTTCCTATACTGCAGAAGTGGGAAGGTTAAAGATGGCCCCTTTCAGGCTCCCTGATCACTAGGGTTCTGGATGAAAACTAGGTATTGCCGGTTAGAGGCACTTGGGTCCGATTTACAAGAGAATGAGAAAGAGGCCATTTTCCTGCACTTCGGCTGTTTCTACTGGTCAGTAGGATCATCACTAGAGATGTGGATGTTTTTTGTGGCAGTATCTCAGTTTCTATCTCCAGCTCTGTGAGTCAGAAAGGTAGTTGTTAACAACAGAGACCAGGAAGGCAGTCCCCCATTCTTATCTTTCCGACTCCTGAACCTTAGTTACAGAGGTATGTTCTTGAGATCAGCAATCCCCCAGTTGGCCTCCAGGCTTTCTTCTTCAGATTTTCCAATAGTTTTCTAAACATCTATTTTCCTAAAGTAATTCTTCTCTGCTTTAGACACCTAGAATGATTTCTTTCCTGTGAGGAACACTGAGAAGGGATAACATTAAAATTGAAAATGCTCAGTACCCACTATCTCTGCCTTCTAGGTAAATCCTTCCATATTTGCCTGATGACTATATTAGAGTCCCTCACATGGATATCTGAGCACCTGATGTCCTTGCCTTTAACACCCCCTGCACCCCAGACAGCCTGGAGTTCCAGACAGTTCTACAGCTTTCCAGGATCTGAGTGAACATGACCAGTCCTAGGAATCATTGGAAGCTTAGAAGACTCAGTTGCTGCAGTGGAGGGTCCCAGGGCATCATCTCAGCCCGAACTCTTCAGAAGCAGGGTCCCTCCTCTGCTGGGTCCATCCCCTGCTCCCACGGCAGTGTGCTTTCCAGCTATAAAATGGGAATAAGAATACTCTTCCCGATTCAAGGAGCTTCGTGGACTATACAGGAATACCTAGACATAAGACCCTACATATTGGGGCGCCTGAGTGGCTCAGTGGGTTAAAGCCTCTGCCTTCGGCTCGGGTCATGATCCCAGGGTCCTGGGATCGAGCCCCGCATCGGGCTCTCTGCTCCACAGGGAGCCTGCTTCCTCCTCTCTCTCTGCCTTCCTCTCTGCCTACTTGTGATCTCTATCTGTCAAATAAATAAATAAATCTTTAAAAAAAAAAAAAGACCCTACATATTATCTGGACCAGTGTTTCTTCAAGTATGGAAGTCTCCAAGACATTATTAGGGAGTGAGTGAAATAAAAATTATCTTAAAATAATACTAATTCAGTATTTTACTTTTTCACTCTTGTTCTCCCAAAAGTATGGTGGAGGTTCCCATGTTATTGCTCTGATGGCTAAGGAATATGTATTCAAATACGTGCTTTACTTTAAAAATTTCTGTTTTAATCTGTAAAAGAGCAAATATTCATAGCTATAACCCATTTAAACAAAAGCTTTTGGGGTTCACAATAATTTTTAGGAGTGTTAAGGGATCCTAAGATCAGAACATTTAAGAACTGCTGACTTAGGCCATTGTGATACCCATTCTTGTACTATCTACAACAGCCCCCACTTTAACCACTTCTGGGTGCCTGTCTCCCACTCATGGTCATATCCCTGCCGTGTCCAACACTCTTTTACCAGGATGCCTTTCTATTTTAATTCACACACTTGAGATAGTATCTTCTTGCACAGATGTCCAATAGCAGCTGTCTTGGCACAGCCTTGAAACTCCACATAGTTGTGAGTGGGCAACAAGAGACCCACAGACCAGCTCCTTCCCTTACTGGTACTAGATCATCCTTTCTGGCTGGATTCATCTAGAATACCTGGTTTCTGCCCTGCTTTCACTGTATTTAACATCAGTGTGACCCACTTTGACCTCCTATTCCCACTCTGGGTTCCCCTCCTGTTCAGGTGACCCCTTGCTATGGGGATCTTGGCCAGTTGCCCATAACCAAGCTGAGTCATCCTCAAACCTTATCCCTGTCCAATTCCAGCCTTCCCTTTCCCTTATTCAGGCTGGAGATGGGTCAAACTGAAGCCTCTTGGAAGTTTCCTGCCAACCAGAGAATAGATTAATATTTGCTTTTAATTATGTCTGTGTCCTCCCCTAAGAATGCTGTTATCTGTGCATTTGTATTCTGTTAGATTTAAAAGTAAAATATAAACAGTTAATTCTTGCTGATAAGGATAAAGGAGACTATTCATTTCTATGTTATACATATCAGGCAAGTTTGCTGGGGTTGTTTTGTTTCTGTTTGTTTCTTTCTTCCTAAAGTGAGAATGTGTAGAGATTAAGAACAAGGCCTCTTTAGAGAGATTGTGTCTCTTCTCCCAGAATTTGCTGGCTCTCCCATTGATAGTTATATGATGACACCACACAGGTCAAATAACCTCTCAGTACCTCTTATTTCTCACCTATAAAATGGAGAGTTTAAAAACCACTTATTGAAGAAGAAAGAGGAGGAGAGGGGAAAAAGTCCTTATCTCACAGAGCTGTATGAGAATTAAAAATATGTAAAGTGCTTGTAATTATTCAGATACATACTTATATAAATGATTAAAAATCAGAAAAGAATGGAGACATAAAAGCTATGCTATGAAGCTTTCATGAGTTTAGAAATGCAGAAAAAAATTATAATATACCCTAAAATACTGATCTTTATAAGGAAACTCGAGAAGGTGAAAAGCCATTAATTCAAGTGCTTTGGAGAATGCTAAGCCCTGGGTCATCCATTCTCCTTTGTTTAGAAAGATAAGAAGAGGTGGTGCCTGGGTATCACAGGTTTGTGCTCAGGTCATGATCTCAGCCCTAGCATTGGGCTTCTTGCTGTGCATGGAGCCTGCTTGGGATTCTCTCTCTTCCTCACACTCTGCCCCTCACCTCCTGCTCACACACTCTCTCTCTCTCTAAAAATAAAAAAAAAAATGAAAAGAAAACAGTGGTTGTTCACTTTAAGTTGTAAACTATGTTTGTTATAGAAGGTTAATTTTATTCCAATTTGGTGAAAATTTTTCTTTTTTAAAAAAATATTTTATTTATTTGTTTGTTTATTTGAGAGAGAGAGAGAGAGAGCGAGCGAGCTTGCAGGGAGGATTAGAGGGGGAGGGAGAGGGAGAGTGAGAGAATCCCAAGCAGACTCCACACTGAGTGGGGAGCTCAATTCCACAACCTTGCCACCATGACCTGAGCCGAAACCAAGAGTTGGATGTTCCCCCAATTAAGCCACCCAGGATCCCCCTAGTTTAGTGATAAATTAAGCCACTAATTATGACCTTGCTGAGTTATATCTAATTAACTTGACCAGTAGAAAAGTCTGGGCAGAGGTGTCTGGGTGGCTTAGTTGGTTAAGCATCCCATTCTTCATTTCAGCTCAGGTCGTGATCTCAGGGTCAAGAGATCAAGTCCTGCATCGGGCTCCTCACTCAGCAAGGAGTCTGCTTGAGATTCTCTCTCTCCCTCTCTGCCACCCCCACACCTGCTGCTGCTTGCACATGTGCTCTCTTTCTAAAATAAATAAATAAACTATTTTTTAAAAAAGTCTGGGGAGTTTCTCTTAAATTTAGTAATAGACCCAAATCATGCCTTTTTGTGAAAAAAGTTCTAAGAAAATAAATATAAGACTCTAATAGATTAAAATTAGTTTATGTGCTATCAAGGCAAACATAGTGACAGATTAATTTTAAAAAGCAATGCAGAGGGATGCCTGGGTGGGACAGTCAGTTAGGTGTCCAACTCTTGGTTTCCGCTCAGGTCGTGTTCCCAGGGTCATGAGAATGAGGCCTTCCCCGGGAAGGGGAGTCGGCTTCAGATTCACTCTCCCTCTCCCTCTGTCCTTCCCCCCACCCCCTGACTCTCTCTCCCTCTAAAGTAAATAAATAAACCTTTAAAAATAAATAAAAAATGAAAAGCAACATAGAGAATAAAATTCTGTTACATGCTACAACATGGATGAACCTGGAAAACATTACACCAACTGAAATAACCCACACATGAAAGGACAAATATTATATGATCCCACTTGATGAATTACCTAAAATAGGCAAATTCACAGAGACAGAAAGTAGAATAGAGGTTATTAGAAGTTGGGGGAAGGGGAAATAGGGAGTTGCTGTTTATTAATACAGAGTTTCTGTTTGGGATGATGAAAAACTTCTGAAAATAGATAGTTCTGATGGTTGTATGACACCACCAGTGTATGTAAGTAACACCACTGACTTATACAGTTAAAAATGGCTAAAACAGAGGGGCCTGGGTTGCTCAGTCCGTTAAGCATCCAACTCAAGGTCTCATTCAGCTCAGGTCTCAATCTTCACACCCAGTGTGGAGCCTGCATTAAAATAAATAAATAAAATAAAGTTTAAAAAGGGGAATCTGGCTGGCTGGCTCAGTCAGTTAAGCATCTGTCTTCAGCTCAGGTTGTGATCCCAGAGTCGTGGGATGGAGTCCCACCTCGGGCTCCCTGTTGAGCAGGGAGTCTGCTTCTCCCTCTCCCACTGTGGTCTCTCTCTCTCTCTCCCTCCCTCTCAAATAAAAATAAAATCTTAAAAAATGTTAAAAAGGTAAAATTAAAAAAGAAAAAAGGCTAAGACCATAAATTTTACGTTACGTATATTTTACCACAATAAAAAAAATGTCCCCCCCAAAAGCAATGCAAAGGAAACAAAACAATGTAAAATTTTTTTACAAGACAAACAGTCTGGACTCTTCGAAATGTCGATATCATGAAAAATCCAAAATTGTAGAGGAAGTGCTCTAGATTAAAAGAGAAAAAAGAGGAGGGCCACCTGGATGGCTCAGTCAGTTAAGCGTCTGCCTTTGCTCAGGTCATGATCCCAGGGTTGTGGGATTGAGTCCTGCACCGGGCTCGTTGCTCAGCAGGGAGCCTGCTTCTCCCTTTGTCCACTGCTCCCCCTGCCTGTACTCACTTGCTCTCTCTCTCGCACTCTCTCTCTCTTTCTGACAAATAAGTAAACAAAATATTGAAAAAGAGACAGAGAGAGAATAAAGAATAAAGAATAATAGAGAGAGTAAAGAGAATAAAGACAGAGAGAGAATAAAGAGAATAAAGGTGGCTCAGTTAAGCATCCTATTCTTGGTTTCAGCTCAGGTCATGACCTTAAGGTCTTGAGATTAAACCCAAATTGGGCTCAGGCTCAGTGGGGAGTCTGCTTGGGAGTCCCTCTCTCCCTCTCCCTCTGCCTCTGCTCTCTCTCTCTCTCAAATAATAAATAAATCTTAAAAAGAAAGAAAAAAAAAGAATAAAGAGACCCAAAACCAAGTGCAACGGGTGAACTTTGATTTGATCTTTAACTTGAAAAAAAAATTATAAAATGCATTCTTCTATTAGTTAAGGAAATTTGAACATGAACTTTCTGTAAGATATTATAGAATATTTATTAACTTTTTAAGGTGTGGTAATAGTATCGTGTTTACGTAAGAGATCAGTGTTATCCTCAGGAGATACAGGAAGTATTTAAAGGGTAAAGGGCCATAGTGTTTGCACTTGTCAAATAGCTCCCCAAATTTAAAAATTCAGAACAAAATTAAAGCAAATGTAGCAAATGTTAGGATTGTGGAATTTAGATGGACATAAGAGCGTTCATTGTTTTATACTTTCAACAATTCTGCATACTTGAGAACACTTGAAAAATTCCTAATCTTAATATTTCAAGACAGAGAGAACAGTATAGGTAGACGACACATGTTCTCCCAGCGTACACACCCCTTTCCCAGTAACAGCACCTCTACCTACCTTCTGAGCATTACTCTCCCCCAGGGTATGCTCCCTTACTATGAATTTCAATCAAGGTACCCTTTCCTTCCCTGAACAGGGGGGCTAGGTACACAACACAACTCAGGTCAATCAAACAGTCTCATAGAAGAATTTAACCTTGGGTAGATCAACATCAGGCACATCGGATAGTTCCTGGAGAAACTGCTCATCACTTCCTACTACCTAGATCCCTGGAGCTACCTTGCATCCTTTCACCAAGGCTTGATTGTCAGCCTTCTCTTCATTGAGCTATTCCATAGCTTCCCAATAACATGTTGTTGTTGTTGTTGTCATTAAGACCAGAATTAGTCACTGATGTTTTTAACCAATGAACCATAGCCGATCCAATGTTTTGCCTACAAGAGACATATGGGGTGCCTAGAGCATTCAGTTGGAAGAACATGTGATTCTTGATTTCAGGGTTGTGAGATCATGTTGGGTGTAGAGATCACTTAAAATTAATTTTTTTTAAAAGAAAAATGGTGATTCTTGATCTCAGGGTTGTGAGATCATGTTGGGTGTAGAGATCACTTAAAATTAATTTTTTTTAAAAGAAAAATGGTATAGAGAAAATTCCTAGCATAAAAAATCTCTTGCTTTTATATGACAGTTAAAAATCTTCCAAGCAAGGGGTGCCTGGGTGGCTCAGTAGGTTGGGCATCTGCCTTCAGCTCAGGTCGTGATCTCAGAGTCCTGGGGTTGAGCCCCACATTGGGCACCCTACTCAGCAGAGAGTCTGCTTCTCCCTCTCTTTCTGACCCTCCTTCCTGCTTGTGTTCTCTCTCTCTCTCTGTGTCTCAGAAAAAACAAAAAACAAAACAAAACAAAAAACTTCCAGGCAAGAGACAAATCACAATTGTGAAATGAACTGTGCACCATAAAACCAATGAAAAGCTTTCAGAGTGTGAACAAAGGAAAAAGGAAAGAGGTATTAAACTTATTCCCTCATCGAACTACAGTCTCACCTACCAAAGTAGGAATTGAGAGTGAAAATAAGTGGAAAGTAGAAAAAGCCTCACCTGCTCCATGGAGCTCCATGGATCTCACTGGGTTAGTCCTTCATACCCATCACCTCACTGAATTCTCCCAGTGACCCAATTATCATTTACTGTTTGACTATATATACTCTGATTATCCCCACTTCACAGAAAACTGATGTTTAAGATTGTTAAATCACTAAGCTAAAGTCCCAGAAGGAAAAGGAGCAGGATCCCAACACAGGTGTGAGACTCCAGTGCTCTGGGGCAGAAGCACCTGGAGGGCCATGGAGCTCCAGCTTCCTGGTCCAGACTCATAGCAGCAACCCTGAGGCCCAAGTCCCTACCCATCAAATTCCTAAGCCAATCTGGAGAGAAGTCAATGGTTACTGACAGACTCTGCTTCTCTCCACTCACTCTGGTCCCAAGAGCTTCTTCCACAGCGCTCAGCTGCTGGCTGCCAAGAGTCTCCTGAGTCCCCTTGGCTACCCCAGAGCACCGGGCCTGGGGACGCCCTAGCCACCCCGATGCCACACCCTCTCAAGTTATGACACTTGCTAACCCCCACTCTGCCGTGTTAGCTTCATTTACAAGAACTAGATTTCTCCCACCCCTATTCTCCTGGAAGTAATGGTTAAAAGCAATGGCTTTGGAGCCAGACAAACCCAGGGTCAAGTCCTGCATCACTACTGACTCCCTGTGTGTAAATTTCTTCATCTTCAGGCTCCCAACTTAAAGTAGTAATGCTAACCCTACCTTTTTAGTAGACTATAAAAAGTATACTATAGTAGTATAGTAGACTATAGTATAGTAGACTATAGAAAGCGTTCTGGTCCTTTGTAAGAACTTGCTAAATAGTGCTTGTTATTTTCATGGCTTTCATCATTAGGCCCATGCCTCTCAATCCCAATTTTCTAGATTGGGGCTTAGATCTCCTGCCTTCTCTCATCATTTTTTTTTCCTCTCTCTAGAAATGAATCCCAACCTAGGACGGCTCTCAGTGCACTGGTGGGTCTTCTTCCTTTAGACATAATTTCCAGAAACAAGACTTTAGCCTACCTGAAGTTTTCATTGATAAAACCTATTTCCAGGTGGAAGTTTGCCGCAATGCTCACCAATTTTCATCTAGAACTTTAGTGTAGGTGATGTGTCGCCTCAGAGAACCAGTAAAGGATGGGGCGTCCTGAGGTGGGACAAGGTCATGGGCTCTCAAGTCAGCTGGGCCTGGACCTGCCTGCTCACTGCCTCTCACCTCTGATCTTCAGTTTCTTTAGCTATACAGTGGGGAGTCTTGCTTTTAACCTGAAGAAATGTAGTGACATGAGACAATGGCGGGAAAGCCCAGGTTCCCGACACAGTGGGCATGGGTGGTGTCAGTTTCCTTCCCTCTGGGAAACCATCACCATCTTGAAATGTGGCCTTCAGCCTCCCAACAGGGAGTTCCTAACCCTAAGGAAAGAGCAAACCTTTCCCTGTCCTGTTGACCCTTCTACCTTCTTTTTAGTTACTCCCTCTTTTAGTTCTCCAAACTTTTTCCATTCTGAAGTTAGGCGGGGCAGGGTGCACATAGGGCAGCGAGGGTCTCCCTGGAGTTTAGTCAGCTCCACCGAAGTGGCCCTGCTCAGATGCCATTTGGTCAGGGGCCAGATTTGCTACTTAGAAAAACACATCCGTTCGGTACACCACTACCAAAAAGGAAAACTCTTAGAAATGTCAAAAGCAGTAGTCAAGATGATTAAAAGAGTTCAAGAACAGGGCCCTTGGATTAAGGAAGTGAAGGCAGGATGGGAAGGTTAGGCTGCTAAGAAACAATTTTCAAAGAAACGGAGCCAGATAAAATTTAAAAAAAAAATGCTAGTGAGTCTACGTTGTAGATGGAGGGCCAAGTGAGGGACAGTGAAAAGGTCTTGGCAGATCCATTGAGACAGAGGCCAGAAGTTATGAGACCTCTTTAAGAAAAAGAATACAAAACGATTAATACAAAACTACCTGGGCCCTTCCTGGGCTTTGGAAGGGTTCTGAGCAGGTGAGGTGCCCTTGAAGCTTCAGCTCTGGTGATTCCACAGTATATTCACCACTAAGCAAACAAACAGATGGCTACCAGAGGGGAGGTGGGTGGAGGGATGGATGAAATAGGTGACGGAGACTAAGAGGACACTTACCGTGATGAGCACTGAGTAATGTACAGAGTTGTTGAATCACTACGTCGTACATGTGTAACAACACTGTATGAACTATACTGGAATTAAATTTTTAAAAACTGCCTCTCCTCAAGGTTGTGACTAGTGAGCTGGTAACAGGTGTGGGAAAGGGACACAAAGCTCCACTGTTCTGCAGACTTGGCCTGGAAATGCCCTCCCTCCCTTCTTCCCCAAACTGATGCTTTCTTAGCTTGCCGATTGCAATGCAAGCCTGCTCTCAACATCCTCCTAGACACAGCCCCTCCTGTGACAGGGTGTTGGTGCCTCACACTCATGGTACACCTGTCACACGCTGTGCTTGTTTGTGCCACTACCCTCGTGTATGAGTTATCCATTGCTGCATAACACATTTCCCCCAAATGTACAGGTTTAAAACCACACGCATTCCTCATCTCACAGTTTCTGTGGATCAAGCAGTCAGGCACAGTTTAGCTGAGTCCTCGGTCATCTTGAGGCTCAACTAGAAAAGATCTGTTTCCTAGCCTACAGGACTGTTGGCAGGATTCGGTTCCTCACAGGCTGCTGGACTGAGGCCTCAGTTCCTCAAGAGCTGCTGGCCAGAGGCCTCCCTCGGTTCCTTGCCACATAGTCCTCTCCGTCAAGCAAGTCTGGCAGCTGGCTTCGTCAGAGCGAGCTCATGAGAAGGCTAAGAGAGCGTGCCAGCACTCTCTGTGGACATCACAGTCCTTCTTAACCTAATCACAGAAGTGACATTCATTACTTTTGTCACATTTCATCCACTAGAAGCAACTCACTGGGTCCAGCCCATACCCACAGGCAGGAAATTATACAAGGGCATGAACACCAGGAGGTGGGGAACATTTGGAACCCTGTGAGAAGCTGCCTACCACAATTGTCACTCCTTCCACTCCATCTTGTCATGCCTGTTGTCCTGTCTGTCTCTGCCATTCCATCATGAGCTCCTTGAAGACAGGGACTTTATTTGACTCACCATTTAGTGCCACTTGGTGCCTAACACCGTCTCTGGGGCTTCTTACATGAATGGATAATGAATAAATGAGTGGCTGGTTATTCACAGTAGCAGAAACAGAACCAAAGGCAAGCGTATCATTTTACTTAAGAGAGCATGTTATTTATTACCTTTTGATCTAGTCATTTCATTTCTAAGAAGTTAAGGAAATAATCAGGAATGTAATTACAAGGATAAATTCAGAAGTTTACAAGTTAGTTTCAAGGATGTTCTCTGGAATTGTTTATAAGAGTGAACCTCCCCCTCAAAAAAACAAAAAAACAAAACAAAACAAAACAAAAAACCCATAAACTACCGGACTGTCCAATTATTTAAAAAAAAAAAACTGCGTAAAGGCATTATGCTACAGTCTTACAATGGACATTCTTCAGTTATTAAAATGAAAAGTGTTAAATAATAGTACATGTCATGGAAGGATGCTTACAATATTACACATTATTTTGATGTTGTACAATACTGCACATCATTTATTGTACATCTGGAAAGCAGGTTGTTGCAAAGAAGTGTATGTATTTTATACCTGTACAAAGTAAATACACACATCGAAAAGTCTGGAAGGATTTACTCAGTTTCAAATGACCATGAACTTAT
Source organism: Martes martes (assembly GCF_963455335.1). Classification (NCBI taxonomy): domain Eukaryota; kingdom Metazoa; phylum Chordata; class Mammalia; order Carnivora; family Mustelidae; genus Martes; species Martes martes. The sequence continues at coordinate 170,718,599 of NC_137891.1, read as the reverse complement.
GAAGATAAACCAGTTTTAAACTGCTTCAACAAACAGGTGTTTTGGTTTTGGTTTTTCCCATGTAACAGAAGGTCTGGAAGCAGACAGCCTCTAGTGTTGTTCCCTCAGGCTCTGTCTCACTGTAGTTCTGACATTTCCCTTCATGCTTGCCCTGCCCTGGCAGTCACAAAGTGGCTGCCCAGCTCCAGGCCGCACACCCACATTCAAAGCAGGAAGAACAAGTAAGGGGAGGCTCCAGTCGCGGCTAACTCTTTACTAGGAAACCAAGAGCTTTCCCAGAAATCCCCCACTAGATTTCTGTAACCCTCTCATTGGTTGAGTCACATGGACACTCCCAGCTTGGGAGGCTGGGGACACTAGAAACAGCAACTTCATGATTAGCTTAGAAAATCATGATCCCCAAGTTACACTATCACCCAAACAAACTTGGAGGTAGGTCTGTTAGCAAAAGAGAGAGAAAGGATATTGGATAGGTAACCAGCCCCCTTTAGACAGGACATGGTCTTGCCCGCCTTTGTCCCAGTCCCAGTCACCTGACTCCTAGTCTCCGACCCAGATGGCTTTGTTCAGTTCATCACCTGCTCTTCCCTGAAGGCACTGGAGCTTTCAACCCTGGAATATAAGACTCAGGGTTAGAAAATGTGAAAAAAAAAATTGCTAGTGGTCCACCATTATCCATGATTTCCTTCTTGTAGTAACAAAGTAACCCTCACCCCAAGATGTTGCCGGACAAGATCCAGCTAAGCTCTGGGAATCCCACTAGCAGAAACTTCCAGATTCTCTAGGACAAAATCATCCAGAGGGCTTGTTAAAACACAGATTTTAAAACCAGGGGCACCTGGTTGACTCAGTTGGAAGAGTTTGCAGCTCTGGATTTTGGGGTCATAAGCCTGAGCCCCACATTAGGTATAGAGATTACAAAAAAAAAAAAAAAAACAATACACTTAGAACAAACCAAAACAAAACAATACAGATGATCGCTGGGGCCTATCAGAGAATTTCTAATTCAGTAGGTGTGGTATAGGGCCTGGGAACTTGTATTTCTGACAAGTTCCCAGAAGCTGATGCTGTTGGTCCAAGGACCACATATGAGAACCAGTGCTTTAGAGTAAACACATCAAATGACTCACCTCCAACTACCTTTCATCCCCACATGTCTCCCTCCACTCAAGCTTCCAAAACCCTGAGAAGCTCTAGTTGACGTAGAATTGAGTCACATCTGTGGTCAGGGAGGTAGAGGCCTGTGATTGGCAGCCCTGTGAGCATCATGTGGGGTGGATGGAAGTTCCCCAAAAGAAAGAATGGTGGACACACAAAAACAGATGTCCTCAAAGTGGTAATTGGCCAAGCTGAATGCACAACTACATCTGGAGTGAGATTTGCTGCAGCCACTTCTCCTCTTGAGGCAGAAAGTTCCAGAAGAGAGAATTAAATAATAACGATAATAGTAATAATAATAATAGCAGGGAGAAGGTGGACTCCTGTGGACCATTATTTTTATTCAAACATCATTCTATTTTCCTGCCAACAGAGGAGACTCCTAAAAAATAAAATAAAATAAGGTAAAATAAAATAAAATAAAAAGAGGAGACTCCCGCCTCTGAGAGGCCAGTGATCAATTTCCCCCCTGCCTTGGTGACTTCTTGGATCCCTGAGGAGGCTTTAGACTTTACAGTGAGGCCCATTTTGACCCATTAGGGCACCAACCAAGACAACTCATCATCATGCATGCTGTAGTTTTTCTCAGGCCCAGAGGGACTGACACTAAAGACAGTTCCTAAAAAGCCTGAGCATCTCATTTTTGCATCATATTTTATATGCTTATAATGAATTTTCTTCTTCAGGAAAACTTTGTAGAAGGAAAAAAAAAAAAGTCTGTTAACTTAAGTAACCAAGCCTACAGTTGTATAGTCTGGATTGTCATCTATCAAATTTCCTTTAAAATGAGGCCCACCTGACCTCCTAAACCAAAATGATGATTTAACAGAGCAACCTAAAATGTGTTAAAAAACCATCACAATAATATTTATACAGCACTCAATAGAATATGCCATATTAGTAGAATAAAGGTCAAAAATACGATTGTCTTGAATCAAGCTTATTCTGTTTTATTGCTCTTTGCTTTATTGCATTTCTCAAATAAATTTCAGGTTTGTGGCAACCCCGTGTCAAGCAAGTCTGTCGACACCGTTTTTTCCAACAGCATTTGCTCATTCATGTCTCTGTGTCACATTCTGGTAATTCTCTCAATAGTTCAAACTTTGTCTTTTTTATTATATTTGTAACATAAATAAATTATGACTTGCTGAAAACTCAGATGATGGTTAGCGTCCTTTAACAACAAAATATTTTTTTGATTGAGGTCTGTACTTTTTAAAGACATAACGCTATCGCACACATAATAGGTTACAGTACAGCGTGAACATAACTGTAACACGCCACGGGAAACCCCAAAATTCATTTGACTCACTTTATTGCTATATTTGCTTTATTGCAATGGTCTGGAACCAAAGCCACAGTATCTCCAAGGTATGCCTGTAGGCGCATAAAAAGTTTTTGACAGACTCCAACCCCCTTTCATGATAAAAGCCCTCAACAAAGTAAGAGTAGAAGGGAACCCTCTAGAAGGGGCATCTACAGAAAACCCACAGCTAACATTATACTTAATAGTCAAAGACTAAGTGTTTAACCTTAAGATCAGTTGTAAAGTGGCTGCTCGGAGCGGGGGGAGGAAGAAATAGGAAGTGACTACTAAGGGTACCAACTTTCTTTTGGGGATGATGAAAATGTTCCGAAATTAGACAGCAGCAACGGTTGCACAAGCTTGTGAGTGAATATCCTAAAAACCACTGAGTTGTGTGTTTTAAAATGGTAAGTTTTGCCATATGTGAATTATTTCTCAAATAAAATTGTTATTAGCAATATGTATTTACACAGGGGCAACTAGTTACAGTAACTAGAAGTTGGCAGGAGGCGGGGCGGGGGGTGGGGGAATTCCCACAGTTCCTGGAAGTTTGTCAGAGACAGGAGAATTATGTCTTACAATATTCTCTTGAACTTCCCCAAAACAGGTGGGAAAGGGACCCCAATGTAAAAATTTAATTTTGTTAGGGGGAAAAAAACCCTGTAATATTTTCAAAAAGATTTTATTTATTTATTAGACAGAGAGAGGTGGGGAGAGAGAGAGAGAGCGCACTCACAAGCAGGGGGAGCAGCAGAGGGAGGGGGGAAGCAGGCTCTCCATTGAGCAAGAAGCCCAATGTGGGGCTCAATCCCAAGACCCTGGGATCATGACCTGAGGCAAAGGCAGTGGCTTAGCCGACTGAGCCACCCAGGCACCCCAAAACACTGTAATTTTCAAGTGTACTTGGTCCTTTGTTATGAAGGGCATGTTAATGAGTGTTCAGTGGGCCAGCTTCAGCCTGACCTTTAGCTTGGGGTCTGGTCCAGAGAAGAAAATCCTTTGTGTTATGGAGTGTGAGAGGTTTCGGAGTAGACTCTGGGAACTGGAATGGCACCAGGGAGAGGCTGGAGGAGACAGGAGGGAGCTGATTCTCAAAGAAGGATACAGCCAAAAAGAAATTCCTCTTGGCAGTAATGGCCCATGAAATTTTAGAACAGTGATGTCTTCCAGATCATTTTAAGTTGGTGCCCATATGATGGTGGACTTGTCCTGCTTCACCCAAACCTCAGTGAAATCTGCTAAGTGCTACTGACACTCAGATGCACGGGAGACTCAGGGATGTATCCAGAAGTGTCTGAGAGGGGCTGTGAGAAAAATATAGCACCAGAGGAACAAGAGTAACTGTGAGAAACACCGTTCCTTGGGCCACCCAGAGGTCGTGGCCCCACAGCCATGCTATCCCTTGCCAACATCACAGGAATTTGGGGGACGTGGCTGGAGACCAACTGAAGGGGGCTCAGTGAGTGGAGCATGTCACTCTTTTGGGTTTTGTTTTTTTTTAAGGTTTTATTTATTTATTTGAGAGACAGAGAGAAAGAGAGAGCACATAAGCAAGGGGAGGGACAGAAGGAGTGCGACAAGCAGACTCTCTGCTGAGCTGGGAGCCCAATGCAAGGCTTGATCCCAGGACCCTGAGACTGTGACCTGAGCCAAAGTCAGACACATAACTGGTTGAGTCACTCAGGTGCCCCAGGAGCATGGCGGTCCATCTTGGGTCATGTATTCGAGCCTCACGTTGTGGGCGAGAGTTTGCTTTTTTTAAAAAAGTCACAGAGCTAGGACATGACAGACCCTGGATTTAAATCTATGTCTTTTTAGTTCCAAAGGTCCATGCACTTATGGGACACCTGGGTGACTCGGTCAGTTGGGCGTCTGCCTTTGGCTTGGTGGTGATCCCAGGGTCCTGAGATTGAGCCCCACGTCAGGCTCCCTGCTCCTCGGGGAGCTTGCTTCTCCCTCTCCCTCTACCTGGCGCTCCCCCTGCTTGTGCTTTCTGTCTCTGTCAAATAAATAAATAAAATCTTAAAAAAAAAAAAAACAAAAAAAAAAACCCAAAGTCCAGGCACTTAGCACTGAGGGGACTGCACAGAGGCAGAGGAGTCAAGACGGAGAGGAGCTAAACTATTGTGAAGAAAAGATGCCCGGCAGGCACCATGGCAGAGCACTTAGCCCAACCTGGGAGCATGAATCAGGGAAGCCTTTCTGGAGGAGGAGATAACTGTACTGAGTCTTGAAGGACTACAGGTGTTTGTCCAAAGAGTAAAGGAGAGAGGCAAGAAAAGAGATTGTCTGGATAGGCGGGAGAGGTCCCAAAGGCCAGAGTTTCAGCTTTGGACCATTACTGTCTCCATGGGGTGGGGGCTTCCTCTTCCTGCCTCCTCCCAGCTCTGCCCCGTGCCATTGCACCACGACAAGCCATCATCTTTCTGAAACACAGTTATTCCCATGGGGGTTTCCAGAAGCATTCTCACAGTGGATGAGGCAGTGGCCTGCATTCTGCAACTACTCTCTGTACGCCTATTCGTTATTCACTTCCCTCTTTGGAATGGGGGGATCCGTAAAATTATAGTTGGCAAGTGGACTGTGGTGTTGGATGTACATATCCGTGACTATACTAGAAACCACGGAACTGTACACTTGAAGCAGGTGAAATGGACGGTACGTGAATTAGATCTCAACAAAGCTATTTTTTAAAAACCTGTGGTGGGCTAGGTGATGGAGCAAGTTGCTGAATGACTGCCATCAAGGCTTTGTTGTTTGTAGCCAGGTGACCCTGGTACTTTGTTCTGCTTTATCTCTTTGAGCCTCATTTTCCTTGGTGTATGAAGGGAATTATATCCTTATCTTGTTTAGGTAATTAAGGAACAGGTGCAGCATGGTGTTGGAATGTTTGGTTAGAATTCTGGCTCTGTCACCACAATCTTTCTGTGCCTCTGCTTCCCTATCTGTTCAATGGGGATAAGAGGACCTGGTTCATAGCATTGTTGGGAAGATTGGATGTATACCTACCCAGTTCTTGGAACTGTGTCTGGCACGTTGTTCAATAGTTCAATAAAAATGGTAGTTCAATGATTATACCCATTTCATATCCTGGATTCTATTTGGGATCTTCTCTAGGAGGTTAAACTGCCCACCCAAACCTAGTACTGGACTCCCTGAGAACTGAGGATTCCCCACACCTGAGTCCTGCTCAAAAATTTTTTGGACTGGTCGGCCAGCCCAGGCTCCTCTTCTCTGAAAATGCCTTTTCCATACGTGTGGGCTTCCCAGCCATGACCAAATGGACAGGGGCAGACCCTTCACCTGAACCGAAACATCTTCTTTTTCCTGGACATTTGGAATTAGGACCCTGGTATGTGTTAGCAGGTGGTGCTGGAGCTGAGAGGTGACATAGTTTCAGGCTAGGACAGCCATTTTGTGCCACATGAATGGGTGTGCCAAGAAGACGGGAAGGAGCCAAGGGATAGAGCCACAAAGAACGATAAGAAATCGTTAGCCTCAGAGGGAGGAGAGAGTGGTTCTGCCTTGAACTCTGGTGCATTTCCATTTTGTCATTTAACAAATTAATTGAGCATCTACTATGTTCTTTGCCCATGGATACGGCAGTGAACAAGAGGGACACATTCCTGCCCTCAGGTATGGTGGAGAACCACTGAAAAGTTTTGAGCAGAGAAACACAATATCACTACATCTTTAAAAGACTGGGGTGCCTAGGTGGCTCAGTCAGTTGGGCATCCAACTCTTGGTGTTGGCTCAGCTCATGATCTCATGGGTCGTGGGATCAGGTCCCACATCTGGCTCTAAGCTAGGTGGGGAGTCTACTTGGAAATTCCCTCCCTCTCCTCCTGCCCCTCCTCCATGCTCACTCATGCTCTCTCTCAAATAAATAAATAAATCTTCTAAAAAAAGATTATTTATTTTAGAGTGAGAGCACGCATGCACGCAAGAGTGTGCCAGCATGGGGGGTGGGGGAGGAAGAGGGAGAGAGAATCTCAAGCCAACTCCACACTGAACGTGGCCCTATGCGGGGCTGGATCTTACGTCCCTGAGATCATGACCTCAGCCAAAATCACGAGTTGGATGTCCAACCTCCTGAGCCACCCAGGCACCCCAAAAAATAAGTCTTTAAAAAAAATCACTCTGGCTGCTGTGTGAAGAACGGGTTGGTGGGGAACCAGGGGAAAATCAGAGAAAATGTCGCAACGATCCAGCCAAGAGATGATGATGGCTTAGAGGAGGGCAGTGCAGAGGGAGTGGTGAGCGAGTGTGGAGTCTGGGTCTATTTTGAAGTTTCTAGTTCCTGGTTCTAGTTCCTCATGAGACCTGTCTACTTCCTGTCTGTGTGCTCATCCAGATTTTCCCCCCTTTCCCTTCTCCAGCGTGTTTTTCTTGCTTAGGTTCGTGTGCGTGATGGTTGTTTTTTTTATTTGCAGCGTATCAATCCCTAAGTCACCTTGGCTCTTCAAGCTGGTTTAATTCACCACTAGCTAGGACACGACCGGTTTCATTTTCCCTGCCTTAAGGAAAGTGTTTTCTCTTATGAGTCACACATATAGGAATTAACAGCATTCCAAGGAAAACTTTTCTTCTGGAGAAATTTCAAAGGAAACAGTCAAAGAAGATTAATTTCCTGATATGGGAAAAAAATGCTTATGATATATGGTGTCCTGCCTCCTGTTATGCCTACAACATCAGATAAGGGGAACAGAAAATAGTAACACTTGCCAAAATGTTTGGCTGTTGTGTGCCAGGCCTTGTCCTAAAAGCTTTGTATACATTTTTTTAAAGTTCTATTTATTTATTTGAGAGAGAACACATACACAAGCACAGGCATGCATGCCCAGGGGGAGGGGAAGAGGGAGAGGGAGAGCAGACTCCCTACTGAATGCAGGACCAGATACAGGGCTCCATCTCATGACCCTGAGATCATGACCTGAGCAGAAATCAAGAGTCAGAGGCTTAACCGACTGAGCCACCCAAGGGCCCCAAAGCTTTGTATATTTTAACTCATGTAAGGTTCAAGGCAACCCCCTATGAGGGAAGCTATCATTGTTCTTATTTCACAGCTCATTTCATTGCCCTATTTTACAGATGAGAAAACTGAGGCACAGAAAGGTTCAGTAAGTGTCTAAGATCATGAAACCTAAGTGGTAAGTCAGTGACTCAACCTAGGCATTTGTGCTTCATGCTCTCAGCCAGTGTTTCTCAACTAGTTCTGATGGCATTTTGGGTGGGGTGACCCTTGTTGTACAGAACTGTCCACCTAACTCGCTGTGGTTCATTTAGTGTCCCTGGCTTTACAGACATTCACTCGGTTTAATCCTTCCTACAGTGCTATGAGTTAGGTGTTATTATTTTCATCCCCATTTTACAGAAGAGGAAACAGAGACCCAGGGAGATTAAATGGCTTGCCCTAGTTATCCGGTTCATAACATGGGGGGGGGCAGGGGGCGCCACTAGTGTTTAAACCCAGGCAGTCTGGCCTCAGCTCTTGCTTTTAACCCTTCCATCACCCTGCCTCACTAAGAGTTAGGAGACTAGATGAAGGCATGGAGTGCCCAGACCAGATTGCACCTTTAAGTAGAGTCCTTTCAGAGCAGGCTCAAGAGCTCAAAGGAGTGACACCAGGCTGGAAAGGCAAAGACTGGCAGCAGCCAATGACCTTTTCTTCATGCAGGACTAACCAGCAGGTAAGGGGGGTGGGAGATATAGTTAGCAAAAGTTGAACTTGCAAAGCCCATAGGCCAGGAACTGGGGATCATCAAGAAGTGGGAGTTGGGGGCGCCTGGGTGGCTCAGTGGGTTGAGCCTCTGCCTTCAGCTTGGGTCATGGTCTCAGGATCCTGGGCTCAAGCCCCGCATCAGGGTCTCTGCTCCGCGGGGAGCCTGCTTCCCCCCCTCTCTCTGCCTGCCTCTCTGACTACTTGTGATCTCTGTCTGTCAAATGAATAAATAAAAATCTTAAAAAAAAAAAAAAGAAGAAGTGGGAGTCAGGAATCCACAGCAGAATGAAGCCAAAGAAACATCCAGAACACTCACCTGCTGGCTGGGTGTCCCATCTTCCCCAGCTTGTTTGTTCTCCATCTCCTTCTCCTGCAGCTGTTCCCTCCCCAAAAGGTATTACGTTGCCTGGGGTGGGGGTGGGGGGCATCCTGGGCACTTCTTTGTCTGTAACTCTGCCCTTTTATACCCCGAGATATGCCCACACATGGCTAATGGCCTGGCTCATTGGCCCCACTTTGGGCAAAGCCATTGGTAGCAGACACCAAATCAAATCTGTGACTCTATAATTTCACTCTGAAAATAATTCAGAAAAAGCCAAAGGCCGAAAGCCTGGAGAGATAATGGCAGCTTCCCTCCCAGACCTTGCACTTTGAAGCTGCAGAGTTTAAAAGGTAAACTCATGAAACGCGGGAGTGGGTCACCGCCCAGGATTCCGCCCCACTTGGAATTCAGCCTCCTATTCTTCAGTTGCAGTTCGGCTCCGGGGCCGTGACTCAGGCCCCATAACTTTGTCTTCATTTTTCCACCCCATTTCAGCCCTTTGAACTTGGGGGGAATTTGGACACAGACTCTCTGCTTTGATTCCTCCTACTCCTGCCTACCTCAGAAGGAGCCCCCATCCCGGCTGAGATCATTAGGACCTGTGCCAGTAGGAGAAACCCACCCAAACTAGTAAGAGGGAAGAATTCACGATGAGAACCCAGGGGTCCTAGAAAACCCAAGGCAATAATTGCAGCCATGTAATAGGATGTGGAAATGGGGCCTGTCCCTGCCTCATAGATGCTGGCATATAGATACCATGTCTCAAAGTGAATGTGAAGTCACCACCTAGGTAGAGGTTACAAAAGCAAAGGGTAGAACCTGTTTTACCACTTTTGGACTTCGGGGCCAGCTCTGTGATATTAAAAGGTGGGCAGAGTGTAGAAAGAGGAGAATTTGATGGAGAGAGCTTTGTCTGTCCTGTTGTTACCACCATCTTACCCCTGCCCGCAGAACAGTGAGGGAGAGAGGGAGAGAGGCGTAATACATACTATTTCCAGCCCAGGGAGGCTGTTCTCCAATGATCTGGGAGCCTCTCCACACTGTGGCCCGGGGAGCCGACTTCTCCCTAATCCATCCTGAAGACGAGAGAGGGCTCACGAGCTAATTTGACAACTCCTACAAGCACTTCAAGTCCTAGATACTGTTCTAGGTGCTTTACATGTGTTAACCCATTTAATCCTCCCGAGAACCTTGCGTGGTAAGTGCTGTATACTGAAGCCTGTCTCTTTCCATCACCAACATGTTGTAAATATTTTCCCGCAGAAAATATTCTTTCCCATGTCAATAAATATTCACGTGGATTTAATGGCTGCAGTCTTCCTTTGCAAAGCTGCAAAGCATCATGGTTAAGCACATGGACTCTGGAGTCAGATTGCCTGGTTCAAATCCCACCTCTATCAATTACATATGGTTCCGGACCATTTTTATAAAGGAAATGAATACATGTAACATGGGGTTGTCAACCTGCATGACCCCCCACATCTCCAGCCCACTGGGGTCACCTTTTCCTCCATTTATATTTCTTTAACACCCAACATCTTCCAGAAACCGGAGATATATCAGAGAATGAGACAGATGTAGGGCTTGCTTTCATGGAGTTTATATTCTAGTGCAGGAGACAGACATTAACCAGTAAAAAAGCCAAAGAAGACAAATGTGAAATAATGCAAATGATGAATTCAATGCAGACAAAAAAAAAAAAGCCAGGGGCTGCTGAGATGGGGAAAACAGTCTTTCTTGGCTTGAACTCCAAGAGCCTGGAGAGTGGGATTTTCAGAGCCCCTTCCTTTATGTCTAGGGATGCACATGATTGTGGGTGGAGGACAGTGAAACTTCACCTTCTGGTCTCCCCTGGCTCCTCTTCACTTCTCTTGCATTCTTAGCTTCCTGCATTCTATAGGTTCGGGGTTGAACAAGCAGGGCATTGAGAACCACTGTGCTGCTTGGTCTTGGCTTACTTCCTCCTCCCTCTAAGAAGTGTTTGTTTGTTTGTTTGTTTGTTTTAGAGAGAGCGAGAGAGCACGGGTGTGCGGGGAGCGGGGTGGAGTACAGGGAGAGAGAGAATTTTAAGCAGCCCCATGCTCAGCATAGACCCAGCCATAAGGCTCAATCTCCAACCGTGAGATTAGGACCTGAGCCGAAATCAAGAGTCTGACACTTAACCAACTGAGCCACCCAGGTGTTCCCCTCCCCCTCCAAGACATGTTTTACCAACCAAGTTCTTGCTGGTCTTGGCAGGCCCATGAAGTGGCTCCCTTTCAAAGGTAGGGCCCTTCTGAGATAGCCTCGTCCCACCCTCCCTTCCATTTTACAGATGGAGAAACTGAGTCTGGTCACCTTCAATAATTTCGTAGAGAAATTTAAGTTTCTCCTGAATCAGAAAATTATCATGATAAAATGCATGTTCAAAGGGACATAGAGGGGTGCCTGGGTGGCTCAGTCAGTTGAGCATCTGCCTTCAGCTCAGGTCGTGATCCTGGATCCCTGGGATTGAGCCTGGTATAGGGCTACTTGCTCAGGGAGGAACCTGCTTCTTCCTCTCCCTCTGCCTCTCCCCTCCCTCCTCTTGTTCTCTCTCTCAAATAAATAAATAAAATCTTTTTTAAAAAAGGGACATAGAAATTGATCTGAAGTTTCATCAAAAACTGTTAAATCATCATCATCGTTCGGGGCCTTTGTACATCTCAGACCTACAATTGAAGCCGAGGGAACGGAACAAGATATATAGAAATGGATGTTTCAGAAAAGAGAAGTAGCAGCAGTTGACAGGAAGAAGAACATCCTCAATTTTCAAGATATTTACCAACCATACATATGTTTTTTTCTAAGTTCCTTCTTCAAAGAAAAAGTAGCCCTCCCTAATTCTAATAAACGTTTACATATTGACACACCCTGTTCACCTTTGTTGTCAAAGGGACAAAAACTAAATTAGGGGCGCCTGGGTGGCTCAGTCGTTAAGTGGCTGCCTTCAGCTCAGGTTATGATCCAGGGGTCCTGGGATTGAGCCCCACATCGGGCTTCCTGCTCGGCAGGAAGCCTGCTTCTCCCTCGCCCACTCCCCCTGCTTGTGTTTCCTCTCTCCGTGTCTCTCTCTGTGAAAAAAACAAATAAAATCTTTTTTAAAAAACTAAGTTAATTATGAGAAATCTCATATAAAACTTTAAAAAATTAAAATGGTCAGTGCTGGTGAAGACATTAAAAAAACCAGTATTTACACAGTTTGCTGGTGACATTTGTAACTGGAAGAACCCTTTTGAAAGCAACTTGCCGATGTATTTTAGGAGACAGTAATTCTTCTCCCGGGATTTTCCCCTAATTAAATCAAATAAAGAGGAAATCAAGTAGCAAAAACTTGGAAATGACCTATAAGTCAAAGATGTTTTGAGTGCTGACTTTGTGGCAAGTCCCATGTTGTACACTTGACACAGATATCTCATTTAATCCTTAAAATGCTTCTAGGCAGCACATGCTAATTTACCCCTCATATAGCAGGTGGGAAAAACTGAGGGTATGGGAAATACTGTAGTTTGCCAATGGCTCAACAGAGTTAAAGCTGGGATTTCAACCCAGGCACTCTGTTTCCCGCGTCACATGCTCCACCACTGTTTTGCTGTCTCTGCCCAATCTGACGTTAGGGACCTGTTGCTCCAGTGCAATTTCCTGTTCCCAGGCCCAACCCCCAGCACGATGCTGATATCTTGATCTGATAATAAGTTTATGAAAAGCTCAGGCAAGGGATGACTTTAGTCATTAGAGAGTAATGATAATCCAGAACTCCTTTCCCTTCTGCAGTGGTATGTGGAAGAGGGCCAGTGGACAGCCATTTCTCAAGCCTCCAGAACATGCTAAGGGTTATGGATAGGCCATTTCATGAAATTCTCCCAACTCCAAGTAGGGGATCATTAGCCTCCTAGACAGGTGTGCAAATTGAGACTCAGATAGAAGAGGTGACCAGCTCAAAGTCATACAAGTTAGTGAAAATGATCCCAGAATCCTAGCCCAGAGGGTCCGATTCTAGAACCCACACTCCCTCCGCAGGTTGTCTCTTTGATAAAGACTCAAAATATAATGACAGCAGTCAGCTCAGGCATGGGGAATGTTGAGCTGGTGGAGGTAGGGAGGATGTTGGCAAGATGGGTCTAGGGGTGACCCAGCTCTGGTGACACATCCTGGATAGGAAGTCAGGCAGTCCCAAGTTTGGGATCCAAGAGAAGGTGGGGGACTTGATGTGGCCTGGGCAGATGCTTGACTAGTGGAGCTAAGAAGGAGGCAATATGGAAAGTCTGAAGCTATGTTCATGTGCAGCTGGAGAACTAGGTAGAGAAACTGAAGAAGAACCCCAGCCCAAGACTGGGCCAACATGGCAACATCTTGGGACCAGACATTTATGGGTCCTCAGAATCATCTGCCAATACTATTCCATGTCTACAACAGTTTTCCTCACAGGAAAGAAGGGGCAGGGGAGGGGCAATGACAGCAGCTACCTCCTCTCTGCAGATCACCCTCCTGTTTGTCCAATGAAAATGGATGACAAAACTGGCTCTAGAACTTCCCACCCCACTTACCCATACCTCCTGCTGGGCTTGGCCCAGGGGCTGGGCTGGGCTGGGCGGGCTTAGAAAAGGGCCCTCAAAGGAAAGAGCTAGAAGGCTGAGGAAGCCAGCCCAGAGGAAGAAAACCTCCCCATCATGGACTTGTTCTCCACCCCAGAATATTATCACGTGAATCAAGAGTTTCCTGTCCACATCTCCAAGCCGCTCGCCTCTGAACTCCTAAGCCAGTGGCATGCCTAACCCCTTTCCTTTGTAGCTCCCAAGGACCAGGAAAGGGATTGTGCCAGCAGGGGACAAATGATGAAGGGTGGGTTCAGCTCTCTGCCTCCTCCCCTCACAGCTCTCCGCTGTGACCTGTGCCACTTCCCTAGCAATGAGAAGATCTAGAGTGTGTCCAGACACGAAGTCTTCCTGACCGAAGGAATCAGGGATTCCACCTCGGGATCAGGAACCACCTCAGGATCACGGATTCACTCCTCTGAGTGCAGAATGAAGGATCGAGATGTGTGATCCCAAGTACTTTGTCGGAGCAGGTCAGACTGACCTTGGAAAGGGGCCAAACCAAAGCTGCAAGCAAGAACGCCCAACCTGGAGCACCATCTCCCACCCTTGGCCCCCATCTGGCCAAGGTAAGTGAGTGAACATGGTTGAAGTCTGAGGCAGGAAGGACAGGAACCATGCAGACTGAGTACCTACCTATAGTGTGCCAAGAGTTTTGCTCATCTCATCAAACCCTCCCTACCACTCTAAGTACTCCAATTCTCAACTTTCCCCTTTGCACAGGTGAAAAGATGTTCATTCAGCTTCTTTGCATTGGAATCAACAATCCACTGAAGCGAGATTTTCCTGAAAAGGTGGGGAATTAAGTTTAAGGATCAAAGGATATGACCTGAAATCCATGGACATGAATAATGGTAGGTAGTGCTCACTTAGTGCTCACCCCATAGAGACATTGTTCTATGACCTTTGATCTAATCATTATGGCAGCCCCATAAAGTAGGTCCTACTACCATTCCCACTTTACAGATGAGAACCGGGGCACAGAGAAGTTCAATACCTCAGTTAGGGTCACATGGCTAGTAAGTGATAAAGCCAGAATCTCAACCAAAGTAGTTTGAAACAAGAGACTATGCCCTAAACCATCACACCAATGGTTACCTAGCTACCTACCTAGCTGTCTGACAGGTGGCTAGGCCTAAAAATAATCTGGAATGAGGGCTTTATTCCTCTCTCCTGCCATAGACCAGCTCTCTAGTGGAAAATGGCCATAGCGACCCCCTGAGTTCCTATCTCCTCCATTTAAGAGGTCAACCAGGCTAAAACTGGAATTCCAAATTCCTGGAGAAGAGACTGATATTGGCTCATTTGGGGGTCAGGTTCATCATCCTGGATCAATTGAGATAGGGTCGAGGGAGGGGTCCGGGGTCACCTAATACTAGAAGCCTGATCACACTACACGTGTGAAGATGTGAGGGACAATTACTAGAAAATGGAAAGATTGCACTGAGAAGTGACCCCCAAAGATTTCCGCTATAGGAAACCGGGGCTCCGGAAGACTGGGGCATTTGCCCAAGTTTACCAACAGTAAATGATAAAGCCCAGATTCTAACCCAGATTGGCATGTCTCCAATCTAAGTCCTTTCTCCATAGCATACAGGTTCCTCACAAAAGTAAAAAGCCTTGGTGAGATGTGTAAGGTAAGTTCACAGTGGAATTTTCATTCAACCACCTGATACGTAATAGGTGCTGTTCTAGGCAGCAGGATTCTGTGGTGAAAAAAAAACAGACAAAAATCCCTGCTCTCACCAGTCTGATGCTCTGGGGATACCATTGAATGGGAACGGAGTCCCATCCCACAGAAAAGCATTTTTGCCTGGGGCACCAGACGTTGTGGAACGTGAGAAGAACTTGGAATTCAGTATCTGCCATAGACACTGGCTCCTCATAGTGGCACACACCATTCCCTCGGTGGATTGCAAAAATGGCACCAATTCTTCACCTTTCCCTCTGTTCACGCCCTTTGCCATGGAAGCCTCCAGTGCTGCCTCACTCCGAGGCTCGCTTTAGTCATGTGACTTGCTTTGGCCAATAGAATGTCGGCAAATGTGATACAAGCTGGGGCTTAGAAACGGCTTGTATGATAAGGTTTGCCCCTCTTGTGCCTCTGCCATTATCCACGAAAACATGCCTACAGAGCCAGAGGTCCTTGTCTCCGCAACCAAGATCAGACTAGATCAGCCAGCTGCCAACAAACCTCCAGACACGTGGACAAGTCCAACCGAGAGCATCAGAGCTGCCCAGCTGACAACCAGATGTATGAGCTTATTGCTACATGCTTCTGAAGCACGTGATTGTCTACTATGGGCCGTCCTTGCGATGATGGGTACCTGGTATACTGCCCTCCCTCCAATGCAGTAATTTCCTTTGTGGTCTTGATGGAAAATAACTCCAAATGACCCATTTCACTAAAGGAACCATATGCTTCTTCTTGCCCTGGAGGACAGGGCCAAAATGGAAACTAATGTCATCAAACACCTTCTCCTGAGAATTTTGAGTTTTGAGACAGTGTGGCCAAGCTAGGAGATCTTGTTGGAGGCCATTCATGGTGCTGGTAGAAGCAGCACTTGGGGATAAATGTATCTGCAACCTAATCCTGGGCCCTTGACCTCTCCTTGGCTTACTGTATGTCCCCAGACTTGCTTCTCCAGCTATGCACAAATTCTCTGAGCCCTGCCCACATCCTTCCAATAAATTCCCTTTTAAATTCCCTGAAATAAACTCCCTGAAAATTGGCAAAGGTGGTGTCTGTTGCTTGCAACAAAGAACCTTAATTGCTACTCCACCACTTAGACTCAGATTCAGGTCACAGCCCTGCTACTTAGCAGCTGATCATTGTCCAGCGATATGATGTATAGATGACCTCTCAAGAGTTCCTTTGACCTTTGAGCCACCCAATAACCATAGGGAAATGAGGGCAACAGTGTCAGGAGCTCTGAGCGTCAACTCCCATCCTTTCCTGAAAGGGAGAAATTACCTCTTTCCCCTGCATCCAGGCAGCTGGAATCGGGCCAAGTAACCAATCAAAGCTCGGTTTGTGGAATGCTCCCACTCAGGTCTTTGTGCGGTGTTTTTTTGTTTTGTTTTATTTGTTTTTAAGATTTTATTTATTTATTTGACAGAGAGAGAGAGACACAGCAAGAGAGGGAATACAAGCAGGGGGAGTGGGAGAGGGAGAAGCAGACTTCCCACCCAGCAGGGAGCCCGATGCGGGACTCAATCCCAGGACCATGGAATCATGACCCGAGCCGAAGGCAGACGCTCAACTGACTGAGCCACCCAGGCGTCCCTCACTCAGGTCTTTGAATATTGAGGGGCACTGTCAGAGACAGAAGGATAGCTGGAGTAATCACAGTGGGAACAGTGGCATTGCCAGGGCCCATGGCATTGATCTCACAAGCTAGTCCTTGGAGTGTGAACTTGGCTCCATTAGTTGCCCACCCTCCTGTTTTCTGAGGCGGATTATCCTGCTTTCCTTTCAATTCTGGGCTCCATCTGATGTCCTTCCAGTAAATTCCATTCTAGAGTCTGTTTTGGTTACTTGCATCCGAAAAATCTAGCTAACGTAGTAAGGATAATGTCCAAGGAGAGGAAAGCATACTGGGTTAAAACTGATTGACTTGACCTCGAACTCTAAGAGACTAGATTTTGAGCACTTTGAGGGGAGAGACTGGGGTTGGTTCATCTCTATGTCACCGTCTTCCAGAGGAGGGTCTGACAGTGCACAGGAACTTTGGGCATATTTTAGAAAGTAGGAAGAAAGAAAGGAAAGAAGAGAGGAATAGAGATGGGAGGGAGGAAGACACAAAAGAGAGATACAAATGGGAGAAAGGGAAAAGAAGAACTTTCTCCCACCCCCGAAAGTTCAGGCAAACTGTCATTCTTTTCAGATCCCTTTCCAAAGACTTCAGGAATCAGATAAGGTTTCTAGAGCTGCACACCCAGAAGTGGTACAATTCCGATACTTCCCCCATCTCAGAGGACAGTAGAGTGAAAAGAGGAAAAGGCAGTTTTAGGAGGCAGATTTGCAGTCTACTCCCCTGATGCTTTTATGACCTGTATGACCTTGGAACGATCCTCAGTGTCCAGATCCGAAAATGAGCCCATGCATCCATGTTTGTAAGAGACATTAAATTTCTACGGAAAAAAAGTGCTAGGGATTTAATGGTGAACAGACACAGACAAGGCCCTTGCTCTGCTAGAGCTTACAAATTAGTGGTGGTTGTGTTGGGGAGAACAAGTATTAATCAAATGTGTACAGAAGTAGATGGGAAATCAGAATTGTGTTAGCCATACTTAGGTGAAATATACCATCTATAATGTTTGTAATGGAATGCAGTGAGAGTTTATATTGGTAGAATGTGCTCCAGTGCAGGGACACCTGGGTGGCCCAGTTGGTTAAGCGTCTGCCTTCGGCTCAGGTCATGTTCCCGGGGTCCTGGGATCGAGTTCTGCATCAGAATCCTTGCTCAGCAGGGAGCTGCTTCTTAAACAAACAAACAAAAAAAGAATACGATCTAGTCCAGGAGGCTGAAAATGGGTCTATAGGGATATGAGGGTTGAGTCACAGGTAATCCACCAGACTGCACAGATATCGATGATTAACCAGTGAGAGAGAACAGGGAAGTTTGAGGAAAAGAAAAAAAAAAAAAACAGAAAAGTTGATGAAAGTCACAAAACTAGAGAAATAGGGGGCAGACCCTCTCCTTTTGCCTCTGTCCCACATAAGTTGAGATATCTGTGACTTGATTAGCAAGAAAGAGTCCATCATATAGGGGCACCTGGGTGGCTCAGTGGGTTAAAGCCTCTGCCTTCGGCTCGGGTCATCATCTCAGGGTCCTGGGATCGAGCCCCGCATCTGGCTCTCTGCTCAGCAGGGAGCCTGCTTCCTCCTCCCCCTCTGCCTGCTTCTCTGCCTACTTGTGGTCTCTGTCTGTCAAATGAATAAATAAAATCTTAAAAAAAAAAAGAGTCCATCATATATATATGATGGAATATTCTGTAGCCATAAAAAAAGGAGATCATGCCATTTGAGACAACATGGGTGGACCTAGAGGATATCATGCTAAGTGAAATAAGTCAGACCAAGAAAGACAAATACCATATGATTCTCCTCATCACGGAATTTGATTCCACAATGAGTAAACTCCAAAAACCACAACCTAATGAATAAATAAGCAAAAAGCATATCAGACCTCTAAACAGAGAGAACAAACTGATGGTTGCCAGAGGGGCGAGGGGGTGGGCAACATGGGTGAAGGGGACAGGCTTCCAGGAACGGAATGAATAAACCACAGGAATAAAAGGCACAGCATAAGGAACACATCAGTGATAATTGTAGAAGCAATGTAACAGGACAGAAGAGAGCCACACTTGTCATGAGCACAACATGTTGTGTAAATTTGTCAAATTAGTAAGTTGTGCCCCTAAAATTAATATAATAGTGTGTATTGACTATCCCCAAATAAAAATTTTAAAAAAATGTTTGAAAGAGACTCTGCAAACACCAGGAAGAATGTGAGGTCATGGAACTCAGGGCATGAGAGAGTTTTGAGAAGGGAAATGTCAACAGAGTCCAATGCTTCTGAGACGTCAAGTAAGAAGACCGAAACTACGTAAAAGTATAAATCATACGAGCCCATAGCAGGTGCTCGATAAGAGGCAGCCCCTCTCCATTTTTGTCTTCCATGCTCCATCCAGTAATATCTGGATGGGTTAGATTCAGTTGCATATAAAGAAAACCCCAAATAACAGAGACTTAAACAAGAGAGAATTTTCTTTCTTTCTCCCATAAAAATGGTCCAGAGGTAGGCAATAGACAGTGGGAAATAGTACCCCCCACAATATGGCCCCAGGCTCCTTATATCATTCTTTCTGCCATCTCAGCAAATAGTTTCTATTTTTTCTTAAGAATTTGTTTATTTATTTGACAGAGAGAGAGAGAGCACAAGCAGGAGGAAACAGCAGGCAGATGGAGAGGGGGAAGCAGGCTCCTCGCTGAGCAGGGAGCCTGACACAGGGCTCGATCCCAGGACCCTGGGATCACGACCTGAGTTGAAGCAGATGCTTAACGGACTGAGCCACACAGGCGTCCCAAAGTTTCTACTTTCAAGATCCCTTCAAGGTCAAAGATGGCTGCTGTGGCACCAAATTCCAGGCAAGAAGGGAAAAGGAGGAAAAGGCTGAAGGGGATCACTTAGCTGAGTCAACTCTCTTGAAGCAGCATTTCCAGATTTAGCAACTGTTTTTATTAACATCTCATTGGCCGGAACTTAGTCACGAGGCTACCCCTAGCAGTAAGGAAATGCCATCTTTAGGCCAGATACACTGTTACTCCAAATAAAATTGGGGTTCTTCTATTTTGGAAGAGGGAGAGAATAGATATTAAGCAACCAACAATGTCGCTGCGGTTAGTCGCTCACATCTGATGACACATGTCATCGTCCCTGACAGAGGACACATGGTTTTCTCTCCATGACCTCCCCCCGAGACTTCTAACACATGTGCGCAGTCATTGTCATGATCTCCATTTTTACAGGTGGGGAAACTGAGGCTCAGTGATAGGCATACATTTACCTAACACCAAACCGCCAGTGATGACAGCACTGGGAGACAAGTCTAGCTCTAACTCTTCTTCCCACGTTCTTCCCCATTCCACATCTTGCCTTGCTGACTGAATTTTGGCTGCTGCTGTAGCTGAGGTTCATTTGTTGTGAAACAACCATAATGTGAGAAGCCACTGTCAGGTCATAAGGTCAAATATAAACAATGAAACAATGAACTGTGGAGAGCAATAGCTACCTCCTTCCTTTCTAGTCTTCCCCTTCCTCTCCCTGGGGTACATAATAAGTGCCTGTGGAGTTATTTCTGGACAGTTGCTTTCTCTGGACAACACCAGCCCAGGGCAGCATTGTGGCCAGCTGAGGAGAAGGGGGGAGGGGTATCAGCAGTTACCTGGGCTACGCAGGCTCCCTGTCATCCAAAAACAACCAATGCCCCATCCCAAGTGTCAAATTATCCTCTTGCAAGGAAAGGGAAGAGAAAGGAACTGGTATTTATTAGACTCATTTTACAGAGAAAGAAACTGAGGCTGGGGAGCTGAAGTGACTTGCCCAGGATCACAGAGCCAGTGACAGAGCCAAGAGTCAAAAGATTTGTAGCACTTGTTCATTTCTGTGGTATAAATACTCCCAACAGGGCTGATTTCAAGCTACCAACATGACAGCCGGCCATAGTGGACCACTGAACAGCAAGCCTGAGGCTCTATTGCATTCTTTTTTTTTTTTTAAAGATTTTTTATTTATTTTTTTGACAGACAGAGATCACAAGTAGGCAGAGACGCAGGCAGAGAGAGAGGAAGGGAAGCAGGCTCCCTGCAGAGCAGAGAGCAGATGTGGGGCTTGATCCCAGGACCCTGGGATCATGACCTGAGCCGAAGGCAGAGGCTTTAACCCACTGAGTCACCCAAGCGCCCCAGGCTCTATTGCATTCTTTTTTTTTTTTTTTAAGGTTTTATTTATTTATTTGACAGAGAGAGAGATCACAAGTAGGCAGAGAGGCAGGCAGAGAGAGAAGGGGAAGCAGGCTCCCTGCTGAGCAGAGAGCCAGATGCGGGGCTCAATCCAAGGACCCTGAGATCATGACCTGAGCCGAAGGCAGAGGCTTTAACCCACTGAGCCACCCAGGCGCCCCAGGCTCTATTGCATTCTTAACATATCTGCCGCTTGCTGAGATGTGAAGACAGAGACTTCATTTTTTAATTTTTTTTGACTTGTTCTCACAGCCCGTGGCAGAGTGCTACCTGTGGGCAAGGAATCACCAAATGTTGGTGAAATGAAGGAAAGACACCCATTCTCTTTTCACTGGGCTGGGCTGCCTCAGACAGCCACATATACCAAAGACACCACCTGGGTACAGAGTGTGACTGACTAAGCTCTCTCACACCCAGCCGCTCCAGTAGAGTTGGCTGAATCAATGGCAGACAGCACCACCTTGAACATGATGGGCTCACCATGAAAAAGGACACTTCGGGAGTCAGTATTTGCCCCTTTTCACCCCACTTCTTCCTATACTGTCTTCCCTTTTTTTTTTTTTTTTTAAAGGCTGTGTGGGGGAGGCAGGTAACATAAAAGTTACCATTTCATCAGTTTTTAAGTATTCACTTAAGGTGGAATTAAGTACATTCATATTGTTCTAAACCATACAAACCATCCAACTCTAGAACTTTTTCATCTCCCCAACTGAAACGCCATACCTGCTACACAGTAACTTCCCATTCCTCCCTTCCTCAGCCATGGCGCTCACCACTCCACTTCCTGTCTCTGCATTTGACTACTCTAGCCCCCTCCTCTAAGTGGAATCACGCAAATGTCTGTCCTTTGTGTCTGGCTTCTCTCCTTCATCATAATGTCTTCAAGGTTCATCAGGTTGTAGCGCATGTCAGAATTTCCTTCCCTTCTAAGGCTGAGTCATATTCGCTTGCATGTATATACCACCTTTTGTGTATCCATTCATCCCTCATGGATCCCTGGGTTGCTCCCACCTTTGGCTGCCATGAATATTGTTGCTATGAACCTTAGGGCTAGAGTCCCTGCATTCAATTCTTTCGGGGTAGAGTTGGGTAGAGCTGGAATTACTGGGTCATGTGGTAATTCCGTGTTTAAGTTTTTTTTTTTTAAATTTTTATTTCTTTTCAGCATAACAGTATTCATTGTTTTTTCACCACACCCAGTGCTCCATGCAATCCGTGCCCTCCCTAACACCCACCACCTGGTTCCCCCAACCTCCCACCCCCCACCCCTTCAAAACCCTCAGGTGGTTTTAGTTTTGAGGAACTGAGTACCGTTTTCCACGGTAGCTGCACCATTTTCCCTTCCCCCCAAGCGTGACACCTGAGTTTCATTCCTTGCCAGCTCTAGTTATTTCCTGTTTCTACTCACTGTGGCTTTGATTTGCATTTCCCTAATGATGAGTGACGTTGAGCATGTTTTCATGTGCTTCTTGGCCACTGGTATGTGTTCTTTGGAAAAATGACTGTTCAGTCCTTTGCCCATATTTTTAATTGAGTTTTAGGTTTTTTATTGTTGAGTTGTAGGAGCTCTTTCTATATTCTGCATATAAATCCCCTATCAGATATATGGTATGCAGACAATGTCTGTCCTTCAGTGGGCTGCCTTTTAACTCTGTTAATACTGTGCTTTGATGACCCGCCCTCTCTCTTTTTTTTTTTTTTTAGATTTTATTTATTTATATGACAGAGAGGACAAGTAGGCAGAGGCAGGCAGAGAGAGAGGGGGGAAAGCAGGCACCCTGAGATCAAGACCTGAGCCGAAGGCAGAGGCTTAACCCATGAAGCCACCCAGGTGCTCCACCCACACTTTTTTTTAAGGAACTGAATCATCATTTCCTTCTGAAAGCCAAAATCCCCTGACTCATGTATGTGACAATTCTTAAAACGCTCTCTGAAAGTCCGTTAGAATGACCTGGGAAGTTAAATAAGAAAGCAAAACAAGTTACATTCTGTTTTCTCTTTTATGGTTTCACATTCCTGAGGAAAATTCAGGGTTACACAATATGAACTTTATGAGTAGGGGTGGGGAAACAGGGTTATGAGCTGGAATGAACAGAAAGCCTGTGTGAAGAACGACACAATCTACCCAGACAGGACGTGACATTTGCAGGTACTTATTTCATGCTGGGCACTATTCTAAGAAATTTTAAATCCTCAAAAACCATCCTATTATGTCAATAATGAAAGTATTCCCATTTTACAGATGAGGAAACAGAGGCCCAGAGAGGTGAATATCACAGACCAGGAGAAGTCACAGAAATTGAACCCTGGCAACGTGGCCCCAGAAGTCACTTTAATGATCACTATGTGATACTGTGCAGGCTTTGGAAGCAGAATGGTATGAATTCGAATTCAAATGGCTAATGAGTACATGATTAGAGACCCATTAATAATCTGAGAGAAATTCAAACCCAAAACGATATTTTACTTAAAACCTATGAGTGGGGCGCCTGGGTGGCTCAGTGGGTTAAAGCCCCTGCCTTCGGCTCAGGTCATGATCTCAGGGTCCTGGGATCGAGCCCCACATCGGGCTCTCTGCTCAAGTGGGGAGCCTGCTTCCTCCTCTCTCTGCCTGCCTCTCTGCCTACATGTGATCTCTGTCTGCCAAATACATAAATAAAAATCTTAAAAAAAAAAAAACCTACGTGCAATTTGTAAGTGGAACGATGCTGAATGTGGGTGGGGACTTGGAGACATAGAAACTCTCCTGCAACTCTGGGTGTCAGTGTAGACCCGTGCAGCCATTCTAGAAGTGATTTGGCAGGTCTAAGCCCAGTTAGGTAAGTGTGAAGCCTCTGCCCTAGCAATGTCACACCTGGGTTTTCAATCCCAGAGAAATTCTCATTGGTCCACGGGGCGGGGGTCTGGAAGGATCTCCTCACAGCACTGTTTACAGTAAAGGGAGCAGGAGACAACCCAACCGTCCATCACCAGGGGGACAGGTAAGTAAAACGTAGACGTACTCGATGGAGGGCCCGGCAGATGTTTGCGACAGTGAACCAGATGTGCTCACTTCACCATAATTAAATTGTAGAAATGATGCTGAGTGGGACAACTCAGAGACACAGAAGGAGGTCCGTAGCCCAACTTATCTAAATCGTGCCTTTTGTGTAAATTTTAAATGAATACACACAGAGGGTAACACTACATTTTCCAAGGATGCAAACAAAGTTAAAGACACTTTTTGAGCACTCTTGAGCTGTCGTAGGGGGTGAGACTGAAGAAAGGTGGTGACAGAAAGTAACAGGCAGTCAGACAGAAAAATGCACAAGGGAGGCGTCCAGCAAAGAGGAAGAGGTTGTGCCATTCGCGACAACACAGGTGGACCTAGAGAGTGTTAAACAAAGTGAAATAAGTCTGACTGAGAAAGACAAATAACAAATGATTCCACTCATAGATGGAATCTTAACAGAATGAATAGACAAACGGCAGATCAGACCTATGAATACAGAGAACAGACGGACGGACACCATCCACGCCATGAGAAGAGTCTACGAAGGTCAGTGCGCTCGAATGAAAAGTGCACGGTCTTTGCAGCCAGACAGCCCTAGCTGCTTACTGCGTGGCCTTGAGAATCACTTCTTTCTTGAAGCTTCTGCTTTGAATAAAGTGGTCAAGGGCAGGCTTCACCGAGAGGGGGACATGTGAGCGTCTGGATGGAAGTGTGGGAGTGAGCCAGACACATAGACACCAGGGGAAAGAAGTAATTCAGGCAGAGGGAAGAGTCCGTTTTATCCCTGGGTGATGACGTGAAGTTCCCCTCACAGTGCCTGGCACACAGTAAGCGGTCACCCCTTTCCCTGTTCTTACAGAAATGACAGGTGACCGCTGAATGCACCTTCTAGTTTGAGTGACAATGACACTCTGGTTTCAGAAGCTCTTTGAAACACTGCATTCATGTATACCATCTACTGGTAGGAGTGCCCTTAATGGATCCCAGGGGTCTCAGCCCCGAAAACAGTCCTTGCTTTCGGGGCTTCAACCTGCATGGGGAGTACAAGAGCCTTAGAAACAGCAAGACGGGGCCCTTGCCAGCTGCCCCAAAGACACCTCTAACCCAGTGCACACCAAAGCCAGGACAACGCTTACAGGGACTTGGGTGAGGGTACAGTCACATGGAGGGGAGGAAAGAAGGCAAGGGACCCACAGCTACTAAGGCAGCTATGGGTTTAAAGATTATTCCACCACTCGCTAGCTCTTATAAATCACTGGACCCCTCTAAGCCTCAATTTCCCCATCTGCAAAATGGGCATGAAAATATCAGTTCTGTACAGAAGCTATAAGGACTCACTGAGATAAGACTTAGGAAAGCGGCAAGCAAATATCTGGGCTCAACAAAAAGGAAGTCTCTTTCCTTTTGTACAGAGTATCTAGGAGGCAGCCACTGTCTTATTCCATCAGTCTTCATTTTATTCATTTCTAGGGGGATAAAATCAGTTACCTTTCAGTGGGGAGTGTGAGCTTTCATTAAGACAACAGATAAAAACTGTGCTTAGCATAGTTACTGGGGCAAAATAGGTCCTCTATATGGTTTTTTGGGGATACCTGGATGGATGGATGGATGGATGGATGGATGGATGGATGACTAGGTGGGTGACGGGGTAGGTGGAAGGATGAGTTGCTGGCAGGTTGTCAAGGGAGGCAAAATTTGTATTCCAGCTATACTACACCTGCAAAAAAAAACAAAAAACAAAAAACAAAAAAACCCAACAGGCGTTTTACAAGAGGTGTCTGTTCTATTTGTTTGTAGCTTTAAGTCTCAAGGACAAATATAACATAGATGAGTCAAAACAAGCATAAATATGCCCAGTTCTCATCAACTGTGCCCTACGCTTACCATTCTTGTGTATGTGACTCTTCTGAATGAGGTGAGAGACCACATCTTGCTTCAATCAACACCCTTCAACTGAGATCACTGGTGTGAGACTGAGGTCAGGGCAGGATGAGGCTTCTTGACATGAAAGATGGCTTGGAAATCCTGATTGGTGGTATTTCATCAAAAGAATTACAACTCAGGGGCGCCTGGGTGGCTCAGTCGTTAAGTGTCTGCCTTCAGCTCAGGTCATGATCTCAGGGTTCTGGGATCAAGGCCCCCATCGGGTTCCTCGCTCAGCAGGGAGCCTGCTTCTCCCTCTGCCCCTCCCCTGCCCCACTCATGCTCTCTTGCATGCTCTCTCCCTCTCAAATAAATAAATAAAATCTTTTTTTAAAAAAATTGCAACTCAGCTTTTTCCGTAATCCCGTCACCAAGAAGGAAAAGGCACAGGCGAGCAGCCAGCTCCGTGTTCACCGCAGCTTCGTGCTGTGTAATTTCTGTGATCACTTAGCCCTCCTGAGTCCCACGTTTCCCTTCGTGAGATGAAGGGATTGGATTCCTCCTAGCTCCACAATGTTCTGATCTTCTGAAACTCCCGACATTTCTTTTAAAATATGGTCATGGAACTTTGAAAAAAATGTGTGTTAAATTCCTTCCCCATCTGTCTCTCAAGAGTCTCCTTAATCCCTCTCTTCTTTTTTTTCTTCTTCATAAGCAAGCAAGAATTTAACAGTGGTCAAAGCAAAAGTATCCTTCCAAGGCGGAAGAGCACACAGGCCCAGAGGTGGCAACTGCCTCCTTTAACCCTTTCAAAGCAAGGGCATGTATATGTCAATATGTCTGTTGATGCTACACCTGGGGGAAGCAGTAGGCTTTGGAGACAGACAGATCTCAGCTCTAGACCTTGTGTGAGAAATTGTGGATACATGGATGGTTAAGATTCAGGTACTGCCCCCAAGATCTGGAAGACAGACATTGAAGTGGATAAACGTTGATAACCATAGTAATTAAGACATAAAAATGGTGGTCCCTGGGGCACCTGGGTGGCTCAGTCAAGTTAAGTGTCCGACTTTTGCTTTTGGTTCAGGCCATGATCTCAGGGTCTTGGAATCAAGCCCCAAGTGGGGCTCCACACTCAGCCTGGAGTCTGCTAGAGATGCTCTCCTTCTGCCTCTGCCCATCCCCAGCTCATGCACCCGCATGCACACGAGCACACATGCTCTCTCTCTCTCTCAAAATAAATAAATGAAATCTTAAAAAAAAAAGTTGTATTTTATTTTTATGTTCATTTTCTATGTGTGGCAGGTGCCACTGGTTTTCACTTATAATTTAGTTATAAAGCCTCCTTTTAAATAAAGTTTTTTTTTTCTTTTCAACGTTTTATTTAAATTCTAGTTAGTTAACATACAGTGCACTATTGGTTTCTGGAGTAGAATTCCATGATTCATCACTTACATACAACACCCAGTGCTCATCATTACATGTTCCCGTCTTAATATACAATCACCAATCTAGCCCTCCCCCACCACCTCCCCCCCCATCAACCCTCAGTTTGTTTTCTGTCATTAAGAGTCGTTTATGGTTTGTTTCCCTCTTTTTCTTTTCTCCTCCCATATGTTCACCTGTTTTGTTTCTTAAATTCCGCATATGAGTAAAATTACGTGGTATTTGTCTTTCTCAGACTTACTTCACTTAGCATAATAACCTCTAGCTCCATCTGCCTCATTGCAAATGGCAAGATTTCATTCTTTTTGATGGCTGAGTAATATTCCATTGTATATATACACACACCACATCTTCATTATCCATTCACCAGTTAATGGACATTTGGGTAAATAGATAAAAAGTGACTCAATTTAGGGAAAATATTTATTAAGAAAACATACAGATGGCACATGGATATTGAAAAACCGTGTATGGAGGTATGTACACAAATGACTAAAATGCAAGAAACATGGTGCTTTAGCATCTAAGCATTCATCTTCTTCAGAGATGAGATGCAAGTCATAGATAGTCACTCAAATAGGCTTAAGCAAAATAATAGAATGCATCCCGACGAGGGAATCTCACAGGACCCAAAGGAAGGAATCCAGATGTTGGGCTTTGAGAGGGTCTCGCCTGGAAGAAGAGGGCAGCAGGCCCCGGAAGCACCTGCCCTCCACTCTCCAGGCTTCTGCTCTCCCTCTGGTCTCTGCTTGGCTCTGCACATTTCCATCTTCTCTCTGAGCAGGTCATCCACCCTCCCCCACTCCACCTCATACACAGAGATGGACACACACATGTAAACACAGGCACACACAGTCACAGCTCCAGACTTGAACGTCTTCAGGTTAGTGACCTGCAGAGCCTAAAACAGCACCTCTGAGCCTGGCTGCTTATTCCTGAGACAGAGAACTTGACTGGCCCAACTAGAGCCAGATCCCCTCATGTCATCCATTCAGCTCCTATCAGAGGATAAAGGGGAATGCATTCTCAGAAAAAGGGAGAATCTGGGACGAGCAATCACCATGACCGAGAGGTATCTGCCTTAGTATTCACGGCTCCTAACAACCCTATGAGGTAGGAAATTCAGCTCACAGTCCCTTGGGAGGAAGTGACAAAGCCAAGACTTGAACTTGGGTCCGTGTGACACCAAAGCTCGATTCTGCTGCAATCTCCACCTAGTCACCATCGGTTGAGTTCAGCCTCAGCTACCATCCCAGACCCAAGCAGGTTACTGGTCCATGGGGAAGCATTTGTCAAAAATCAACCCGGTAGATAGGAAAAATAGGAAACAAGGATCTCACTTTACGGAGACGTGGCTGGAAGGGAGGACGATGTCTCAGAAGAACTACGGGGCTCCGGAAACCAGGGAAGGCTTCTCCGAGCAAGGAGGGTCTGTGGCTACCAGATTCATAATGCAGGTGCTCAGGGTGTGAGGCAAAGCTCATTTGGATATATTTGCCAAAAATGACAAGGAGGCATCTAGAGGTCTTCAAGAGAAGAGAGACCTCTCTTCTGCACCCAAAATTCAAAGTGCCTGCTGGTCTTTGGGACTATAACTGCTCCTCTCACCTTGTGGAAGCTAAATTAGGAGGCTCCCCACACCGCCAGCCCACCTCCCTGCCGCAGAAAGTTAAGTGGTAGGTGAGACCTGACAGGCTCCTCCCACTCTGGAGGCCCCGCCCACACAGGTGCTTCTCCGCCTAGGTGCGCTTTCTCATGGTAACCTCTGAGCAGTGTGGAGCTGCCGATGACCCCAATCTGACTTCGAGGGGTCTCTGTCCACCCAGAGTGAGGACCTGCCCCGCAGGAGGTAATTCATCAGGATCCACTGTTGAGACAGATGGATGTGACCATGCCTCTCCCACTCCCCCAGAGCTGATGAATGAAGCCTGAGGCAAGACGTGTGGAGAGAGACACATTTGCCTTCTGAGACAACCTCCCCCTCCTACCTTTTGACCTGCGAATGTCTTACCTTCTCTGGCACCATTCAGGACAGGCTGTTGGATGAGTGGGAAAGGTTCCACTGAGTCATGTGTCACAAAGGTCTTGTGCCTCTGAGTGGAGACAAGATGGCACTATCCTAGCTCAAAAGTCTTCCCCAGAGACACCACCAGACAACCAGGGGAGGATCCCTTTCCCCAAAACCCCCTTCTCTGCCTTTATAGTAGCAAAGGTAGTAGTTGCCCTAAACTTCAGTCTATACTGACTCGGGGCGGCTGCCTTGGGAGGGTGAACAGGGTGGCTCAGAATCTGCCCCCAAGGTCTGCCCCTGGCCCTGCCATTCCCTGGAGAGCTCTCAGGATCAGGTATTCAGGATGAGGTCGCAAGCCAAGGTTATGCTACGCGTGCCCCAAGGTGGCCGATGGGGGCACATTCAAGTCCTGGATTTCCACGCAGTCTGGCCCCACCATCACCCCCCTCCCCTTGGTGAGGTAGCCTCCTACTGAAGGGACCACTTGTGCCCAGACCACAACAGAGACCCCTTCATCCCCCAGGTCTGTCCCCAATGTCCACAGAGGAGAAGGCTCTGGGCCTGGCCCCAATAGTCAGCGACTACTTTTTGAGGGAAGGGACAGCGAGGTGGTTGAGCGGCATGATCACTTCCGTGCCAGTCTCCGAGGTGGCCCGGGAGCACTTCCGGCTGCTGCGCATGCTGTAGAACTTCTCAGAGAGGTGCTTGCGGAACTTCTTGGTGAGGAAACAGTAGATGATGGGGTCCAAGACACAGTTGGTGCTAAGAAGGCAGAGGGTGACCTGATGGGCATCGTTGATCGCCTGGTGGAAGCTGTTGTTCTGGAAGCCCAGCTCAGCCAGCGTCCAGGGCAGCTGCACGATGTGGTGGGGCACGAAGCAGATGATGAACACGGCCAGGACCGTGCAGACCATCCACAGAGCGCGGCGCTTGACCTCCGCGTTTTGCTGCAGCTGCACCGGCTGCCTGAGCAGCCTGCGGATGATGACCAGGTTGCAGAAGAAGATGAGGAGGAAGACGAGGAAGAAGCTGAACACGAGGAACACATGGATGATGAGGACGGGCACACTGCCCTTCTCGTAATGCTCAAAGCAGCGTGTGACGTTGCCTGCGCCGGTCTTGTCGGCCACCACGTTGGTGGAGTCCAGGACGAAGAAGTAGGACGCCGCCGCCACGATGGCCACCCAGATGACCAGGGACACGGAGAAACCACGCTTGCGGGTGGTGGCCTGAGCCGTCCTGATAGGCCGGGTCACCGCCTGGAAACGGTTGTAAGTGATGACAGCCAGGAAGGCCACGGAGCAGTAGGTGTTGATGAAGAAAAAGCAGCCAGCCAGGTTGCACAGGAATTCGGGGAGAATCCAGTTGCCCTGGTTGTGGTAGTAGACGATCCACAGGGGCAGGGTGACCAAGAAGAGCAGGTCAGCCATGGTGAGGTTCACCATGAAGATCTTTATCTCGTTGAATTTCTTGGAAGGGTACAGGCAGGCGAAGACCCACAGCACATAGCTGTTGGCGATGACCCCCAGCACAAAGATGATGCTGTAAACAATCGGGAAGAGGGTATATCGGAACTCAGAGTCCACGCGAGAGGAATTATTTGCCCCCATCGCCATGGTTGGAAGGAGCAGCCGGTTGTAGAATCCTGCCTGTGCCTGGAAGACCACACAGGAATTTGGGTTAACGAAGGGTCAAAAGGGCCTGTCTTATTTAATCAATCCCAAGACTCATTTTGCACATTTTGGCAGTATCGTCCAATTAATTGGCAGAATTTTTTTCTACATAAGACAATGGTGTGTTTTTAAAATGAATGGCATCTGAGATTCAATGAAATCAATGGCAATTCAGTTTCTTTTCTCTTGCTCTATTTTAAAATATACCTTTCCATTTAGCAGCTTATTTTCACATAAGGTTTTCAATAATCTATTCTTGATGATAGAATATATGGAAATTTATATTAAAATATTTTTAATTTTTAACTTAATGTTTAACTTTCTAACAACTTAAATGCTTTTCTGTTGATGAAATTTGAAATGTAAATTTTGATGGTAGATGTTCTACATTAAAAAATAATTTATGGGGGCGCCTGGGTGGCTCAGTGGGTTAAAGCCTCTGCCTTCGGCTCAGGTCATGATCTCGGGGTCCTGGGATCGAGCCCCGCATCCAGCTCTCTGCTCAGCGGGGCACCTGCTTCCCTTCCTCTCTCTCTGCCTGCCTCTCTGCCTACTTGTGATCTCTGTCTGTCAAATGAATAGATAAAATCTTTAAAAAAAAATAATTTATGGGGGGGGATGCCTGGGTGGCTCAGTCAGTTAAGCATCTGCCTTCAGCTCAGGTTACAATCCCAGGATCCTGGGATGGAGTTCCACATTGGGCTCCTTGCTTGGCAGGGAGCCTGCTTCTCCCTCTGCCTGCCACACCCCATGCTCATGCTCTCTCTCTCTGACAAATAAATAAAATCTTTTAAAAATTTTTAAAAATAATTTATGGGGGTGCCTGGCTGGCTTAGTCATTAGAGCATGTGACTTTTGGTCTCAGGGTCAGTGGGTTAAAGCCCCACATTAGGAGTAGAATATTCTTAAAATAATAAATATTATGTTATTTTAGGGGCACCTGCGTGGCTCAGTGGGTTAAAGCCTCTGCCTTCGGTTGGATCCTGGGATCCCAGGGTCCTGGGATCAAGTCCCACATTGGGCTCTCTGCTCGGCAGGGATCCTGCCTCCCTCTCTCTCTCTCTCTGCCTGCGTCTCTGCCTACTTGTCATTTCTGTCTGTCAAATAAATAAATAAATAAATATTATGTTATTTTATAAAATATTTTATTTTCTTTAATAAATATATTTAATATATTATATACATAAAAGCATAATATATAAAATAAATATTCTATTTTATATAATATATAATTTATGTAATATTACCTTATTATTATTATTTTAAGTAAATTTATTATTATTTATGTGATCATACAAAATCTCAAAAATACAGAGCATTACATTAGGGTGACCCAAAGATGAAATACTAGCCAGTCATTAGAAAGAAGGAGTTGGCTTTTTTGTTTTTGTTTTTTTAGAAAGAATGAGTTATATCTGATTGTACTAACATGGAAAGTTTTCCATGTTATAATATTGTTAAGTAATATATATATTATATATATATATTATATACATAATATATATAATATTGTTAAGTAAAACAAAATTTTAAAAATTTGTGGGATTATATATGCATATATATGCGTATATGACATTTAGAAAGTGATCTTGAAGCTATAGCTTCAAGAGCAGACAGTGATAAGTAACCTTTGGGACGGTGAGATGGGCTTGGTGGGAAGTTTACCTATTTCATGCTTCCTTTGGACTTTTTAGAAGCATTTGTTGCTTTAAAAATTAAAAGAAAAAATTTAATGAAAAGAAAAATATAGGGGTGCCTGGCTGGTTCATTTGGTGGAGCGTGCAACTCTTGATCTCAGGGTTGTAAGTTTGAGCCCCATGTTGGGTGTAGAGATCACTTAAAAATAAAATCTTTTGGGGCACCTGGGTGGCTGAGTCATTGTCTGGCTTCAGCTCCGGTCATGAGTCCAGAGTCCTGGGATCGAGCCTTACATCGTGCTCCCTGCTTAGTGGGGGGGGATGCCGGCTTCTCCCTCTCCCACTCCCCCTGCTTCTGTTCCCTCTCTCGCTGTGTCTGTCTCTGTCAAATAATAAATAAAATCTTTTAAAAAAAATCTTTTAGGGATGCCTGGGTGGCTCAGTTCGTTGGGCATCTGCCTTTGGCTTGGGTCATGATTCCAGGGTCCTGGGACTGAGTCCCAGGTCAGGCTCCCTGCTCAGCAGGGATCCTGCTTCTCCCTCTGCCTGCTGCTCCCCCTGCTTGTGCGTTCTCTCTCTCTCTCTGACAAATAAATAAATAGAATCTTTAAAAAAAATCTTTTAAAAAAGAAAAGAAAAAGATGAAGAAAAGTATACAGTGGAGAAACTGAGTAGTATTGTCTAATCAAATCAAATGATTAAGATGCACTCATCATGAGTAAGACATTCACCCACCTCAGGTACCCTTGATATGATGCACTGAAAAGGCTATAACATCATTTCTGCGGTTTTCTTGCCAGAAGTGCATAATCTCAATTTAGTCACAAGAAAACATCAGACAGACCCAAATTGTGAGACCTTATACAAAATGACTGATCAAAATGTTAAGGTCATGAGCAATAAGGAAAGACTGAGGAACTGCCATAGATCAGAGGATATTAAGGAAATGTATGACAGCTAAATACAATGTGGGATCCTGGATTGTATCCAAGAACAAAAAAAGATCGTTAGTGGAAAAACTGGTAAAGTTCAAATAAGGTCTATAATTAAAATAATATCAATGTTCATTTCCTGGTTTTGATCATTGTATTATGGTTTTGTAAATTGTTAACATTAGGGAATGCGGAGAGAAGGGCACGCATGCACTCTTTGTACTATTTTGCAGCTTTTCTGGAAGCCTAAAATTATTTCAAAACAAAAAGCCTTTTCAAAAGTATATTAAAGGGACACCTGGGTGGCTCAGTCGGTTAAGCGTCCAACTTGATTTCGGCTTGGGTCATGATCTCAGGGTCATGAGATCAAGCCCTGAGTCAAGCTGTGCACGGGGTGTGGAGTCTGCTTGGGATTCTCTCTCTCCCTCTGCTCCTCCCCCCGCTCATGTGCACGCACTCTCTCTCTCAAAAATTAATTAATTAAAAAAATTTTCCCTCTCCCTCTGCCCCTCCCCACCACCATTCACACACACACACTCTCTCTCTCTCTGTCTCTCTGTCTCTGTCTCTCTCTCTCTCTTTCTCTCTCTCTCTCTCTCTCTCTATATATATATATATATAAAAGAAGACAAAACTAACCCTAATCCCACTACCCACAGTCTGGTCTGTTTCAACAGCATCCTCACCACCACTCACTTTCCATCAAAACCAGTGGTTCCCTCCTCTCTTGTTCCTCCCTCTCTGTTGCCAGCACAGGAAGCTAGAAGCTGCTTGAATTTTGTGTTGCAGCTGTCAGGGGTGGGGGGAATGGAAGGGCAGGAGACCCAGATGGGGTTAAGCAAGGCCCAAGGCTCATCATATGTCCCAGAACAGCGAAAAGAGAACAGAATTAGGACGAAGACGCTCCTTCAAACCCAGGTACTTCCCCGAGCACTACCTCATTTTGGTCTCATGAAAGCCCTCTGAGATAGGAAGTAAAACCCCATTTTACAGAATAGGAAACAATATCAGGTGTTTGGTGATTGTTCAAGGTCACACAGCTGTTAAAGGATGGAGCCAGGATCTCAAACCCAGCTCTGCGTGTGTTTGTGCCTTCACACATTCTACCAGCAAACATTTCTGACCACCAACTGCATGGCCGGCCCACACGGGCTACAGGGCGAAATGACCGCACCGGGCAGTACTCGGGGAACTGACCGTCTCACAGGGCAGATGGACAAAAAGGATGTAAGCAAACAAGAGTTGCTAGACAAAGAAAAGGGAGAGCTGATCTGGAGAACACAAAAAAATATACTTAGAAAAGCGGCGACATTTCCTTGGAGACCTGAGAGAGGAAGAATGTTCCAGGCAGAGGCATCTGCATGGGTCCAAGACGGAGGCAGGAAGGAGCAGAGTAAGGTGTAGAAACTGAGAAAAGGACCGTGTTGGAGGCCCTGGCCCTGACCTCTACTGCCATTCCGTCCTCATCTCCTGCTATCTTCCCACCAGGGTCCAGTCCAAATGGAGCTCGCAGGTGGGTCTTCAAACATGCTCAGATCTTTCCTGCCTCTGCCTGCAAGCTTACACCCATGCCTACGCTTTGAACCCTCCTCCCTAACCACACCCCATTTCCACCCGGCTATTCTAACTCGTGCTTCAAACTTTACCTGAATGTCAGTTCTTCAGAGAGGCCCTCACCAGACCAGGTCCCGTCCCGCCTCAAAGCTCCCTGTGCTTCTCTGTAAACCCTAGCCCAGTTGTGATCCTGTTCGTGTTTGTGTGGTTCATAACACTCTCCCACGTGACTGTGAGCCCCAGGAGAAATAGGGCCTTGTCTCTCTATTAAGCACTCTTCCCAGCACCATGAACCAGTAACGGAGTGGGTGAGAGCCCTCGGTGCTTACAAGGATCTCTTTGGGAGCTCTGGAGCAGTGGAAACACTGCCTCTAGATTCTTCCAGGTGAGTTGAAAGAACCAGAAGCCTCTAGATTCTTCCAGGTGAGTTGAAAGAACCACCTGACTCTAAAAGCAGAAACAGACCCATAAATAAAGGGAACAAGCCATGGTTGCCAGAGGGGCAGGAGGTGTGGGGATGGGCAAAATGGGTGAAGGGGGGTACAGGCTTCCAGTCATGGAACGAACAAGTCACAGGAATGAAAGGCGCAGCATAGGGAATATAGCCCATGGGACTAGAATGGCGTTGCAGGGTGACCGATGGTAGCTACACCTGTGGTAAGCACAGCGTAACACAGTTGTCAAATCACTATGTTGTACAAAACAAATAGAATATTGTATATCAATTATACTTCATTTAAAAAGAAAAAGAAAAAAGAACCAACTGGCTCTAACTGGAATTTTGATGACTGAGAACATTTTTGTGCTTTGCCCCATTTAGTGTGGTGTATGCTAAATTAAATAAATGTAGGTTTCATTATTCCAATGAATAATTGTGATTCCTTTCAGAACAAAAAACTCAGCCTCAAGTCACATTGTGAATTACATCGTTTTATGCTGCTTCCGCAGCAGTGAAATTGCTAACTTCTACTCAGCTGGGATCTTTTCCGTTCCTAAATGTGGTCCTGCCATTTGATCCCAAGGCTCTAGGATGATACTTCTCAAAGGGTGGTCCACAGAAATGAGGGAAGAGAAAGGAGTATCTCTGAGAACTTTCAGAGAATCCATGAGGTCAAAAGTATTGTCATAGGGACACCTGGGTGGCTCAATGGGTTAAGCGTCTGCCTTTGGCTCAGGTCATGATCTCGGGGTCCTGGGATCAAACCCCTCATTGACTTCCTGGTGGGCAGGAAGCCTGTTTCTCTCTCTCCCACTCCCCCTGCTTGTCTTCCTTCTCTCACTGTGTCTCTCTCTGTTGAATAAATAAATAAAATCTTAAAAAAAAACTATTATCACAATAATACCAAAACATTATTTCCCCTTTTCACTGTGTTGGCATTTGCGCTGATGGTACAGGGTGAAGAAAACCTCTGGCTCCTTAGCACAAATCAAGGCAGAGGCACCAAACGGGAGTAAGAGCTGTATTTTTCACAGCCAGGTGCTACTCAGTGAAAAAAAGAAAATTCGATTTCCTTGATAAAGCAAGGGAATTATTAATTTTATTAAATCTTGAGTGCACATCTTTTTAACATTCTGGGTGTCAAAATGGGAAATGCTTCTTTGCACACTGAAGTCAGTGGTTGTCTCCAGGAAAAGCCCTTGAGCAACTGAGTTGTAGGCTGAACTTTTTTTGCAGATCATCACTATCACTTGAAAAAAAATGACTGCCAGCTATGGTTTTCCAAATTTGGGTATCATGTTTGCTCAGATATGAACAAAGGGAACCCATCGCCTCAAGGAAAACAAACAACATATTCGTCGCCAATGATAAAATTCAAACTTTGGAGAAAATTAGTATCTTCGGAAAAGCTGTATCTGCCTGTATGAGTTTGAGAGCTTCCCAATCCTTAAAGAATTTTCGGATGAGATTGGTGGCGATACTAATGAAAAAAATCCTTTAGTGAAAGGTCCGTGTTTGGAAATTCTGCTTAACTTAGTGAACCGGTATTTTCCAAATGAGGAAGGTCAGTTTCAAAATGATGCATGGGTAAAAGAATCAAAGGGCAAGACAGATCAAAACACGGCTGCACACCGGATTACAGAAGGTTCCCTGGCATGGCTGAGGTTCCACATTGCAACTGACTTTTTTAGAAATACCATTGTGGAGCTTTGATGTAGTATCAAAGAAGAATATCATTAATATCTGAAAAAGACATTAAAATAGCCCTCCCACTGTAATTACGTATCTGTGTAAGGGCAGATCTTCATGTACTCCAACCAAACAACATACCAAGATAGATGGAATGCAGAAGCAGATATGAAAATCTAGCTGTCTTTTTTTTCTTTTCTTTTTTTTAAAGATTTTATTTATTTATTTGTCAGAGAGATAGAGGGAGTATAGGCAGGCAGAGGCAGAGGGAGAAGCAGGCTCCCTGCAGAACAAGAAGCCCGATATGGGACTCGATCCCAGGATGCTGACCTGAGCCCGAAGGCAGCCGCTTAACCGACTGAGCCACCCAGGTGCCCAGAATCTAGCTGTCTTGTATTAAACCCATCATTAGACAGATTTGCAACCAAATGTAAATCAAGGCCACTCTAAATTATTTATGTTTTGAAATTTTTAGCTAATTTTTTGCTAACAATATTGTTTGTGTTAACATGGAATGAGCTTATTACTGGGTTTTGTATTTTTAAAAATGCTTCATAGGTCTTAGTTTTAATTTTGAATATGAAAAATACTCATGGGGGGACACCTGGGTGGCTGAGTGGGTTAAGTGTCTGCCTTCGGCTCAGGTCATGATCCCAGGGTCCTGCGATCCAGCCCTCCTTCTCCCTCTCCTCCTGGTTCGTGCTCTCTCTCGCTATCTCTGTTGCTATCTCTGTCTCTCTCTCAAATAAATAAATAAAATCTTTCAAAAAAAGGAAATACTGATAGATATATCCCATGTAAACAAAAGCTCTCTGGGGTCCTCAATAATTTTTAAAGAGGTGCTGAGACCAGAAGATTTTAAAGTCTCTCCTCCACAAGAAGAAAGACAAAGAGAATGAGAGAGAGAGAGAGAGAGAGAGAGAGACAAACCAAAAAGACTCTCAACTATAGAGCCCATGCTGGTGATTACCAGAGGGAGGGGCATGGGGGATGGGTGAAACAGGTGATGGGGATTAAGAGTGCACTTACCATGATGAACACTGAATACAGTTGTTGACTCACTATATTGTACACTGGAAACTGATATAACACTGGATCCTAACTATACTGGAATTAAAACTGAAAACTTACATTAAAAATAAATAAATAAATAAAATCATTGCTGCATAATCTCAGCCCCCTCATCTTTCCTTTGATCCCAAAGTGCCCATTTCTCTGGGACTGGCCTTGTTTCTTTCTCATCTTGGACCTTCATGCCTTGGGGGATCCTCTCCCTGGGACCTCAGAAAGGCAGGGAGGCAGTCCATGGCTGGGCAGTGCGTGGTGTTCACTCTGGGCGTTTGAGGAAGTCACACCCTTTCCCATCCACACCATCCAATGCTACCCCTAAGTAAGTCCCTTACTCTTGGGTTCAGGCTCCAGCTTAGTGGGGTGTGGGCAACTCTCCACTGGAAAGTTGATCCAGAGGATCCAACCCAGGATATCTGCTTGGGCCCTGTCCACTGTGCCATGCCTGTCCAGGCCTGTTGAGAAAGCCTTCCCACCAGGACCAGGACTGGGGTAAGGTTTGTAGAAGAGCTCACCTAAGAGCAAAATGTAAGGGGACACTGAAAACCTCAGTGATCAAGATGAATACTATTTATGGGGCACCTGGGTGGCTCAGTGGGTTAAAGCCTCTGCCTTCAGCTCAGGTCATGATCCCAGGGTCCTGGGATTGAGCCCCACATCAGGCTCCCTGCTCAGTGGGGAACCTGCTTCCTCCTCTCTCTCCACCTGCCTCTCCACCTACTTGTGATCTGTCTGTCAAATAAATAACTAAAATCTTTTTTAAAAAAAGATAAATACTATTTGAATGCAATATCTTAAAATCGAAATCAGTATTCCTTTTGCCCCAGGTTGTAATATGGCTCTGCCTGGCACTATTATGATCCTGTCCTCATTTAAAATTGTGGTGTTTTGTTCATCATAAATTCTTTTTTGCATTAATTAAAATTTTTTTCCTCACTCTGTGAGTGGGGCACACACACCCAGGTGAACCCAACTCATCCATTCGGTCCCTCACCCATGCACTCACTGGACAAGCCCCCCACAGCTCCAGGCCCTGGGCAGAATGCTGGGGCCTCAGAGAACAGACACAATGTCTGTCCTCCCATGGCTCACAGCCTATTTTGCCAAAGAGACATTCAGGAGTAGACAGCTGGCAAGTGTTACGATGGTGGAGGTTCCAGGAGTCAGGGTAATTCTGAGATGGCGCCCCTACTCAGACCTGGGGATCAGGAGGGACCTCCTGCTTATGCGGAAGGACAAGAAGGAGTTAGCCAGCTGAGGAGTCCCAGGCAGAGGGACAGCGTGTGCAGAGTCCTGGAAGAGGAAGAGAGACTGGACCTTGTCCTCAGGGAATTTGAGACACCTGGTCTACTAAACCTTAAAGTGGGTGTGGTGGGGGGGAGGGATGGTGAGGAGAGATAGGGCCTACAAAGTAAGGATATATTGGTCAACTCAAGAAAGGTCTTGAATATTAGGATAAGGAGTTTGAAGAAAATGGGGAGTTACTGAAGGGTATGGGACGGGAAAGGGACAACACTGGATCTGGGTTTGGGAAAGCAGGCTTTGACCACTGTGTACAGAATGAACCAGAGGGGCTTCAGACTAGAAGCAGGGAAAGAACATCAAGACAGTGCAGTTGGGGGAGCCTGGGTGGCTCAGTGGGTTAAAGCCTCTGCCTTCAGCTCAGGTCATGATCCCAGCGTCCTGGGATCGAGCCCCGCATCGGGCTCTCTGCTCAGCGGGGAGCCTGCTTCCTCCTCTCTCTCTCTGCCTGCCTTTCTGCCTACTTGTGATCTCTGTCTGTCAAATAAATAAATAAAATCTTTTAAAAATTAAAAAAAAAAAGACAGTGCAGTTGTCTGCAGGGCCAAAGGAGGCTTGGAGCG
Organism: Martes martes; assembly: GCF_963455335.1. Taxonomy (NCBI): domain Eukaryota; kingdom Metazoa; phylum Chordata; class Mammalia; order Carnivora; family Mustelidae; genus Martes; species Martes martes. The sequence continues at coordinate 170,678,781 of NC_137891.1, read as the reverse complement.
TGAAGGGGCAAATGGAGGGAAATGGATGGTTGTGGGGTTTTTGGGAGATTGAGTGGACGGAACTTGGTGATGGACGGGATATGGATTGATAGAAAGGGAGGAGTCAAGGACTGCCAGGTTTCTGGCCCAGATGACTGGGGCTGGGGGTGGTACCCATCTTCATGGAGGTGATGCTGAGGAGGAAGAGTGTGGGGATGCAGGGGATGAATCCAGCTGGGGACACATCTGGGGTGCCCTGAAATTCCAGAGGATCCAGAGTTAAACCCTGAAGAGCCCAACATTCCCCAGAGAACCCAGAGGGGGAGAGGAAACCTATGAAGGAGGCAGGCACAGAAGAGAGAGGTAGGAGTGCCATGCTGGAGAACATTTCCAGAGCAGGGAAGTGGAGGCAAGCAGCATGAAAAGCCACAGGGAGATCGAGTATGATACAGACAGAGAAGTAGGTGAACCTGGGTGGCTCAGTCCACTAAGCATCTGCCTTCAGCTCAGGTCATGATCCCCGGGTCCTGGGATGGAGTCCCACGTCGGGCTCCCCATTCAGCGGGGAGTCTGTTTCTCCCTCTCCCTCTGCCCCTCCCCTTGCTCATACTCTCCCTCTCTCTCAAATAAATAAGCAAAATCTTCAAAAAAGAACAAAGAAAACAAACGCGGCATGTGGCAACAGGAAAATCCAGCTCCAGTCATGGGGAGAGCAGCGTCCAAAGCACGAGTTGAGGAATGAGGGAGAAGCAAGGAGGGGGGAATGTTAAATTCTCATTCAAGAAGCTTAGTTGAGCAAATAATTGTGAACCTTGTTTGCATCCTGATTCAAACAACGTAACTGTAAAAACGAATTTTCAGATAATTGGAAGAACTCAAACACAGACTCAGTATTAGCTGAAATTAAGAAATCAATGTTAATTTTGTTAGGTGTGATAATGATATTACGGTTCTATATTTTTATATGTTTTAATTCCTTATCTATTAAATACACCTAGTGAAATACTTACAGTAGAATTATACAATATCTCAACTTTGTTTTAAAACAGTCCAGGAAAAGCATGCCTACATGCTAATTTCCATTTCACAGTCAGCTGCCCTGTGAATCCAACCTGTAATAATACGTAATCAGGTCTGTCTGGGCCTAGAGCCTCCCCAGTCCACATGGCCCCCACAGGAAGCCCAGCGCAGGCCTCTTCCTTTCAGATATAGAGTCAGATTCAGTGTGGGGGTCTTGGGCAGAATCCCTGCGTTTGCCCAAAGCCTTGCCCTGGGTGCCTCTAGTACCCATCACCCAGCTCTTCCCACTGACTGCTGTCTTCCCAGATCCTGGTCTTCACGTTACTCCCACTCCCTTAACCTCCATCCCAAACTTAGCACCCAGCTGTCCCTTTGCATCAGTGTTACCCTTTGACATCAACCAAAATGGAACCAGATGGTCTCTTCTGGGCCTGGGGGCTCAGACTTTTATGCCTTTGTTCATGCTTCTCTCCCTTGCTCTGCCTGGCTACCTACTGATCCCTTTAAGACTGTGCCGGCCTCTTTCCCTGCAGCTAGATCTTCCTAAGCCTCTCTGCCTCTCTCACACCTTGCTCTCTGCCCCTAGACCAGGTTAAGTGTTCATTCTTTGAGTTCCCATAGCTTACAGCTTCTTATACCATTGAAATTGCCCTTGTGTTCTCCTGCCACACTAGATGGCAACTCCTGGAGGGCAGAGGACATGTCTATTCATTCACCCGACAGATATTGCTATCCCACTGGGGGCTGGGCACTTTGCTGGGGATACTGCAGGAATAAAACGGGCTATTTATATAAATAAAAAAAGGACTCCCACTCTTGAGAAGCTTACACTCTAGTCGGAGAAAACAGACCAAAACAAATAGAGAGATAAAAGAACACAATAATTTCAAATCATGTTGAATTCAATAAAAGAAATAAAAGTAGTGACATGACAAAGCTTGGATGAGGGGCTACTTTAAAGAGAGTGACCAGGGAAGGCTTCTTGGAGGAGGTGACCTATAAACAAAACCAGAGGAAGATTCACCATGAGGTCAATGACGCGTAAGCTTCAAGGCCCTTTCCTAGGTCTTGTGTATTTGTGTATTTGCAATTTGGTTGCTTTTCTTCAAGAGGGCCCCGCAGATTGTATAAGCTTTAGGGTCCTGCAAAAACCCCTATCTTCTCCTGGCTGAAATCTAAAATGCCCAAAGGACAAGTCAAGAGAACATGTGGAAGAAGAGCATTCTAGGTCAAGGGTCTTATGTGCGGAGGGTCTGCAGCGGGAGTGGTTCATCGTATCCTAAGATAGGAACAAACTCGTTGTGTTCAAGGAACTGTAAGCTTCATGCGGTCCTAGGGAAGTAAGAAACAGGAAGCACTGAATGAGATCTGAGGGCAACTGACCCCAGAGGGCTCCTAAGGCATGACAAGGAGGTGGAATTCTATTTTAGGAGCACTGGAGAGCCGTTGGACTATGTCAGGCCGGGGAGAAATGTGCTCGGACTCCCTGGCTGCTGACAGAAAATAGACAGTAGGGGACAAAGGACAAGCAGACAACCCGTTCTGGAGGCAAGAGGGGGTGGTGACATGGGCCACAAAGTGGCACTTCCAATTCCTCTCTCTGTCTCCAGCACACCCGTGGCCCGAACAGGGGCTTGGTAAGCGTTTGTTGAGTCAACAGATGGCTGGCTACCAATAATTTTGACCTTGTTGTGACCTCTTTGTGACAGCTGCAGGAGGGCTGACCCGAGAAGACAGGAGAAGTCTGATCTACTCCGAGACAGAAGAGCACCAGAGCTGCCCGCTCCCCAGAGCAGCCACCCCACGAGAGGGAGTGAACCCTCTACAGCCTCACTACTCAAATCGTCACCTTCAGACCAGCAGCATCAGCTGGGTTTCTTAGAAATACAGACTCTCACACTTTACCCCAGACCTGCTGCATCAGAATCTGTATTTTCACAAGATTCCCAGGGGACTCATGGGGATGCTGAAGTTGGAGAGGGGCTGTGATTCAGCACGCTCCCAGCTGCATACTCGACTAATCTACCACCTTCCATGGCTCCCCATTGCCCAGGATCAAATCCAAGCTCCTTTTGCACCTCATCTCCCTCCAGCCTCTTGGACCACATGCCTTGTATCCCAGCCACACTGAACTTCCTGCCGCTTCTCTAAAAACTCCATTTCTTCTCAGACCTCAGTGCCTTTGCACATGCTGCTGTCCCACCTACTGAGAGTGTCTCCTGCCTCTCGCTTTACCTAGCAAACTCCTACTCTTCCTTTAGGACCCAATCTAAAGAATGCTTCCTCTAGAATGCCCTCCCTGATTGCCCAGGCAGAATGAGTTGCCTTCTCTTCTGGGTCACCATGGTACTGGGTACATTCCTCAGTATAGCAGCTGAAACAATGTGTTATGACTACTGATTTCTATGGCCATTTCTAGAAGTCTGGAGCTTCTGGAGGGCAGAGACTAGATCTTTTTCATCTCTATATCTCCAGTGTCAGACATTGACACTGGTGAATGAATGAATGAATGAATGACCAAACCCCTGAAGACTACTCAGCAGACACTGGTGTGAAGGAAACATGCCCAGTCTCTCTGGGAGAGGCACAGTAGGATGGGGAGAACAACCCATTTCTAGAGTCAGAAAGACCCGGGTTCATACCTGGCTCTGCCATTTACTTGCTATGTGACCTTGGTCAAGTGACTTCACCTCTCTGGGCCTCAGTTTCTTCATCTATAAAGTTTTATAGTTCTACCAGTGGTTCCAAAAATAAGCATGCAAAGTGGTCACAATGGCCAAGCCTTCTTCTCCCCATTGGCTCACCCACATGAAGTCAGGGGAGGGGACTATAGTCACCACGGTCCCAGGGGCTCTAACCCACATACTGACTTCCCTGTCAGCTCCAGACAGGGTCTTAGGCTAATGCCAACAAAATGGGTCAGGAAGAGAATGAGCATTTGGAGGGAAAGAGGTCAGCAGCAGTTCAGACTGATCAATCTTACACGAGGGCATGGTTCCCTGATGTCTCAAGTCTGGGCAGCAGCCCAGGCCCAGCTCTCAACTAGGGGGAGGCAAGGGGAGCTATAAATATTCATGGAGACAGCAGAATTCTGCCTCTGGATATCCCATCCTCTACCCTGCACAGCATTCAGTCCCAACCCCCTACCATTCCCATACTGCCTGGGAACGTGGTCTCCCATTCTCAGCCGAAAAGTCAGAGGGGAAGGACCACCTGGATCTGAGCAAAAGGAAGTATGTGCTGGTTACTTCCCCAGTGTGGACTGTGGGTTGGAAAGTTGGGTTTATCAGTCAGCCCAGCTCCTAATATTTGTGGGGCCATTCAGGGTCATAAGTACAAATGTCAGGGCACCAGGGTGGCTCAGTTATTTGAGCATCTGGCTCTTGGTTTTGCGTTAGGTCATCATCCCTGGGTCATAGGATTGTCCGGCCCCCAACCTCTCCCCCATCCCATAGGGGCTGAGCACTCAGTGGGGAGTCTGCCTTTCTCCCTCTCCTTCTGTCCCAGAGCGCTCTCTCTCTCTCTCTCTCAAATAAATAAATAAATAAATAAATGTATGTTTGGGTTTTTTTTCTTTAAGTACAAATGTCTAAATATTTATAAGCTCACATTCAAGTTCACACAGATCTCCTGCACCAGCAGCTCCCTGCAGGGCTGCAAGCCTGGGGGTACAATCACCAAAACAGCTTGGGCTAGAAGTGGGTTGAGGGAGGGACATAGGCTCCACGTGGACATTTACATGTGGATCCAAAAACCCATTGCCCCGTGTGTAGGGCGTGACTGAAGGGGAGTCGCAGCCAGCCTACATATGCTCAGGGTGCTAGATTAAATATACACACACCACACACCCACGAATACAATTTCCCCCTCAAGTCAGCCTTGCGAGATGAGTTTTACAACATCCCCATCTTTCTAGAGAAGAACGTGAAACCAGAGAGGGAAACAGACTTGTCCACAGTCACACAGCTAAGAAGCAGCAGGTGGAATTTTGAACTCCGAGACCCATCCTATCTCCTAAGATAAGCCAAGGCCCCTGCTGGAAGCCAACCACTCATTGGCCAACTTATCCACTCCCAGACCTGTCCTATGACCTGAGAACAGGAATGGGGCAAAGGGATGGGAGGGTCTGCTCTGCATTCTTGTCACTCCTACCAGGCAGTGCTGGAGCTGGAATCAAATTCTGGTTCAAACACTAAACTCACCCCATGACTCTGAGTCTCCGCTTCCTCTCTGGTAAAATAAAGATTCAAAAATGGGTCAGAGAGGGGCACCTGGGTGGCTCCAGTCGGTTAAGCATCTGACTTCAGCTCAGGTCATGATCTCAGGGTCCTGGGATGGAGCCCCAAGTCGGGATCCATGTTCAGCAGGGAGCCTGCTTGTTCTTCTGCCCCTCTGCCTGCTTGCATGCCTTCTCTCTCTCAAACAAACAAATAAAATCTTAAAAGAATAAAAATGGGTCGCACGCCTTTTCTCTCTCAAATAAATAACTAAAATCTTAAAAGAATAAAAATGGGTCCAAGAGAAAAGGAAATTAAGACTATAGTTCCATTTATAATGGCATCAAAAAGGATAAAATACTGGGAATTAACTTAACCAAGGAGGCTAATGACTTGTACACTGAAAACTAAAAAGCATTGCTGGAAGGAATCACAGAAGACACAGATAAATGGACAGACATCCTCATTCACGGACTGGAAGACTTAATAGTGTTCCGGCGTCCATACTTCCAGAAGCCATCTACAGATTCAAAATCACAGTGACATTTTTTGCAGAAGCAGAAAACAAAATCCTAAAATTCAGTTGGAATCTCACCTGGAAAGACTCCAGAGAGTCAAAACACTCTTGAGAAAGAAGAACAAAGCTGGAGGCCTCATATTCCGTGATTTCAAAACATACCACAAAACGGCACGGTATGGACATAAAGAGAGAGATATATAGACCAGTGGAACAGAACAGACAGCCCGGAAATAAAGCCCCTCACATATGGTCAAATGATCTTTGGCAAAGGTGCCAAGATGACCCAATGGGAAAATGAGGGCTTCTCCAACAAGTGCTGAGGGGAAAACTGAAGATCCACATGCAAAAAAACAAAGATGGACACTTCTCTTAAACCATATACAAAAATTAACTCAAAACAAATTAAAGGGGTGTCTGGGTGGTTCAGTTAGTTAAGCGACTGCCTTCGGCTTAGGTCATGATCCTGAAGTCCCAGGATCGAGTCCCACATCCGACTCCCTGCTCAGCGGGAAGCTTGCTTCTCCCTCTGACCCTCCCCTCCCCTCATGCTCTCTCTCTCTCTCTCTTTGATTATCTCTCTCAAATAAATAAATATAATTTTAAAAAACAGATTAAAGATCAGAAAATAAGATCTGGAAATGTAAAACTCCCACAAGGAAACACAGAAGGAAAGCTTCCTAACACTGGAATGAGCAATAATTTCTCAGATATGACACCACGAATGCCAGAAACAGAAGCAAAAATAGACATATGGGGGGACAGCAAACTTCAAAACATCTGTAGCAAAGGAAACAGTCAACAGGGGGAAAAGGCAGCCAGAGAATAAGGGAAAAAAATTTGCAAACCATACACTGGATAAGAGGCTAATATCCAGAATATATAAAGAACCCTAACAACACAATAACAACAAGAGCAAAATAATAATAACTGATTTTAACAGGGGCAAAGGACTTCAACAGATTTCCCCAAAGGGGATACGCAAATGGCAAACAAGCACATGAAAAGATGGGCAACGCCACTCATCGTCAGGGGAATGTACGTGAGCACCACAATGAAATAGCGGCTCACACTTGGATGACCTCTATCAAAAAGTCAGGAGAAGACAAGTCCTAGTAAGGATGCGGGCATATAAAATGATGCAGCCGGGATGGAAAACAGTACAGTTTCCTCAGAAAATTAAAAATAGAACTCCTACGTGACCCAGAAATCTTACTTCTGGGTCCACTTCCAAAAGAACTGAAAACAGAATCTTAATTTTTTCTTTAAAGATTTTATTTATTCATTTGACAGGCAGAGATCACAAGCAAGCAGAGAGGTAGGCAGAGAGAGAGGGGGAAGCAGGCTCCCCGCCGAGCAGAGAGCTCGATGCGGGACTCGATCCCAGGACCCTGAGATCATGACCTGAGCCGAAGGCAGAGGCTTTAACCCACTGAGCCACCCAGGCGCCCCTGAAAACAGAATCTTGAAGAAATATTCCCACACCTACGGTCATAGAAGCACTATTCACAATCCTGAGAGGTGGGAGCCACCAAATGTCCATCAGCAGGTGGATGAACAAACAACATGTGGTGTGTATGTATAACGGAATACTGTGCAGCCTTCAAAAGGAAGGAGAGCCTGTCACGTGCTTCAGCACAGATGAACCTTGAGGATATTATTAAGTCAAATAAGCCAATTACCAAAAGGCAGACACTGAGTGGTTATCTGAAACATCATCTAAAATCATCACTTAAATGAAGTAGCTAAAGTCATTAAAGTGAAAGAAATGCAAAGCAGAATGGTGGTTGCCAGGGACTGGGGGTGGGGGGAAGGAGAAATGGAATTGTTGTTCAGTGGCTATAGCGTTTCAGTCAGGCAAGATGGAAAATTCTAGAGTCCTGCTGTACAACAATGTGCATAAAGTTAACAATACCGTAATGTTTGCTTAAAAATTGTTAAGAAGGGAAATTTAAGTCATGTGTTTTTACCAGTTAAATTTTTTTTTTTCTTGGGATGCCTGGGTGGCTCAGTTGGTGAAGCGTCTGCCTTCAGCCAGGTCATGATCTCCAAGTCCTGGGATTGAGCCCCAACTTGGGCTCCCAGCTCTGTGGGAAGTCTGCTTCTCCCTCTCCCTCTGTCTCTCCCCGTGCTTGTGCTCTCTCTCTTTCTCTCTCTGTCTCTGACAAATAAAGAAATAAAATCTTAAAAAAAATTTTTTTCTTGGGGCGCCTGGGTGGCTCAGTGGGTTAAGCCGCTGCCTTCGGCTCGGGTCATGATCTCAGGGTCCTGGGATCGAGTCCCGCATCGGGCTCTCTGCTCAGCAGGGAGCCTGCTTCCCTCTCTCTCTCTCTCTGCCTGCCTCTTTGTCTACTGTGATCTCTCTGTCAAATAAATAAATAAAATCTTTAAAAAAAATTTTTTTTCTTAATGGACCCCAGCAATAGTAGATTTGAAAGTATATTGTATATTCTTAACTTAAAATCACAGGGCTCGGGAAGCCTGGGTGGCTCAGTGGGTTAAGCTGCTGCCTTCGGCTCAGGTCATGATCCCAGGGTCCTGGGATCGAGCCCCGCATTGGGCTTCTTGCTTGGCAGGGAGACTGCTTCTCTCTCTGCCTCTGCCTACTTGTGTGTTTTCTCTCTCTCTCTCTCTCTCTCTCTCTCTCTGACAAATAAATAAAATCTTTAAAAAAATAAAAAATAAAAAAAATAAAATCACAGGACTCAGCTTTAAGACCTACCACTATGCAACTTTGGTAAAACTGTTGACCCTCTCTGGGCCTCATCTATAAAATGGGGGCAAAAACACACAGAGCTTTTGTGAGCATCCAGTGAGAGAAAGGATACAAAATGTTTGAAAAGAACAGCGGTTTAAAGACCATGGACTCTGGTGAGGCAGACCTGGGTTCGAATTCGGCCTGTATCTTCTAGCTTGTGACCATTGCCAAGCACATCAGTCTCTGAGCCTCAGGTCCTTCCTTTGTGAATGGAGCTGGTGATATTCCAAGCACATATCTCCCCAGAGTGCTATGAATATTCAATGACTAATGTGTGTAAAGGGGTTAGCACAATTCAAGGTGTTCACAATCAACAGCTCTAAAAAAGCATATCTACAGGAAATCCAATTTGCTAATTATTTCAGATCAAATGTTTCTCAAAATAGCAGCACGAGGGTGCCTGGGTGGCTCAGTTGGTTAAGTAACTGCCTTCAGCTCAGGTTATGATCCTGGACCCCCAGGATCAAGTCCCACATTGGGCTCCCTGCTCAGCAGGGAGTCTGCTTCTCCTTCTGCCTGCTGCTCCCCCTGCTTGTACTCTCTCTCTCTTCCTCTCTCATTCTCTCTCTCTCTCAAATAAACAAATAAAAAAAATCTTTAAAAAAAAAAGTAGCACCATGGTCATTGCAACTGCTCACACTGAGCTCACGCCAGCCCGAAGCCACCTACCTCTGGCTTCCAGATGTATCGTTAGCTCTGAAAGATTCCGGGGACCAGTCACATCTTTTTATGGCAGCTAGGGACAGTTGGCAAAATGCCACCAGCTGATAAGAAGACTTCCTAGGATCGTCGTAAGGATGAAATAGAAAATGCCTCATCCATAATCAAAGCTCAAGGAATGGTGGCCACCATTAGTCTGACTTCTCCACCTAGACAGTTAGAGGGGCCACCTGTGGTTTCCATAACACAATACATCGCACTGCATTATAATGGCCGTTGTTTTCTTTTTCCTGGGTTGGGAATTCCCTGGGTTCAAGACTTCTGGCATTTCACCAGTATGGACCAAAGGGCCTCCTCCACAGCAAACCCTCAAGGAATATTTACTAATAGGGGCGTCTGGGTGGCTCAGTCTGTTAAGCATCCAGCTCTAGATTGCAGCTCAGGTCATGATCTCAGGGTCATGAGATCGAGCCCTGTGTTGGGCTCAGTGCTGGGCACGGAGCCTGCTTGGAATTCTCTCGCCCCTCCCCACCACTCATGTGAATGTGCTGTCTCTCTGTGTCTCAAAAAAAAGAAAGAAAGAAAGAAATATATATTTACTAATAAGCACACACACACACACACACACAGAGTCACATTGTCCTTCATCCTGCACTTCCAAACCCTCACACACCAGCCTCAGTCACTCCCAGCCCTTAGATTTCCCGAGTCCTCTCAAACATGACAGTTTAATCATTTCTCTCCTGTGAGTCCTACTTTCATCAGGTACAAAATGAGAACAATATCAACACTGACCACACAGGATAGCCAGAGGTTGAAGGCAGGTAAACGTTTAAAGTGCTCGGCATAGAGAAGATGCCCCGTCAATGAGTTACTCCTATTCTGACCGCCCCTGTTGCTTGGCTTTTGGGGCCTGGCCTGGCCATACTCTTCAAAGATTCCCCTCATGGAGTGCTTTCACTACCATTTCTCCAAGAAGCAAAGGAATTTAAGGGGGAAATTGAGGGAGCAAGTATCTTGTCCTCTGGGGAATTCTGGGCGTCCCACGGTTTTGAATACAAGGAGTCTAGCACCATGTCGGGCACATTTCTGGGTGGATAAATGGAATTCCTTGTCTAGGAGAGGTCAGGGACAAGGTCTAGGGCCCTTGAGGTGGGAATGGCCTGGGTATCAGATTTTCCCAATCTCCTTTCTCACAGAGGGCCCTTCCCTGACCCCAGCGATATATATGGCCTTGGCGAGACTTGGTCTCTGCTCAGCTGGTCTAGGACATCCCTGTGGAGTGTGGGGACCCTGAACCTGGCCTGGGTCTTTCCTTGTGGCTCCCAAATACCCAGATGGTATCTGTGAGTCCCCTCCCCCTCCCTCCTCCTTGCTTCTGGGAAGTAGGCCAAGGCAGGAAGGAGGGAGTGGACAGGTACTTCCTCCTCTGGGCTTCCTAGTACTGGGCTTAGCCCTCCGTTACATCAGGAATCACACCAAAGGACTACGCCTTCCAGCCCGGGAAACTCCTGCATCCTGCTGCTACCCTCGTGGGTAGCCGGGGCCCGCCCCAAGAGAAAACAGGGTACAAGGCCTAGGCCTTGGGGGTCCCCCAGACCAGGATCTACATGGGGCTCTGTTCTTCCCTCGCTGCTCTTCTCTTCAGCTCTCAGCATCTCCCTCTCCTCATTTGCAAAACGGCATCAGAAAACCTTCCTCACCAGGTAGTCGTAAGAGCAGAATGAAGGAGTTAATGCAAGTAATCATTGCTCAGTAACTGTGGGCTCCTCCCCTCCCCTCAGAAAATGTTTGTTGAATGAATGAATGAGTGAACCAAACAGCTGTGCACCAAACCAGCCACAGCCAGAGGGAGCTGAAGAGAAACCACAGGACTTGGGATGGGAGGATCTGTTCTCTGGTCTCCGCCACGGCCCCCACCACCTTGAGCGAGTGAGTCTCTTCCCAGCTCTGAGCCTTGTGATCTGTATCTGACAAATCCAAGGGGCGGGCAGGAGGGGGGCGTGGGGATGGGGGACAGAATTGCTGCAGAGGGAGTGGGGAGGGCAACTCCAAGCATTCAAGCCTTGTTGTAAAAAGAAAATAAGATGGGTAGGAGTGATAAAGGGTTTGCCAACAGTAAAGCCCTTGGTAAATGGAAACGGACTTTACGAACTATAAAGGGGCCTGCACAGGTGTTTGACATGCTGCCATCCGCCCTCAGGGTTCCCCTCCTACAGAACTAAGGGGGGGGGGCTGCTGAGCAGTGGTCCTCCCCCGCCCCACCTATTCTCTCTCCCTCTCTCTCTCTCTCTCTCTCTCACACACACACACACACACACACACACACAGACTCTGCCTTTGGATCCTCCTTGGCTGAAGACATGAGGGCAGAAAGGTATACCCACCTCGCAGCTGGTTTGGTTGTTGATTCTGCTTCTGGGAACTGCTGGGCTGTACCAGACCCTCTTGCACGTTGGTCATGTTCCAGGCCCATGTGACTACGGCCGGGGCCAACGCCTCAGAACCGCCCACACGGCCACGGACACACACGCACACGCTCACGCAGACACAGCGGCGGCCTCTCTCCCCACCCACACTGCTGCCAAGGAACCCAGTGGGGGCTGGCCAGGGAGGTGGCCGTGCTGGGGCCCCAGCATTGGCCCTTCCGGGGGGCACAACCCAGACACACTCCCTCAGGACCAGTCAGAGTGAGCTCCCACACTGCAGCTCAGCTGGTGCCCCCCTCCCGGGCCAAACTCATACGGGTGGGGGAAGGAGCACTGCCGCTGACAAAGAGAAGCATCCCCTTTCCTCCACGAGGCCTTGTTCACAGGCCTAGGACAGGGAGGAGGGGTCCCTCTATAAAGGTCTCCCTGTAAAAGAACAACAAGACAGGACCCCAGCCTCTCATCACAGCCCCCAGCCTCCGATCCCAATCAGATGAAGGGAACTAAGTCCTGGAGGCTGATTTTGTCCTTAGCGCCATGGACCATAATCCCTTGCCCAAACCTTCCTTGAGCAGAGGGAGAAACTGAGGCCCAAAGAAGAGAAGAGATTTGCCCATGGTGACAACAAGATTGGGGGCAGAACTGGGACCAGATGCTGGGCCTCTGGCTTGCTGTCCATTCTCTTTTAAGTACAGCATAATCCTTTATCATCTGTCTGTTCAATTCATAGTCTGAGATTAGACTGCTCACCAAACACTGTGCTAAGGGTAAGGATAAAAGAACGAACGACACAAATTCCTCGTCCCTAAGGCACCTACAGTGAGGGTTACGGTGTCGACCTCAGTACTAACACATTGGTTCACTTCGTGCAACATCTCACGACTGACAAAGCATTTTCCCACCCGGCCTCTTACTTCATCATCCCCATACACACCCAAAGGTCAGTACTTTGAACCCTCAGCTACCAAAGAGGAAAGAGAGGTTCCTGAGGTCCCAGCCCTACACAAGAGCTAAAATCAAAATCCGGCCAATCCCAAGGAGCCCACGTCAGGCCCAGGGCCATTTCCTCACATCCAGAGCAGACTTCTTTCTTTGGCTGCATTGTCAGTACCTAAAGGTGGAACGTTTTTTTCTTTTGTTTCCCCAGCACCTACACACACACACACGCTCCAAGTACCTGGGACACAGCTGCCTGCTCAGAACTAAATTAGAGCTGCCTGGATGCTTATGGAGAGACTGCTGGCTGCCTCACTCTCCACAGGGGAGCAAGTGTCTGGACAGCGACTGTGGTTCACCTGGCCCACACCTGAACCTCCTGACAGCCAGGGACAAGGAGAGACCACCCTGTGCCCTGTCCCTCCCCTGCTGGGACATGTTGGAGGATACCTGCTGCAGACCAGGCCCTGGGTACCAATAACCTTGTTATTTTCAACACCCCTCAGGAACACCTGGCATCGCATGAGCTCCTCAGGACCCCGCCCTGTACCAGACCCTGAACTTCTTATCCCCATCGACAATGCTGGAGACTGAGCCACGAAGGAGCATGACTGGGCTAGTCAAGCAGATGGCGTTCAGCTCCTGAGTCCTAGATAGCCCCAACCCCACCCATCACCATCTTCAGCACCCCGTGAGGTCTCTGGGGTCACTTTCAGCACGGCCCTGGCCTCAGACAACCAAAATGGGGAGCTGCGTCTCCTGGCATGTTTGGTCACAAGGAATCCTTTCTAAACACGAGACCCAGGACCTGAGGAAGATACCAAAACAGTCCCTTCAGAACAGAGCCATCCCTTTGTCAGGCGCAGGTGAGGGGCGCAAACTTGGTCTCCTGAGGACATTGTCACATGTCTTCTCCTCGCTTAGCCAGCGCTGGGACACCCCCCCCCCCGCCCTTACCTGAGTCAGGGAAGGCTGAGTGGCCGCAGCAGCAGGATCTCGGTGTCCGTCTGTCTGCAGACCCAGCCTCGGCGCTATCTGGAAATTGCAGAAGTGAGGAAACAGAGCATACCACTGCCAAGTCACCCCCTGGGAGGAAATGCCGTGACCCTGGGGCTCCTCCAACGGGTGGCACCAAGAACCTCCAAGCTGGGTGGCCGGGCCCTGACCACTGGTCAGAGGGTTCCCCCAGAGCCAGGGGCCGGCTGGGCAGTGGGCGGGCCAGGCAGCTGGGATGCAAGAGAGAAAGCAGAAATTCAGAGCAGACAGTCTCGAGAGAGAGAGAGAGAGAGAGAGAGCGAGCACGAGAGCAAGGAAAAGAGAAAAGAGATGAGAAATCAAGAGAGGGAGAGAGGGGGACAGCCAGGAAGGCAGTGAGAGATGGGGGAGAAAGGCGCATGGAGAAAGACAGATGTAAACACAGACAGAGAGCACGAGAGGAATGAGGAGACCGGAGGCCAGAAACCAAGGAAATTAAAAGCGAATGCAATGAGGACATGAGTGTGTGCCTGGTGTGTGTGTCTGTGTATGGGCATGAGAGAAAAAAAATGAAAGAAAAGGAGAGAGGACGGGGAGGGAGAAACAGCGAGAAAGCAAAAAGGATGAGAAGAGGGGGCGCCTGGGTGGCTCAGTCAGTTAAGTGTCCGCCTTCAGCTCAGGTCATGGTCCCAAGGTCCTGGGATCGAGCCCCACATCAGGCTCCCTGCTCAGTGAGGAGCCTGCTTCTCCCTCTGCCTCTCCCAACTTGTGCTCTCTCTCTTTCTCTCAAATAAATAAATAAAATTTAAAAAAAAAAAGAAGAAGAAGAAGAAGAGGAAGAAGGAAAAAAAAAAAAAGAAAAGGATGAGAAAGGAGGAGCTCAGAAGAGCTGCCGTGGTCTGCGGGTGACTGGGCTGGACGTCTCTGGTCACCCAGAAGCAAGGAGCCCGGGGAGCCCGAGGGAACAGTAAGTCGTGGACACTGTGGAGGACACCAGGCATCAGAAGACCCCAGACAGGAGCGTGGCATCCTGTGAGGCCCCAGGAGTGAGTGAGGGTGAATAAGAGGGGCGGGCAACGGAGTGGGTGAAGGCAGGTGAGTTTGTGAATGTGAGGGAGCGCGAGTGGGAGAAAGTTGTCGGGAGGCTTGGTGTATGTGCCTCAGTGCTGGAGGGGCCAGAGCCCCCTGCCTCAGTTTCCAGTCCATTGACTGACTGACTCATTCAGCGAGTAAACATTGATTAAGCATCACCAGGCACCAAGCACTGTAGGAAACACTGCCTCCGAAAGCGAGGTGTTCACGTGTCAGCCAGTCCCACTCCTTTCTACGCAGAGAGGGAAGGGGTCTAGCAGGTCCCAGTGTGAGGCAGGTACAAAGCTGAGTCAGGGGTAGAGAGTCCTGACACCCCCCCCACCCCCCGTTCAGGGGCCGGCCTCGGCTCTGCCCTGCATGTCTGGGCTAGCCCCCTCCTGCTGAATGGAGTCCCACTACTGACAAAAATGCATCTCAAAGGGCAAATCACTTTTTTTTTTTTTAAGTTTTAAGACCCCAGTATGGGGCTTGAACTCACAACGCTGAGATCAAGACCTGAGCTGAGAGCAAGAGTTAGGTGTCCACCTGACTAACCGACCCACCCAGGTGCCCCCAAATCACTTTTAACAGGTACCCGAGCCCTGAAGGACTAGAGCCAATATTCTGCCCCCGCCCCAGCTCCACACCCATCACACACACAGGCAGAAAAGCTAAAACCTTTTACACGTCTAACGCTTGCACAGTCACATACACTCAATGCACACTATCGTGCAAACACACCCATTCACAATCACATCTCTCCACCCACACATACACTCACACACTCAAGTGCCCAAAGCTATCACCCCTTACTCACACCCGCCGGTCCCCTCCTTCCTCCTGCCCGTTCACTCACACTTTTCTACGCTCACCCGCCTCGCACACTCTCCTCACATCCCAGCGTGTGGCCCAGGCCTCCTGTGAGGAACTGCGAAGAGGCCCATTTTGGTCATCCCTCCCCAGCTCCCTTAGAGGCATCTTGTCTTGAGTGCCCTGTGCCACGAGAGAACATGGTCATTGCATTCAACCCTCGAACTGAAAAGCCAAGGGCCTAGTTCTGTTCCCCAGCTCGGATCCTTTTTCCCCAAATTGGCTTCACCTTTTCAGGTACCCTCCAGCCACCACACTCCGTGAGAGACGTCAGCCTGGGGGGGGGGGCCTCCACCTTCCACCAGTCCCCATTTGACCACAGACGCCAAGGACACTTGTCTCAAATCCAGGACTACTGGGTTCAGCCTGTTTTCCAATCGGCCTTTACGCATGTTCTTGTAGTAGGGATGTTTCAGTACCTCTTTTGAGATGATCAACAAACAGGGAAGGTAGGCAGAGATTATCAACATTTTACTCCTCCTTTCTGTCGCACCCACATCCACTCTGTTAGCAAATTCGGTCAGTTCTACTCAAAATATACCTAAATCCGAGCCTAATCAAGCCTGGAGGGAAACTAGGTAAGGGTACTTGGGACCTCTGTGTACTTTTTTTTCTTTTAAGTAGTCTCTACATCCAACATGGGGCTCGAACTCACAACCCCAAGATCAAGGAAGATCAGGAACTCCCTCAGTGTAGTTCATAGATTGGTGAGAAGTCTGCAACTTCTCACGAATCTATGACTATTTCAGAATGAAGGACTAAAAAACAACAAAAATTTCACACCCGCACAAGAACACAGTGGAAAGGGACTCAAGAGGAATGCATTTAAGGAATAAGAAAAGTGCTAACCACAATAATCACGAAGCTATTTAACACGTGGAGGGCATTTATTGTGTTTCTGGCCGTTGTACCCTATGTAATTGCTTTACAATTCCTGTTAAGTCGGTGCATTTATTATTATCTCCAATTTAGAGACAAGGAAATTGAGGCATAGAGAAACTGAGTAGCTTGTCCAATGCCACACAGCATATACGTGGCAAACTAGGATTTGAACCTAGATAATCTGGCTTCATAGCCCCACTCTAGTTCTTAACCACTGTGCTGAAGTGGGAATAAATGGGAACAAGAAAAAAGGAGAAAAAAAAAGACGTATGTATCATTTAGGGCCTTGAAAAGAGATGCACGTTCAAATGGGTGATCTGAGGACAAAGGGAGTCCTTAACAGAGGTGAAGGCGGGGCTGGAGAACCACAAGGAATAGTGTAGTACTCCAAGGCTGCCAAGAGTGGGCGCTCTTATCATCTGAAAGGCTCAAGAGAGGGGGCAGTTACCAGAAGGAAGAGTAGCTATTTGGAGAGGGCTGCCTGGCAGGAGGTGTGACCTTGGTTAGGAAGTTGCAGCAATCCCCATTGAGCTGGCAGAGAGGGAACTGGGAGATAAATACCCAGATCTCTCTCTCCTTCCACCCTCTGATGTCTTACTGGCGTGTGCCTTTGGCTGAGTTCAACCAGAAGTAAAGGACATGGGTATATAGTCCATACAGACCAGCCTCCAGGAGCACAGAGTAGGTTGGAGAAGGGTGGTTAGGGGACCTAGAGGGGAAAACAGACGATATCCAGGACAGACATAGTTGAGAAAATCAGGGAGAATTTAATATGGACAGAATTTTAGATGATTCTAAGGAATTATTGTTAATTGTATGAAGTGATAAGAGTGGTGGGCTTATATAAGCAACTATCCATATATATGGAAATATCTAGAGATGACGTTTACAAGGAATTGCTTTAAACTATTACGGCAAAATAAGGAGAAAGAGAAAGAAAAGGGAATGGAAAGGGTGGGGATGGGGGAAAGAGAAAGGAGAAGGAAGGATGGAAAAAAGGAAGGAAGGACAGGAGGGAAATCATGGAGCAAAATAATAAATCTAGGTGTTGGGTGTTGTAGCAGGCTGAATAATGGCTCTCAAAGGTATTGGGTCCCAGTCCTTGGAGCCTGTAGATGTTACTTTATATGGCAAATGTTTTATGGGTGTGATTAAATCAATGCTCCTGAAATGGGGAGATTATCCTAGATAATACAAGTAAGCCTTAATGTGATCACAAGTATGGGAATAAGAAGCCAAGAGGTGCCTGGGTGACTCAGTCAGTTAAGTGTCAGACTCTTGATTTCAGCTGGGGTCATGATCTCGGGGTCGTGGGATTGAGCCCCGCGTCCAGCTGCTACTCAGCAAGGAAACTGCTTGAGGATTCTCTCCATCTTCCCCTCCCCCTGCCCAGGAGCGCCCACTCTCTCTCTCTGTCTTTCTCTCTCTCTCGCTCTCTCTCTCGGATAAATAAATAAATCTTTAAAAAAAGAGAGAGGGAGAAGCCAAGGAAAATTTGATTACAGACAGAAGAGGAGAAGGCAGTGTGGCCCCAGAGGCAGAATGACATGGCCACAAGCCAGGAGTTCCAGCAGCCATCAGACACTGAAAAAGGGAGGAGCAGATTCGGTCCTGGAGCCTCTGCAGGGAGCTGCCTCCTTCCCCACTGATACCAATTTTGGACTTCTGGCCTCCAGAACTGTAAGAAAATATATGTGCATTGTCTCAAGCCACTAAGCTTGTGGTCATTTGTGACAGCAGCTGTTGGAAATGAATACAGGCATATAGGGATTTATTATACTTTTCTGCCTCTTTTTTTGTCTGTTTAAAAACCTTTCTAGGGGTGCCTGGGTGTCTCAGTGGGTTAAGCCTCTGCCTTCAGCATGGTCTCAGGGTCCTGGGATCGAGCCCCAAATCAGGCTCTCTGCTCAGCAGGAAGCCTGCTTCTGCCTCCTCTCTCTGCCTGCCTCTCTGCCTACTTGTGATCTCTCTGTCAAATAAATAAACAAAATCTTTAAAAAAAAAAAAAAAAACCTTTCTAGGGGGCACCTGAGTGGCTTAGTCGGTTAAGTGACTGCCTTCAGCTCAGGTCATGATCCCAGGGTCCTGAGATCGAGTCCCACATCGGGGCTCCCTACTCGGTGGGAAGCCTGCTTCTCCCTCTCCTCTTCCCCTCCGCCCTGCTTGTGGTTCCCCTCTCCTTCTCTCTCTCTCAAATAAATAAATAAAATCTTTAAAAAAAAAGAAAACCTTTCTAATAAAGTTGGTGTTTGAACACACCCAAATCACACCATGACCTTGAAACAGTATTGCCAAGGGAGTAGAATGAGCAAGTTCAACCCCAGTTTACAGGAAATACAGCAGAAGAGTAGATCATAGGGATACACTCGGCAGACTCAACGAAGAGAAAGTGCACAAGACAAACAATCTGGTTTGTTCAACAAATAAATTTTAAGGGAGAAGAAGGATGATGGAAGAACCTATGGATTAAATGAGAATTAAGAAATATAGCAACAAGTTGCTATGTGTGAGCCTTTTTTGGATCTTGATTCAAACAAACCGTAAAAGAGAGAGAGAGAGGTATAGAGAGAGAGAGAGACAAAGCAAGAAAGAGAAGAAGGAAGGAAGGAAGAGAGAGAGAGAGAGAGCAAGCAAGCTTATGAGACAATCAGAAATTTTAACATTTATCAGGTACTCAATTACATTAAGCAATTAGTGTTCCTTGCTCACAGTTATCTTAAAAAGAATTCTCACTTTTTAGAGACACAAAATATTTACAGATAAACTTACATACTTGGGATTTGCTTCAGAATAATACAGGACATACCTCAGTGGAAAAATGGATTGACAATTGTTGAGGCTGGCTGGTGGTCCGTGGGATCCATTATACCAGTAAGTGTTTTCAATCTTTTATAAGGGGAGCTGTTGTCGTCTGTCTTTTAGAGCGGTCCAGCCGTTGTTTAGATTTTAGAGATCAGAACAACAGTGGGGGGCGGGGGGAACTGTCCCAATGTTACATAACGGATAGTGGCATCCTGGGATGTAATTTTTCCACTACAGCATCTTATTAGGGTGTCAGGCGCTGAGTCTCATACAATGTACATGAAAGTGAAAATGATGTAACCTGGAAAACGCTATTGAGTGACAGAGAAGAATAAGAACGATAAAGATGCTGGCATCAACAAGGTACATAAAGAATTGGAATAAATTTGTTTCATGAGATTTGGGAGCATAAAAAAGCAAAATGTACAAAATAATAAATTGCTGCCCCAAATATTTAAGTATGTAACTAAATGGATAAATATTTAAGTATGTAACTAAAGGGATAAATTAAATACTGCAAGTAGGGGCACCTGGGTGACTCAGTGGGTTAAAGCCTCTGCCTTCGGCTCAGGTCATAATCCCAGGGTCCTGGGATTGAGCCCCGCATCGGGCTCTCTGCTTGGCGGGGAGCCTGCTTCCCCCTCTCTCTCTGCCTGCCTCTCTGCCTACTTGTGATCTCTGTCTGTCAAATAAATAAAAAAACCTTTTTAAAAAATAAATAAATAAATAAATAAATAAGTACTGCAAGTAGGCGTTTGACCTTATCAGTGGTTCTATCTTAATGGGGGCTACTTAGTCCTCCAGCTATGAGATATGCCCATATCTGAACACATTTTTGGTTGTCCCCACTGGCAGGGGAGGGAGGGACACTGTCCTGTAGGCATCTAGGGCGTAGAGGCCAGCAATGCAGCTAAACATCCTACAATGCACAGACAATCCCTACAACAAAAATTTATTCAAAATGTTGCATGCTGAGATTGTGAAACTCCGGACTATTTCATCTACATTCCTGAGAGTATAAATATTCAAGTTGGCATAAAAAAAATCCTTTGGGGGTCTTATCGAGAAGATTAGGGGTTTGTTTATTTAAGGAGTTGCCTTATGTTTGGGTTCATAGAATATTTTAATTTTTTAAAATATAATCTCTACGCCCCATGTGGGGCTTGAACTCATGATTCAAAGATCGAAAGTTGCATGCAGGTTTACAGAATATTTTAAAGTTTCCTTCATCAAATAAACTTATTTTTTATTGTAATTAAATAAATAAATTTGTTTTAAATTTTATTTTTTTAAAGAAACTTTTTTTTTAAGATTTTATTTATTTATTTGACAGACAGAGATCACAGAGAAGCAGGCAGAGAGAGAAGGGGAAGCAGGCTCCCTGCTGAGCAAAGAACCCTATATGGGGCTCGATCCCAGGACCCTGGGATCATGACCTGAGCCGAAGGCAGAGGCTTTAACCCACCGAGCCACCCAGGCACCCCTGTTTTAAATTTTAAATGACAGATAAATGGATCTATCTGTGCTCATGGAGCACAGTGTGGGGCTTGAACTCACAACCCTGCGATCAAGACCTGAGCTGAGATCAAGAGTCAGACACGCAACCAACTGAGCCACCCAAATGCCCCCATAAAATCTCATTTTTAAGAAAACACAATTTGTAATAGCAAGAAACCTATCTTGGCAATTTTTTTTTTTTTTTGGCCAAAGGTGTGCAAAATCTTGATGGAGAAAATTATAAAATCATTGAAAACTAAATAAATGAGAAGTAGTTGAATAGATAGATAGAACATATTCATTCATGGCACTGTTAATACCATAAAGATATAAGTTCTCAACTTATTTTTTTAAAGATTTTATTTATTTATTTGACAGAGAGAGACACAGCGAGAGAAGGAACACAAGCCGGGGGAGTGGGAGAGGTAGAAGCAGGCTTCCCGCGGAGCAGGAAGTCCTATGCAGGGCTCGATCCCAGGACTCTGGGATCATGACCTGAGCCGAAGGCAGATGCTTAACTGACTGAGCCACCCAGGCTCCCCAGGTTCTCAATTTAATCTATAAATTCAGTGCTAGTTGAATGAAAATCTCAGTAGGTGTTAATTGACTAGGTAGTGGGGATCCTTTCACAATGTATCCATATATAAAATCACCATGATTTATGCTTTATTTTTTAAAAGATTTTATTTATTTATTCGAGAGAGAGAGAGGTGGGAGGAGCAGAGGGAGAGGAGCAAGCAGACTCCACGGTGAGTGCCGAGTCCAACGTGGGGCTTGATCTCAGTATCCTGAGATCATGACCTCAGCTGAAACCAAGAGTCAGATGCTTAACGGACTGAGCCACCCAGGTGCCCCTCCATGATGTACACTTTAAATATCTTTTTTTATAAATATTTTATTTATTTATTTGACAGACAGAGATCATAAGTAGGCAGAGAGGCAGGCAGAGGGAGAGGAAGGGAAGCAGACTCCCTGCTGAGCAGAAAGCCTGATGTGGGGCTCGATCTCAGGACCCTGGGATCATGACCTGAGCCGAAGGCAGAGGCTTTAACCCACTGAGCCACCCAGGCGCCCCTGTACACTTTAAATATCTTATAATTGTATTTGTCAGTTATGTCTCACTAGAGCTGCAGGAAGAAGAAAAGAAATCGCATATGTAAAGCACTCGGAAAAAAAAAAATCCCAATAGAGTTCTTTCTATTGATTCTAAAATTCCGAATGGAAAAGTAAAGACTCAAGACTAACTACAAAATGTTTGCAGAATAAGAACATATGAGCAGGGGCGCCTGGGTGGCTCAGTGGGTTAAAGCCTCTGCCTTCGGCTCAGGTCATGATCCTAGGGTCCTGGGATCAAGCCCCGCCTTGGGCTCTCTGCTCAGCAAGGAGCCTGCTTCCTCCTCTCTTGCTCTGTCTGCCTCTCTGCCTACTTGTGATCTCTGTCTGTCAAATAAATAAATAAAACCTTAAAAAAAAAAAAAGAACATATGAGCAATAAGGACAAATGATAGGACTTTCCCTATCATGTCAAGTCTTATTATAAAGTTATAGTAGTATGACAGGCTGGTATTAACAGAGGGATAAGCAATAGTCAGAAGAAACAGAATAGAGGTCCCAGAAATAGAGAGGACCATAGGGAGACTTGAGACATACGACAGAGTTACCATTACGGATCAATAAAAGAAAAGTAGATATTGGTGCAAATCATTGGCTATTCACTAGGGGAAAAATAATAATGAAATTAGATCGCCACCTCACACTAACAGGCATAAAGACCTAACTATGAAAAGCAAAATACAAAGAGTTTTGGAAGAAAATAGAGGACAATATCTTTATAAGGGTAGGGGGAATTTTCTAAAATTAAGACACAAAAATTATAAATAATGAAGAAAAGTTGGATAAATCTGACCACATATGGTTTAAAACCCTGTACATGAAAAGATGTGATAAAAAGAGGAAGAGAGAAGTCACAGACCAGGAAAAAAATATTTGTAACACATATACCAAGGAATTTGCAAACATAATATGTTTTTTTAAGATTTTACTTACTTATTTGAGAGAGAAAGTGAGAGAGAGAGAGAGCATAAAGGGGGAAGGTCAGAGGGAGAAGCAGACTCCCCGCTGAATAGGGAGTCCAATGTGGGGCTCGATTCCAGGACCCTGGGACCATGACCTGAGCCAAAGGCATACGCTTAACAACTGAGCCACCCAGGCGCCCCTTCAAGCATAATATAATATAAATTCCTTCAAGCCAATCACTTAGAGACAAGACCAATTCTTCTTCACAGAGGAAAAAGCCTGAATGGCTAAGAAACATAAAAATCTGATCAACATTTTGGAAAATCAGTTTAAATTAAAACAACCAAATACCAGATCAGAAAAAATTAAAGTCTGGCAATTCCAAGTCCTTGGGAGGATGTAAAACAATGGAAATTGTTATCACACTACTAAAAAAGATAATACAAATGGCACCACCACTTTGGAAATTAATTTCATAAGAAAATTGAAAGTGTGCACATCCTTCCTAGGTACACACTGGAAATATTAATATTTATTAATTGTTAATTATAATTATATCCATATAATAGATATTTTATTTATTGTATTATATATATGCTTATAATATTAATTATTAATAGTAATACAAGGAAACATACATTTGTATATTTCTGCAAAGTAATCCTACACATATGTTAAAATGGACAGAGCCACATGTAATAACATGAACTATAAACATAATGCTAAATGAAGAAAGCAAGCTGAAGAGGGATAAACACAGCATGATGTTATTTCTTAAAACCTGATCACTGCTGGTAAACGCAATACATATGCATTGATATATATAAGCAAATCCAGGATATGATTGGCTCTGGGGAGAAGGGAGAGGGCAGGACTGGTGAGGGACACAGGAGGCTTCCATTACACCAGTACGTCCTGTTTAATCGGTGGTGGGTACACAGACATTTGTCATATTTATATATGTAAGTCAAGAGACATGCCACATTGTATATGGAGTTTTACTGGAAAGTTCCAGTAACTAAGAGAGTATAAGCACGAGGACAGACATATATCGCAAAGGGACAGACTAAAGAAAGTGTCAGGCATCAGGGAAGGAGGTTATCACAAAACCAGAGGCCCCTGAGAGCCAAAAACTAACTTGAGCAGGAGGTTCCTTGAGACCCCTCTCTGGGATGCCAGCCCCAACACCTGGCAGCCCAGAACCCTCTCTTCCTCTTCACCACAACCTCAGTTTCCCTCTCTGACTCTCTCTGGCTCATGTGCGCGCGCTCTCTTCTTATTCATCCTCCCTCAAACTTTGGGAGTTTGAATCCCCACTCTGCCACTCAACAGCCAGGCTTCCTGAGCCTGAGACCTGTAAAGCGAGGCCCACAACCTCCCAAGGGTATTAGGTCTGTAGAGGACAGTGCCTCGAAGCTAGTCCCCATTCTCCTCCCTCTTCTCCTGCACCTTCTCCCTCCCCTGATCAGGCTGAGTCCCCACCTGCTCCCTCTCCAGCCTGGGCCCACCTGCCACAGCACACCTGCTCCCCTCCCCCAGCTTGTAAGAGGGTCACCTCATTGGGACCAGAAGGAAGCCTCAGGGATATGACCAGGGCTATGGAACTCTTTACTTGCTTACTTGCTACCTCTTTAAACAATAAAAAGTTAATTAAAAATTAATTAAAGAGGGGGCAGCTGAGTGGCTCAGTGGGTTAAGCTTGATTTCCGCTCTAGTCATGATCTCACGGTCATGAGATTGAGCCCTGCATCAGGCTCTGCACGAAGCATGCTTAGGATTCTCTACCTCTCCCTCTGCCCCTCTCCCTCCCGCTCTAAAAAAACAATAATAAATTAAAGAGAGGTGGACTCTGGGGTCAGATGTACCTATATCTAAATTCCATTGCTGTCTCCTGGCCATGGCGTACTGGGCAAGTTTCTTACTCTCTCTAAGCCTCTATCAAAACATAGCTATAAAATGAGGATAACAGCATCTACTTGTTAAAGGTAATGAGTGCATCATTAAATAAGATAATGCTTGTCCAAGCATGGAGTGGGATCTCTGGCCCACAGTGGTCATGGGAGGAATGCTAGCCAGCTTTTCTCATTCCCAGGCTGAGCTGAGTCCTGGGACCATTAGGAAGCAGCAGTCAGCCTGATGGGACAGTGGCATCTCTCATCATGCTCCACGCTGTGGCCAGGACCCCTAGCACTTCTCCTGGCTCTCTCCCCCCCACCAACAAATCCCCCATCCCCGACACACAAGTAGGACCTGAGGTGGGAAGTGAGAATTGGGGACGGTGTTGTTGACTGGGCCCCAGCCCCTGTCCCTGCTGAGCAGCAGCACCCAAGGTCTTGGGGACCAGTTTAGGGGTGAGGAGAGTTTCTGTGATACGTACCTGTGGTTGCCTCTGTGTGTGTGTGTGTGTGCACGCGCGCGTGTAGGGCGGGTGTTTGTGTGTCTGTGTGGAGTAGGTTTGTTTGCAGAAAGTGAGCCGAGGGTCTTTCCTGTCTGGCTTGCTGTGTCCTCCGAAGGTTTATGTCGTGTCTGCCAGCACCATTGTAAGTGTCGTCTGTCTGTAAAGATTATGTTTCATCCCGTGGGTGACAATACACATCACATGAGGGGACAGCATGTCATCAAGACAGTTTGTATATTGTGTGTAGTGAAAGGTCATGGGTCCTCTCAGTAGATGTCAAGGGTCTGTTGTGTGTTAGGTATTTGTGAAGGGCCATGAACTATGTCCGTGGGTGCTGAGGGGGTGTTCCGTGTGCCGTGTGTGAATGCTGTGTCTGGTGGTGGTTGCATGTTAAGTGTCTGTGAGGAGTAAAAGGATATGTGCTGAGTCTGTGGTGATGAAGGACGGTTGTGTGTCTGTGGGGGTGTGCTGGTGGGAGGAAAGTCAGACATAACCCAGGTCTGTGGACCCCTCCAGGGCCTGACCAGTCTTAAGGATTCTATGGGGCAGCTAGACAAAGCAGCCAACCTGACCCTCGCACCCAGGCCATCAGAATCTTACCTGAGAAACAGCACAAACAGTGGTCTAAGGGATGGCAGCAGGCTGAGGGAGAGATGGGGGCCACTGAGAGCATGTTTCCTGGTCAGCTTCTCGGAAGACTCAGGAACTGGGGTAGAGAATAGGAAAGAAGCAGAAGGCAGGCCCAGACCCAGGGGTGTGACTCACTTTACGCTCCAATCCCCAGTCAACAGCTGAATGAAGAATTAGGGGAGGCCTGCCTGCGGGCTCTCCTGGGCAGGACATAAGGCAAGGAAGCCAGGTCCGTGGGTGGAGGCCCCACCCCGAGTCACTGGGAATACCCATACCTCACCAGAGAGTCTCCCTGCACGTCAGCTCAGCCGGCACCCCTGGGCTGGTCCCTCTGATACGGAGCCTCTCTGGGAGTAAGTGCTGATCTTAGGCTGGCAGAGGAACTGAGGCCCTTGTCTGAGGGGGAGATGGGCACTGACCTAGACAAGGTTCCAACCCTGCCCAGGAGCCCCCCGCCTAAGGTGGGGAGTGGACAGGGCCCTGTCCTTGGGAGCTGTGTTTCAGTGGTTTTTCAACCATGTTTCAGTGGTTTCAGGAGTTTCAGTGGTCACAGCCCCAACTCCAGTGAGCCTCAAGCTGACAGAAAAGACCAAAAGCTGCTCTCAGAAGATACCCGTATCTGAGGGGACACATAGCCAGCCGTGCCCACAGGGAGCCACAGTACAATGGGTGTGACAGAGCCTGCCCACCGATACCCCCAACCAAGGAGGAGACAGCCTTGCCCTAAGGGATGCCCAGTCTGTTAGAAAAGAGGAAATTCTGCCTTACGAATCCACCCCTCTGAGGGGAAGACACAGCCATCACTGCCCTTGTGAGCAGCCAGTCTGAAGGAGAAGACAGATCCTTGTTCTGAGGAGTCCCTCATCTGACCAAGGCCAAAGACCGAAGTTCTGTCAAAAGCCTAGAAGTGCCCCAACCCTGTGGGCCTCTGTGCTGAAAGTCACTCCTTGTCTCCGCCTCATCCACCAAAATATCTGATTGGGCTTAGCAGGAAGCAAAAGTATCCGGGCACAGACAAAAAGCAAACTAGGCCATTGCACTGGGGGACATTCTCAAATACCAACTCTAAGAATCCACTAGCCTGGGGTTTGACCGATGCCTCTGGTCTTCAACTCAAGCCTCTAGTGAGTGTCTCCGAGCCTGTCTGCTGGGTGATGGCCACACGTACTCCCTACTTTATACCTAACATGATGCCTGGCCTGCAACAAGAACTCAGTAAATGAAAATCACTTCATTTACCCAAGTTTCTACCTGTGTCCCAGAACTGGGGGTCAAATCCTCTCTCCACATCAGACTCAGTTGAAGAATGTATTAAAAATGAAGGTTTAAACAAAAACAGCTTCTCAGATGCCACGTTAAGAGATTCTGATCCAGGAGTGCCTGGGTGGCTCAGTGGGTTAAAGCCTCTGTCTTCGGCTCGGGTCATGATCTCAGGGCCCTGGGATTGAGCCTGCTTCCTCTTCTCACTCTCTCTCTGCCTACTTGTGATCTGTCTGTCAAGTAAATAAAAAAACAAAATCTTTAAAAAAAAGAGAGAGAGAGAGAGATTCTGATCCAGCGGTGCTGGTGATGGGGCCCAGGAAACGAATTTTTAACAAGCACCCAATGATTCCAAGGTGGACAGCCCATTCTGCAGAGCAGGCTTGGAGGAACTTCGGAAGAAGCCAGGGACTTCCTTCTGGCACCCAAAGGCACTTTCCAGCTACGCTCACCTACTCCCCACCAAGGCACAGGGAGAGCACCGGGCCATTGGCATCCCTGGCAGAACCCACATTTCCACCCTCCACTCATCCACTTCCTCACGTGGATGGACCATTTTTGGTTTTTGGTTTTTGGTTTTGTTTTTTTACTTCTGTATTTATTTTTTCTTCCAAGTTTTTATTTAAATTCCGGTTAGTCAACAGTGTATGTGAGTTTCAGGTGTAGTGATTCATCACTTACAACATCCAGTGCTCATCACGAGTGACCTCCTGAAAACCCCTCACCCATCCAGCCCACCCACACCCGCCCACCTCCCCCCTCCAGCACCCCCTCAGCGTGTTCTCTATCGTTAAGGGTCTGTATTACGGTTCGTCTCTTTTCTTCCCTGCTGTGTTCCTATGTTGTTTCTTAAATTCCACATGTGCGTGAAATCGTAGGGTATGTGTCTTTCTCCGGACTGGTTGGCCTTGCCTGATGTGCGAGCGCGGGCACAGGGAACCGGGAGCTCCCAGAGATCCAGCTGTCAGTCTCCCCAGCACTGATTTCCTCAGTGGGAATCTTCAGGGAGCCCAGAGACTGTCTTTTCACCAAGTTTCCCAGGTGTGCTCCATTCTCTGCTCTCGCTTGGGATTCCTGGGGCAGCCGTCCTGGAGGAGGGGCAGGGAGGACTGCCCTCTGGGCACAACGCATCCGGTTGCCCTGACCATCTTAACTCTCAGGGCAAGGGGGCTGAAGAGAAGAGGATGCGGAGGTCCCTAGAAGTTTCTAGGCTACAGTCCCTCCAGCGCCAAACGCAGGCCTGTTGCCTCCATTTACAAGCTTTGTTCTTCTTATAATACACAGAAACTCACCAGACTTCGTAGTAGTAGAACGGGAATGGAGAAAGTATTTTTACCCTCACTTTATCAAAGAGGAGGAAGCTAAAGCCCAGAGAGGGGAAATGATGTGTGAGGATTTGCAAAGCTACTGAGTGGAAGAGCAGATACTGACTGAGGTGACTCCAAGCCCTTTTCAGAGCTCCTGCCTCATCACTCAGGGTCAGACAGCCCCCTGCTCCCCGAGTTCACGGGAAGAAGCAGGGACGACCTCCAGCAAGGGGTGCCAGGATGGGTGGGTGCGGCGTGGGGAGGGAGAGGGAGGAAATGGAGAGGGGTGGATCCTGCTTCCCTTCTGCACCTCTCCACCCTCGCTGCAGGCCCGGACTCGTCCGCAGCCTCCCACGCTTACTCCTACCTCCCCCTACCTCCCCCTACTTCCCCCTACCTCCTTCTGGGCCCTAGCGAAGCCAAGGGAGAGAGGCTCGAAGGTGGGGCCTGGCTGAGAGTCACAGCCCCTGGGGTGGGGTAGGGTGGGGAGAGGTGGGGAGGGGTGGGAGGGTTTGGGTGACTGGGAGGGTTTGGGGGGCAACGACTGATGATTTAGGGGGTCACACCTCTTTCTAAAGATACTATTCCCAGGGCGCCTGGGTGGCTCAGTGGGTTAAAGCCTCTGCCTTCAGCTCCGGTCATGATCCCAGAGTCCTGGGATAGAGCCCCATATCGGGCTCTCTGCTTAGTGGGAGGCCTGCTTCCTCCTCTCTCTCTCTCTGCCTGCTTGTGATCTCTGTCAAATAAATACAATAAAATCTTAAAAAAAGAAAAAGATACCATTCCCACTCTACCCCTCAGGAAGCTGAGGCTGAGTTGCACCCCCCATGCCAAGATTCTAACCCTCCCTGTCTGGCTCCTTCCATTTCACCTCCGTGTTCCCACAGGCAGCCGTGGGCCGTGCAGGGGGAGATGTGAGGGGGCAGAGTGGCTCTCTGCTCCATTATTCACAGCAAACCGCAGGAGGGACAGAAGTGGCTCCCCCAGCCTGTCATTCTCTCCGGGCCCTGGCACTCCTCCAGGGAGACTTTTTCGCCTCAATAGCCCCTTAACCTGCTCACAGAGGAAGGGTCTGGGGAAGCTGCCACAGCCACAGCCCTGCGATGGAAACATCTTGGCTCCTGCTGTTTCAATTCACTGCCCGAAGCACGCCG
This sequence comes from Martes martes, assembly GCF_963455335.1. NCBI lineage: Eukaryota > Metazoa > Chordata > Mammalia > Carnivora > Mustelidae > Martes > Martes martes. Next base: position 170,649,403 of record NC_137891.1, on the reverse strand, counting down.
CCCCTCTCCCCTGCCGGTCATCACCAAAGAAACAATCACTCTGAACAGGTTTATGGGAATGGGCAGGGAGCACAGCCCATCTTCAAATGGGTCTGCCGCTACCGTGTGCCAGAAAGGAAATGGGGAGGCTTTAGTGCCTCTGGGAATGTAGGATGTCATGGCTGAAACCCAAATTCCTTCGCAGGAGTTTCTGAGGTCCCCGGCCTCACTTCCGCCCACTTCTACACTTCTAAGCACAGCATCGGACCCCACTGGCTCTCTTCGCACCGTTCCCTCCACCTGAAACAGCATTTCTCAAGTCCCGGCCCACCTGCGCCGGACACTTGGCGTCCCTGGCAGTCCATCTCCCTTTCCTCCTTCCTCACCAACAAAACTTCACTGGGAACAGTAGGCGCCCGCTCCCGAGGGGCAACTCCTGGTCTGCAGCCTGCCCATTCTCCCTCGCCGTTCTCCGAAATTTACAGCGGGAGGTAGCCATGTGATTCGTCTAGAGAATGACATGTTTGGGGGGAAATTTTGCTTCCTGGATGACTTCTTTCTGCTCGCAGTTGGGATGAGGTGTGGCACTGCCAAAACCTTCTGAGATTAGGCACCGATAAAATGACAGGCCTGCTGAGAGAATGGAGGGGAAGCACAGAAGAGACTGGTTCCTTGGTAGCACTGTGGGGCCTGCTACCGAGACAGGAAACTGCCTGCCATCAGACTTCGTGAGCAAAACACTCCCCTACTTGTTTATGCTAATTATTCCAAGCAGCTGGAAACATTCCTAACGGATGCATCAGACGTGTCACTTCCCCTGTCACTTCCCGGGGCGCCTGGGTGGCTCAGTTGGTTGCATCTGCCTTCGGCTCAGGTCATGATCCAGGGTCCTGGGATGGAGTCCCACATCGGGCTCCCTGCTCAGTGGAAAGTCTGCTTCTCTTCCCCCTGCTCATTCTAATAAATAAAATCTTAAAAAAAAGAAATGTCACCTCCTCCAGGAAACATGCCTTGGCTGGTAGGAACAGGACCAAGGGCCCCCTCCTCGGAACAGTGGACACATGTGCCTCTCATGATTTCTGCACTTGCCCCCTCACCCATGGGCCCCAGCAGTCTGAGGCAGGCAGCAGGGCCCCTTGGAGTTCACATTTTATTTCTACGCCAGCCTATCTGTCGAATGCAAGGACACCCACCACTGATTGCTGGCACAAGCTTCCTGGGGGCAAAGCCCAGGCCCAGCCCTCCGAAGCTTGCGAAACAGTTGACGCAGGACAACCACAGAACCCCTGAGGAAGGGAGGGGTGTGTCCACACACATCCGGGAGTGAGGCTGGCAGCATTTGGCCTGGCTGCAAGAGACACTGCTGCTCCCTGCACACGACAGTCTGCATTCCCTCCGGACCTGTGTCACTCGGCAGGGTGACAGAGTATGGGCCCCTCTCTACCTCTGTCCGCTTCCAGCTAGAGCCACACCCCCACTCTGTGCTCAGGTTCATCTGTGGTGTCAACTGCTTAGCTGCACTCGGAAGGACAGCAAGACACCCCAGTTTCTGTCCCCTCCCACAGAGAAGCAAGTCAAAGTGTCAAGTGCAAGTCAAGTGCAGTGTCTCGATACGAGACGGTGTGCCTCCGTGATTACTGTACCTCTTTGCTTATCTACAAAACATGGTGTCACATGTAGTTAAGTCACCCAGCTTCTCCTGTCTTCACAGTTTAGGTGTCGTCCTTCTATCTTCCACCTCGTGTCCCACCTGGGAGCGGATTCTGTCTCACAGCCAGCAAGACGTTTGAGAATGCACTACAAGCTGGGCACTTTCATATATTACCTCACTTAATTCTTGACATAATCAGCAAACTCATTTGCTCAGCAAACACCTTCTGAGCACCATGAGGGCAAACTTGTATATGCCATCGCTGACCCTCCCTGAAAGCTGCCACACTGACCTATATTCCCATTTCGTAGATGAAGAAACTAAGGCACAGCCATTAAGTGGCAGGGAGCAGTGAGGAGCAGCTCTGTGGAACTCCAGAGCATTTCAGAGTCGGGCCAAGGGCCCCACCCTTGGAGTAGTACCTAAGGAAGAGTACATCGATGGTTAGGGTATAAAAATTTATTCCACGTACAGAATATGACCGCTAATGAATGCAGACAGGCTAGGACACAACTGGGTGGGAGATGGCTAGCTCTTTGGAAAGTGAACAGGTTTGGGTGGCTCGGAGCCTCATGCCACGCAGAATGGTCAGTCAGAAGGGAAAGCACATGCCGAACACCGCGGGAGGTCAGGGCACTGAGTGGCTGCTCTGGGTGCCCGCTGCCTTCCCGGTCTGATCTGGGGCTTCAAAGGATGCCACGCCCGGAAGCAAGCAACTGAAGCGAAGGGGATTCCTAAGGTGGCCCAGGCTTGTCTCTGAAGTCACGGCAACACCATTTTAAGCAATATGTTTAATTGGATAATTTCCACAAACTATACACGAAGTTTCTAACCATCACAATTCAGTGAAGTACAAAACATTAAGTTACAGGCTGTGGGAAGAGAAGGTAACACTCACAGCGGCACCTTCCAATCCTGGTTGATCTAGGGGTAGGGGTTAGGGGAAGGTTTCGTTTTTAACTGAGCCCCTCATTTCAATGTACAAAAGAATTACTCTGATTGATATTAAATTGTATTGAAAACAAAATGGACAAAAAGCAACTACTACTCTATGTTGGGGTGGCAATGGGAGGAAAGAATGAGTCCTTCAAAGCAGGAGGGGAGACGCTGGGGGAAGGTTCCGTGGCGGTGAGCCCAGCTGGTCACTCACGCTGCTCCATTTTTACTTTCGGTGGTCTCAGGAAGGTCCGATTTTTCTTCTCTTTCTTCCCCTTTGTATTTGCTTGGAAGTTTCGCCAGCTGTCCACACGACCATCTCGACTTTCCTGAGCACAAAAGAGGTTTGGGATGAGGGAACTAGTGAACGAGAAGATGGGCCTGGACCTGCTCTGCCATCCCCAGAGCCCAGCCCAGCTCAGCCCGCTGGAATAAACCAAGAGTAGAACAGAGCAGAGCTTTCCTCCCACTTCCACAGGCCCACAAAAAGTGGCATCCCACCCCTAGCAAGTAGGACCAGCTGTGAGCTGGAAGAAGAGGACGACATCATCACAACATCTGCTGGGGACCTCAGGGCTGGAGAGTCAGCAGCTGCTACTTCCAGGGCCCATGAACCAGCTGCCTGCCGCAGGCAGCGCTGCTACCATTTCACAAATGACAAATGACAACCCCGAGCGAGGCTCAGAGGTCGGATCACTTTCTCAAGGTCATACGCATAGCCAGCAGTACCGCCACTCTTCCCACTGCACCTGCCTTTGGCCCCACAAACCTCGGACAGAGGCTCAAAGCCAGCACAGTGACCAGCCAGTTACGCTGAGAGGGCCACTAGGGTCTCTCCCGGCTTATCAGGAGACCTACTCATTCTCTCTCCCTGCATACAAGCAGGGGGACAGAAACAGTCATCCACTCTGGTTAACCAGTCCCTAGCCTGAGACCTGAATGTTACAGAAGAAAAGACACCAAACATGGCTGAATTCAGGAAACGGGCTGCAAACCTGAAAAATGTAACCAGGGTGTTAAAGAGGAGTCAAGTTCAAAAGCCAGGCTATCAGGGTCACAAGAACCTCTAGTTTCTGCTAACAGACCTCTTAAGTAGAGCACCACTCCGTGACTACTGCCTAATCTAAACATGCAAAGCATTTCTCTCGAGCCCACTTGGCAGCTGTGCGTTCTATAATCTCTAAGAAGCTGTTCAGGGACCCTTCCTGCCCTTGCCAAAGCTAGAGACCGCACAGGCAGCTGAGCTGGGACTCGTTCTCCAAAGCTCCTGCTCCTCTTTCTCTGTTCATCTGCCCCAGTCAGTCCTGGCAGTGCCCCAGGAACCAAGTCTCTATGCTGGGAAGTTTTCTTAAGTCTGGAATGAGAATCCCTACCCACCCTGGAAACTTACCTCAAAGTTTTTCTGCCACTCCCTTTCTCGTTTGGCTTTTTCTTGAGCTTCAATCTCTTCTTCCCTTTGTCGCTTCCTAGGAAGAACCAGACCAGAGTATTTATGTGATACTTAGAGATTCTCTTAACCATACAGGTTAAGCAATCTCCCCACAGAAGCAAGTATATAAAGTAAATCAATTCCCTAGGGTTCTATAAAAATGACTGTCTGGAGAAGACTCAGAGCCTTTTCATGAATGTCTCATTCTAAATCACACAGATGGGAGCAGGGGCACATGGGCAGGGCTACAGGGCAGGATATAAATACCCTAGTTACACGGACAGATGTGTGAGGTTGTCAAGGTCAACCAACACCAATCGTAGGTTATGGGCTCTGTCTCTAGGTTCGGGGCTCAGTCTGGGAGAAAGCCGTCTCAAGAACCTAGGCCGGCCTACTTCAGTAGAATGACCATAACAACAGCAGAGGGTCTTACTCAAGAGGATCTCTGGACAAGACCCAAACCCAAAACAAGGACACTTCACACAACCTCAACTAGCAAAACATGGTTACTGTTAAACACTCATCAACAATACAAAATACATAAATCAAATTAACCTCAAGATTTCTGATAAGCAAGGGAAATCATACTTGGGGACAATAAATATACTGTAAGTGATTTCACTACACAGTAAATACTACAGACTCGCCAAAGCTGCAGCCACTAGTCACACAAAAGGTTCTGGCCTCAATAACTGCCTACAGGCGCACCTGGGTGGCTCAGTCATTAATCATCTGCCTTTGGCTCAGGGCATGATCCCAGGATCTGGGATTGAGCCCCACGTTGGGCTCCCTGCTCAGTAGGGAGCCTGCTTCTCCCTCTCCCACTTCCCCTGCTTGTGTTCCCTCTCTCACTGTCTCTCTCTCTATGTCAAATAAATAAATAAAATCTTCAAAAAAAAATCAATAAATAGGGGCGCCTGAGTGGCTCAGTGGGTTAAAGCCTCTGCCTTCGGCTCAGGTCATGATCCCAGGGTCCTGGGATCGAGCCCCGCATGGGGCTCTCTGCTCAGCAGGGAGCCTGCTTCCTCCTCTCACTCTCTCTGCCTGCTTCTCTGCCTACTTGTGATCTCTGTCTGTCAAATGAATAAATAAAATCTTAAAAAAAAAAAAATCAATAACTAACTCTATAACTCCAGGAAATCAGGAAGAAAACACACACCACTCTTGATTACAAACTACCTAAGGACAGGTCTATTCAATATTTCCCAAAAGTCAGAGACAATTTCTTACCCTAGGGATTCCAAAGTTTGGCTGTTTCAGATAACTATTTTATACAGTTTCTTAAATGATGTAGTATATAATTCCTTGATTAGAAAAATCCTTCATTAGTAAAATCCCAAAGACCAATTTTGGCTAATCTAGGTATTTAGATGGATTAAATAGTCTGATGTATACCTTTCATGCATCTCTTTGGCTTCTCTCTCTTTCCTTTTAATTTCCAGCTCGGCAAAGAGTTTCATGGTCTGTTTATATACTGCTTGTTTGAACTACAAGAAAATTAAGAACAAAAGAAAATAAAAGTCAGTATTTTACCAGTAACTTGAATCAAGCACTTTTAGATGGAGCCCAAGACAAAAAGCATGTTAGAACCGGCAAGGAAGGAAGATTTCAGAGAGAATTACTAAAGGATGCTCTCTCCTGGGAGATAAATAACATAACCACGTAGGAGATCTTTCCACTTTCACCATGAGGATGATACGCAAGAAACTTGCTCTGGTGAAAAACACCAAAGAGAAAAAAACTTCTACCTGCTTATCACAACCATGTAGGAGGACCCTTTCTTCCAAAGAACCTTGGGAAAAAAACTCTCATTCTTTCTTTTTACAAATATCTTATAAATTACTCTGTGCCAGGCTCCCAGCCAGGTACTAAAAGTTGCTACCAAGCAGACCCATTTCAGGAGTCAGTTACTGACTACAGCGGAATTGTCAGAGCTATTAGTTATGTGTCCCCCACCTGCCATCATCTGTTCTCCTTCCACGTAAAATCCCTTATCTTTAGGTACCTGGTCACCCAACATAGAAGCCTGTATTTCCTAGGCTTCCTTACAGCTAGGTGTGGCCATGTAACTTAGGTTTTAGACAGTGGGACATAAAGAGAAGTGATACAGCAACTTTCTAGAATGTTCTTAGAGGGAGTACATGTATCCCTCCTTGTCCCCTTCCTCTATTCTGCTGTTTGGCACATGGGTGAGGTGATGACACATCCTGGACTGTGAGGAGGGGGCGGCATCCTTCTTGGCAGAGCCACAGAGAGGAGAATGAGTCCTTGGATGACACATGGTCCAGTGCTGCCATACCGCGGCCATCTTCCCAAAGACTATATTACACAGGACAGAAAACAAATCACTGTCTTGTTCAAACCACCATCATTTTGGGTCTCAGTTGCATGCAGTCGAACTTATACTCTAACTAATGCACAGATGGGGAAAAAAATAACACAACATAAGACAGAAAACAGAACTATCTTTAAAACTTTTTCCCCCCAAAATACAAAGAAAAATAGAAACTAATCCACCATGCAGATTTCATAGAGCCTAAATCCCAAAAGCAGAGACACTGGAGCAAAGAGTAATATACGGAGAGAAAGGGAAGTAAAGGAGCCCCAGAATTTGTCACTTCTTTTTAATACTGTTATCTGCCAGCCACTGCTCAATAAAAGCAACACTGACAAACCCCAGTAAGCTAAGGGCAAACATCAAAGGAGTGAAGGCATCTGTAATGAGTATTTCAATATCTTTAAAGGCTCCAAAATCTCTTGGACGGATGGTTACTGATGATTGAATTCTTTATATTCTTCTGCTTTTTCCAAATGTTCTATCATTAGCATGTGTTCCTTTATAATCGGGGGAGGAAAAAAAAAGACAACTTAAAAAAGTTAGGGTTCATAAAAACTCAGGAGAACCAAGGAGTATTTATAAGAGGGTCTTCAAAAAAGACCAGAGATCATTAAAGGAAAGGGAAGAGAAAATAAGACGGAGGAGAAAAAACTGAAATACTGGGACAGAATAAATTCAAAACAGGTGGCTAGTGCAAAAGGTGACCTCATAGTTCACAAGCAGTGTTACCACACAGAAGACGGGGCCAGTCACTGTCAGCAAAATCACTGAAGCAAGGAGTTGTAGGCAAGCTTCCCTAGAAAGACAGCTTCTCTCGTATAAATCTTTAAAAACAAGGTAAGTAGGGGTGCCTGGGTGGCTCAGCAGGTTAAGCCTCTGCCTCCGGCTCAGGTCACCTTCTCAGGGTCTTGGGATCAGGCCCCGCATCGGGCTCTCTGTTTGGCGGAGAACCCGCTTCCCCCCCGACCCCCCCGTCTGCCTCTCTGCCTATTTGTGATCTCTGTCCATCAAGTAAATAAATAAAATCTTAAAAAAAAAAAAAAAAAACCCCAATGGATGAAGCAATGTTCTCCGTTTCTCTGTAAATTAACACCTGGAGAACAGTGAGTACTCATGGCTGGTGGAAAGCCGTTTACTAGCTGGTTAGAGTCACCTGTGGTTGCTCCCAAAGTGCTCTGTGCCAGGTGCAACAACTACTATGAGATTTAAATATCACAGAAATTGATGAATATGGTTATACAAATAAATGATTCTGGTTTCCTTTTCAAACTAAGTGGAATGCTTTAGAAAGATTCAATAAACTTAAGTCCCTAAAAATACTGGCATTGGGGATGCCTGGGTGGCTCAGTCGGTTAAGTGTCTGCCTTCAGCTCAGGTCATGATCTCAGGGTCCTGGGATCGAGTCCCACATCGGGCTCCTTGTTCAGCAGGGAGCCTGCTTCTCCCTCTGCCTGCTGTTCTCCTGCTTGGGCACGTACTCTCTAATAAATAAATAAAATCTTTAAAAAGAAAAAATAATCATAAAAAATACATTAAAATGCTGCTGTGAAATTAGGTACAGGTTGAGACATCCGATAAAGACTGGAAAACAAATCATCTGGGTGGGCTTGCACTTCCGAAGGCCTTAGCTTGCTGCAGCCTCCTTACCCGGCAAAGCAATGAAGCTATTGTTCCTCTTTATGCAAAAACAAAACAAAACAACCAATGAATCATATACAGCTAGGATTTTGCTCTTGGGTTTTGCTTCACAAATACCTAAGTTTTGTTTCGCAAATACCTAAGTTTCAACGTACTGCAAAAAAACATTAGAAGTACAAACTATGGATGATGCTGTGTGTGTGTGTTTTATAAAATAAAGTCAATGGCAAATGCCAATCAGCAGACACACATTGAAAGAAAAGGCCATGGCCCTATGACAAAAAAAAGGGCGAGACTTAAAAATAGGTGCAGGGACATACATTTAAATATTTTAAGTTAAAACAAAATGTTTCCAGCACGTACGCGTCACTCCTTAGGCTTCCCTCTCTTGAACCCAGCAATCGGTGGGCTCAAGCTCAGGGGACAGCGTGGCTTTTTCCAAATCTCACTCACCAGCTCAGGGTCGTCTTCCTCCACATTTGTAGGTTTTCCTTCCTTCTTTAATTGCTTTTTTCTCTCTTTCACCTAAAAAGAATGTTTTTCATCAAAAAATTGAGACTATCCATTGAGCTGCACACAAATGGCACATGCATCTTCTGCAGGTACAGGCATGACCAAAGATTTACGTGGAAATAAAATGAGCCTCTGCCCCTCCCCCTCCACAACAACAATGCAATCAAAGGAGAACTACGAACCAGGGGTCCTTCCTCTAAACCTCATCTAAAAGCCAATCCACCAGGAAGGATGGAAGGGGACCAGCAGTGAACTTGTCCCCAACTCATCAGATCCTAGGCCAGAGCCAAAGAGCCTTGGATACATTGAACAGATTACCCAACTCTCTTTTGCGGCTGGTAGTTAAGTGTTTATAGCAAAGAAAATGTATTTGTCAAGTTTTAGAACAAGCTACCAAATTTGTGGCATTAAGTTTAATTGTTCTCTGGTATTTCAACAACTGCATTATTGATAATTTTCACTGTGAAACCCCCTTAGACCAATCATATTAACTGACTTTTTTTTATCGCGTTGGCCACCACTGAGATCTAGAAAACAAATTACATATACTCCTTCACACAAGAATGTCATTACTCTAATAATCATCCACTACTGCTCCAGCGAAAAGCCAGCGCCTTCCAAGCTCAGAACAACCCTACTGCCACCTTGTGGCCAAAAAGCCTGAGGACGGCTCCTTTATAGGCAAAATACAGAGAAAAAAGTAACTACCACAAGAATTTAAGGAGAATTTGTCAGGTCCTTTTCTGATTTCTACCAAAATCTGGCCTATAGGTACCACTTCCAACGTATGACCAACAAGGCCTAGTTATGGCCATCTTTCTCTTTTTACTCATTTTCTTCATCTAAATTGGACTCATTATTATTATTACTGGTTACACAGTTCTGTTTCAGATTCCAAAGCGCTTCAAAGAAAAGGTCACATTCATATTCACTCCCAACTGAAACAGCTCTTACAAATGGCCTCACAATTCTTGCCCAGCAAGTAAAACATTAAAACAAAGACCTTTCTTACCTCACGCAAGCCATCTTAACACTTCCCACCACTAGGGAGATTTAGGCAATGCAAAAAAATAAAATCAACTATAACTGAACTTATTTCAGTTGAATCCTTCCCAAACCCTATTATTAATACGGATACGCACCTCCTACTATTTTTTAAAAAATTTACTCACGACCCCTTGCCAATCTTTCTCAAGCCCACGTTCCAACCCCTTCACAGAGACAAGAGTAAAAATCATCATGGCTGCTCCACTCTTCCCCTCTCAGAACTGGATAATGTGACAACACTGTGATGAGAGGGCAAGAGAGGACCTCTCTATGCAGCCCGGGGCTGGTAAGGAAAGAGGGAAGGGCAGCCTCCTAGCCACTCCACACCCTGAGCTCTAGGGCACGCCCTAGTCAAGAGCACCACAGCAAACTTTCGGAGACCAGATAAGAGATCACAAGTTACACCAGTAGGTATTGCTACGTTAACATTTACCCTCCTGCAAGGTGCCCAAGGCTTGCTAATACTTCCTGTAAACACGGCAGCACTATAAATACTTACAGTGTGTTCCACGTATTCTTTTCCTGCCTGAATTACATCCAGGGCCCTCTTCTTTTGTTCCTGATCCAGTAGCAACTTGTAAGCTTTGTCCACAGCTAATGCAAAACATTGAAATTAACTGTTTCTGCAAACACCCTCTGAAAGTCTGAACTATACTCAGGCAGTGTAAATGGACTTGTGTCATCTAAAAGCATCCCCTACTTTGTTACATTATTTATTGTCGTTAAACTAATTTAAAAAACATACAACTATAGCAATGACTTTCCTTGAGAGCCTTGGAAAAAATTAAATATACCCTCAAGACTAAATACACCACATCTAGATTTAATTCGGTGATAAAATACTGCCAGTTATTTTTTTTATGTTCAAAAAAGAAAAATGATCCTACGCAGTAACAGTCTTGGCACGTAAAAGTTTTAACAAAGCAAAGTTAAGATCTATTTCTTAAACAGCAACATTCTGCTTTGGAACAATTGTTCTACTGAAAACCACAGCTTCTTCATGACCAGAAGACAAAACTGTAACATTCCTTTCTTGATCCAGGACAAGGAACAGTTAGTCCCTAGCATTGATAAAATAGTTCCTGGAAGCAGGTAAATTTACAAATACCTTCAAAAGCCTTTTGTGCTCTGTCAGCATCGTCTTGGTTTTTGTCAGGGTGCACCAATATGGATAACTAAAATAAGAGGAAAGGTAGGTTTGTCAACGAGAGGAACATTTAGTAACTCTTCACCTGCACTGTGCCTCTTTCCAAACCAAAAGCTCTAAGGTGTTACGGAAAAAAGCCCTGTCAGCTGGAAGCTTTTTCAACAAATTAATAAATATCATAAAATGTGCAGAAATACCGGTTCTTAAAATTCACCAGAAGGTCAATGCACGGCTGAGAGACATGTAGGGTTTTAATCGCAAACTTAAGAACAAATAAAAGTCTCATATTAGGAGGATGCCATGATGTTGCAGAAGAGAAACTGAGAAGCACCCGGTTCCCATTACGTCCCTTATACCGAGCTCTGAAGAGGCTAAAGCACATGTGAGACATGATCTCTTTCCTAAAAGAACTTGTAATCTTAAGTGATGGTTCTCTTGGGGTGAGGGGTGAGTACAGGGGGATGAGCTAAACAGGAGATGGGGACTAAGGAGTGCACTGCAATGAGTATCAGGTGATGCGTGAAAGCGCTGAATCACTATATTGTACCAGAAACTAATATATGCTGTATATTAACTGGAAATAAAATAAAATCTTTGGGGAAAAAAGAAGTAGTGGTTCTTAGTTCTGGCTGCACTCCAACCCTGTAAAGCCTTTTTTCCTTAAGATTTTATTTATTTATTTATTTATTTGAGAGAAAGCGCGAGCGCGCACGAGCAGGGAGAGGAGCAGGAGGAGAGGGATACACAGGCTCCCTGCTGAGCGTAGAGCCCAACTGGGCCTGATCCCATGACCCTGAGATCATGACCCGAGCAGAAATCAAGAGTCGGATGCCCAACTGACTGAGCCACCCAGGAGCCCCCAACTCTGTAAAGCTTTTTAAAAACATAGGTCTACTTTCTACCCTCAGAACCTCTGATCAGTCTCTGGCAACTGTACTTTCTAGACCTCTACTGGAGTGTTAATTTTGCTAGGTATGACAAGTAAGAAATGCAAGGAAATGTCCTTTTTTTTTCTTGGGGGGACACATGATGACATATTTGGGGTAAAGTAGCATGCTGTCTGTAACTTACAACAATTCAGCCAAAAACATAGAGTTAATGAGGTGAACCGTTACACACAGATGATGAGTACATGGGTGTTCACTGTTCTACTCTTCCTTTTTAATTTTTTTATAATAAAGTTAAAATAAAAAGCAAAAATCTCTGAGATTTTTTCAGATAGCTGGGATTAAGAATCACTGACCTACTATCATTAACAGACCAAAATCAACTAGTTGGAACAGTGGGACTGTGTTGGGGAAATGATACAAGTGGGAATCAAATGCTAAATCCAGCATTACTGGAGAGCCAGAATCCTGAGCTCTAATTCCAATGTCAGTCACCTTCCGGCTCTAAGACCTTGAGCAGTTCTCTTAGCCTATCTCTGTGCCAGTTTCCTCCTCTGTAAACAGGACAATACCAGGTACCTCTGTCTTACTGGGTTCTTAAGGATGAAATAAAACAAGTAAGAAACTTAACATACTGTCTAACACGCACTGACAACAGTTAGCATATAACTATCATCATTATGTGCATTTTACAAATGTGGTAACAGGCACAGAAAGGTTGAAAGTAACTTGTTCAAACTGCTTATAAGGGGTATAGCCAAGACTGGAACTCAAGTCAAACAGGTGTAGGGCCCACACTTTTTTTTCTTTCTTTGAGAGAAAGAGAGCATGAGTGCACACGTGCATGCGTGAGCAGGGTGAGGGAAAGAGGGAGAGAAGCAGACCACCCGCTAAGCACAGAGCCTGATGTGGGACTCCAACTCACAACCCTGAGATCATGACCTGAACCAAAACCAAGAGTCAGATGCTTAATTGACTGAGCCACCCAGGTGCCCCTAAAGCTCACACTCTTAACTATTACATCATATTAATGACTAAAGAATTCTTATTGAGTTCTTTGTACAGCTACATAATAGTTGTTCTATGGATCTGAATGCTTGTTTATTAAATTGGGAAAGAGTGCTAATGCATTACAATAGGAAGTCTGAAATTTTAGAGAAAAAGAAAAGCTGAATATAGGTGCAGAATAGAACTCTATAAAAAGTTAGGAAATTATGGGGCGCCTGGGTGGCTCAGTGGGTTAAAGCCTCTGCCTTCAGCTCAGGTCGTGATCCCAGAATCCTGGGATCAAGCCCCACATCGGGCTCTCTGCTCAGCAGGGAGCCTGCTTTCCCCTCTCTCTCTGCCTGCCTCTCTGCCTATTTCTGATCTCTGTCTGTCAAATAAATAAATAAAATCTTAAAAAAAAAATCTTGGCTTAATAGATCAGAAGATGATTATGAGTCAGCAAAGTGGGGGCAATTACAGTATCAAAAAAGGAGGCACAACACTAGATGTTAACAAGGATGTCCTGCGGGAACTGAGAATTATATTTAGCACTGGTCAGGTCCTCTTAAAATATGAAGAACATAAGAGATATAAAAAAGTTGGGTGAAGTTTAAAAAAAAAAAAGGACATGAAATATACAGAAAATCCAGTTAGTAAAGACAGGTTACAAGGAGTATGATTATTTAACTCCTAGAAGAAAAGGCTGGAGATTACTCAGCTATCAAAATTAGAAGCATTTTTTAAAAGGCTACTATAAAATTTTGTAAGCTCAAGTTATGAAACATCAGACTGGGAAGAAAGCACTCTGTATGAGACCAGGTATCTCTTGGGTACTTATTTAAGTTTGCAAAAGATAAAATAACTGAGGAAGGAGATCTTAAACAATTTAAAAACTGTTATGATGGGACGCCTGGGTGGCTCAGTTGGTTAAGCGGCTGCCTTCGGCTCAGGTCATGATCCCAGCGTCCTGGGATCGAGTCCCACATCGGGCTCCTTGCTCCGCGGGGAGCCTGCTTCTCCCTCTCCCTCTGCCTCTGCCTACCACTCTGTCTGCCTGTGCTCGCTTGCTCTAACAAATAAATAAATTAAAAAAAAAAAAAAAAACTGTTATGAAGGGCATCTGGGTGGCTCAGCATCTGACTCTCAGTTTCACCTCAGGTCTCAGGGTCTTGAGATAGAGCCCTGAGTCAGGGTTTGTGCTCAGAGGGGAGTCTGCTTGAGATTCCTTCCTCTCCCTCTCCCATCCCCCTCTGCTCCTCCCTCCCTCGGCCTGCTTGCGTGTGTTCTCTCTCTAAAAATAAGTAAATAAAATCTTAAAAAAAAAAAAAAAAAAACCTGTTACAAATCATTTAACATATTCTCCCTGGGAAGGCAGAGAATTAAGTTCTACTGTTCTATATTGTATTTCTCCTGATTAAGGGGCTGGAAAGATTCTATTTGGATATAAAATTCATTCTATTCAGAAGTCAAATTTGTTCTGTTCTGCGCCCTCACTCCCAATCGTATGCCTTGATTTGAGAGTGGGTACACTCCTGTTGTAACTTTCTCAAGTCTGCTGAATGCAGCTGTTGTACAGCCTACCAACAAATCTACCACTGCAGGCAGTGTGAATGTTAGAGGCAAGCCGTAGTCTTTAAGTTATTTATGAATTTTGTCACTGTGAGGTGTGGTTTTTTTTTTTTTTTTTAAGAGTTACATAGCCTTAAGGTTAAATATAGAAAAGTTAAGGGATACCTGGGTGGCTCAGTCAGTTAAGCATCCGACTCTGTTTCGGCTCAGGGCATGAACTCAGGGTTGTGAGATCAAGCTCCGTGTCGGGCTCCCCACTCAGTGGGGAGTCTGCTTGAGAGTTTCTCTCCCTCTCCCTTTGCCCTTCCACGTCACCCCCTGCCACCCGTACACATGCATGCTCTCTCTCTATAATAAATAAATCTTTTAAAAAAAGTAAATTTTGGCCCATAAGTCATAACAGAAGTCCTAGAGAATCATGCGCTTACTGTACTCCCAAATCAAGCTCCATCTATTACAGGGAAACAGTACTGTACCTGTCGAAACCTCTTTTTTATTTCTTCATCTGTCACTTCAGGATCGATCTGAAGAACCTGAAAGAATCAAAATCAACACTGTAAAAGAGATTAAAAGAATTTATGAATGTAACAGGTATCCAGTAATTATATATATTATAATCACCATCTAGAACAGTACTCAGCATTCTAGAACGGTGCCTGGCACACAGTTCTAAAAAATGCTCAAGAAATATAAAGGAGGGGTGCCCGAATGGCTCAGTCAGTAGAACGTGCAACTCTTGTTCTTGGGGTCATGAGTTCGAGCCCCATATTGGGTGTAGAGATTATTTTTAAAAAATAAAATATTTTTAAAAAGAAAAAAGAAATATAAATGAGCAAATCAGTAACAGAATCAGTAACCATCAGTAACCACTTTAGGGTTCTCAATACAGTAGCTACTTTTATTCCATCAGCAGAATTTACCTTATACCCAGAGACATGTTTCCAGACCATGTTGCATTTTCCCTTCATTCATTAGGAAATTATCCCCCTACACACCCCTACTTATCTTCGCAAATGTGGGAAAAGCATAAACATGCAACAGGGAAAAAAATCTGGCTGGCTCCCTGATTTTCAATCCAGAAGGGTCTACTGGGCTCCATTTTATATCTGTAAATCACATGGCGCCAATGGCTCTCAGCCCAGAGTGAACATCAGAATTGCCCGTGAAGACCTGTGAGTGATGCCCGGGCCCTACTCTAGAAAAGTCTAATTCCAACTCATTAGAACTGAGGTACAGCCAAATGGAATCATCTGTATTTTTCAAGCAACCTTGATTTTTAAAAATAAATTTAATCATTCCTCTCCAAGCCTAGGTAAGTTGGTGTAGACAGTCCTCATCCAAGATCCTCACCCCACCACCACAAATACATACATTCATTCAAACATCTATATAGTAGCTACTATCTGCTGAACACACTGCTATGTACTAGAAATGCAAAGATAAATAAACAGGGAAAACATATTTTTTTAATTACCATATAATAAGTGCTTTGGGGGAAGGGAATGTTATATACAATTAAAGCAGATGATTTCACAGTGTAGTCCATGGATTCAACAGAGCACCTAGTATTTATTTACTTGGTATTCAAGGCCAGAGGAAGGTCCTAAAAGGGCAGAGGGTGAGAAGAGTTTGTTAGAAATTCAGAAGAGAAGGCCCCACTTCAGTACAACAAGATCCCCAAATGATCTGAATCTTTTCAAGTCTGAGAAGCACTAGCAAGAAATGATGGCATTTAGAAAAGAGTACATTTGAAGTTAGCAGAACTAGGGATCAGTTAGTAGCAGGGGGTGGGGGGGCAGGGGGGGCGGCAGGGGGGAGGTAGGGAGCAGCAGCAAAGAGGAAAAAAATGAAAATAAACCTTGAAAGGAAAAATACATACTAGAAATTAAACTGCAAAGTAATCACCAAGCTCAGTCAGATGCTTGCAGTGTTTTTTAAAAACGTGGTAACAAGTAACATCAAGATTACTGCAAGCTTTCAAAACATTCCAACAGCCCACCTATAGTAATAAAGTTATTGGTAGGCAGTGAAGCTGAACACCGCTGCATTTGCCAGACTTTGGAAGGTTATGACAGAAGCGTACCCACTCTGCAATGCTAGGCAGACATTCATTCAGGGTGAGGGAAAAGAAGAACTTTAAAGCAAAGAATTTTCAAGATTCCCTGTGTCCCCTCACGACTTCCCAAGGGAGAAAGGAATTGGAGAAAAGTCACTCAAGAGGAAGTATGCAGCCATAAAAGATTTACAAACAAAGGGAAATAGCTGTACCTACACAAATATTCAGAAGAGAATTTTACCTTACCTTGGTTCTGGGGAAAAGAAATGTACTGGAGCAAACCAAAACCCAACAGACCCCAGGTGTCCAAAATGAATGAGAAAGAAAACTTCCCACTTTGACACACCAAAAAAGCCTCCAATAAAGTTACAGCCCAGAGCTAACCATACCAAAAGGCAATTCATAAACCTTGACTGGTTCCCAAGTTAAACAAATAAAATAGCTATAACTGGGATTTGAGGGACAAACGGGGCTGCTTGAGTGTGGACTCCATTAGAATGATCATGTTAATGAATTAATGTTTTTCTTAAGTGTCGTGATGGTGTTGTGGTTACACAAAGATTTGTTCTTGTTCTGAGATGTGTGGTAAATTATTTAGGCATGAAGTCTCACAAGTCTACAGCTTACTTTCAGATGATTTGGCAAAAATGAAGAAGATATGTATATATACACACACAAACACACACACACCAGTCTGAAGTTATTTTTCCAAGAGTTGTATCACAAGTGCACATGTGATCACAGGCAACAAATATTCTCTGGGTGCCTTCAAAGCTAATCCAACTCCTTTCCTATCTTTAAGAGTTGGAGGTGCCATATGTGGAAATACAAAGAAAACAGTGGGCCTATCCCTGTGGCCCAAACCTCTCTGAAGCCAGCTTCCCACTTGGTACAAATTTTTGGAGCACCAAGAGCTGCTAGATACTGTGCTCACTACTAATCTCACAGAATTTAACATCCATCAGGGGAAGAACAGACAAGTAAAAAGTAATTCTTCCAAACATGATAAATGCGCAAAAAAAAAAAAAACCAAAACAAACAAATAAACAAGATAAATGCCATATTACCGATATGGTTCTTAGGAAGCCCACAGATCTGTTCAGATTCTTGGAAGGTTTTCTGACCTCCTACTGTGTCTCAGGCTTTAGGGATACTACAATGAAGAATCTACAGTCTTAGACCTCAGAGGGTTAACTAATCATCTCACATTAACAAAAATGCCTGACATTTATACAAGTTTCTGAATTGAAACTGTAACAGCCTCCCTTGGGATCTTCCGCTTGAAACAGAAATCCAGTCTCTGTCCCATCTGACCTCCATGACCTGTTAATAACACGCAAGTACCAGAGTTCTTCGAGAGAAATACCTTTCCTTCCTAGGTACTTAATAAGACAGAAAGAAAATAAAAGTTGGTGATGCTCCCTGCTGGCACCTTTAAGTTAAATCAAAATAAGGAACACGAAAAGGATAGGACTGAGCAGGGACACAGGTTCATCTAAGCTTTGAGAAGAAAGTGGGGAAGGGCCCTCAACCCAAGAATCACTGCAGAGCACAGAAAAAAAGATGCTTGCGTAATGGCTGAAGGTTAGACATGTGTCCAAATAGGGAGCTGTAGAGATGGCAGGAAGGAAAAAAATGCTCCCTGTATAAGGACTTCTGAGAAGAGCCCTCAGACTCCCAGTCTACCTTCCTCCCTTTCCTGCCTGCTGCTCAGTAAGACAGTGTCTAGGAAGACCATTCACAATTCAGCTGACAACTGAGATGATAGCCATGACTGCATTACTCTCCTTACTAGATGACCAGGCGGCTCACCTCTCTAGAAAAATCGGGTTCATTTAGATGGCTCAATAGTTGCTGCATGAGAAGCAAAAGTCATTCAATTCCTGGGTCACCAGGAACACCTAAAATTCTGACTTAGAGTCAAAAAGCAACTTTATAAGGAGACTATGACAATGACGTCCACCCTATAGAGGCCAGCACATGTGTAGAAAATAGAAAAGACAAATATTCTAATGGGTAGTCATGGAGTCCTGCTCATTCAAACACAATGTCCTATCTTCCCCAGTCTGTCAACCTTAGCATATCTTTGTGTAAAGATGTATATATTCAAATACATACATACATACACACACCACACACACACACACACACACACTCATGCAGTTAACCCTTGAACAACACAGGTTTGAACTGTGTAGGTCAACTTACATACAGACTTTCTTTTCAATAAGTACAGTATACTACTATAAATATATTTTCCCTTATGATTTTAATATTTTCTTTTGTCTAGCTTACTTTATTATAGGAATACAGTATTTAATATGTATAACATACAAAATATGTGTTAACTGATGTTATATGTTATCAGTAAGGCTTCCAGTCAAGAGTAGTTATCAGCACTTAAATTTTGGGGGAGTCCAAAATTATACATGGATTTTTGACTGCGCAAGGGTTTACATGCCTAATCCCTGCATTGTTCAAGGGTCAACTGTATACATTATGCATACATATATATATTTATTTATAATTTATTTATTTGACAGAGAGAGAGATTACAAGTAGGCAGAGAGGCAGGCAGAGAGAGAAAGCATGTCCCTGCTGAGCAGAGAGCCTGATACGGGGCTCAATCCCAGGACCCTGGGATCATGACCTGAGCTGAAGGCAGAGGCTTTAACCCACTGAGCCACCCAGGCGCCCCAGAAGATCAATTAAATTTAAAAAAATATATATATATATATATATTTATATTTATGATAGGGAGAGCCGAAGTTCTCACTACGAAAAGGAACCACAAGCATAGAAAGGAAAAAAAATAAGAATAAACTCTGTAGTGTTAGATTGAAATTGGATGCAAATACATGTATATACACATGTATGCAAATGCACCAGCGTGTGGGCACACACATGTACACACACTCATCCAATCCTTGGCCCTATCTGCCAAGACGGTCTAGGGGCAGTGACATTCCCAACAGCAATGAGTACACTTAGCACCCACATCTTGACTTCTAAATACATCCTTCACTAAAAGGAACCAGAGCTCCTCACTGAAACGATTAATTTTAGGCTGAGTGAGGAAAAGTACAAGAGTGCCTAGTAATCAAAGAATGATGAAGACATTTTGAAAGATAGGATCTGGCTTGAAAGGTACCCTACTCACCAAATTTGGGACAACCTGAGCAATAAAATAAATAATACCAACTATAACACACTGAATAAAATAGGAAACCCTCAATCTATACTAATAAATGAATAAATTGAAACCTTGATAAGGAGAGGGTATTTACAGAGTCTCAAAGTACCTCCCCATAAAACAGTTATTACAAAGAAGGATAAAAGTAACTTCATGAATAAACATAGCTGTTACCTCTTGAAGTGGTACAGTTAACATCATTAGTCATGGGATAAGGCTAATGGAAATATCATGTACTTTGTAAGTTGCAAAGAGAAGAATACAGTATCACTTCTGTGATATTCCTGCCAACATAGCATAAACTGAATCCAGTTGAAGAAACATCAAACAAAACTCAAATTGAGAGATATGCTCTAAATAACTGGCCTATAATCTTCAGAAACGGTAAGGTCACCAAAGTTAAGGAATTGCTAAGGAACTATTCCAGGCTGAAGACTAAAGGGACATGACAACTAAATTTAACAGGTGATTCTGGGCTGGATCCTTTTGCTACACAGGACATTACTGAGACAACAGTAACATTCAAACATTCAGTTTGAATGGGGTCTGAGAACTACATGGTAACAATGTTATCGGTGTTTGTTTCCTGATTTTTATGGTTATATTGTGCTTCGGGAGGAGAGTGTCATCTATAGGAAAAATACATCGAAGTACTGCAGGGCAAAAGGGCAGCAATATGGACAAGTTAGTACCAGATAGTCTAAGAAAGTCTTCACGGTACACTCCTAACCTTTCCACAAATCTGAGATTGTTTTAAAATGTAAAAACTCTTGGGACGCCTGCGTGGCTCAGTGGGTTAAAGTCTCTGCCTTCAGCTCAGGTCATGATCCCAGGGTCCTGGGATCGAGCCCCACATCGGGCTCTCTGCTCAGCAGGGAGCCTGTTTCCTCCTATCTCTCTCTGCCTGCCTCTCTGCCTACTTGTGATCTCTGATTTAAATCTTTAAAAAAAAAAAAAAAGTTTTTAATACTCAGTGTTTCTATAAGCTGTGAGAATATTCATGCCAAAATTTAGTGATAAACTATTAGAAACCAGTTTAATATCCTACAATAAAGGAATTACTTAAATAATAATGATAAAGACTTTCAAAAATGTATCTACTGCTTCCAGTGACAAGGTCTGGGGAAGGAGCGGCAGGCACCATGTCCAGCCGTGAAGGTGGTGAGAGAAAGCTCCCAAAGCAGCCCAAGAAATAGGATAAGAAGATGGACGAGGAAGATAAAGCATTCAAGCAGAAACAGAAAGAGGAGCAAAAGAAACTTGAGGAGCTAAAATCAAAGGCCACAGGTAAAGGCCCCCCGGCTACACGTGGAATTAAAAAATCTGGCAAAAAGTAAGCTGTTCCTTGTGCCGGAGGCAACAATGATCCTTATTTCCATTCCTGTTTAAACATCTGGATTCCTTGTCATAGCATCTGTTGCTACCTATAGCTGCAATGAAGTTTTGTCTTAGATCCTGTTGTACATTTAAGAATAAACTTTTATTTAAAAAAAATCAATCATAAAAAAGAAATGTATACAAATATGTATTTTATATAATACAGCATTTGAAATATTAAGAATGAAGTGCATCATCCTCCTTGTTTTAAAATAAAACTTTTTTTTTTTAAGTAGGCTCCATGCCCAGCATCATGGTACTTGAACTCATGACCCTGAGATCAAGACTTGAGCTGGTATCAAGAGTCAGCTGCCCAATCAACTGAGCTACCCAGGTGCCCCTAAAATAAAACATTTAAAATAGCTGATGTATAAACAATTAAGAGTGATTATTTCTCCTAGGTGGGATTACACATGATTATTCTTGCTTTTTTAAAAGTTTTTTTTTTAAGATTGTATTTATTTGGGACGCCTGGGTGGCTCAGTTGGTTAAGCCGCTGCCTTCGGCTCAGGTCATGATCCCCAGGTCCTGGGATAGAGTCCCGCATCGGGTTCCTTGCTCAGCAGGGAGCCTGCTTCTCTCGCTGCCTCTGCCTGCCTCTCTGCCTGCTTGTGTGTACTCTCTCTGTGGTAAATAAATAAAATCTTTAAAAAAAACAAAAAAAAGATTGTATTTATTTGTTTGACAGACAGAGTTCACAAGTAGGCAGAAAGGCAGGCAGAGAGAGAGGGGTAAGCAAGCTCCCCGCTGAACAGAGAGCCCGATGCGGGGCTCAATCCCAGAACCCTGAGATCATGAACTGAGCCGAAGGCAGAGGCTTAATCCACTGAGCCACCCAGGTGCCCCTTCTTACTTTCTTTATATTTCAAATCTTTTTTTTTTTTTTAAAGATTTTATTTTTTTATTTGACAGACGGAGATCACAAGTAGGTAGAGAAGCAGGCAGAGAGAGAGGAGGAAGCAGACTCCCTGCTGAGCAGAGCCCAATGTGGGGCTCGATCCCAGGACCCCGGGATCATGACCTGAGCCGAAGGCAGAGGCTTTAACCCACTGAGCCACCCAGGCGCCCCTATATTTCAAATCTTTCTAAGACATATGGTTTACTGGGGCACCTGGGTGGCTCAGTGAGTTAAGCACTTGCCTTTAGCTCTGGGATCATGACCTGAGCAGAATGGAGGCCCGTATCACTCTTCTTCTCTCTACCTGCCGCTCCCATGCTTATATTCTTTCTCTCTGTCAAATAAATGAATAAAATCTTGGGATACCAGGGTGGCTCAGTCGGTTAAGCATCTGTCTTTGGCTCAGGTCATGGTCCCTGGGTCCTGGGATCAAGTCCCACATCGGGCTCCTTGCTCAGCGGAGGGCCTACTTCTCCCTCTCCCTCTTCCCCTGCTTGTGCCCTCTCTCTGACAAACAAATAAATAAAATCTTTAAATAAACAAATCTCTCCAGCCATTAAGCTGACTGTGCTCTTTCTCCATAGGGGTCCAGTATGCCACAGCTGCAAACAGTAGCCTCCTTGGCTATGCAGCCTGTTGACTGTATGGGTTGCCCCAAGGGACCTTGGAGACAGTCCTTTCCAGTGGACATGGAGGTCTGACCTCATGCTATCTCCAATCTAGGCTGTAAGGAGGTATGCAGGGTACCTTTGGGAAGCCCCAGGGCACAGAAGCCAGGGTCCACATTAGCCAAGTCATAATGTCCATCCATAGCAAGCTGCAGAACAAGGAGCAGAGATTCAGGCTCCACGCAGGGCCAAGTTCAAGTTCCCTGGCCTCCAGAAGATCCACATCTCCGAGAAGTGGGGTTTTACTAAGTTTAATGTGGATAAATTTGAAGACATGATCGCTGAAAAGCAGCTTATCCCAGATGGCTGTGGGGTCAAATACATCCCTAATCATGGTCCCTTGGACAAATGGAGGGCTCTGCACTCATGAGAACCCTGGCACTGCCCCCTTCCTATTCATGTCCACCAATAAATCCTACTTCCTGTCAAAAACAAACAAATAAATAAAATCTTAAAAAAAAAAAAAAAGAAATATGGTTTACTTTCATAATTAGGAAAAGTTTTAAAATAAAACTAGGGCCACCTTGGTGGCTCAAGACGTTAAGTGCCTGCCTTTGGCTCAGGTCATGACCCCAGGGTCCTGGGCTTGAGCCCTATATCTGGCTCCCTTCTCCCGGGGAGACTGCTTCTCCCTCTCCCCTCGGCTCATGCTCTCTCTTGCTATCTCTCTCTCTAATAAATAAAAATCTTTTAAAAATAAATAAAATGGGGCGCCTGGTGGCTCAGTGGGTTAAAGCCTCTGCCTTCGGCTCAGGTCATGATCCCACGGTCCTGGGATCGAGCCCCATGTCGGCCTCTCTGCTCAGCAGGGAGTCTGCTTCCTCCTCTCTCTCTCTGCCTGCCTCTCTGCCTACTTGTGATCTCTGTATGTCAAATAAATAAATAAAATCTTTTAAAAAATAAATAAATAAAATAAGAAAACTAAGGAAACCCAAGAAGTATATTTGCTTGTCTATAACCTTATGATCATTTTCTGGTCATTGAGTTTTTGATACTTGTTACTGCAGTAAAACAGAAAGGCTGTAATAAGCAAACTAAATCAAGATCCTAAATTTGTCAAGGCTAACTATCCCTTCACATCTGAAAATGAAGACCTATATATCTGGGTTGGTAGAAGATGGAGAATATGTAACAAGGTAAAGACCATCTCATTTTCCTTAACATTATGCCTCTCAACCTCAAATCTCAGTTCCAACTATAAGACAAATTAAGTGTGTGTTCTGCGGTAAGTCGGTCTGCAGCTATGCAAAGCTCCCCCATCACACAGCCGCAGCAACATCAGACAGCTCACCTCAAATGGGTTCAAATTGAAGTAGGAAGAACCAGGACGGGTCAATCTTTCAATCTGATTTTTGGATGTTAGAACTGAATCTCTCTTCTCTATTTGTTTCACCTAAAATGAAGGGAGATAAAAACTTTATTAGTAAAGTTCAATAATAAACTGAATTGTCATCTTAAGAAGCTACTGACATGTTCAGCAAACATTTGTCTACATGTGGAAGACAGTTTGCCAAATGTTTTGGGAATAATTACAATAGCTATCATTTGCTGAATTCTAATAATGTAAAAACTTTATACATAGTTATTCCTCCCAACCATCCTATGCAGTAAATATTACTATTATCCCCATTTTACAGATAAGAAAACTGAGACTTAGAGAAGTTAACTGACTTGTTCCCAACTACTCAACTTGCAAACAAGAATTTTAACTACAACAGTTTGAGGAACCAAGAATATTCAAACATAAATATATCACAGCCACCACTTTCAAAAAGCTCCCACTGTAATGATGGAAGATGTACCTGTGCTGTTCATTTAATTTACAACTTCTTATTTAAGAAAAATACAATCACACTGAAATATATACTGAAAACAGCATTAAAAAAGTATATGGGAGAGGTGAGTAACTGCCTACCAAACTCAAACAGAGTTAGGAAAATCCCTGGCCCAGGTGTTCAATCGGTTGGGGATCGAACTCTTCATTTCCACTCGGATCATGATCTCAGGGTCCTGGAATCGAGCCCTGTGTCCCATTCTGCACTCAATGCAGAGTTTGCTTGGGATTCTTTCTCTTCCCCTCTCTCTGCCCCTCCCCACCCAAATAAATAAATAAATAAAATCTTAAAAGAAAGAAAGGAAAAGAGAAAAGGAAAAGAAAAAGAAAAACCCCTGACCCAAAGACAATGCTAAGGAGAACAAGTACCAAGCATTGCCAGGAAAACATCCTTGGCGCCACTGTCAAAGCTGTAATACTAGTTAAAATGTATCACTGGTATGTTATATTCCACCTTTATTCCCATGGCCAAAAGGAGTTTGGAAATAATTTCAGTAACATAAAAAGCCATTCCTTCTCAGTATCTTCCCTCTTCACATTCTTTAAAATAGCATGCCACTCCCTACTCCCTATACTCTATCTCCTTTCTCAGACTTATTTTTCCTCATAGCACTTATCACTACCTGACACTACATTGTACATGTTTGTTTATGCTTATCCTTCTCTATAGAATGCAAGCTCTAAGAAAACGGGATTTTTCTCTGTTGTCCACTAACATACCTCTAGCACCTAAACAGTACACTAGTACATGTCAGGTACCCAATAACATTGATTGATGACTGAAGGGTCCTCCTTCAGGTACTTTCTCTCATTCAATTCAAACAAACCAGGACTACTTTTCTTTTCTCTTTTCTTTCTCTCTTTAACTAAGAGATGGTAAGTGAAACAATTTCCTGTGTAACCGCAGAGCAGTCATTAGAGGTCAATAAATTTTGGTACCAGTTTATCAACATTTTCAAGTTAACTGGGCATCTCAAAAGGACAAACTATAAAAGCTGTGCTAACTCCATTTTTAAATTTAATACTTTGGAGAAACTACTATGTAACAAACACTGTTAAAAATAAAAGATAAAAGATGAATGTGACATAGTGCTGAACTGAGTAGCTCACAGCCTAGAGGGTCGCAATTCCATTCCTCAAACCCATGCCAATTCACAGAGGTCCATCTTCAGCTTTAACTCTTAGACCCCTTCTGAAACACTAACTCGTTTAACCTTCATAAAACTCGTTTTAATATTCTCTTTGCTTTACAGAAGTGGAAACGGAGAATCTGAAAAATCAATGCCCTGAAAAAAATTCAACCACAGTCCAATTAACTGCCTTTCAAAAATCCAATCCAAGGTCCTCTGACTCCAAATGGTATGCTTTTCTTTCACTTATTCAACAAATATTTACCAAGCAATCACTATGTCCTAGGCCCTGGAAATGCAACAGTAATCGAGGCTCAGACCAAACTGACTCCAGTCCTAACATGATACCAAGCTGTTATTTGCTTTAGGACCCAGAAAAAATTATTTCACCTCCCCAAACCTCAGCATCTATAAAACAGAGATAATGCCTACCTGGCATGATGCATAATGCCTGGCGTTCGCGAATAGCAGAAATAACCACTAATACAACTCATTACAGAGCACTAAGAGGGAAGAGTGCTTCCGTTTAGAACAAAAATGAAGCCCAAGACAGTTAAGTCGCTCCCAAGAACGCCAGCCTCTGCCAACCCCTGCCAGGCTCCGACTCCGCGGACTTGGGGACCTCTGCACGCGCCCTGGCACTTCGTTGGCCACACTCGTCGCCTACCCGCAGACGTCGGACCCTGGCCCCTTTTCCGATGCCCAAGGGATTCCCCAAGCAGCTATCAGGCAGAGACTAACACACACCCCCAGCCCCCCGCCTCCCCGAAGGCCAGACAGGAGGAGCCGCCCAACGGTCCAGGCCAGGAAGACCACCGCCTTTGCCCGCTGGGAAAGTAGGACCGGACAGAGTCACCCCGGTGCCACTACTCCTCACTCGGTGTTCACCTCACTGTAGAAGGTCATAAATGCTTCCTCAGTGCTCCCTCCGCCAGCCGAAGCCCCGCTCTCTCCTGGAGCCGCCATTTCCCCGGCCCAGCAACCACGTGATTCCCCTGCGCAAGCGCAGCCTCCTGTGATTCTCACAGACCCGCCTCTCTAGCCCCGCCCCTTCCTTGTGACTCTTAAAGGGTTCGCAGCCCAGCCAGACATCTCCAACTACTTTTTTTAATCGAGGTGAGATATACATAACATATAATTAAAATGAATAATTCAGTATCTCTTATTACACTCACAGTATTGTGCAGCCACCAAACTCTATGTAGTTCCAAACAGTTTCATCACCCCAAAAGTTTACCTGGCACGTATTAAGTAGTTCCTCCCCATTCCTCCTTATACTCAATCCCTTACAGCAATCTGTGTTCTGCCTCTATGGCTTTACCTATTCTGGATATCTCATAAATGCAATCATACAATATGTGATCTTTTGTGTCTGCCTTCTTTCACTGAGCATAGTGTTTTCAAAGTTCATCCAAAATATAGTATGTGTCATTTTTTCATTACTTTTTATGTCTGAATGTTATTCTGCTACATAAATATACCACAGTTTGTTTTCATTCATCAATTGATAAACATTTGGATTGTTTCCACCTTTTAGCTATTGTGAACGGTGCCGCTATGAACGTGTGTACATGTATTTGAGTGACAGTTTTCAGTTTAGGGCGGGGTGTACATACCTAGAAGTGAAATTGCTGAGTCTTTTTTTTTTTTTTAAGATTTTGTTTATTTATTTATCAGAGAGCGAGCGAGTGCACAGGCAGACAGAGGGGCAGAGGGAGAAGCAGGCTCCCCGCCGAGCAAGGAGGCCGATGTGGGATTCGATCCCAGGACGCTGGGATCATGACCTGAGCCGAAGGCAGCCGCTTAACCAACTGAGCCACCCAGGCGTCCCGAAATTGCTGAGTCTTATGGTAATTCTGTTTTAACTTTTTAAGCCACTGCCAAACTATTTTCCACGGTAGCTGAACCATTTTACATTCCCACCAACAATATATGGGGGGTTACAGTTTTTCCTCATCCTCACCAACACTGGTTATTTTCCCTTTTTTTTTTTTTTTAATTACAGCCAATCCTAGTGCCTAGGCCTACACAATCCTTTTTTTTTTTTTAAGATTTTATTTATTTATTTCACAGACAAAGATGACAAGTAGGCAACATGGGATCATGACCTGAGCCAAAGGCAGAGGCTTTAAACCACTGAGCCACCCAGGCACCTCATACACAATCCTTTGCACAAACTCAGTAAGACCTTGCATTGAGTGACTAGCCTAGGAGATAATCAAGAAACAGCAGTTCCTGAAAATTAGATCAGTTTCTGAAACTAGAAGGGCACTTAAATATCACCTAGAAACACAGGAAATTATAACCACTGGGTAGTGAGCTTAAAAGTGATTATTATTTCTATCCTTCTGCTTTTGTATTTTTCCAAGTTTTCTGCCACGAACATTTGAAAATGTGCCCTGCAGGCATTTCCTATCATTTAAGTCATACAAACTAGCGCTGGTATTTTTCCAACCAAAAGATGATCAATAAAAACAGTTCTACAATTTCATAGAAAGCAAAGAAAATATTTTTATAATCACAAATAAGATAATCTGGCCCAACACTCTCATCTAAAGGAAGAAAAACTGGGCCCAGAGAGAAAAAAATGACTTAGGAAAAGGCTATAATCCACTATGGTCTTGTTCACATTTGTTAGATGGTGAAAGGAAGGTCATGGCAAAAACTTCCCCCAGACTCCTACTTAAGCTCTTTTCCACTTCATTACATCACATTGCCAAAAGTCCAGTGATCAAGCCTGTTCAATTACATATTAATACATTTTACAAATATTAATTCAGTGCCTACTTGACCAAAGCCCTGATAACTTCAAACGGTGAAAAGCACAAAGAGAGAGGGAGAAAGAACAAAACGTAGCTGTAATAGAATGACTAAGGAGGTCGGGGGAAGTTTCTGAGGTGACTTTAAACTGCGACTTGAGTGAAATGTCAATGCAACAACAGAACACTGGCACCTCTTAAGACACTACATACACATACACTTATAAAAAAATTTTCCCCAGAACGCTAAGTTGGAGCATCCTGGACATACCCCCTCCCCAACCCCTACATTAGATATCTTATCGATGCTAGTAGTCCAGGAAAGGGAAGGCTTCCTTTGGATGTTTAATAACAACTTCAGGATTGGAATCGTGGGATAGGGTGTATGCCACGCCTCACTCTGATGGGTCCCAAAGCCCGGATTTGGACTTCTGACAGCGTCCCTAACTCCATTATTATTCTCCAGGCCGCTGGCCCCAAAGACCTTGCTAGGGATTGGCTAAGAATAGGCCCGCCTCTCGCTCAGGACTCGCTGCGAGCTGCAGGAGCCCCGCCTCCTCCACTTCCTAATTCGCTACTCCTGGGATCATCCCGCCTCTCCATCGAAACCATTGGCTGCCTGACTCCCAGAGTCATTAGCGCCTGCGGAGAGGCTCGACCGCGGGTGACTGGAGAGGTCCTGCACCAACAACAATGGCTGTCGCGTCTTCGGCGGCCTGGATGCGGCTGCGCGTGTGGGGCTTTAGGGCCATGCAAGCCCGAGGCTTCAGCTCCGAACGGGTACGCCGGCGGTTGTGTCCGCAGCCCCAGCCCTGAGCGCGGGTTCCATCTTCCCTTCGCACCTTACCGACGTTCCCATCTCTCTCCGCAGTCAGACTCCAGCGCTGGCTCGATCCGGGAGGCAGGTGGGGCCTTCGGAAAGAGAGAGCAAGCTGAAGAGGAACGATACTTCCGGTGAGGTCCACGGAGCCCCGAGTCCAGTCCAGATCTCTCGGGGCCCTCCGATCCCTCTTAAACTTACAATCGTCCGGGCACCTGGGTGGCTTAGTCGGTTGAGCAGCCCACTCTTGGTTTCCGCTGCAGTCGTGATCTCGGGTTGTGGGATCGAGCCAGGGGTCGGGCGCCGTGCTGGGAGGGGAGTTTGCTTGGGGTTCTCTCTCTTCCTCTGCCCCTCCCCCACCGCTCTCTCGCTCGCTCGCTCTCTCTCTTTCTCGAATAGATAAATCTTTAAAAAGCAAAAAAAAAAAAAAAAAAAAAAAAAAAAAAAAAAAAAAAATTCTAATGGCCCTACCCTTCCCAACCTGGTCTTTTGGGCGCCCGTCCCCCAATAGAACTAGCGGGCCCTGAACCCATTACCTCCAACACTTGAGGTCATGATTGTCGCCACCTATAGGGCGATCCCGGCGCGCTGCCGAACAGTTCGGGGGCCCCAAACCCAAGCCATTTCCACCCGCGGGTCTCCAGAACTCTTCCTGAATCACTTATCATGCTCACCCACGGAGTTCTCCCCGGTCTTGTAAAATGGCTTCCAGATTTTTCCAAGATGTCTAGGTCCCACTGCCCAATACTTGAAAACACCCTGAGCCTGATTCCCTCAGCCTTCAACCACCCATAACCCCTCTACTCTCTATTTAATCCTCCCCATGGAGTCCCTAGCTCTCCAGACCTTCAGCCATTTCTAGACCCCAAGTCTTCAATTCCGCCAGAGTGCTTCCAACCAAGGCAGCAGCTCCTAGTTGGAACCCTCCTCCCCTATTTCTTGGAGACTTTAGCCCTGCCCTGCCCTGCCCTGCCCAACCCAGCCCAGCCCGGCTGCTGGACTGGATAAATTTCTCCTGCGTAAGAGTACAGAGCAGTTTGGACCAAGGGACTCTTTCCTAGCCCTAAATTATCATTTGTTGACTTCTGTCCACAGTGGGGAGCAGTGTGGACCTAATCTCACTTCTGCCTCTTCTGCTTTGGTCTAGCTTTTAACTTCTGCCCTTTATTGCTCACTCAAGAATTATCAGCATGGCACCTACCATACTGGAGAACGAAAGCACAGCCCTTAGATACCATCTTAGTCAGCATCAACATTTTACATTTAAGGAAAACTGAGGCCCGTATGTGCCCAAACCAACATTTGAATGTCCCTTCTTGAGACCTAAATTGGACTTCCAAGTACTTTTCCCCCTTCATTTTGGCCTTTACAGTGAGCCATGCATTTCCCTAGGCAAAGAAAGCCCTAGATAAATTGAGATAGGACATATTTATTTGTCCATCCTTCCCTCCTTTTGCTCTGCCCCCCCCACCCCCACCCCTAAAAAAAGGGATTCTGATCTCTGGGTGGTTCCTATCCTAAGGTATATGAGACTTAATGTCACACCACTTTGGAGTTTTCTAAAGAGAAATCTGAAAGGAATAACTCATAAAAAATGAAATTTCAGGCACTGGCACCAGGAAAATGGAATCATATATCATCCTTAAGGTGGATATATCTCAAGATGGAGTATTCTTTCACTAATGGGGCTTGAGCAGGTAGAAGAGGATGCCCAACCAGATTCCAGTGGGATTGGGACTCCTGTTCTTTGCCTTAGGTATCGTAGGTTATGCTTAGAGGTCTCTGCGGGTTAATGATTGGGATTTAATGCAGAGTCACTGCATCCTTGTAGAGCACGCACTAAAGAACAACTGGCAGCCTTGAAGAAACACCATGAAGAGGAGATCACCCATCATGTAAAGGAAATTGAGCGTCTGCAGAAAGAAATTGAGCGGCACAAGAAGAAGATCAAACATCTCAAAGACGACGATGATTAAATGTGTGCAGTTCCCATAGAATAGCTATATATCATCGCCCACTTCTGTGGAAACATAGTTCTGGTTTTATTAATATCTATCTGTGTGCTGCCAACAGATTATAATAAATCATCATCAATCAATTGTGTCTAATGCCTTCTTCCACCCTCTGGAAGGTACTACTGGACTTCTAAAATGAATCACATAGGGGTGCCTGGGTAGCTCAGTTGGTTTAGCTTCCAGCTCTTGATTTGGGCTCAGGTCATGATCTCAAGGTCGTGGGATTGAGCCCCGCTTCAGGATCCCTGCTCAGGGTAGAGTCTGCTTGAGATTCTCTCTCTCTCTCTGCCTTCCCACTTATGCGTACTCTCTTGCTTTCTCTTTTTCTCTCTCAAATAAATAAATCTTTAAAAAAAATTAATCAGGGGCGCCTGGGTATCTCAGAGGGTTAGGCCTCTGCCTGCAGCTCGGGTCATGGTCTCAGGGTCCTGGGATGAAGCCCCGCATTGGGCTCTCTGCTCCATCTTTATTGTGAGACCCCATTACAAAAAGGCCTTCAGGATCATCGACAAAAGTTCAGACAAGTCATTAACCTTACTCCTGCAGACAAGATACTAGATGTCTGTTCCCAAAACACATGTCCAGTGTGGATGCGGCTAGTGGAAAGTTTATAGACACTCCTGACATGTGAATGCTGAGATTCAAGTGGCCAGCAATAAGATTACCTCAAAAGATGGAGTGCAAAAAATAATCACAAGTCACATGCCTTCTTTTTTTAACTTTACAACAGTACAAAGTTTGAAAAGTTAAAATTTTATTTTTTATTTTTTATTTATTTTTTTAAGTGAAAATTTTTAATTAAACAAGTAACATCTTCCATTTTGCATTTTTGTGAGCCTCCCCCTACCCAGCCCTACTAAAAGGCTTACAAAATCCCTTAAGTTTGTAGATGATAGTGTTCTCATGACTTCTAATCCACCACAGATCTGTTAGAAGGGATGTTCCTGAGTATGCCATCTGCTCTTGAGATCTATTTTAAATTAAAATCACTCTAATAATGATCAAATAAAGCAAGCAAAAAGTGGAAGATGAAGAGTAAGCTTGAATTCTTAGGAAGATAAAATGAATAATTTTTGGAGCAGCTTAATTTAAGACTACCTGAATTTCATGAAAGTGGTAACTCATGGTCTTTTTGTTGTGACATAACCTGTGGTTAATTTTTTCTATCCTGCTATAATAAAAGCAAGATACAAATATTATTTAAAAATACAGTTTGAAAATATCTCTTCGGGGCGCCTGGGTGGCTCAGTGGGTTGAAGCCTCTGCCTTCTGCTCAGGTCATGATCCCGGGGTCCTGGGATCGAGCCCCAAGTCGGGCTCTCTGCTTGGCGGGGATCCTGCTTCCTCCTCTCTCTCTGCCTGCTTCTCTGCCTACTTGTGATCTCTGTCTGTCAAATAAATAAATAAAATCTTTACCAAAAAAAAAATCTCTTAAATATATTTGTTTAAATATATCTTTCTAAGGGACGCCTGGGTGGCTCAGTCGGTTAAGGGGCTGCCTTCGGCTCAGGTCATGATCCCAAGATCCCGGGATCTAGTCCCGCATTGGGCTCCTTGCTTGGCAGGGAGCCTGCTTCTCCCTCTGCCTGCTCTGCCTGCCTCTCCCCCTGCTTGTACTCTCTCTTGATCTGACAATTAAATAAATAAGATCTAAAAATAAAAAAATAAATAAATATATCTTTCTTAAAATCCGAAGATAATTTATGTGATTTTTTTAAAGATTTTATTTATTTATTTGACAGAGATCACAAGTAGGTAGAGCAGCAGGCAGAGAGAGAGACAGGGGGAAGCAGGCTCCCCACTGAGCAAAGAGCCTAATGTAGGGCTCCAACCCAAGACCCTGAGGCTATGACCTGAGCCAAAGGCAGAGACTTAACCAGCTGAGCCACTCAGGCGCCTCAATTTATATGATTTAAACCAGTAACCACAGACACATAGCACAGGTCATAAGATTCCCCAGAAGGACCCCAGGTGTTTCTTGGAATTTGGAAAATACTAGAGTAGAGGTTCTTTTTTTTTTTTTTTTAAGACTTTATTTATTTGTTTGTCAGAGAGAGAGAGAGCACAAGCAGGGGGAATGACAGACAGAGGGAGAAGCAGGCTCCCTGCTGAGCAAAGAGCCCCAGGCGAGACTTAATCCCAGGACCCCAGGATCATGACCTGAGCAAAGGCAGATGCTTAACCAACTGAGCCACCCAGGAATCCCTACAGCAGGGGTCCTTAAACTGCCCACAAGTCAGCAGCATCAGCATTGCCTGGGAACTTGTTGGAAAGGCAAATTCTCAGGCTCCATCACAGATGGCTAAAACTGAGGATTGAACCCAGAAATCTGTTTAACAAGCTTCCCCAAGTGATTCTAATGTCCACTGAAGTTTGAGGACCACCGTACACGTAGTTTCTCATGACATTTGCTGGCATTCTTGGGCATAGAACACTTTTATAAAAGCAGATTATTATAATAATACATCTATCTAATATAGTTCTTCATATGAATACTATTTCAGAATTAAAAGATACGTTAAGATGATTATTCTACATGGGGCGCCTAGGTGGCTCAGTGGGTTAAAGCCTCTGCCTTCAGCTCGGGTCATGATCCCAGGGTCCTGGGATCGAGCCCCTCATTGGGCTTTCTGCTTTGCAGAGAGCCTGCTTCCTCCTCTCTCTCTGCCTGCCTCTCCGCCTACTTGTGATCTCTGTCTGTCAAATAAATAAATACAATCTTTAAAAAATAATAATAATAATTCTTCTACAAATCATATTAACATTGAGAACATAGCATTCCCTGGGATAAATCCTTTTCGTTTACAAGTAACAGATAACCAGCACAGTGTGACTTACAGAGGAGAAAAAGAGATTTTTTTTTAAAGAACAGTGGCTATTGTCTCAGAATCTCAAGAAAACTTAAACAAACAAAACTCAGGAAAGGCAGGGACCAGAGAAGCTCTGACAACTGCAAGAGCAGGTTGTTGAAGCAGCTTCAATAACTATCTGTGTCAAAATTATTGGAGTGATTTTTTTTTAAGATTTCTATGGAATTTTACACAATGAAGTTACGGAAGTTATTTAACAATTGCACAAAAATATATATTTATGAATATGTCATAATTACTTGCTCATTAAACCTCATGAGATTTCTGGCAAACAGATCCATACCATTCATTTTTTAAATTTAAATTCAATTAGCCAACATATAGTACATACTTAGTTTCAGATATAGTGTTCAGTAATTTATCAGTAATTTATACACT
Organism: Martes martes; assembly: GCF_963455335.1. Lineage (NCBI taxonomy): Eukaryota > Metazoa > Chordata > Mammalia > Carnivora > Mustelidae > Martes > Martes martes. The sequence goes on along the minus strand of NC_137891.1, from coordinate 170,615,284 downwards.
GGGTGTATAACACCCAGTGCTCATCACATCACATGCCCTCCTTAATGCCCATCACCCAATTTCATAAGCAAAGTAACCGAAGCAGGGAATTGTGAAGTTTCTCAAGGTGAAACAACCAGGTTTCTACTGAGCAAGAACTTTCCTTCGAAGCTCCTGCTCCCACAGGGGCACCTGGGTGGCTCAGTCAGTTAAGCATCTGTCTTGATCAGTCATGATCCCAGGATCCTGGGATTGAGCTCTGCATCAGGCTCCCTGCTTAATGGGGAGTCTGCATCTCCCTCTACCCCTCCCCCTTGCTTGTGCACACCCATGCTCTCTCTCTCTCTCTCAAATAAATAAAAAAATCTTTAAAAAGAAAGAAAGAAAAAAGAAAAGCTCCTGCTCCTACAGACTTAGGTTGCAATCCCAGTGTAGTGGTTCAGCTGCCCATTATTAGTTCCCCCCTGAAAAGGTGGGACAGGTTGGGGGCACACCTGAACATCTGAGAATGAGTGGTAATGGTGAAGATCCCAGGAAGTAAATGTAGAAGTGCCACTGGTTGGTGTTGGCATTGGCATTAGCATTTTGGTTGCACCAGGAACCCTATCAGTATGTGGGTGCTTGCCTAGATGATGCAAACACACGTTTGCAATGGAGTCTAGTTTGAAATTTTCACATCAGAAAGTCCAAAGTTGTAATTCCCAACCCAGGCAGCACATCAAAATACCTGAGAGTTTTAAATTTAAGCCAAAGCCTCAGGACCAATATCTCTGAGACCAAGGTGTGAGCTTGGGTATTTTCAAAATGCTCCCCCCTGCTTTTCCAATATGTGACCAGAGCTGTGAACCACTGGTTTAAAGGATTCCTGCAGATCTGTTGATATGGTTGGGCAGGTTGTTCACTGCATAAGGACACCTAACTAAAGGGGCCAGGGAAGATTAAAATTCAGCCCACACCCTGCTCATCAAGCAGTGCGCTCTAGTTTAAGGGTGGCATTTACTCTGGGTCACCTTTTGTTTAATTCCTATAAAGAGGACCCTGGGTCATTCCACTATTCTTGAATATGCATTGCTGTATAATCTACATATTCCACTTTCAGATTTTTAAAATGTATTCATTAAAAATATTATTTAGCATCTACTACATTATGGCCACTTGGTATGCACTGAGAATACAACTACAAAACAATCACAGCTCCTATCTTTTTTTTTTTTTTTTTTTAAAGCTGTGCACCCAACATGGCGCTTGAACTCATGGCCCAGAGACCAAGAGCTGCATGTTCTCCCCACTGGGCCAGACAGGCATCCCACAGCTCCTGTCTTTGTGGAACCCATAGCCTATTAGAAAAAACAAGTGGTTAAATAATGTGGGAAGTCTTCTGATGGGAGTGAATGAAGAGTTCTGGAAGAAGGACCCTGGATAGGCATTCCACCCAGACCTGGGACTCAAAGGAACCTCGTGATAGAAGAGATATAACAGGCCAGGTAAAAAGAATGGGGTGACATTCAAGGCTGAGGGAAAGCATTTGAAGAAGTCTGGCATTGAGAGATACCACAAGTTATTGGGAATTGACAATAGTTCAGCCTGTTCGTGTGGAGGATGCGGGGAGTGATGGGGAGGAATGAGCGGTAGGGTGCTAGTTTCTACCAATCTTCCGAGGGCTGGGTTGGCCACTTATAAGCTTCCTTGCTATGTCCTACTCCTCAGTCCTTCCTTTCTCCTTCCCTCTTTCCATCCTCTCTCCCTCCCTCTCTTCCTCCTTTCCCTTTTCTTTTTAGGTAGACTCCTTTATTAGAGCAGAAAACACTTAAACTACTTGTATCCCACGTTGACAAATCTTAACTTCAAGCACTAGAAATGAACCAAAAGTTTTCAAGCAGGCCAAGGAACAAGGAAGCATGGGGACACACATGTCACTGCTTCACTTGGTGCCACCTGGCACAACCTCACAATTGGCAGACCCCACAGATTCCCTCTTGCTCATCACTCTTATTTAATTGAGGTAAAATTCACATAAAATTAATCATTAACCATATAAAGTATAAAATTCAGTGGCATTTAGTATACTCACAATGTTGTGCAAACATCACCTCTGGTCTCTTGAAATATTTTCATTACCTCAAAAATTCCATATCCATTAAACAGTCACTCTTCATTCCCCCCATCCACCTAACTACTAGTCTGCTTTCTGACTCTAACAACTTGCCTATTCTGAATATTTCATATAAATGTAATCACAGATGTGACCTTCTGAATCTGGCTTCTTTCACTTAACATAATGTTTGCAGGGTTCATCCATGTAGCATATTTTTAGTGCTCCATTCATTTTTTATGGCAGAGTAATATTCCATGGTATGGAGTACTTGCTTATCCATTCATTAGTTGATGGCCCTTTGGCTCGTTTCCTTTTTTTTTTTTTTTTTTTTGGCTATTATGAATAGTGCTGCTAAAACATTCACATAGGAGTACTCGTTTGGACACCTGCTTTCAGTTCTTCTGGATACATACCTAGGAGTGGAATTGCTGAGTCATATGACAATTCCATGTTCAACTTACGGGGGAACTGCCAAACTTTTTTCCCCACAGCAGCTGCAGCACTTTTATGTTCCCATCGGCAATGTACAAGAGTTCCCATTTCCCTGCAGCCTCACCTAAATATGTTATTTTTGACTTTTTGACTCTACCTGTCTAGTGGTTGTAAAATAGTATGACATGAGGGTTTTGATTTGCATTTCCTTGATGACTAATGATACTGAGCATCTTTTGTGTGCTTCTTGGCCATTTGTATACCTTCTTTAAGAGACATCTATTCCAGGGGCACCTGGGTGGTTCAGTCAGTTAAGCATCCAACTCTTGGTTTAGCTCAAGTCATGATCTCAGGGTCATGAGATTGAGCCCTGATGACTCAGAGCATATACAGCTTTTGGAAGAACCTTGCCACCACCCTGCAAGGTATAGCCATGCAGCTAGCACTGAGTCTTCAAAAGGCCATTCCACTGTCCTATAAAGCCAGCTGCTCCAGGATGGTAGGGAACATGGTAAAATCAGTAACTCCAAAAGCATGGGCCCATCGCTACACTTCATTTGCTGCCAAGTGAGCTCCTTGACCAGAAGCAATGCTGTGTGGAACATTATAATGATATATAACACATCCTGTAACCCCATGGATGATGGTTTTAGCAAAAGCATTGCATGCAAGGAAGACAACTTTGTAATCCAGGGTGTCTATTCCAGTGAGAACCAAACACTGCTCCTTCCATGATGGAATGTAACCAACCTACTACCATTGGGTGATCACCCTAGGGAATGGTGTCATATCAGAAAGTCAGCGTTGGTCATTACTGCTGGCAGATTTGGCACAAAACAGTAGCTATAGCCCAGTTGGCTTTGGTGAGTGGAAGTCCGTATTGCTGAGACCAGGCATATGAACCATCCTTGTTACCATGGCCACTTAGTGGGTGACAGGGGTGGCTGGAGAAAAACGTTGTCTGGCATCCACATAATAGGTCATCCTGTCCACTTGATTATTAACATTTCCTTTGCTGTAGTTACTCTTTGGTGAGCATTCATATATGACACAAATATCTCCACATTTTTTTGCCCATGTAGAGAGGTCTATCTACATACCTCTTCCCCAAATTCTCTTGTCATCAATTTTCCAATCATATTCCTTCCAAGTCCCTTATATCCAGCCAAACCATTGGCCATAGCCCATGAACCAGTATATAATTGCATGTCTGGCCTTATTTCTTCTTCCAAAAAAAGTGAGCAACCAGGGGCAAAACTTAAAATTCAGCCCACTGGGAGTATTTTCCTTCATTGCTGACCTTCACAATGTCCCAAAACGGGGCTATAGTCCCACAGCTGTCCACCTTCAGGTGGTGCCTGCATATTGCACAGAACCATTTACAAACCAGGCCTGAGTCTTTTCTTTCTATGTAAACTGATTATAGGAAATTCCACACGAAGCCACAGATACAGGCGGGGAAAGAGAAAGTCATGTAACCAGAATGGGACTACAGGTATTTGGGATACTTCATGTAACTGACTTGTGCCTTCAGGGTCTGCTCAGGCTCAATCATATATCTGTGCCACTTCCATTTGATGATAAAGCTGTGCATGCCCAGCTTTATAGCTTTGGTGAGTCAGAAAATAGCCAGTTCATGATGGGCACTGCCGGTATCATGGTAATTTGGTTGGTCCATGACTAAGCATTCCATTTCTGCTAAGGCCCAAGAGCAGGCCAAGAGCTATTTCACAAAAAGAGAGTAGTTGTCAGCAGAGGATAGCAGAGTTTTGCTCCAAAACCCTAACGGCCTATGCTGCAATTCATCTATATGGGCCTGCCAAAGATTCTAAACAGCCTCCCCATATGCCACTGACACTTTAGGCACCCTTGAGTCTGCTGGATGACCCAAGTATGACCCAAATGGAGGAGCCTGGTCTTCTCTCTTGCTCTGACCCCGACTCATAACGAGCAGCTCGTCAGGTTTTTCAGCACAAAGGTGGACTAATACGCTCAAATGAAGAGCACTGTCTCCAAACCCCAAAAAGTCCTACTAAGGGTTATGCCTGTTGTAGGAGAGACAGATGAAACAACTTACCCTTCATTTTAGAAGGACTACCACAGCATGCCCCACGTCACTGGATCCCCAGAAATTTCTCAAAGGTAGAAGGCCCTTGAATTTCTGTCAGATTTATTTCCCATCCTCTCACACACAAATGTCTTACCAATAAGTCTAGATTAGTTGCTACTTCTTGCTCACTAGGTCTCATTAGCATGATGTCATCAATGCAATGGACCAGTGTGATAGCTCATGGAAGGGAAAGGTGACTGTAATGGACTGGATGTTCATACCCCTCAAAATTCATATGTTGAAATTACAACCCCTTGTGTGATGGTATTACAAGGTGGGGACTTTGGAAAGTGATTAGAATAGGACTAGTGCCCTCATAAACGTGACCCCAGAGAACTCTCTCACTCTCTTTCTGCCAGGTGAGGATACTATGAAAAGTCCAATGGTCAGCAACCTGGAAAAGGGATCTCACCAGAACCTAATCATGCTGTCTGTCTGCTCTTGGACTTCGAGCCACCAGAACTGTGAGAAAAAAATTTCTGCTGTTTATAAGCTACCCAGTCGATGGCATTTTGTTATAGCCACCCAAATGGGCTAAGACAGTGATCAATTTTCCTTGAACCAAATATTGACATAGCGTTGGAGAACTGGTATATTCCTGACGGAGAGCAGTGAGGGTCTATTGCTGGCCTCAACAGCTGTATATAGTAGTCAGGATTCTCCAGAGAAACAGAACCAATAGCATGTACAGAATTGGCTTGGCCATTATGGAGGCTGAGAAACCCCATGATCTGCCATTTGCAAACTGGAGACCCAGAAAAGCCAGTAATGTAGTATTAGCCTGAGGTCAAAGGCCTGAGAATCAAGAAAACCAATAGTGTAAGTTTTAGTTTAAGTACAGAAGACCTATGTCCCAACTAAGTAGTCAGGGAAAAGAGAAAATTCTCCCTTCCTCTGCCTTTTTGTTTTATTTGGGACCTCTGTGGATTAGATGGTGCTCATTCACATGGGGAAGGGCAATCAATCTGCTTGACTCAGTGAGTAAATGCTAATCTCATCTGGAAACACTCTAACACCCTCATAGATTCAGCTAGAAATTGGTTAGCCAAATATCCAGGTACCCTGTGGTCCAATCCAATCAATACATAAAAATTAGCCACCACACCAGCTGAAAGCAAATTGTTTCTGGAGGTCCTTCTCGACAGGTATGGAAAGAAAAGCATTTTCCAGCTCAATAGCTACATACTAGATACCAGGGAATGTGTTAATTTGCATCCCCACGCTCATCCTTTTCTCCACCTACATTGTCCAGTGACATTAGGGGTAACCAATCAATCTCATTGTATTTCTTAGTCTGACAGGAATGGTCAAAAGTGTCATATCTACAGTCACTCAGATCTTTTACTTCTTATAAGTAGTTGATTAAAAGTATCTAGTTGGGGTGCCTGGGTGGCTCAGTTGGGTAAAGCCTCTGCCTTCGGCTCAGGTCATGATTCCAGGGTCCAGGGATTGAGCCCTGCATCGGGCTCTCTGCTCAGCGGGGGGCCTGCTTCCTCCTCTCTCTCTGTCTGCTTCTCTGCCTACTTGTGATCTCTGTCAAATAAATAAATAAAATCTTAAAAGTATCTAGTGGCAATATTTTGCATATGTCTATTGCCAGATCATACCATGGACTATCAGTGCAATCTTTACTACTAGAAATAGAGTCATTCGTGTCTTTAAGTCTAATAAGAATGAGGAGCCAATTCCAGAACCCCTAGAATCAATTCAGAAACTCATATTTAAATTTCTGTTCTAGGACCACTCTTAGTACCAAAATCCATATTATTCAGGGCTCTCCAGAGAAACAGAACCAACAGGGTCTCTCTTTATATATATACATGGAAAGAAGTTTATTACAAGGAATTGCCACACACAATTATGAAGACTGACAAATCCCAGTGTCTGCATCAGCAAGTTAGAGACCCAGGATGGTATATTTCTCGACCAAGACCAAAGGCAGGCAAAACTGCTGTTCTGGCTCAGTGCAGCTAGGCAGGAGGAAACTCCCTCTTATCTGCGTGAAGGTCAACCTTTTTGTTTTATTCAGGCCCTCAGTTGGTCGGGGGCACCTCCGTATTAGAGAGGCTGATCTGCTTTGCTTGTCTTCTATTCAAATGTTAATCTTATCTAGAAACACCTTCACAGACACAGAAGGAATAAGGTTTAACCAAATGTTATGCACCCGGACAAGCTGACACATAAGACTAGTGATCACACCTCCCTTGCTGAGCTATAATTACCTGCGTGGCCTCTAGTGGTCTGTTTGTTTAGTGGCTTTTCCAATCTATCCTTCCAGGGAATGCATTCTTTGTCATGTGTGGTCCCTGATGTTGCTATTCTGTTATCTCAGCAATCAGCCAGTACCTGATAAGATTTCTTTACTTTTTTAAAAGGTTTTATTTACTTGAGAAAAAGAGATAGAGAGTGAGAGAGAGAGGAGGAGCTGGGGGCAAGAAGAGAGAGAAGCAGACTCCCCACTGAGCAGGGAGCCTGACTCAGGACTCGATCCCAGGACCCTGGGATCATGACCTGAGCTGAAGGTTGACACTTAACCAATTGAGCCACCCAGGTACCCCTGACAAAAATTTCTTTCAACACTGAAATTTAGTAGCCTCTTTCTTTGTTAAGCTGTCTCCTGGTTGCCATACATATTTGATCAGATTTCAGCATTCCAAAAAAGTTTATTCTGACCATTTTTGCCAGTTTAGTGGCTGTTTTAGTGGACAGAACAATTCCTCTAGCTCCCAGCTCTAACATTTTTGATCACTGGGGGTGCTTTTTAAAAATGGAAAAATTCTTTTTTTTTAAAAGATTTTATTCATTTATTTGACAGAGATCACAGGTAGGCAGAGAGGCAGGCAAAGAGAGAGAGAGAGAGGAGGAAGCAGGCTGCCCGCCAAGCAGAGAGCCCGATGAGGGGCTCAATCCCAAGACCCTGGGACCATGACCTGAGCCGAAGGCAGAGGCCTTAACCCACTGAGCCACCCAGGAGCCCCCAAAATGGAAAAATTCTAACTTCTACCTCAGGTCTCATGAATTAGAATATTGAAGCAAGGTCCAGCAATCTGCATTTTTAAAAGATTTTATTTAGGGAGCGCACACATGAGAGTAGAGGGAGGGGCAGAAGTAGAGAGAGAGAGAGAGAATCTCAAGCAGACCCTGCACTGAACGTGAAGCCTGACATGGAGCTCAATCCCACAACCAGGAAATCATGACCTGAGCTGAAATCAAGAGTTGGTCACTTAACTGACCGAGCCACCCCGGCACCCACAGTAATCTGCATTTTAACACAGCTGTTGATCAGAACTGTGACTTAGATCCAGGAAGAGTCTACTTTGCAAATTTCCAACTCTTGGGAATAACCCAGGCTCAGCTCGAGTCAGACAATCCCACTTAGTCTAAAGGGCCGGGGCCAGGAGAGCATGGCTATAGTCCCCTCTTGTATATGGGGGTAGTTTCCATAAGTTGGATTGTAAGCTGGGGAAACATCTTAAGAGTTGTCTACCGTGATCATTAACTCAAAGACCCTTTTGAAATCCATTCTGAATGTTTCTTATCAACTTAATCCCTATGCTTTTATGCCTAGTGTATCTTCCTCCATCCTTCCAAACAGATTGAGGTCAGAAGATTCTGGCATTGCCGTCAGTTTCCTGACAATGCTGGAAGTGTTCCTCCAGTTGGTGCCTCTTAAGTTTCTCATTCCATTCTCAGTATCTCTAGTCCTAAAAACAAAGTTTACATAGCTTGTGGGAGAAAGATGTAATGAATTGAAAATCACCTGGTCTGTGAAATAGTAGGATTCTTCTAGGCATGTATAATTCACTTATTTATTCATTAACATATTAAAACAAACAGTTGTTGAATGCCTCTTTTAATCCAGGCACTGTGCTAGGTTCTAGAATACAACAGAAAACCAAACAAAGTCCTGCCTTCCTGGAGTTTCCATAATGTGAGAAAGGCAAAAATTAAACGAGTTTGTAGAAGAAAGTTCTACACAAACAAGTTTGTGGAAGAAAAATAAATCAGGGTAAGGGAATATAAAATGTGGCCAAGATTGAACTATTTTATGTAGTATAATCAGATCAGGTTGTCACTTTATACAGTGTCCTAATAAGATACAGGACTAAAGAATATAATAAGAGGGGTGCCTAGCTGGCTCAGTTGGAAGATCATGTGACTCTTGATCTTGTGATCATGAGTTAGCCCCTTGTTGGACATAGAGATTACTTTAAAAATGATTAATAGGATGCGGAGAAAGGGGAACCCTCCTACACTGTTGGTGGGAATACAGGCTGATGCATATACAAGAAGGGACTATAGCCATGCTCTCCTGGCCCCAGCCCTTTAGACTAAGCGGGATTGTCTGACTCGAGCTGAGCCTGAGTCATTCCCAAGAGTTGGAAATTTGCAAAGTAGACTCTTCCTGGATCTAAGTCACAGTTCTGACTCTGGAAAACAGTATGGAGGTTCCTCAAAAAGTTGAAAATAGAGCTACCCTATGACCCAGCAATTTCACTCCTGTGTATTTACACTAAAGATACAAATGTAGTGATCTGAAGGGGCACACACACCTGAATGGTTATGCAGCAATGTCCACAATAGCCAAACTATGGAAAGAGCCTAGATGTCCATCAACAGATGAATGGATAAAGAAGATGTTGTGTATATATACAATGGAACATTATGCAGCCATCAAAAGACCCCTGAAATCTCGGGGCACCTGGGTGACTCAGTCATTAAGTGTCTGCCTTTAGCTCAGCTCATGATCCCAGGGTCCTGGGATTGAGCCCCACATTGGGCTCCTTGCTCAGTGGGGAGCATGCTTCTCCCTCTCCCACTCTCCCTGTTTGTGTCCCCTCTCTCACTGTGTCTCTCTGTCAAATAAATAAACAAAATCTTAAAAAAAAAAAATCCACGAAATCTTGCCATTTGCAATGACGTGGTTGGAACTAGAGGGTATTATGCTAAGCAAAATAAGTCAATCAGAGAAAGGCAATTATCATATGATCTCACTGATATGAGAAATTTGAGAAATAAGACAGAGGATCATAGGGGAAGGGAGGGGGGAAATGGAACAAGACGAAACCAGAGAGGGAGACAAAGCATAAGAGACTCTTAATCTCAGGAAACAAACTGAGGGTTCCTGGAGGGAAGGAGGGGTGGGAGGGATGGGGTGGTTTGGTTATGGACATTGGGGAGGGTATGTGCCATGGTGAGTGCTGTGAATTGTGTAAGACTGATGAATCATAGACCCATGAAACAAATAATACATTATATGTTAATACAAATAAATAAATTTAAAAATAAATAAATAATAAAATTTATGAAAAAAGAACATAATAGCATAAGCTATGAAGATACGGAGCATTTCAAGCTGAAGTCTAATAACACAGGCAAAGGCTTTGAGACATGAGTGGTTTACCATGGTCAAAGCAAAGTAGTCAGTATAGCTGGAACAGAGTGAGGGAGTGAGACACTGGTGATACTGCACATCTGGTTGCAAAATTTCCACCTCTGAACATTCCATTCCATTTGTTGTTGTTGTTGTTGTTGTTGTTGTTGTTGTTGTTGTTTTACATTCCATTTGGTTTTGTGCCAACTGGCTTGCTTTGGCCTAGTCTTATAAAAAACAAACACCTCAAGTTAATGAGTGAAGAACCAGATGAGGTAGTTAAAAGAGATAGTGAGATGAGAAACCCTGGTTCTAATTCCCACTCTGCCACGACCTTATCCTTTAACCTTGAACAAGGTGTGTTTGGGCAAAAGTGAACAAGAATAGAAGCAAGTAACAGTGAAAGGGAAGGCACAAAACCATCACAGGCCTTGAATGCCATGTTAAGGAATCTTGACCCTATCCTAAGGTCTCAAAGTCAGGTTCCTGCAGAGACCAGGCTAGTAACGTAAATGAGTCAGGTGGTCTGTGTGTTACTGTTATGGGAACTGAGAGCTTCAGGAGACCAGCCCAGGTACTTAGTCCTACTGATGGCACCAGGAATAGAGGCCCATGGTTAACATATCTTACTTGTTTCCTAAGATAATTCCCAATTGGGGGATTTTACAAAAATCTCCTAACTTTTAAAGCTTAAAGACTTATTCAATTTTTTGTTGAGCCCAAAGGACTGAGCAATGTATTTCAGCAGACCAAATATGACCCATTATATGTCCAAACACAACCTGAACAATGAGGGCCATGAAGAGTTTTGTCCAGTAGTGACTTGGACAGACTATTTTAGGATTCTTTGCTTATCTGAGCAATTTATACTTATTTCCATCTTCCTCACCTGTTCAATCCTGAGAGTGTTCAGCTCTGTACTCCTGCCTGAATCACAGCACTAGCTCCATCATAGACATTGCTATGGACTGGAATCCCCTCAAAATTTGTGTGTTTGTAATGTAATGTAATGATATTTGGAATTGGGTCCTTTGGAAAGTAATTAGGTTTAGAAGAAGATGTGAGGGTGGGGTCCTCATGATGAGACAAGCACCTGCCCTTATAAGGAAAGACTCCAGAGAGCTTACTTGCTAGCTCTTGGCCATGGAAGGACACAGCAAGAAGGTGGCCATCTGAGAGCCAGGAAGAGAGCTCTTACCAGAACTCAACCATGCTGGCACGTTAATCCAGACTTCTGCCTCCAGAATGGTGACAAAATAAATATCTATTGTTTAGACTACCTTGTCTATGGAATTTTGTTATGGCAGCCCAAGCTGACTAAGACAAGCATCAATAATGTTAAAAATAAACTTCTTGAAGTTTTTACAATTAGCATTAAAAGTCATAAGTATATTTGCTCATAGCCTTCAACTCATGAATTTGTTTCTAGAAATTTAACGCAAGGAATGAATCAGGGATAAAACGTAACATTTTTTATGCTAAGAGCTTTATCTCATCTTGATATATTATAGTGAAAAATTGGGACAAAAATCCTAATCTTCCAGCAGCAGAGATCAAGGAATGAATTATATCACACATAAGCATTCTGCAACCACTAAAAATTATGTTTTGGAAAAAAAAATTATGTTTGGGGGCACTTGGGTGGCTCAGTCGGTTGGGTGTCCAACTCTTGGTTTCATCTCAGGTCATGATCTCACTTGTGGGTTTGAGCCCCACGTAGGCTCCAAGCTCCAAGTGCAGAGTCGGCTTCAATTTCTTTCTTCCTCCCCCTCTGTCCCTCCCACTTGTGTGGATGCTCTTTCTCTCTCTCTCAAATAAATTGTAAAGTTTTGCAGGCGAGGTAAACACAACACCAGGCGAGGTAGGTGCAAGGCAAGATTTATTAAAGGCACTCTCCGGGGAAGTTTCAGGGCTCAGAAGGGGAGCCAGGAAAGTCGCGCTGGGAGGAGGTGGGCACCCTCGGGCGAGGTTCCTCGACTCACAGAAAGAGAGAGAGAGAGATGGATAGTGAGTCGGGGAAGTCGCACTGGGAGGGAGTTTGGTGGGGGTCTTTTATCCATCTGGCCAAGGCAGGGCATGGGCTCACATCCATATTTGGTGATCAGAAGGTATGGGGTGAGGGCGGTCCGTGATGGGCAGTTCCCAATTTGGAAGCTCTGGGGTGGAGAGTTTCAGTCTCCTGACGGTGACACAGAGACCGCAGTGAGGGTGGTGGGAAAGTCCGCCATCTTGGAGAGGGTTGGCGGGAAGATCCGCCATTTTGGAGCCCCAGTTTCCCAGCCAGCCCATCATAAATAAATAAAATCTTTTTTAAAATTATGTTTGGAGTGCCAGACTGGCTCAGTTGGTAGAGCATGCAGCTCTTGATCTTGGGCTTATGAGTTCAAACTTCAACTGCAGATAGGGCTTACTTAAAAAAAAAAAAATTCATTAAAGGGGCACCTGGATAGCTCAGTTATTTGAGCAACAGACCATTGGTTTTGGCCCAGGTCACAATCTAAGGGTTGTGGGATTAAGACCCATATCAGGCTCCATGAGATTCTCTCTCTCCTTTTCCCTCTGCTCCTCCCCTTCCCACCCTGCTAACGCTCTTGCTCTCTCTCTCTCTCTCTCTCAAATAAAGTCACTAAAAATTATGTTTAGGGAGGAGTACCTGGGTGGCTCAGTCAGTTGAGCATCTGCTTTCCACTCAGGTGTTGATTCCAGGGTCCTGGGATGGAGCCCAGCGTCAGGCTCCCTGCTCAGTGGGGAGCCTGCTTCTCCCTCTGCCCCTGCTTCTCCCCCTGCTCCTGCTTCTCCCCCACTTCTGCTCGCTCTCTGTCAAGTAAATAAATAAACTCTTTTTTAAAAAAAATTATTTTAAGGCATATTAAATATTATGAAAATATCGTGAAATGTAGTAAGTGGAAAAAGCAACCCATGTTACTATAAGTAATTTATATACTACAAATATAAGCATAAACAAAAGGCAGAATATACATATAATAGTAATATATAATATGTAATAAGCATATGCAAAGAATAAAACCCAATATGTTATCATTGGTTCTGTCTTGGTAGTGGGATTAGCTTGCTTGTTTGCTTGCTTGCTTGCTTTTTTTTTTTCAGGATGTTTTCTCCCTCTCTCTTTAAAGGAATTTTGGGGAGGGGGAGCACCTAGGTGGCTCATTTGGTTACGGCCCAATTCTTGATTTCAGCTCAGGTCTTGTTCTCATGGTTGTGAGATCCATCACTGCGTTGGGGGAGGGGGTGCCCTTCAGGTTGGTCTGGGAGCCTGCTGGGAGTCTGCTTAAGATTCTCTCTCCCTCTCCCTCTGTCCCTCCTGCTCCCCCTCACTAATCAATCAATTAATCAAGAAACTTTTTTAAGCTACAGACATGATACATCTTGTCATAAAAACATTTAAAAAGTGTATAAAGAATCATTTCTCTATTCCCCCTGCACCCCAGAGGTAACTGTATACTGTGTTGCAACTGTGTATCTTTCCACACAGTTGTTGCCTCTGTGACTCATATAGATGTCTATGAGATTACTCTATACATATATCATTGTGCAGCTTGTTTTTTGCTTTAACATTAAATCCTGCACACCTTTTCATTTCACATAGCTACCTCCTTCTGTTTCTTTGCAAGTTGTTCCATTGTGTGGGCGAAAGTATCTTACTTTAATCAGTACCCTTGAAGGACATTTTGATCGCTTCCAGTTTTATGCTTTTACCACAATAGAACCACCAACAGGAGTAATACCAGTTTTAAGTCAGAAAGCCTAAAAAACATTGAAAAATCAAAAAGGGAAAGAATTGTTATTCTTTTATTTCTTTTTTACCTTTATACTTCTCTGTATTTTCTAAAATTTTTGCAATAACATATGTCACTTAAAATTTGAAGGGGAAACACGAAAACTAAAACCGAACGTTCATTAAAAAGAAGAAAAGGAAAGAGAAAACAAGAAAGAAACGGAAAGCGAACAGAGTTGGCCCTGCCCCCTTCCAGGAAGCCAGGGCTGGTTGGAGGGAGGGGCGGGCAGGCACGGCCTGCACCAATCACAGCTCAGTTGATAGGCAGAGTCAGGAGATTTGAAGATACTCCCCGCCCCTCAAACAGCCTCCGGGCTTAGTTTCCTCAACCAGCCAGGAAACCCGCCTGCGCCTAGCCAGCGCGCCGCTACGGTCTGCTATTGGCTGTGATGTAACCCCGCCCATCTGCCTGCTCATTAGCTGCCGCTGTTTACGTAAGAGGAGCCTGTTGCCGAGCGAAAAGAACTGCAGAGCGAAAATGTGGGACTGTAACCCTACTGCGCCTTTGGGTCAAAATACTAACCACCGTTAGTCTATTTCTTGCCAAATGCCAGTCTCTGTGCTCCAGAGTTTTAAATTTTAATGGTTAGGTCACCTTTCTTGAGCACCCACTATCTGCCAGTCTCTGAGTCAGATATTTTCAAGTAAGAACAGTAATACATAAGTAATGATAATTACGGTTTATTGAGCACTTGATCTGCGTCAAGCGTTGTTAAGGAATTTGTATGCATTAGCTCTCATCCTCACAACCACCTCTGTGGAGGTAAATTTGATTGCCCCATTTTATACAGCAGGAAACTGAGTTTCAGAGGAGTGAAGTGACTTGTCTAGGTTCATACAGCCAGAAAGGGTTAGAACTGGAAACTTCAATCCCTATATGGAATAAGTTGGATTCCAAGTCCAACTTATTTTCTGGGGGGAGTAGGTACAGAAGTCTTTCAGTAGGAAGAGATGGGACAGGATGGTGACAGGGGCCAGAGACATTATCCCAAGGACAGACCTCAGGGCGACTGTCTGAAAATGGGAAGTGCAGGACTTCTAGGAGTGGAGGAGAGAGGGAAAGAGGGAGAGAAGAGTAAAATCAGTTTTGTTTTGTTTTGTTTCTGGAAATGTGAGGCTCCCAGGGTAACCTACAATGGTGCAAGTGGCCCTGCAGTGGGGGCTTGACAAAGGTTCTGGCCTCTGCCCTGTGATCAACTTTCTGGGGGCCCTCAAGCTTCCTGCCTGTGAGATGAAAGAGTAAGCCAAAACAATGGGAAGTACATTCAGGCTGGGAGGACTTTAGGGAGTCTGGCCCCTGCTGGCATCGGAGGAATCCTCAGCAACCACACGATTTTTATTTAGCTGTTGCTTGGACTCTTTTCAGGACCTTTAGGCGGTGGCATGGGACCTGACAATCCTATAAACTCAAAATGGTTTGGGGGTGACCCTCAATCCATCCTTTTGCCCACTCCGTTCTGAACTGTAGCAGAGTGTTGCCAGCAGGGGGCGCCGAGGGCTCATTCAACCGACGAAAGCAAACTGAAATTCTTCGTCAATTATCCCAAAGCACCCAGCTGGTCAGTTTTTGTATTTTATCTATTAAGAGGGGTGAGGTTTTTGAAACCTGATAGTTTCTGTCCACAGTACACAATTGATGAAACTGAATTACACTCATTGCCCAACACGAGTCCTCTCTACAGTGGCTCTGAAGGGTTGGAGCTCATCTCAGTTCCTTTGTTTTACAGATGAGGAAACAAATTCTAAAAGCTAAAAAAAAAAAAAAAAGCCCCAAAATCACTTGGGTTGCCTAGCTCAAAACTAGCACCCTAGGTGCCTGACTCCTGGGTAGTGGTCTTTGGAGACAATTGGCTATGTTTCCTAGAGTCTGTGGCTGTCCTACCCACTAATGCACAACTCCAAGGGACAATTTCAGTTTTGGTTGTAAGGCTTCACAGCTCAGGACCTGTCACCCAGAAGAATCTTCCTAAGCACCTAGCACAATGCCTGCGTACAGAGTAATTAAATGTGTGAATGAGCCCTGGAGGGTGGGTCTGATTTATCAAACCAGTCGGAGTTAGGTTTCTTTCCTGAAATCTCCCCAAAGGCAGGAATTGTATTCTGTGGTGGGGGTGGGGGAGGAGCGGTGAAAACAATAAAAAGAGCTCCCAAAATTACAGATGGGGTGATAAATCACAGCCCCAGGTATGGTCAGGGCACAAGCTTATTATAGCAGAGTGATTCCAGAATTCGGAATTAGAAAATTAATTCAGGAAGAATGAACACAGAACAGATGAGAATCCCATTAGGGTTAAAATCTGTGAGAGGGTCTGAAGCTGAAGAAACCTCAAAAACATTTCAAATCCAATCTAGATGTATCTTCAGGGCTGCAATGTGATTGAAGAATAAAAAAAGCTTTGGCCAATCAGTGGCCTCAACATAGCTGATGCAAGAGTCGAGTGAGTATGGCAACAGGAGGTGGAGATCTTAACTGAACCAAAAATACAAGGTGTGGGGGAGGGAAGGAGTAAGCCCAGCCTGTGTCACCAGGCCATGCCCTGCTGGGCAAGAGACTTCCCTGCTGGATTTCCAGAGCCCAGGACAGAGGTGGGTATACACTAGCTTGCCCATAAATATTTACTGAATAAAAGAGAGAGGATAAGAAGCGGGAGCCCTGACCAGCAGATTTGTTCTGAGTGGAGCTGGATCAGTGATTCATTTTTTTCACTGGATTCTTTTGCTCGAAATTCAATTGCTCTAGCCACTTTCAGATGGTGACTTGGCTTTTCATGGAGGCTGTCCTGTAAAGAGGGGTGTGCTGGCCCACCAATTACAGGCCGCTTGACAATTATATTTGTCACTCTCAATATATTGTAATTCCGCTTTTTGTATTCTTCCCTTGTGCCAGCTTGCTTCTTACAATTCAGGTCCTTCTCTTGTCCTTGGTGTGTGTAGTTTTTGCTTTGGAGTCATTTCTGTCTGCGTTTGAAATCCTTACTTGGCACATTATTAACCTATCCTGGCCAACAAACCTGTTGAGCCTCAGTTTCCTCATCTGTCAAATGGGCATAAAGCACACCTCACCAGGTTGTGGTCAGAGTTACATGAAATAATAGATGTATCCTGGACTGTTGCTGGAGCCCAGTAAATGGTAGTATCTGTGCCTCTTCTGAGCTTTCCTTCCTTGGAGATTGGGTCACAAAAGCGCATCAAATTAAGAATATCAGTATCCTTTGTGTTTCCTTTTCACAAAATCACTAACTTGGTATGTGAAGTCATGGGAATGATTTAGTGGCTTCCTTGAAGATTCTAAGGGATTATTCTATAGAGTCACTCATTTATAAATTCAAAAATATTTGCTGAGGACCCACTGCCTGCTAATGGGGGATACAAAGGCAGTTAGACACTGCCTCAAAGGAGCTCTGGCACAGCCTGGTGCAGTCAAAAGAAGATATGGTACAACCTTGACACGAAGCTCTACCTTTCTGAGCTCAAATTTCCACACTTTGCAAAAGTGATCAGTAACATATTCCATTGTCAGTTAGAAGGAAGGGGTAAGACACACCGAGATGATAACAAGGCTGCATCAGATTTGGAGATCAGTGGTATAAAGAGGTAGAAACAATGTGTTAAGGAGTGGAGGAGTGGAAGAGATTATTTTCAGCTGAGCTGAAAAAGCAACCTTTCTGTAGGAAGTGACATTTTGAAGGCTTCATTCAGGCCACAAACATGCATGAAAGCATTGAATTCTGGGTAGGATTTCAGTGGGCAGAGATTTGCAGAAAGAACTACTGGAAGAAAGGTTTGAAGGCCAAACAAGAAACATGGATGTGGCAGGTGATAAGACTGGAAGGGTAGATTGAGGCAGATCTTGGCAGATATAAATGTCAATCTAGAGGTTTGACCTTTATTTTGTAGCTGATGAAATGCCAGTAAAACTTTTTGATCTCAATATTGACATTACAGGGGCACCTGAGTGGCTCAGGCAGTTGAGTGTCTGACTCTTGATTTTGGCTCAGGTCATGATCCCAGGGTCCTGAGATTGAGCCCTGAGTCAGACTCCGCACTCAGCACAGAATCTGCGGGAGATTCTCTCTCCCACTCCCTCTGCTACTCCTCTCTCTCTCAAATCAATAAATAAATCTTTAAACATTGACATTACAGAGTAGATTTTAAACATGAAATCTGGGGGCACTTGAGTGGCTCAGTTAGTTGGGTATCTGACTCTTGATTTCAGCTCAGGTCATGATCTCAGGGTTGTGGGATGGAGCCCCACATCAGGCCCCACGCCCGGCTCAGAGTCTCCTTGAGATTCTCTCTGTCCCTCTGCCTCTGCCCCTCCCCTGCTCATGCTCTCTCTCTCTCTCTCAAAATAAATAAAATCTTCAAATAAAAAATGAAATCTAAGTCTGACATATGCTAATTTAGAGGGGAATTCAATTCAAGGAAAGATTCAGTCACCAAGGGCATATTACTAGCAGGGCACCCTTGGTGGCATAGGGCAGAGAAAAAGAGGTCAAGACACGGACTGTGCCCTAAAGGAGCTTATAATCAAGAGCGTCAGATAAGACATGTACACAGAAAATTACAATATAAAGTAGAGCGGGATAGGTGTTATAATAGAGCCCCAGCCCAAGTGCCTTTGTTGCCCAGCAGAGGGTGAAATTCATTTCCCTCTTCCAAGAGCTGGAGGCAGGAGACCAAATCAGAGGGTCATCTTTGGAATGGCTAAGCCTAGTCTCAGAAAGCCTCAAGAGGGAAAACTGGAGGTCATCTAGCCCACCCACGATTCTCTCTCCAGGATAAACAGTGACTTTGAAATGGAAGCAAAAAGTGGAGGTCTGAAGAAAAACTGAAGGAAGAGACTGTGGGAAAGAGATGAATTCATTTTGAGGTGCTGAGGTGCTGGTGGAAGCAACTTACTCCCAGATGGAACACTGAAGGCCAGGAAGTGGATGAGATCAGGAAGGGCCAGAGTGTCTGGAGAGAGGAGGGATAAAAACAGAAACTGGGGAACACCCACGTTCTAGGGAGTCAGAGGAGGAGTGGCCAGAGAGAGAGAGAGAGAGATGTGAGAGAAAAGACCCAGGAGAACACCTGGTCTCAAAGTTTCTAGAAAGGGAGTGGCAGGGATGGAAGACAAGACTGGAGGAGGCCCCGAGGAAGCAAACGAGAGGAAACTGCGACATAGGGATTGAGGTTAGACATGGGATTGCCAAGAAACTTTCGATGAATGGCTTTTCCAGGGACGCCACCATTAAGATGGATTCCCCGTGCCTGGTACATTTTAAGGTGGAGCTCTCCCGGAGGCCAGGGGGACAAGGCTGTGCCCTCTAATCTCCAAAGATCTGGGGTTCAGCTCTGTAGTTAGCACCAGCTCTCCTAACCCTAACCAGTCCCTGCAGGAACTGAAAAGCTGAAGAACGTACTTGGGAGGGATTTCACACCCGGCTCACCGGCCCAGCCCGGTGAAGTCCCGTTTCACCACGCAGCCCTAATGACTCTCTTGGCTGTCACTCTCGGCTGATATTGCCAACAATCTGACTAACCCCTTTTGCAAAAGTTTGCAGCATTCATCCGGGGCTGACTACAGCTCCCAGAGTTCCCGGGCGCTTCCCGGTGCCGATTGGCCGAGCCGTCGGCTCCTGGGGACCGTGTCGCCCCCGCCTCCCCGGGAAACAGGCATCTGATTGGCTGCGGTGCGGGGCTTTTGTGTCCCCGCCCTCCCCCGGGGACCGCAGCAGGCTGAGCGGCGCTGCTAGTGTCAGAGCCGGGCGAGCGCTGGCAGTTCCGCGGCGGGGATGCTGAAGAGCGCTGGTTTGGCGAGCAGCCGTGGCCACTGCGGA
Organism: Martes martes; assembly: GCF_963455335.1. Classification (NCBI taxonomy): domain Eukaryota; kingdom Metazoa; phylum Chordata; class Mammalia; order Carnivora; family Mustelidae; genus Martes; species Martes martes. The sequence goes on along the minus strand of NC_137891.1, from coordinate 170,595,673 downwards.
CTTCCGAGGCACTCCGGGCCGTGAAAACCCCTGGGCCGAGGCCAATCCCAGGCTCCCGAGGCCATTCACCGTTCTAGAAGCCGGCCGAGGGGAGAGTCCGGCGGAGGAGCGGCTGTCCGCGGATTCTGGGCTTTCGGAGTGTTCTGGAACCCCGAGAGACACCCCGGGGCGCTAGAACCTCCCCAGCGGCCCCCAGTCCCCGCTTCCTGTGTGCGTCCGTCCCAAACCCCCTCGGGTGCACGGGTCACCGGCGAGCCGTGGCCGGATCCTGGCACACACCATGATCGTTGCAGACTCCGAGTGCCGCGCAGAGCTGAAGGGCTACCTGCCGTTCGCCCCGGGCGGCGGCGGCGGCGGCCCCGGGGCCGGAGAGGTAAGCAGCGGCCGAGCGACGCCACTCTTCCTTTGAGCCCCGAGCTGCAGCCGAGCTTCGGGCTGTCCCGAGCTGAGTGCATGCGCACCCCCCACCCCTCCACAACGCCCTGGGCTCGGGGAGGGGGAGCGGAGCGCGTAACCTAGGAATGGGGTTGCATCAACCCGCTGTCTCGGCCCTCTCCGCCCCCTCCCCCCGGGGCTGTGGAACCTTCCCTGGCTCCCTCGGACTCCTGGCCAATGAGAGGGGAGCCTTCTCGAGGTTATCCTGGGTTTGGGCTCTTGACGGGAGAATCTTCAAGTCCAGGCAAATCCCGGCGGCTGCGGCCCGACCACTCCTCCTCCCCGCCCCCCTCCGCGGATTCCCTTCCTCTAGGCTGGGGCTGGCGCCGAGGAGGACTCTTTCTAGGATACGTCCCCATTCCAGTCTCTCAGTGCGGGCATTGAGGCACCTGGGACGTGCCAGGGAAGGTAGACCTCACCCCCCACCCACACCTGCACCCCCGATTTGGAGCGGGGGAGCGCGGGCGTTCCGGGGCCTTGGCTGGCTGCGGGGTGCACGGCGGCTGCCGAAGCTGGGGGATAAGGGGAGAAACTCTGGGCGCGGCTAGCGCGCATTAGGCTGCGCCCTACTAAGTGGTCTGTGGTCGCAGAAGTTTGTTTCGCAGGGACTCTTCGCCGTGAAGCTAGGAATGGGCTGGGCCTAATCTGACACACCTCCTGCCTCCTCCCCACCCCCCTCACCACCACCGACACATCTATCTTATCATTTCTTAAGCACCTACCAGATGCCGGTCTCCGGGTTTTGCATTTTCTGAGTCCTCAGGACTAAACTAGCAACATAGGAGCTACGCCGCAGCCTCGTTTTCCAGGATGAGGAAATTGAGGCCCAGGACGGGCTGTGGAGAGACTTCCTTCACTAGTCCCACCAAGTAGCTCATTCTTTGGCCTAGGATTCCCTAGGGTGCTTGGCACTACAGAGAGTTTTGCTTGTTTTAGTTTCCAGTCCTAGAACTTGGAGCAAGTGTACTGCTGGGCCTGGGAGTGCGACAAGTGCTAGTCCTTAACTGTGTGACTCTGGGAAAATCGCTGCCTTCTCTGAGCCACTTGGTTTCTAGGAGGTCTTACCTCCAGCGGTGGATGGTTCATGTCCTGGGTTTTCTGTGAGCTTGTTTATCCTTCCCCATCATGTTTTTTTAATTTTTTAAATACCTTTTTAAAAAGATTTTATTTATTTATTTGACACAGAGAGAGATCACAAGCAGGGAGGCAGAGAGAGAGGGGGAAGCAGGCTCCCCGCTTAGCAGAGAGCCCAATGCAGGGCTAGATCCCAGGACTCTGACATCAGGACCTGAGCCACCCAGGCGCCCCTTCCCGAACATCATGGTTTGAGAACTCCAGGTGGAGGAATGAAACCCACTCCTGTCATTTCTCTGCCCAGTGGCACCCTGTCACTTTACTCAGAGTCCATTTCTTTCTGGTGGGGGCTGGGAGGGACTCAGACTATCACTGAGGATCCCTGGCCACTAGAGGTGAGGTGCTGGGTTCATATCCCAGTCCTCCCATTCACGTGCTGTGTAACCTCTCCCAAGTGATCATTTCTCCTGTCTGCAGTTTCTTCCCGTGGATATTTGATAGCATCTCTGAGGATTGTTGGGAGAAATTACAGAATACAAGCAAAAGCTAAAGCACAGTGCCTGAAACACAGTAACTGAGTCAGAGATGCTGGGTATCGTTAGAATGTGGTCATTTCCCTTTCCCCAGAGTGTGTCACAATGGAGTGCCTGAACCTGTCCCTCTTGCCTGAGGGGAGATTTGGCCCATCCCTCTCTGGGAAGTGGCCTGGGAAGAAGAGAGTGCCCCAGGTGGTCTGGGCAGGCTCTAAGGGAGTGGCCTTTAGATGGAAGCCACCTGTCAGCAAGGGAAAGATGGTGATATCTGAACCCTTTCCACATAACTCTTCTCTCTCAAGAAAAAGAGGACCTTGGGAAGATGCCTGCTTTATGCAGAATTGTTAGAAGACAGTAGGGCACTGAACTTAAAAGAGCCTGATGCCCAAGGGACACCCAGATATACAGACCCCTCAACTCCCATCACTTCACCACATGCCCTTAACCTAAAGGGGTCAAGGTCTGCAGACTCCAGGACTTCACTCTAGGACTGGTAGTATGTATTCAGAGCCCTCTTGGGCTCTAGAATCACTTCCTCAAACATCACTTCCTCAGGGAAGCTTTCCCTCCCCCACCCGATAAGTCCTTCCTACATACCTTCTTTCAGTCCCTCTTCTCGGAGGCTGGAGCCTTAATCCCAGTTATAATGTGACAGTCATGTGATCAGCATTTTGTGTGTCTCCCGCGCTAGACTAGAAACACTCTGTAGGTCACATCCCCAGCGTGGTTCTTCACCCCTAGTAAATACTCCTCTTCACCCCTTGTTGGCTTAACTGACCCTCGTGACCTGTGCGTGCCTCAAAGTCAGATATGAGCTGTGCATGTCTGGAGCAGGACTCCGAAAGAGCCTCAGTGAGCTGTCTCTGAAGAAGGAAAAATAAGCCCTATTTCCCTCAGGGTAGTTGTGAGAAATCAGCCAGATCGCCTGTGTAAAAGCACTTAGCCTAGGGCTCAGCCCATGGCGCTGATCACACCCTCTCCTTCCAAGGCTGGAGGTAGCAGGCTGCTTGGGCTACGGGTCTCCCTCTCCTGTGTAAACTCACGCAGGTACTTGAGTTCTGCAGACAGCTGCCCAAGGAGTTGGGTACGGGGAGTCTCTGCCCCTGCCCAGCTGGCAGTGGGACTTCACAGGTGTGTGTAGCTGAGTCCTGGGATGGGGGTTGCAGGCTCTGGATAGGATACCGAGAATAAAAGCTGGGGCTGCTCCAAGAGACTGTTGTGGGTGGTGGACAGAACCCTTGGAAGCCAAACTGAACCGAGTTCACATCTCAGGCTGGCCACTTGTCGGCTGGTGCTTAACCTTTGGACTCTTAATCCTTCCATGGGTGCAACATAGAGACCCCCACCCCCCACCCCAAAACTGATGAAGAGTAGATGGAACCCGTGTGCAAATGCCTGAACTAATATAAAAGATAACATTGAGCGAGTGTCTAAATTAGGCGCCAGGCACTGAGCTTGAGGGGTGATTATCCTCTTTTTACAACTTGCCCGAAGCCTTCCCTGCTCAGTGCCCCCGAGAGCACTGTCTGACTTCAGTGTTACTGAAGATCCAGTGTGTGCCCTCCAAGGGAGAAAAAACCCAGTATCCAGGTGCCATGCCCGAGAGCCATGGCTCCCCGGGAACGGGCAGGGAGGAGGAGCTTCTCCTGGTGAACCGCAGGTGCAAAGCCTGACTTGACCCCTCTGAGACTTAATCATCACCCATGGAATGGGAGCCCTAGGAGAAGGAGTTGAGCCTACCTCAAAGGGCAGGTGAAATGCCTGGCTGATGGTAATCAATGGTGCTACCTGCCATTGGCTGTCTCGACTTCCGACCCCTGGAAATAGGAGTCGGCTGATTTGGAGGCATCATCTCTTGGCAGTGGGACCCTGTCCTGTCTGCTTCCCCTAAAGTTCTGGGTGTCAGGGTCAGAGAAGCTTTCAGGGTATTAGAGCTCTGGATTGGGATCTATGTGGTTTTGCCTTCAGGATTTTGTATTTTCTGTTCCCTTTGGCTGGAATGCTGGCCCCCTAGATCTTTATGGGCCCTGCTGCCTTCTCATCAACTCATTTAGATCAACACAAAGATTACCTCCCCTGTAGCTTTCCCTGTCTCCTCAGACTAATATATGGTACACCCCCACCCCATCATACACTCTCTCGTTGCTCTATTTCATTTACTTTATACAATCTGTGCTTTGAAACCCTATTCATCATCTGTCATTCTCCTTTAGATCATAAATTCTCTAAAGGCTGAGGCTGTCTTTTCATTCCTGTTCTCTAGCTGCCTGCATTGTACTCATCAAGAATGTTTGTTGAATGAACAAATTAATTCTGGTTCCACCTGGAAAGCACTTAGCACGGTGACTTACACTTGAGAAAATGATCGATGAACAGTGGCCCTCCACCCTGGCTATAAATGATGCTGGGCCCCACCCAGTTAAATTAGAATTGCTGGAGGTGGGACCTTGGCATTGGCATCTTTTTAAAAGCTTCTCAAAGGGGTTTTGTGCTGCTCCTGCTGAAAAGCCCTTGTTTGAAATTACAAGGAGGTGGAGGTTAACGATTGCCAACTGCTGACGTTTATTAAGTGTTCTGGCAACAGAGGTACTGAGGTAACGGCTATGGGGCATTATCTCATTAAATCCTCATGACTGCCCGGTGAAAGTGGGTACTATTATCCCCATTATTTGGTAGGAAAACTATAGACTCCCATAGGTAGCAGATAATGGGTATGGAGTTGACCCATGGGCCCAGGTATCCCAGGGCAAGAGCCTGTATCTTTTAAATGTACTCTACAATCATCATCATGGCTGTTACCATCATCACCATCATCATCATCAAGACTGAACATGGTGGGTCCAGACCTATCACCTGGAGACCCACAGGTATCAATTCCTTGCCTTTACCAGTCCTGAGGGAAGTTTTAAAGTATGAAGGGGTTCCCAAGGCTGTTCCTGTACCTCACCAGTACCCTGGGGGGCCCTCCAGGTCCCCCTCCCGAACTGTCTCCTGCCCTCCCCAGGCTGTGGTTTTCTATCTGTCCTCAGGTCCCCTGAGGGAGAGGTCCGGGTTGTGGAGTCAGCAGTCCTTATCTCCCACTAGACAGAGCTGTTAACCTTTTTTTCTTTGGTGAGGGAGGAGGGACGCTGAATGAGTACTTGGAGATTGCTGGGATTTCTGTGCTGGACTTGGACCAGCCAGTCCTGGTAGCACCCAGAAGTGTGGGCTGAAAGGGGCCTGAGCAATTAGCCCAGCTACCTTCTCTGCCCAAGATTAAGGCCCAGAGAGTCTAGGTCACTTTCTCAAAGTCACCCAGCAAGTTAGTAGTAGAATTGGTACCAGGACCTGGGACTTCCAGATCCCTTTGTCCTTTCTGCGTGGTCTTTGAGAGTCCCAGAGTTCTGCCTCCCTCGGGCGTCTTTTGGCCATGTGAGAAGGAAGGTTCAATTATAATCTTTAGCCTCTGGACACCTGGGGATGGATACTCAGTCTGGTTTCCAATGAGGAGGGGAGAGTTAGGGGGACACTGTCTGTGTTCAGTGAAGGTGTGACTCTGGTTTGGGTAAACCGTTTCCAAGGCCAGTACTGAGAGCCCCCTTCCCTGTTAACCAAGACAAACGAATAAATAAAACATCCTCTCTGAACCCCACTTCTCAGACTAGGAGCAGATTTAGTGAGTACGTGACCGATGGTTTCCAAAGAGGCATTAGAATAGTTGTACCGGCAGCCTTCTGTGCCCTGCTTTGAAACCCTCCACTCTGCTCTGCTTTCTGTGTTTCCTTCCTTCACAGGTTGGTATGAATGACCTGGCCCCACTCTCCACAAAATGTGACCTGGCAGTAGGGAGACCTGAATCAGACAATCGCAAGACAATGTTTTCAGAAGCAAAAGCACCAGGAATTGTAGGGTCACAGCCTAGGGTCAGAAGAAGGTTCCCAGACCCTGGAAGACTGTGAGTTAGTTTTGCAAAAGGAGTGACCAGTGGGAGCACAGTAGGCCTGAACCTCTCATTTCCCTGGAAGGTTATGGGAGCTAGAGGCGGGGTTTTAAGCCGGTTGCACTTAAGAAATACTCCTTTGGCTGCAGAAAGTTTGCCCTCCTAGAAACCACCAGTGTCATGGACTCACTGCATGGGCTCCTAGTTCTAGAGGTGTCGCTCAGGCGGAATGTTTTCTTTATTCATTAATTTGGGAGAGGATCAATAGGAGAGGGCAGGGCAGTGGGGGGCAGGGAGACCGTAGGTGAGGCTGTTGGCGGCGGGGTGGGGGTGGGGTCCAGACAAGAGATGGTTATAGTCTATGAGGTGCTGGTGGTGGGAGGGATGGAGAAGTGATCATAGAAGACGGCTGGGGCTTCGATTAGGATCTATAGGAATCTAAAGTGTTTGCTAATCTGGCTGCAGGATGCAAAACGAGGGGGTTTCTTGGGATCTCCAGGGCTTCTCAAAGGGTGGCCTCCTAGAGATGTGCACCATGGTGGCTGTATATTTCCCTTCCCCACGCTCCTCCCACCCAAAACTGGGGCTCCCAGGTCCCTGCCCAGTTCCTGAAGGACTCAGCCTGTGGGGTTACCCTTTCTCCACCTGCCAACAGGTGTGTATCTCCCACCTGACTCCTTCATGCAGGGTGCACCAAAAGGGTGGTTTTAAAAGCTCAGCATGAGGGCACCTGGGTGACTCAGTGGGTTAAGCCTCTGCCTTTGGCTCGAATCATGATCTCAGGGTCTGGGGATATCAAGCCCCGAATGGAGCTCTCTGCTCAGTGGGGAGCCTGCTTCCTCCTCTCTCTGCCTGCTGCTCTGCCTACTTGTGCTCTCTCTCTCTCTCTGTCAAATAAATAAAATCTTTAAAAAAATTTTTTTTAAATATAATTCATGTTTTAAAAGCAAAAACAAAAAAAGCTCAGCATGGTCTGTTGGGTAGAAGGAGAAAGCTGAAGAGAGAACTCTACTCCTAGTCCTCCCTTCTACCTCCAGTAACTGTGATGTGATTCCTTCCAGGAGCAGAGGGAAAGCCGGGCTCGGCGAGGCCCCCGAGGGCCCAGTGCCTTCATCCCGGTAGAGGAGGTAAGCGTGGAGGGGGTTAGGACTTCTTGGTTCTTGGGAAGAAAGGACATGGGACGTTGTGTGGGTGGAGGTCTTTTCCTGTCTCTTGAAATAGCAGCTTCAGGTTCCTGACTCATTTAACCCACAAACAGCTCTCTGAGGCACGCGTATCAGACGTTGCTGGGAAGAAACAGGCTCAAAGAGATAAAGTGATAATGACACAGCTAGGTAATGAACAAACTTTTGACTCCCCAGAGCGAGGCCTATTCTTTAAAAAGACAGAACTGTCTATATTAACTGTTCCTCCTTGACTATACATATATGACATTTTTTTCTCAACTTGAAAAGTAATATTATATTCATTATAAGAAAATTTTTAATGCCTCAGAAAGCTCTAGTCTCCTGTAATCTTGCCTCCCAAAGAGGTAATCCCTGTTCCTTAACATTTATCACTGTTTCTTGGACTTCTTGTCATATGGAACCAAGGTCATGGTTTACAACATTTGGGGAGGAGGGGGTTATTGCTGTATTCTTTATTTTTTGTCACTTAATACAAGAGATATCTTTCATCCACTGAGTCGGATCATTTATTCATTTATTTAACGGATATCTGTTGAATGATTAATCTGTGTCAGGCACTGTTGTAGGTGTTGGGGATACAGCAAAGAACAGGTCAGACAAAAATTCTTGCCGTCCGCTGACATTCTAGGATGGGGTTGACGGTGGCAGGGACACCTTTGAAATACATGCCCAGGAAAATTCTAAAAATAAGTTTCCTCCTATTTCTTTGGCCTTCGGTGAACAGAAATAAATGTTTTGTTTTGTCATCCTGTTTGCTCTCCTAAATGTGTAGCCAGGTAGTTAATGAGCTGTTAACAAATGTCTAACCTATCCCCCTCCCCCAGTTCCCTCTTCACCCTTTGTAAATGGAAAGCAAACAACCACCTGCTGATTATTTGTATCTAGCCCAGAATTTTCAACTCAAGTATTGTTCTCGTATTTTATTTTTTTCATTTGTAAATAATCAGTCCTCTTTTATAATGGAGGAAATAAATGGACCTTTTTGGTAATCTGGATTTGAATCCACGTTCTGTCATTTGCTAGATCTGTAACCTGAGCAAGGAAATCACTTAATGAATTATCTTTTCCTCCCCTATTTTCCTTTTTTTTTGGACATGGTGGTCACTTTGGGTTTCTTGGCTTTTACAGTCCCAACACAATGAGTGCGTTGGTCTCTTTGGTGCGGAGAGCGGGGCCGGGAACCCACCCTCTTCGCCTTGGTTTGGCAGGTCCTTCGGGAGGGACCAGAGAGCCTAGAGCAGCACCTGAGGCTGGAGGCACTGATGTCCTCGGGGCGGGTGGACAACCTGGCTGTGGTGATGGGCCTGCACCCTGACTACCTTACCTGCTTCTGGCGCCTGCACTACCTCCTGCTGCACACAGATGGGCCTCTCGCCAGCTCCTGGCGCCACTACATTGCCATCATGGTGAGTCCGTCGGAGCCCAGCCCTTGTACGGTTGGCCACATGGGGGGATTTGGTCTTTAGGTCTCTTTGCTGGGCGCTTCCTGAACCCATTTCAGAGGTTGGGAGGAGAGGTCGCCCAGAGCAGAGGAAAGCCCTAACTATCTGATCATCCACAGAATTTTGGATTCTGAAAAGAGGCTTTTTTTTTTTCTTTTTTTTTAATTAAGTAGGCTCCACACCCAAGATGAAGCCCAGTGTGGGGCTTGAACTCACCACCCTGAGATAGATCAAGACCTGAGCAGATATCAAGAGTTGGATGCTTAATCAACAGAGCCACCCGGGCGCCCCAGAGAGAGGCATTTTAGTCAGAATCAGAAAACTGAGGCATGAGAGAGTCAGGTGACCTGCCCACAGGAGGACAGCACACTAGTGCAGCTGGGGTTAGGACCTAAGTGTCCTGCCTCTCTGGCAATAGTGAGGCCCGAGATTCCTTCCTCCATGGGGTATCCACCCCAAACAAGGCTCTGTCCACCCCCTCCACAGGCTGCCGCCCGCCACCAGTGTTCCTACCTGGTGGGTTCCCACATGGCCGAGTTTCTGCAGACTGGCGGTGACCCTGAGTGGCTACTTGGTCTCCACCGGGCCCCCAAGAAGCTACGCAAGCTCAGTGAGATCAACAAGTTGCTGGCACACCGGCCGTGGCTCATCACCAAGGAGCACATCCAGGTGCCGTGGGCAGAGAGGCACAGGGAGCACGGGGGCCGGGCTGGGGCATGTCAGGCAGTCAGCCCAGGGCCAGGCATTGAGCAAGTCTGCCCTTCTTTCCTCTCCAGGCCTTGCTGAAGACGGGCGAGCACAGCTGGTCTCTGGCCGAGCTCATCCAGGCCCTGGTCCTGCTCACCCACTGCCACTCACTGGCCTCCTTCGTGTTTGGCTGTGGCATCCTCCCTGAGGGGGACTCCGAAGGCAGCCCTGCCCCCCAGGCACCTTCACCCCCCAGTGAGCAGAGCAGCCCCCCCAGCAGGGACCCACTGAACAGCTCTGGGGTAAGTGATGGGTCCAGGTCTTGCGGGGAGAGGAAGCTCGCATGGCCTGTGGTCCTCGGATGGAAACCACTGCTTCCCTGTCTCAGACTGAGGGGCCTCAGAAAAGTTAGTTGACTTTGAGACTCCGTTTCCTCATCTGTGAAATGAGGCTAAAGACCCCTACTTCGCAGCAGCGGTGAGGAGTAAATGAAAGAACCGTGTGGTGGGTCCCTCAGCGTGTCGCGTCAGAGGCTTAATGTCTCCTGGGTATTGACCCTTGACAGATACAAAGTTTGCCTCTTATCCTATAAAGCAGCCTTGTTTGTTTCCATATAACTTTATAGATACTTTAACAATCCCTTTCCTGTGCGGGAAGTTGATGCTTAGAGAAGACAGGCCTGTCCCGTAGCTTCTTAAACTTGGCTCAGGAAGACACAGGCCTCACGGGCCGCCCAGCTCCATGGCTGCCTCAGGAGGCGGTAGAGCTCTGCGATCACTCAGGAAGGCCTGGCTCGTGGGAAGGATGTGTGGAGTTTCCTGGGGCCGAGGAATAAACAGTCACTGCTGGGTCCCTCCTCCAGGGCTTTGAGGCTGCCCGGGACGTGGAAGCTTTGATGGAGCGCATGAGGCAGCTGCAGGAGAGCCTGTTACGGGATGAGGGAGCATCCCAGGAGGAGATGGAGAGCCGCTTTGAGCTGGAGAAGTCGGAGAGCCTTCTGGTGACTCCCTCAGGTACAGGGTCGCAGGCATCCCAGGTTCAGGGTCTTCCCCCATCTGACACCATCTCTGCCGGGGAGTAGGCAGCTCCGTGCATGGCAACACTCGTATTTTGAAGGCGGCCATGTCTCAACCACTTCTTCTAAGAGGTTCCGAGCGTGGGCTTTAGGGTCAGATCTGGGTGAGAATCGTGATCGGTCAGCCCTTCTAGCAGTGCGACCCCTGATAAGTTATTTCCTGTCTCGGGGCCTCCGTCTCCTCCCATGTGGAGGATTGGTTTGTGAGGTAAATGGGACAGTGGAAGCAGAGCTCTTAGCACAGAGTAAACGGCTTCACAAATGACTAGTGTTGCCAGAGTTGCTGTTATTATTACCGGGGGCCTCATCCCCCAGGTCCGTGGGCCTGCCTCATCTCCCTCCAGCCACCTGTTGATTAATCACGAGTAGGTACCCTGTACTCCATGCCTTGGCCTCACTGTGACTTCTCTCTGACATCCTTAGCTGACATACTGGAGCCCTCTCCACACCCAGACATGCTGTGCTTTGTGGAGGACCCCACATTTGGATATGAGGACTTCACCCGGCGAGGGGCCGAGGCGCCCCCCACCTTCCGTGCCCAGGTAGGCCCTCCGGGCTCTTCTTGGCATCACTCTGGGTTTACAAACAAGCAGGGGCTGGATGGATGGAGTGGTTGGAGAGTCAGGCACCTTCTCCCTCAAGATTCCATGAGGGAAACAGAAGACCCTAGATCATGACAGGGCCCATCTGTGCCTAAGCTCAGGGGATCCTGATCACAGGGAGAAGACCATCTCCAAGGTGGATTCTCCATGGCTTCTTAGGCCCAGACCAAGCCCCAGATTAGATTTGTGGGGCGGGAAAGGGAGGTTATAGAGAGCAAACTTGTGCTCCAGACATGAGGTCCCTGTGGCCAGACTTGGGCCCCCAAGATTGTACTCCCTGACCCCTTTCCACGTTTCTCAGGATTACACCTGGGAAGACCACGGCTATTCATTGATCCAGCGGCTTTACCCGGAGGGTGGGCAACTGCTGGATGAGAAGTTCCAGGCAGCCTACAGCCTCACCTACAACACCATCGCCATGCACAGTGGGGTGGACACGTCCGTGCTCCGCAGGGCCATCTGGAATTACATCCACTGTGTGTTTGGTATCAGGTGAGCTCACGGCCCCTCATCCAGCGCATGTGCACAAGTCCTCAGGCTGAGCTCAAGAGCTTCTTTCCTTTTCTATTTTGTTCTTTCATTTTCCCTTCCTCTTGCCTATACTGTTTTCCAAAGCAAATTTATTTCGTTGCCAATTATAAATGATAATAGATGTGTGGACTGTTTGAACCTTGGAGATGAAACTGTTTAATCCCACCCCCTAGAGTGAGAGAGAGAGAGAGAGAGAGGGAAAGGGAGAGTGTATTTCCATTCCAAATGGGACTTCTTCTCTTACAGTAAATAAGGACAACATAAATGCGTGTCAGTAGGAGACTTTAAATAACGTTATATCCACCCAGCGAAGAAGTATATAGCTATTACAAATTATAATAATGGTCTCTTTATATTGCTATGGGAAATTGCTCAAAATGTATTGAGAAGAAAGAAAGCTGGTTACCAACCAGAATCTTCCTTTTGTTTCCCTCCTTTTTTTTTTTTTTTTTTTTTGCTAAAAAAGTGTGGAAGGCTACACAGTAAATGTTAATTAATAATGGTTGTCTCTGGATAGTGTGTGATTAATTACATTTTCATTTTGTTACCTAAGTGTTTCCTGATTTTGTTTTTAAAGATTTTTTATTTATTTGACAGAGAGATCACGAGTAGGCAGAGAGGCAGGCAGAGGGGGAAGGGGAAGCAGGCCCCCTGCTGAGCAGAGAGCCCCACGCAGGCTTAACCCACTGAGCCACCCAGGCACCCCGTGTTTCCTGATTTTTTAAGTAGATTTTTTAAATTGGTGGAATCATGCTTGATATATTCTACAACTGGCTTTTTTTCACCTAATAATCTATTGTGAACTGCCTTCCTTGTCAGGATAAATAGATCTTTTATGCTTTTTTTTTTTTTTTTTAAGATTTTGTTTATTTTAGAGAGGGAGTGAACAAGAGAGAGCATGAGCAGGGGGGAGGGCAGGGGCAGAGAAAGAAGTAAGTTCCCCACTGAGCAGGGAACCTGATGTGGGATTCATTCCCAGGAGCCCGGGATCATGACCTGAGTCAAAGGCAGATGCTTAACCAACTGAGCCACCCAGGTACCTCTCCTTTATGCTTTTTAACCACTGTGTGGTGTTTCATTATGGATGTAGCCTAACTCAACCACTTTCCAGTTATAACTAGTTCACTGTTTTTCACTATTAAAAACATCATGTGCACTGACTAGCCTCACACTAAGTCCTTGTAGATGAGCCCTATGTGTGAAATTACTTGTCAAGAATATACACAGACCAATTTTTAAAAAAATTTTTAAATTTATTTTTTGGAGGGCAGGGAAGGGGAGCCCAGTGTGAGCCCAACCTGGGGCTCTGTCCCACAACCCTGAAATCATGACATGAGCGGAAATCAAGAGTCAGAGGCTTAACTGACTGAGCCACCCAGGCACCACCTCCCCCCAATTTTATTTGTTTGTTTATTTGTTTATTTATTTAAGTAGGCCCCATGCCCAGGGTGGAGCCCAGTGCAGGGCTTGAATCCACAACCCTGAGATCAAGAGTCGGATGCTTAACCAACTGAGCCACCCAGGTGCCCCAGAACGATTTTTTTTTTTTTTTTTTTTAAAGAAATCTCACTCTGGTAACATTGTGGGAAATTCAAAGAATTAAGGAACAAAAAAAAAAACCTTTCCCCAAATTCAGCTACTTCACAACCACATCCACATCCTGTGACATTCTTTCTCGGTTGCTTTTCTTCTTTCTAATGTAGTTGCTTTGTGTAGTTGGAGTTATGGTTATTACATTTTTTAAAATGTATGTTTGATGTTTCTAAAGAGAAACAACTAGATTTATAGTAAATTTAGAAAACAGAAATAACAGGGGTGCCTGGGTGGCTCAGTGGGTTGAGCCTCTGCCTTCAGCTGAGGTCATGATCCCTGGGTCCTGGGATCGAGTCCCGCATCAGGCTCTGCTCAGCGGGGAGCCTGCTTCCCCCTCTCTCTCCCTCTGCCTGCCTCTCTGCTAATTGTGATTTCTCTCTCTTGTCAAATAAATAAATAAAATCTTTAAAGAATAAAAAAAAAAAAGGAAACAGAAATAACAAGAAAAAGAAATAAAATCATCTGTGATCCTGCCTACTCTTATTATTGTCAAGTATTTCTCTCCTTTTTTCCACAAACAAATAACCAAAAAAGACATAATTTTATAAACACAGGATTTTTCTCCCTCCTCATTTCACTTATTTTACTCATGTAATCAAATGTGGGCATATTTTAATGAACACATGATCTGGCTTTTCTCATTTAATGGCTTATTCCAAGCATCAAAAAAGTCCGAAATTTTTAGAAAGATCCATGTTCCCTGTGGAAAAATGTGTGTTTATGTATTCCTAGCTGTAAATTCTGTTTCACTGAGTGGATTCAGTTGTGCTTAATTGAGCGTCCTCTTGCCGGTCATTGACAGTTTTCCTGGGGAGTTGGAGGAGGGACAGGCATCTTAGAATGTGGCCCAGGCTGCGTCTGCCCAGCTCACAGGTCAGGGTTCGCCCCTGCCCCACATTCTCCAACATGGTCCTCACTCCTGTGCCTTTGTCTACTGAATCTGTCCTCCAGTTTTCCACCAATCTTCCCCATCCACACAGATCTCTGATGACTCACTGGCTCACTGGGCTGGAGAGTGACAAAGTGGCTTCTAGACTTGTCACCAACTTGCTGTCTGACTTAGAACAAGTTAATTACCTTCTCCAGGTCTTAGTTTGCCCATCCGTGAAATGAGTACCACTTCTTTTTCCCTTTCTCTCTTCTTTCTCCAGGGAAATCCTTTGTACTGTCCCGTCCATGGCCTTTCCTATAGTGAATATGACCTTGGAGCTGGGCAGAACTGGGTTTGGATTCCATTCCCAGGACAAGTGACTTCACTTCTCTGACTCTCCCTTTCAGCTATAAAATGGGCCTGATGAAAGCAGTGTATTATGTATAATAGTTCTGTATACAGCATATCTAGTATTTCTGAGGATTCTCTGAGTACGTGTCCATACAGCACACAGCTCATACTCAATACAGCAGCTCATTTTCGACATCCTTTGGAATGGTCCCCAGCCAGTCTAGTGGCCCGAGATGTATGACATCAGCTATTTTTCTAAGAGGAACCAAGCTCCTTCTTGCTTCCTACTTTCTGCCTTTTCTTGCCACACTCTGTTCCTCCTTTTCTAGGGTGGGGGTAGGGGAGAGGAGTCACTTGGAGAGTGATGCTCTCGGGGCCTTTCCATCCAGATATGATGACTATGACTACGGGGAGGTAAACCAGCTCCTGGAACGGAACCTCAAGGTCTATATCAAGACCGTGGCCTGCTACCCCGAGAAGACCACGCGAAGAATGTACAACCTCTTCTGGAGGCACTTCCGCCACTCAGAGAAGGTACGGTGTGTTGGGCGGGGGATGGGGGTGTTCAGGACCCGATGTGGTAACCCAGACTGAACCTTCTGCTGCTTTGGACGCCTGGGTGCACCGTCCCGGCTTCAAGTCCTACTCCACTGTGTGGTTTCCGACTCCATTTACTCACCTGTAAAATGGGACTGTGCCTCACGGGGTCCTCAGCAGTAGCCGGGAGGACGTGGGTTCAAATCCAAACTGTATCACTCCGTAGCATGGTGACCTTGGGCCGGTCACTTTGCCCCCTAAGCTTGTTATCTTTACCATGAGAGCAAACACTGCCTGCATTTCGGGGTTGCTGCGAGGATGAGATGAGAACATGAGTGCCCAGGGCCAGCTCTTGTTTTTCGTTTTGTGAGGTAAAGAGATGAGTCAGGCTGGGGATGAATGGGCTGGAAATTCCTCAGCTGCCATTGTACCAATGTGCTCGGAGCCTTAGGAACCATCAAGGTGTCTGTATGGGAGAGAAGGAAAGGCGAGTGGTCCAGGCACGTGGCGGTCCGGGAAGGTTGGGGATGGCCAGGAATGACATCAGTTGCCCACAGGTCCTTGTCTGTGCCCCAGGTCCATGTGAACTTGCTGCTCCTGGAGGCCCGCATGCAGGCCGCCCTGCTCTACGCCCTCCGAGCCATCACCCGCTACATGACCTGACTGCGAGCAGGATCTGCGCCCCGAGCAGCTGCCCCTGGGGGCATCCTCCTCCTTGCAAGGACTTCTCTGTCTGGAGACGGACCCGATCCCTCTCTGTCCCAGGCCCTCCCACCCCACTCTGGAGGTGAGCCTGGGTGCGACGTGCAACCCCTGAGCCATGCCCTCCCTTTCTCTTACTGGAATGGACAGGATCGTTGCACTGACTCTGGGATCACAGTTCTACCCCTGGGAGCTGGAAAGGGACTAGCAGATCCCCAGGGACCAAGCCGTCCTTCCTGCCCCTGACCCCAGAGGCAGAGGGCACAGGAAGGGAAATGGGCTGAGCTCAGATGCATGTACCCAGCAGGCTGGGCCACAGGCATCACCAGTCCTGTGGCCTTCCTGGCCTGGGAAGTCCCTGGCTGGGCTGAAGAGGAGAGGGACAAGCACCTCCAGGGACTGACACTCCAAGCAGCTTTGCCTTTCCTCCTCCTCCCTTGCTCCCAGATCTCGTAACCTCCCCCTTGCCATTCACCCGTCAATGTGAAAGTCAGTGTCACAGAGGGACTGTGTGTTCCGCTCCCCAAAAGCCTGTTCTGACAGGCAGTCTGAACACCCCTTTTCCCGGGTGGCCCTAACCCTGGTTTAGCACCTTTGACTTTTGACCTCCCCTTCACCCACTTACCCATTTCCCCCCTGCCTGCTGGTAGGAGGCCCCAGAAGAGAGACCAAGCCCCTCAAAAAAGTAGATTATCTCTAGAGAGTTTGGGGTGTCTGTGTGTCCCTTTGCCTTCTGAAGAGAAGGGAGTATTACCAGTGCTCTGTATTTCTGGTTCTTTCTGGGGGAGGTTCTTCGGGGCCTCACCTTGATAGCCACAGTCAATGCCTGAGAGGAGGACAGGGAGAAATCTGGTCTCCCCAGAACCACGCCAGCCCTGCAGAGGCCGGCACCCCACTCTCCTGTCTCCCACGGCGCTGCCACAGACCTTGTCCACCAAGTGAGCCTTTCTGGGTGGCTTCAGGGGCAGAGTCAGGAGACCCCACGGTTCTTGTCTGGGTCCTGCCCAAACTGGCCAGCTGACCGTGGCTACGTTGCCAAACCTCTTCGACCTCCACATAGATAGTTGCGAATGGGGGGCCGAGACTCTCTGTGATGTCTGAGACTCTCTGTGATGTCTGAGTTTACTCTGGGCTGCTCGGGCCAACCTGCCAGCAGCAAACTGTAAATCTTGCAGAATCTCAAGAGGCCTCTGGGGATAGCCCAGCCTTGCAGGCAGTCTCTCCCAGCCGCCTTCCTAGGACAAACCCCCCACCCCATCCCCGATCCCCGTTTCCATCCCCGCCTTGATTTTAGGTGGATTGCTTGGAGGCAGAAGCAGCCAAGGACCGATCCCAGGCACTTTTCTGTAGCAAATAAGCTGTGAATGATGACATCCCTTGGCCCTCTTCTGACAGTATGTGCCTCCTCTCTGCCCAGTGGGGAGGTGACTGAAGAAAGGCAGGGGACATGCTGCTGCTTCTGACCCTCCTCTCTGGAGAGGGGTAGGAGAGGAGCCTGGTCAGTGTGCCACATTTCACACCCATGCAGGCATGGGGAAGCAACCGGCACCCCCTTTGGGCCTCAGAGCCCTCCCTGCAGTGAACCTGGGCAGGAGGGAAGAGGCCCCAGCATTGGGGTTTGGAGTCTAGAAGGGACATGATGACTCTGTAAATGTCCCCCCGGGGTGGGTCGGGAGGGGGGTCTAGTGTTCAAGTGCAGAAATCTTTGGCTTTGCTACCAGTTCTGTATGATGAAAAATAAAAGTTCACCGAGGTTTTGTTTTGTACTTCTTGTCAACGGGCTGTTTTTCCATTTGCAAGGGTCATGGTTCATCTCTTAGCATCAGCAGGGAGCTGGGGTTGCATCATGGACCTGACCTCAGCTACCCTACCCTGCTGTGCACTTGTGTCCAGTGACTGCAGCTCTGGGAGTGGTTGACATTAGAAGTCTATTCTGACCCACGGGTGCCCAGCCCACCACTCATCTGCGGCTGGTCCAGCATTGCGGAGAAATAACGGCTATGTTAGTTTTCTTATCAAGCCTGGCCTTGGGCTGGGTATTTGGAGGCCATTTTTCTGGATGTGCAAGAGAATTTAGACCCAGGGGTATAAAGTGAAGTTTCTGAGGCCACATAGGTCTTCATTGGTGGATCCAGGATTCCAACCAGGGTCTGCTTGACCCTGAGGCCTCAGCATTTCAACTTGCTGCTTTTCCCGCTGTGGGGCTCCCCCTGTCGCAGAGGGAGGCTTTTGAGAATCTCTGGGAACCCCCTGTGTCCCTTGCCCAACCACAGTATGCTTCCCTGCTTCTCATCACTTCTCCAGCGCCAAGGAGACAGAACCAGCTGAAAAGGGTTAAATGGGATCTCCTCATTGTACGAGAACCATTTAGTAGCTGTGTGATCTTGGTCAAGCTTCTCTGGGCACTGGGAACACTAGTAAGCATATCAGGGAAACCACATTATGACTAAGAACCAAGACCTCTTCTGTTGGCCACCCACTTCCTCTAAACACTGCTGTCAAAAAATGAAAACTGGGTCTCCTCCAGGAAGCCTCCCCTGATTAACTCCATGTTCCCTTTCCCTTTACCCTCTTCATTTTTTGTGGTGTTCTATCTGCTTGTTCTTCCTTCTAAAGTCTTTTGAGAGGATGTGAGAGAACAAACCAGACTGGAATAGAAAACTTAGATTCTGGTCCTGACTTAGCCACTTACTACCCCTGGAGTAGGGGAGAAGGTTGATTAGTTTCACTGGGCCTCATTTCCTCTGCCATGAAAATAGAGGCAATATGTCTTCGGTTCTTCTCCAAGTTGCATTACTAAATGACTTTTGCCAAATGTTTTCATTTTTTAAAAATTTCTTTAAAAGATTTTATTTATTTGAGAGAGAGAGTGTGCGCACGAGCAAAGGGAAAGGCAGAGAGAGAAGCAGACTCCCTACTGAGCAGGGAGCCCAATGCAGGACTTGATCCCAGGACCCAGGGATCATGACCTGAACCAATGGCAGACCCTTAACTGACTGAGCCACCCAGGCACCCTTGCCAAATGTTTTCAAATTTAATATCTCAATCTTCACAACCCAGTGAGAAAGGAGTGGTGTTCCCATTGTGGGAACAGATGTGAAAAAGGAACGTCAAGTGAAAGTCTACAGAACACCAACTTAACAGTTACACCCAGGTTCAAATTCCAGCTTTGATTTTTAATGTCTGTCTCAACCATAAACAAATTAGTTCAGTTCTCAATACCTATGGGCATAGGAGGGTTGTGTGGATTAAATAACGAAAAACACCCAGCACAGTGTAGGTGTCTGGCACTTAGCACCAGGGGGCCGTTCAGTATTTAGATATCTGCTCAACATAACCCAACCTAGGATTTGAACCCATGTCAGTCTGATTCTAGATCCTTGTTTCCCCCGCCCCCCCAACTTCCTAGGCCCTCAATCTGCATTTTTTAAAAAGTATGTTCAAATTAATTTGCATTTGGAATTAAAAACTCTGGGCTTCAGGTTGGATCAAATGAATGTTTTAGCCTTCTGCATCTTGTGATCCGAGACCTGGGCACACCCGTCCAGGTTGGAGTACATTCAAGATTGCTTGGGGCTTGAGTCTATGTTTGGCTTTTGAAGTCCTGCTGGGATTGAGGACTGCTGATAATGGGTAGAGGCAGGAGCTGGGTGAGTGCACTCCAGCGGTTCTCAACATTCACCAGAGCCCTGGGACAGGTGGCATGAAGTGGTTCTCCAACTTTTTGCAACTTGGAACCTCCTAGAGGACCAGTGTTTGGAGGCAGAGCTGAGACATTTGCAGCTTGAGCAACTTTCCCGTTATTCCGATGCTGGGAGCATCCTTTCATTCAACAGATCTTGTGTCCTGTTACGTAAACGTGCTGGACATAGAGCAGTGAACAAGACAGGCATGGTTCCTGCCCTTTGGGAATTTATTGTCCTGAGGAAGAGACAGATTGGATTAGTACACAACTAATTATTTAAATTCTAATTGTGATCAGCACCTCAAAGGAGAAACGGGAGGTGTTACAGGAGCCTTTATAAACCAGCAGCAGAATTTTATCTTCCAAGGAAATATGCTGGACCTTCACAAAAAACAAAACACAGCCAAGAAGAGCCGTTTCTCACCCGCTGCACCTTCTTGGAACCCGAGGGCTGCGTGGAGCGGTTAGAAAACTGCTAATCAACACTCCTGCTAATGGTTGCTGCGGTGTGCGGCCCAGACGGTAGCCCTCGTTTCATCCCGCACCCGCACCCCATTGCTGCAGGATCTCTGTGGGGTCCCTCTCTGGGAACCGCCCTGGACTGAAGGGAGCGACCTCACTTATGGTTCCAGCCCTGCAAGGCAGTCTTCTTGGCCTTCCATGACCAGTGGACAGAAGAGGGGTGTACAAAGGCCTGGCCACATGCCTCCATTTGAAACCACTCTGAACGACTGTCCCAGCTCTGGGGCTCCCTTTATGAGGCCAACGCTGACTCTGTGCCCCAGCCCGACCCATGCTGCCTGCTTTTGATCCCTGATAAACCTCCTGCGTGCAAATTTCCACCTGTGAGTCCGCTTGCCGGCTCCGCCTACAGAGCAGGGAGGGGAGACAACCCGAACCTTCAGATCCTTGCCGTGGTTTGTCACCACGCTATGTCAGTCCCACCACTTCCTGTCTCGACCTTCTCTTCCTGAGGTTGGAGGCAACAGCTGCAGCATGAAGGGGCCAGAATACGTGTTCACTCCCATCCCCACTCCCGCAGCTGGAGACCTTGGGCCAGTCACTTCCCGTCTGTGGGGAGAAGGTTAAGGACACTGCCTGAGCGTCCCATCTTCTGCATGTCTGCCCCGCTCCTGAGAGAAGCCACGGCTCAGCTGGTGATCTCGAGATTCTTAGCCCTCACGTCTGAATCACCTCTGACCGCTGCTGGCTGGGGGGGGGGGGGGGGGCGGGGGCGGCGTGGCGGGGACCCTGCCCTTCTGTCCCAGTTCTGCACATCTGAGCTCACACTTCAAGGAGGAGCCAGGCCAACGTTATGAAGGGCTGAGTTTGTTCCAGGCACTACCGGATGCTGGCTGTGCCCACGAACGAGACAGATGCAGTCTTGGCCCTCGGGTGCCTTTAAGTCCAGTGGAAAAGACAAATATCACA
The DNA here is from genome assembly GCF_963455335.1 of Martes martes. Lineage (NCBI taxonomy): Eukaryota > Metazoa > Chordata > Mammalia > Carnivora > Mustelidae > Martes > Martes martes. Next base: position 170,575,018 of record NC_137891.1, on the reverse strand, counting down.
CAAGTGTTTGTGATGAGTCTGAAGGGAGGAGAAAAGTGCAGGGAGTGTGAGAGAGGACGCCGTGGGATGGCCACACTCGCAGCAGCGCCCAGGGAAGTACCCTGGACTTGGCGGGTGAAGAAGGGCTGACCAAGGAGGGGAGGCGAGAGAGGAGAGTGGTGCTTCCTGGCAGAGGAAGCAGCCTGGGGGTAGATCTGGACCAGCTGGAGGAAGGCAGCCTGGTTGGGATGGAGGGAACAGGGAGGACGTGAGGCTGGGCAAGGCTTGAAGGAAGCCTGGAGCAGATCTGTGTGGCTTTCCTGGGCTTCTTAGACTTGGGGCCATGAGAAGTCTTCATTGGAGATTTTGTGGTGCAATACAAAAAAGATGTTAGGGACTGAATATTCGTGCCCCCCTCCAATTCATATGTTGAAACCCTAATCTCCAGCACGATGGTATTTGGAGAGGTAATTCGTTCATGAGCTGCCCCGCCGCACCATGGTGGGATTAACACCCTAATAAGAAGAGACAGGAGACACTTGCTCCCCACCGGCGCCTATGAGGACATAACCCGGACAAGGGTCTCACCAGGAACCAAATTGACTGGTACTTTGATCTTGGACTTCCCAGGCTCCGGAAACATGAGAAAGAAATTTCTGCTGTTTAAGCCACTCAGTCTAAGGTATTTTTGTTATGGCAGCTGAACTACGACTATAGATAATATTTATTAGAATAAGGAATGAGAAGGTAGTGAGACTTATTTAGGACTTCCTGTGTGCCAAGCACTCCACTAAGCACTTCACAACCATGATCTTACTCGAGCCCCACAACAACCCTGCATAATAGAGCCTATTATCAGCTCCATTTGACGGATGAGCATCATTGAACCTAGACTCAAAAGTCCCCTCATCCGGAAAGGTTTCTCTGGCTCCCCGTCTCCACCCTGAGTATCCCATCTTTCCTCTTTAACCTAAGCTTACCAAGTCCTTCTGCTTTTCCAAGGCATTTTTTTCTGTCTAGTATGAGAATCATTCATGTGGTTGGTTCACCCACCTCCCCATTTGACTGCAAGCCCAGTGGAGGCAGAAGTTTTTGTCTAGCATGTTCACAGCTTCATCTCTAGAGCGGAGAGCAGGATCTCGCAGGTAGTGGGGGCTGAATAAATAAAATATGTGGAGTATGTATTTCTACCCACCAGGAAGCCTCATCTACTGCTGGATCTGGCCAGAGGGGGAGGGGAGCTAGTCCAGAAATAACAGCCTCCCCCATGTTTTGGACTTGGCCTCTGCTCTGGCTGTCTCTGCCTGGCTGGTTGTTATATTGCCAGCTCTCAGACACACTGCGTCAGTCTGATGTTGGGGAAAGAGCTTGGACTTTGGAACCGGACAGATGAGGCTCCCATCTGAGTGCAAGTCCATCTGGAACAAGACAGAGTCATATAAATAAACAGAGCCGAGTACGTCTATTAGATGTGATGATTTTCTTTCATTTCCTCACCTATAAAATGGGGACGTTACCATCGAAAATTATAGTTGTTAGGATCAAGTGAGAAAATATTGATAGAGTTCCTGTTTAGTCCCTTCACTGGAAGACAGGGATTGGGTCAATGCAATTTGCTTAGACTAACAGTCTCAGTTTGCTTATCTGGGAAAGGGGAGTTGCAAAATGCAAGGTAATCTAGAATTCCAAAGACCTGAATGCTCTTCTCCCAGACCGTGTGCCTAGCTCCTTCTAAATCTTCACTCTTCACCTTGAACATCACCTCATTGGACTTCTGAGCTGATTCCCATTCTTCAGCCTGACTCTACCCCGCCATCTCTTTTCCCACGGATCCCCTCCTTCACTGGTTATCCCCACTATCTACCATAGTGCCTGATTAAGTGCTCAGTAAATATTGGTTAATTGCATTAAATATTTATTGGCACTTATTTGTCAGCCAAGGATGTTCAAGGCAATCCTAACCACAAGCCTAGGACATAGGAAGGGCAGGGATTTCACCCCTTTGACAGCCGTAGAAGCTGCGATCTAACAATATTAATAGTGCCCAGGAATTTCCCAAGCTAATTAGTGGGAGTTCTAGACTCCAGGGGAAGGAGCCCTGGAGGCCCAGGCTCTAGTTCAGGTTCTGTTTAACTTGTGGTTGTAAGATTTAGATAAATTACTTCCCTTCCTGAGCCTTAGTTTCTCCAAATCTAAACGGAAAAATTAATCCTTGCCCTGACTGGTGGTGAGGTGAGAATCAGCTGACATAATGGGCTGAAAGCATTTAATAAACTGAAAGCACCACATTCACTCATGGAGGGGTTTTTTTTATATGAATATGGAGAATCAGCATTGATGTCAAAGATAAATCACCATGGGCTGGGGAAGCCAGGGTAACTTCCTAGGAGCAGCGGCATTTCAACTAAGCCTTAAAGATAGGTAAGATTTTGTCTTGTTGTTGTGGTTTTAGATTTTATTTATTTGAGAGAGAGAGTGCAAGCACGAGCAGCAGGGAAAGGGGCAGAAGGAGAGGGAGAAGCAGACTCCCTGCTGAGCAGGGAGCCTGATGCAGGACTCGATCCCAGCACCCTGGGATCATGACCTGAGCAGAAGGCAACCTATAAAGATAGATAAGATTTTGGAGAAGCAGACCTCAGAGCCAAAGCCACAGACCAGTCAAAGCAGGACCCTCCCACCTCTCTGAGCTCTACAATCTTCCCCCTCTGGTTGATATTCTCCTCTAGTCTGCTCTTCCCAACCCTGATTTATTTTTCCTTTCAAATCAAACTTATGGAAGTATAATTTGCATACAATAAAACACACAAGTTTTAAATGTACACAGGTCCATGAGTTTTGGCAAAACCACACACCTATGCAATGATCACCCAAATCAAATTCCAGTGTGACCCTTTGCAGCGAATCCCCAAATCCCTTCCTTGTGTCCCCCATACAACCACTCTCTGCTTCCTATCACTACAGGTTCCTTTCCTTAATCACTCGTTTTTTCCTTAGCAAATCATGAAGTTCTGCATTCAAACACTAGAACCAAAACGTAAGTGCAAAAAATGTATTACTTCATTAGGCTTAAGAGAATATTTTCATTTTGGGGCATGTGCTAATGAACACAGAAGTCATTAGATAAATTGACAGTAGCTAATTGGAGACAATAATTTAAAATAATCATAATTTGCCCATTTAGAGAAAAGTTTGTCAATAAAAACTCTACCTACAAAGTTATAAGAGATAACATGGGTAACCTGATTGCTTCTTGAGAGATGACTTATCTATAAAGCAGTGTTTTTAATTTAAATATTTCTAAAGAAAAGGCATTTTAAAAGAAAGCATTAGGGATCAATAGTCACTATCCATTTTCTTCTGATCTCTTCCTTTAATTTCTTGATACACAAATTAAGAATGACATTCCAAAGAGATGTTAAGTGAAGGAAGAAATGAGGAAAAATGGTCAAGTTCTGTTTTGGGGTCTTCTAATAGGAAGACAATCATATCAAACAAAGAAATAGTGAATAAGCAGGAGAAGTGTTCACTCTAAATTAAAGATAGTTAATGCTAAAACATTATGCCTGGGCCATGCTATTGGGCCAAATCATAGCAACTCTTTTTTTTTCCAAACACTTTTTTTTTTAAAGATTTTATTTATTGGGGTGCCTGGGTGGCTCAGTGGGTTAAAACCTCTGCCTTCAGCTCTGGTCATGATCCCAGTGTCCTGGGATCGAGTCCCGCATCGAGCTCTCTGCTCAGCGGGGAGCCTGCTTCCCTTTCTCTCTCTCTGCCTGCCTCTCTGCCTACTTGTGATCTCTGCCTGTCAAATAAATAAATAAAATCTTTTTAAAAAGGTATTAAATTTTTTTAAAAAGATTTTATTTATTTATTTGTCAAAGAGAGAGAGCATAAGCAGGGGGAGGGACAGGCAGAGGGAGAAGCAGGCTCTGCACTGAGCAAGGAGACTGATGTGGGACTTAATCCCAGGACCCTGGGGTCATGAGCTAAGCTGAAGGCAGCCCTTAACCGACTGAGCCACCCAGGCGTCCCTCCAAACACTTTTTTTTTTTTTAAGATTTTATTTATTTATTTGACAGAGAGAGATCACAAGTAGGCAGAGAGGCAGGCAGAGAGAGAGGAGGAGGCAGGCTCCCCGCCGAGCAGAGAGCCCAATACGGGGCTCGATCCCAGGACCCTGGGATCACGACCCGAGCCGAAGGCAGAGGCCTCAACCCACTGAGCCACCCAGGCGCCCCCCCCTCCAAACACTTTTTAAAATGCAAAAAATATCAACAAATTATATGAAAAAGGAAACCAAATTGTCTTCTCATTGTTGTAATTATATCAAACAGGTTTTAAGTCATCTCCTAAAAGATAGCCTTATATACGTTATTCTCTTACTTAAATATCTTTTTTTTATATTTTTTAAGATTTTATTTATTTATCTGAGAGAGAGATAGAGAGAGCACGAGCAGTGGGGACAAGCAAGCTCCTGGCTGAGCAAGGAGCATGATGTGGGACTTGATCCCAGAACTCTAGGATCAGCATCTGAGCCCAGGGCAGAGGTAACCAACTGAGCCACCCAGTTGACCCCTGCTTAAATATCTTCAATGGATCTATCTTGCCAATACTTTTAGTTTTGCATTCAAGTACAGATTAGTTTAGCCTGTTCTATAATTTCATATAAATGGAATTATATAGTATGTACTTTTTTCCCTAAAGATTTATTTATATACTTTAGACTGAAAGAGAGCATGAGTGGAGGTAAGAGCAGAGAGATGGAGAGAGAACCTGAAGCAGACTCCACGATGAGGCCAGAGCCTGAAGCCGGGCTCGAACCCACAACCAGGAGATCCCCACCTGAGCCAACACCGAGAGTCTGTCACTTAGCCGACTGAGCCACCCAGGCGCCCCTATAATATGTATTTTTTATGTACACTTTATTTTGCTCAGCATAACATTTTTATCTTTTTAAGATTTTATTTATTTATTTGAGAGAAAGAGAGAATGCATGGGGGGTGGGATGGGTAGAGGCAGAGGGAGAAGCGGACTCCCCACGGAGCGGGCAGCCTGATGTGGGACTTGGACCCATGACCCTGGGGATCATGACCTGAGCCGAAGGCAGACACTTAACCAACTGACCCACTCAGGTGCCCCATTTTTAAAAGTGTAACATTTTTTAAAGTCTCTCGAGTTTTCTGTATCAGTAGGTCATTCCTTTTGTAGCTGAGTGCTATTTCACTGCGTGAATGCACCATAAGTCATTTCTCTTCACCAGTTAGTGAACATTTGTCCTGTTTCCAATTATGTAAATTAAGCTGCTATGAATATTCAACTCTAAGTCTTTTCGTGGACATATATTTGTGTTTCTTTTGGGTAAATGCCTAGAAGTGGAATTGCTGGGTTGTATGGTAAATGTATGTTTAACTTCACAAAAAAATGCCAAACTGTTCTCTAAAGTGGTTGTAACCTTCTACCTTCTCACCAACAATATTCGAGAGTACCTGTTGCTCCCCATCCTCTTCAACACTTGGTATAGTCAGTCACTTTCATTTTAGCCATTCTAATAGGTATGTCATAGCAACAGAATTTTTACAGTGAATCTTTTTAAGGTGTAATTTGCATACGATAAAATTTGCTGGCCCCAGCTGGGACCCGTTGGCAAGACTGTAACTAGTGATGTTTGTACAACCGCAGACTCTATTTTGTGGTTTAAGAAGAATAAAGTTGGGGCGCCTGGTGGCTCAGTGGGTTAAGCCTCTACCTTCGGCTCGGGTCCTGGTCTCAGGGTCCTGGGATCGAGCCCCACATCAGGGGTCTCTATTCAGCAGAGAGCTTGCTTCCCACCCCCTCCCCCGCCCTGTGCCCACCTCTCTGCCTACTTGTGATCTCTGTCTGTTGAATAAATAAATAAAATCTAAAAAAAAAAAGAAGAAGAAGAAAATAAACTATGTTTATAAATAAATAAATAAAATTTGCTGGGTTTACATGTACAGTTCTTTGAGTTTTGACCATGTGTGCCATCGTGTAACCATCACCACCATCATGATGCAAAATGTTTTAATATCCCCACAAAATTTCCTTGGTCTCTTTTACTGTCAGTTCCTTCCTCCAACCCCATCCCCTAGCAACCACTGATAGGCTTTGTCACTGTAGTTTTGACTTTTCTCAAACTTTTGTGGTTGACTTCCTTCAGTTAGCCTAATGTCTTTGATATTCATCATGCTGTGTGAATTCATCACATTGTATGAGTAGTTCATTTTTTTTATTGTCAAGTAGAACACTATTGTATAGCTATATCCCAATGTGTTTATTCCTTCCCCAGTTGGTGGACATATGAGTTTTCCGCAAGTTTGTCTGCTATGAATAAAGCAGTTATTTGTGTAGGCATAGGTTTTCATTTCTCTTGAGTGAAAACATGGAGGCGAAACTGTTGGGGCATGTGGTAAGTGTATATCTAATTTTATAAGAAATTGCCAAATCATTTTTCAAAGTAGCTGTTTCATTTTGTAGTCCCACCAGCAACATAAAAGTGTCAATTGCTCAGCCTCTTTGTCAGCACTTGGTGTAGTCAGACTTTGTAACTTTAGTCATTCTCATGGGTGTGGAAGAGTAGTTCCTAATTTTTATCTATCTATTTATTTTTTTAAATTTTATTTATTTTTTTAATATTTGTGTTTTTAAGATTTTATTTGTTGAGAGAGAGAGTGAGCAAGAGAGAGAGAGAGAAGGAGCAGGAGGAGAGGGAGAAGCAGACTCTCTGCTGAACAGGGTACCCAACATGGGGCTCTATTCTAGGACTCCAGGACCATGACCTGAACTGAAGGCAGATGCTTAACTGACTGAGCCACCCAGGTGCCCCCCAAATTTAATGTATTTAAGTAACCCAACGTGGGGTTCAAACTCAGGACCACGAGATCAGGAGTCCCACGCTCTTCCTACTGAGCCAGCCAGGTGCCCAAGCAGCTCATAATTTTTACTTTGTGTTTCTGTGATGACTAATGATATTGAGAATCTTTTCACATATGTTTTGATTATATGTATATCATGTATATCTGCAGAACATCTTCTTAAATCTTTTGCTGATTTTCTTTATTGGATTGTTTGTTTTCTTCTTATTCAGTGATGGGATTTTTTTTTTAAAGATTTTACTTATTTGTGAGATAGAGAAAGCACAGAGGAAGAAGCAGGCTCCCACTGAGCAGAGAGCCAGTGCAGGACTCGATCCCAGGACTCTGAGATCATGACCTGAGCGGAAAGCAGACGTTTAGCTGACTGAGTCACCCAGGTGCCCTGTAATATGAGTTCTTTATATACTCTAGGTACTCTGGATTTACATTTTGTCAGATAAATGAACTGGAAATATTTTCTCCCAGACTGTGGCTTGCCTTTTCATTCTCTAGAAGACCAGAAGACTGCAATTTTGATGAAGATCAATATATCACTTTCTTTTATGTTCAAACATTTTGTATTTTATCTAAGGAATCTTCCCTAACCCAAGGTGACAGAAATGTTGCCCTGTGTTTTTTGTTTTTTTTTTTTTGACCCAGAAATTTTGTCTTTAACACTTAGATCGCTGATTCATTTCATGTTCACTTTTGTGTATGATATGAGGTAGCGGTAGAAGTTCATTTTTTTCCCCTCAAATATCCATTTGTTCCAGCACTGTTGCTAAAAAGACTAACTTTTCTTGGGGCGCCCGGGTGGCTCAGTGGGTTAAAGCCTCTGCCTTTGGCTCGGGTCACGATCCCGGGGTCCTGGGATCGAGCCCCACATTGGGCTCTCTGCTCCGTGGAGAGCCTGCTTTCTCCTCAGAGAGCCTGCTTTCTCCTCTCTCTCTGCCTGCGTCTCTGCCTACTTGTGATCTCTGTCTGTCAAATTATTTTCTTACCTTTCTTGAAAATTGATGGACTCAACATATGTGAGTTTATTTCTGATTTCTTTAATTTGTTCCATTTAAATTTTTAATGTATTGTTCACTATTTGATTACATGTATATCCTGTAAGTAAACTCTAAATTTCTTTGTGGAACTAGACAAGAAACAAATAAAAGAGGTGCTTTCATTATAGAAAAAAAAATCAGGAAATACAGATAAGCAGAAATAATAAAAGTTGCTAATAATCCACCCCTGGAGAGTACTACCGTTACTTTTTTGTAGAATTTTTCTTCTGGATCTTCCTTCTATGCTTAAATATGCTAACAAAATGGCAGTATATTAAACAGTCTGTTTTGCAATCTGTTTTCCCCTCCACAGTGTATCGTGGAGTAAATTCCATAGGGTTTCTCACCCTCGGATGATTTGCCCCACGGGACATTTGGTAAAGTCTGGAGACATTTTTTGGTTGTCACAGAAGGGAGGGTGCTACTAGGATCCAGTGGGTAGAGGCCAGAGAGGTTACTGAACATTCTCAATGCACAAAACAGTCGCTTATAACAAAGATGTCTCTGGTCCAAGCTGCTAATAGTCCCAAAACTGAAAACTCCTGAATTAAATCATGCACATGACATGTTCAACACAACACTTGGCACATATCAACTGCTTGGTAAATGGAAAACAAATAACTTTGGGGGAGAAATATTCCCAGGAGCAGGAGTGTAAGTTCGGTGGATCCAGATCCCCCATGGTCCCTTTCACAAATATCTAGCCATAAGCCTGTTGCAGAGTGGTTTTACAGGGAAGAAGTGGTTTTACCACCAGAAATTCACAAAGTGTGAGCAGTATGGTCAAGACAGGAGACCTGCAGCCTTGGACCTTGGACTTCTCTGTGTAGGGAGGATGGGCAGACTCACACATTTACCCTCCCCCTCCAGGCAGCATCTCCCCAGGCTGGAGTTCCAGCTGTTGTCTGGGTTATTGCAAACAAAGACCTTTGGGTTGTCCCAGATCCAGGATTTACAACCCATGGCTCCTCCCAGTTTACAGAAGTGCTGGGAAAACACATTCTAGGTCAGCAAGAATTTAATGCCCTCCCCTCCCCCCCGCCCCTCCCCGACCATGGGTTGAGGGGGGGTTGTCACGTGGTCTGATGGCACAGGCAGGATGAACTGAAAAGGGACAGACCACAGTCCAGGAGGAAGCGCAGCCAAGGGAATCTGATTCAGTTCAACAGAGTCAAGCATTTAGCAACATTCATTGCATTCCTGTGTGTCCAAGGCACTAACCCTCTCCTACGCGGGAGGCCATTTGGAATAACGGTTAGGAGCAGAGTCTATTTAGAAAAGTATGTTTGAGTTCCAGCTCTGCCAGCATGAAGATGCCAGCATAAGGCACATCATGACACTGACATACATAGTATGTGCTCAATAAATTATGTACGTGTGTGTTCCAGTTCTCACGAAAAAACTGTGAGGTAGGGGCTATTATTACCCCATTTACAAAAGAATAAACCAAGGACCAAAAAGGTCAAGGGCTTTGCCCAATGTCCTGAGACTAATTAAGTGACAGGATCACTGTAAAAGGCTTTTGGGAACTAGAAAGATGAATAAGCTTGTCTTCAACAAGCTTAGAGTCTCATAATGGAGGCAAAGACAGCTTCCAGACTAATTCCAAGTGAAGGGACAATGAGAGAGATGTTAATAAAGAACGTTCAGGTGGGATAGGGCAGTTCAAAGATCAGTTCTAAGTGGGGGTGAACTGGAAGGCTTCATGGAGGAAGTGGTAATTAAACCAGTCGTCTTTTTTCTTTCTTTTTTTTTTTTTTAAGATTTTATTTAGTTAGTTAGTTAGTTATCAATCAGAGAGAATGAGAGCACAAGCTGGGGGAACTGTGGGCGAAGGGAAAAGCAGGCTCCCCGCTGAGCAAGGAGTCTGATGCGAGACTCACTTCCAGAACCCCAGGATGACGACCTGAGCCAAATGCAGACACATAACTGACTGAGCCATCCAGGTGTCCCAAACTGGTGGTCTTTGAAGATGGGTAGGCTTGAAAGTAGACAGTCAGGCTCTTCCTTCAGAGTAAGGTCCTGAGAACTGTGACCATTGGGCGGGGCCGTAGGATGTGTGTCTATGGGGAAAGGAATAGATGACCTGGCTGAGAAAGTTAATAAATTAAAGCAAGATTATTCAGTGCAAATGGCAGGGGTAATGTTCAAAATAGTTAGAAACCAGAAGGGCATAGGCAGCAACTGGTTGGAATGGATAATGAGTTTTTTTCTTTTTTTTTTTAATTTTATTTATGTATTTGACAGAGAGAGAGAGATCACAAGTAAGCAGAGAAGCAGGCAGAGAGAAAGGAGAAGCAGGCTCCCTGCCAAGCAGAGAGCCTGATGTGGGGCTCGACCCCAGGACCCTGAGACCATGACCTGAGCCAAAGGCAGAGGCTTAACCCACTGAGCCACCCAAACACCCCTGGATACTGAGTTTTAAACAGCCCCTATAGCTGCGCTGGTGGGGACAAACCATATACCATGCCAAATATCCTAGAAGGGATGTCACCGTTTACTCACCCACACTCGTTTTGGGAACAGCACACTCCTGTTTTGATTTAGAGACCACTTACCCTCCTCTTATTCTATATAGTTCTGGTAGACCTGACCCCATCTTTATACCTCCAGATGTGGGTGCATGATCGAGTCCGGTCTAGCTAATTAGAACCCAGCGGTGACTGGTACAAGGATGGACACAGAACCACAGGGGTCAACAAGAATCCTCCCCACCACCTGTGTTGGAATTCTTGGGGATAAAGAAGCTCTGTTTCATCAGGGAGCTAAGAGAAAGGAAAATCAAGTTTATAGATTAAAGAGAGAGAGAGAGAGAGATAGCAAGTTAGAGAGACACTAATATTTTATGATTTTTTAAAAAGATTTTATTTATTTATTTGACAGAGAGAGATACAGTGAGAGAGGGAACACAAGCAGGGAGAGTGGGAGAGGGAGAAGCAGGCTTCCCACCCCAGCAGGAAGCCTGATGCAGGACTTGATCCCAGCACCCTGGGACCACGACCCAAGCGGAAGGCAGACGCACTTTGACTGAGCCACCCAGGTGCCCCTTATGATTGTTTTTGAGTCTCTAAATCCAGGTATGCCTGAAGCGTTTACCCATCCTCTTCAGTTACAAGAGGTTGGCTTTTTGTCCCTTGCAACCAGAAGAATTCTGATTAATAACAATCATGACTGACAGGTCTCAAATGTCACTCTCGGGAGTTCTACATAAGTCTGTAAAGACACATGAAAGGGAGGGGGGAAACAGCCCGGAAGAAGGGAAAAGATAGAGATTGGACAACTCCTGAAGCAAGATCCCTAGGGGGTGAAGAGAATTGAAGTGAGAGTGTAGGAAAGTAAAGGGAGCACCTACCAGATCCCTCTTCTCCCGGAGAGGGGGCGCCTGAGTTTTTGCCAGGAGTTAAAGAGACAGAGGATCCAAGAAACTAGTCTCTGCCAGCACCCATCCCTTTCTCTCTGAGCTGGTACTTAAATTCTTCTATGAATCTGATGGTAAGTGTGCCAAGACAAACTTAGAATGGCTTCTGTAAGTTACAGAATTTAAAGCACTCACAAATGTCATTCAGCCATTAAAATCATGTTACAAATGAATATGTATTATATGGAAGACATATCTAGTATATCATAAGTGATAAATCAAGTTACAAAATAATATAAATAGTATGATCTCTTTTTTCCCCCACATATATTCATATGTTTGTAAGAAACAGGGCTAAAAGACATTATAACAGAATATTGTTACGTACCGAAAGTCCTCTTTCTTCTTTCTTTTTTGTCCATTGAACCCCAAGTTTGTTCAGGCATTTACCTTTTAGGGAAGATGTCCATACCCAGAGCTTAGATGAAGACTTAACTCTAAGTCAATCATGCTAGTGATTGTTTTCAGGGCAGCCACAACAGAATGATTGTCCTGGGCAATAAGACAGAAAGGTGAGTCTTTTGGAGGCCTTCCAGGAAATGCTTCTTATTAGTTTAAAAAAAAGACTTATGGAAGAGAATGCGAAAAATCGGAATCCTCATATAGTGCTGGTGGGAATATAAAATGGTACCATCACTTTGGGAAACAATATGGCAGCTACTGAAAAGGTAAGACACAGAGTTACCTTCTGGGCCAACAATGGCACTCTCCGTTATACACCCGAGAGAAGTGAAAACATCTACTGACACAAAACCTTATACACAAAGGCCCATGGCAGCATCATTTGTCATAGCTAAAAAGTGGAAACAACCCAAGTGTCCATCAACTAATGAATGGATAACAAAAATCCATATAATGGAAATTCATCAATATAAAGGGAGGAAGGACCAATACATGTTATGACACGAATTAACCTTAAAAACATTACATTAAGTGAAAGAAGTCGGTCACATGAGACCACTATTGTATGATTCCATTTACCTGAAACATCCAGAATAGACAAATCTGTAGGAACAGAAAGTAGATTAGGATTAGTTGTTGCCTAGGGTTGGGGTTGGGGGAGCATGTTAGGGGAAAATGGGAAGTGATGGCTTATGGGTGTTAAATGTCTTCTTCTTCTTTTTTTTTTTTTCTAAATGTCTTCTTGAGGTGAAAAAATGTCCAAAATTGACTGTGATGATAGTTACACAAATCTGTGGATATATTTCAAATCATTGTGTTGTCTATTTTCCATGGGTGAATTGTATGGTATGTGAATTATCTCAGTAAAGCTTTTTACTGAGATATTTTAAAACAAGAGAGACCTACTTACGGGAATGGGTATCCTTTCTTTGTTTCACGACAGTTTAAGGGGGCTAGGTGTTACGCCTGCATCCAGAACTTGGAACTGTGGCCACTGTCTCCCCACTATGGAGGAGAGGGGAATGCTAACAAGCTCAGAATGGAAAAACAGACATAGAAAGCACCTGGGTCCTTGATGAAATCTTCGAGCTACTGAAATACACAATTCTAGAGCTGTTCTACCTCAGGACTCCATAATCTAAGAGATAATAGATTTTTCCTAAATAATTCTGAGAGCTTATTGTTTTTTTTTAATTTATTGAGAAGAAATTCATATAACATAAAATCAACCACTTTAAGTGCCCTAGTTCAGTGGCATTTGGTAAACTCACAATGTTGTGCAAAAACATTCCTCTCATTCCAAAATATTTCCATCACTTCAGGATAAAACCCCTTCCCCATTAAGTGGTTCCTCCCATCTCCCCTTCCCCTTGCCTCTTGGAATCACCATTCTGTGTTCTGTCTTAGTGGATTTATCTATTCTGAGGAGTTCATATAAATGGAATCATGCACTATATGGCCCTTTGTGTCTGGCTTCTTTCACTTAGCATAATGTGTTTTGAGGTTCATCTATTTTGTAGCATGTTTCAATACTTCATGCATTTTTATGGCTGAATAAAATGTTATTATATGTATATACCACAATCTGTTTATCCAGTCGCCCACTGATGGGCATTTGGGCTGTTTTCAACCTGTTGGCTTTTATGCCTATTACTGCTACGAACGTGTGGGTGCATGCAATTGTTTAAGTGCTTGTTTTCAGTTATTTGGGGTACATATCCAGCAGTGGAATTTCAGGGTCATTGGGTAGTTCTAAGTTTAACTTTTTGAGGAACTTCCAAATTATTTTCCACAGAGGGAAAACGATATATAGTCTCACTGGCAATGTATGACAGTTTCCAGTTTCTCTACATTCTCACCAACATTTTCCTTTTTTTTTTTTTTTTTAAATTACAGACATTTTGGGATGCCTGGGTGGTTCAGTTCATTAAGTGGCTGCCTTCGGCTCAGGCCGCGATCCTAGGGTCCTGGGATCGAGTCCCACATCCGACTCCTAGCTCAGCAGAGAGCCTGCTTCCCCCTCCCATTCTGCCTGCTGCTCTCCCTGCCTGTACTCTCCCTCTCTGTAAAATGAATAAATAAAACCTTAAAAAAAAGAATTTAAAAAAATAAAATAAATTATAGACTTTTTTTTATTACAGGCACACTTAAAGGGGTACTTCACGGTGGTTGTTTTTTTATTTCATTTGCAGCTAAAAACATTGAAATTGATACAAGTATGAATGGTGGTGGAATTCATGGTTCTTTAAAATATTTTTCTAATATTTTTGTAATCACATTAATGTTTATTGAGTCCTTACATTACACCAGGTACCGTACTTAGCATTTTCTATGTGTAATATCATTTGTTTATCATAACAAACCTGTAAGACAAGTAAAAGCTGAGGGCAAGAGGAAACGTAACCTATCCTAAGTCACAGAGCTAATAAAAAACAGTGGAGGCATAATTTGAACACAGGGCCCAAGATTTTTTTAATGAAATTTTAAATTTCCAGATAATTTTAGATTCACACACGTTTCATTCATTAAGATATGAAACAAAGAGGGCACCTGGGTGGCTCAGTGGGTTGGGCCTCTGCCTTCGGCTCAGGCCCTGATCTCAGGTTCCTGAGATCGAGCCCCGCATCAGGCTGTCTGCTCAGTGGGGAGCCTGCTTCCCTCTCTCTCTCTCTCTCTCTGCCTGCCTCTCTGCCTACTTGTGATCTCTGTCTGTCAAATAAATAAACAAAATCTTTAAAAACAAAAAAAAAAGATATGAAACGAAGAAAGACTATGTACCCTTTACCCAGTTTCTCCCAACAATGACATCTTTTAAAACTATAGTACCATATCGGAACATTGATACAGTCAATATACAGAATATTTCCATCAGCATTCCTTATGTTGCCCTTTTTTTTAAAGATTTTATTTATTTATTTGACAGAGAGGGAGATCACAAGTAGGCAGAGGTAGGCAGAGAGAGGGGGAAGCAGGGTCCCTTCTGAGCAGAGAGCCCGATGCAGGGCTCGATCCCAGGACCCTGAGATCATGACCTGAGCCAAAGGCAGAGGCTTAACCTACTGAGCCACCCAGGCACCCCTAAGATTTTATTTGTAAATATTTTATTTGTTTATTATTTATTTTAGAGAAAGATTGAGAGAGAGTGCAGGGGAAGGGGCAGCGGGAGAGAGGGAGAGAGAATCTCAAGCAGACGCCCCATTGGATGCAGAGCCCAACGTGGGGCTTGATCTCACAACCCTGAGATCATGACCTGCGCTAAAACCAAGAGTTGAATGTTTAACCAACTGAGCCAGCCAGTCACCCCATGGTTTGATTTTTAAAGAATCTCCACACCCAACATGGACCTCGAACTCGCAACTCCAAGATTGAGAGTCACAGTGCTCCACAGACTGAACTAGCCGGGCTCCCCAGGGTGGCCCATTTATTGCCACCTCTAGTTCCCTTCTGCCTCCAACCCCTCCTTAATGCCTGGTACTAATAATCTGATGTCCATTTCTATAGTGTTGTCATTTCAAGGATGTTACATAAATGAATTGTACCAAGTGTAATCTTCTGGGATTGATTTTTTCCATGTAGCATAATTCTTTGGAAATTCATTCAGGTTTTTGTGTGTATCAGTTTGTCATTCCTTTTCATTGCTGAGTAGTATTCCGTGCTGCGTGGTATTCTACAGATACACCACAAGTTTAACTGTTCACTAAGGACATGGGGGTTGTTTCCACTTTATAGCTACTACCAATAAAGCTACTCTAAACACAGGTTTTTGTCCTAACACAAGTCTTCCATTCTCCGGAATAAATGAACAGGTTTGCCATTGGTGGGTTGTATGGTAGTTGTGCATTTAGTTTTTAAGAAACTGCCAAACTGTTTTCCAAAGTACAGAGGCCCGGGTTTTAACTGCAATACACTATTACCTATAAATGAACTTGAGTAATCAGACATTTTTAAAATCCGCACAATATAACTTATTTTTAATTAAGGGCCTTTACACATTGAGATACATACAGCGAGGGCTGCTGAGCGGCTGACCCTGGGAGATGCTGAATCACTTGGTCTTTTCTCTAGGTCTTTCATGGTCTCTGGTCCCCCTGGGTGTCAGGTAGGAACACACTCAGTGCTCACCAAGTCCTCTGGAAACCCCTGCTCTGCCCTGATGTGAGTGGAGTCTGCCAGTTTTTGAATCAGGGCACTTTGGGGTGCAAAGCACAGAAATCTGCTAAGCTTTAGCTACGAAAGGAAATTTATTAAGAAGATTCAGGAAGTGCAGCTAAGCAGTGCAAAGGACTGGAGTTGGGAACTGGAATGTTCTGCTGATCAGATCAGCCAGCCAAGGGGCCACCTCCCATGGTGCAGGTGTTAGTGTGGGCAAACACAGCTGTCAAGATCTTGGGCTCAGGAATCCAGTGACTTGGGATGAAATGTTGGTTCTACTACCTTCCAGCTGTGTGGCCTTGGCAAGTTATTGAAGTTCTCAGTACTCCAGTTTTCTTATCTTCAGACGGAGCCATATCAGTATCTACATTATTGGGTTGATATGGGGATTAAAGGAACTAATGTGTGTAAAAGACCTTTTAAAAGTGGGGCACCCAGGTAGCTCAGTCAGTTAAGCAGCTGCCTTTGGCTCAGGTCATGATCTCAGGGTCCTGGGATCGAGTCCTGCCTGTCATTAGGCTCCCCACTCAGCAAGGTGTCTACTTCTCCCTCCCCCCTCCCTCTACCATTCCTGCCCCACCCCCGCTCATGCTCTGTCTCTCTCTCTCTCTCTCAAATAAATCAAATCTTTAAGAAAAAAATAGTGCCTGACATATAGCAAGTGCTACAGTTAGTTGTTACCACATGATTATTATTATTCCAGAATTAAATGAGAAGGCACTTAAACTATAGCAATGTCTGGTAAGTGTTTAGTAAATGTTAGCTTCTTGGTGTAATTTTTAACAATTTTATTGAGATTTGGCTTACACACATAAGTTACATTACATAATTTGGTATAGTCACAGAGTTGTGTGATCATATGATACCAAGATTAATTTTAGGACGTTTTCATTACCCCCAAAGAAACCCTGCACCTCTTTGCCATTACCCCTCTGTCCCCACATCCCCCAGCCTAGGCAACCACTGATCTACTTTCTGTCCCTCTAGATTTGCCTATTCTAATCATTTTATATAAATGGAACCATACAATAAGTAATCCTTTTGTGATGACTTCTTTCACTTAGCTTAATGTTCTTAATATCCATGCACTGTAGCATTGTCAATACTTTTTTCCTTTTTATTTATTTTATTATTTTTTTTACTTTTTCCCTTTTATTGTCAAATGATATTCCATGGTGTGAATATATACCACAAGAATTATTTTTCACGATTCATAAGACAACTACAAGCCTGGATTCATGTCCTATTGCTATTGTAACAAATTATCAGAAATTTAGCACTTTGAAGCAATAGAAATGTATTATTTTACAGTTATGGAGGCCAGAGTTAGAAATGAGTCCTTTTTTTGGGCGCCTGGGTGGCTCAGTGGGTTAAAGCCTCTGCCTTCCGCTCAGGTCATGATCCCAGGGTCCTGGGATTGGACCCCGCATCGGGCTCTCTGCTGAGCAGGGAGCCTGCTTCCTCCTCTCTCTCTCTGCCTGCCTCTCTGCCTGCTTGTGATCTGTCTGTCAAATAAATGAATAAAATCTTTAAAAAAAAAAAAAAAGAATCACATGCTCTTCCAACTGAGCCAGCCAGGTGTCCTTAGAAATGAATCTCATGGGCAGAGCTGGTCCCTTCTGGAGGCTCCCACGGAGAATTCATTTCTTGTCTCTTCCAGCTTCTAGTGGCTGTTCCCACTACTTGGCTTGCAGTCCTGTCACTCGGACCCCTAAGTTTGTCATCACATTGCCTTTTTTGTAGTCAAATATTCCTTTTTTGTAGTCAGTTATTCATTTTCTTTCTTATACGGATTCCTGTGCTTATATTTAGGGCATACCTGGATAATCTCTCCATCTCTATATCCTAAATTTAATCACATCTACAAAGTCTCTTGCCATATAAGGTAACATTGACAGGTTCAAATGTCTCTTTCTCTTCTAATATTAGGAAACGAATCCAGTAATCATTTGAATAGCAATGAAAAAACTGGCTTGGGGCATATATCTGTGGGACTTTGTACTCATTGCTATTTTACCACTTGTGGCTGAGTAGGAAAGTACCTCTACCATAAAAATCCTTCATTCAGGAGGGACAATTTCAACTTAGAGTAGAGAAAGAGGAAGATTTTGGCACAAGATCTTATTAACAATTTATGGAGAGGGTGTCTGGGTGGCTCAGTCGTTAAGCATCTGCCTTTGGCTCAGGTCCTGATCCCACGGTCCTGGGTTTGAGCCCAGCATCAGGCTCCCTGCTCAGTGGGAAGCCTGCTTCTCCCTCTCCCACTCCCCCTCCTTGTGTTCCCTCTCTCACTGTCTCTCTCTCTCTCTCTCTCTCTGTCAAATAAATAAACAAACTCTTTAAAAAAAATTATGGAGAGTTTCCTATGTCCCAGGAAATTTGCATCTTTTATTTCTAAAACACAACTTGCAAAAATGGGCATTTTATAGAACAAGGAAACTGAAGGCTACCAAGCCACCTGCCCAAGGTCACAAGGATAATAAGCTGCAGAGCCAGGATCTGAACTCAGGTCTGCATAATGTGGGCACCACAAGCCCAGGGCCTGGCCACCACATCAGACTTTTTCTTGAGAAATAGGAGCTCCTATTCCTAACACGTTCCCCTCTTCCTAGCATTGACCCTGGGTGGTTGTTAGGCCAAAATAACAACCCAGGAGATGTATACAACCCAGGCACTGCAGTTCAGTCATCTGTGACGCCTCAGGGACCAGAGTTCACAGTCTCTGCTTGGCACCCTGATCAGGGTTTTGACAGGCGATGTGTTTGTTAGGCATGATGTCCTTTCAAGGCTCAACCAAACAGCACCAGCCTGCCCGCGCTGACCAGCCGAACAGGCCCCCAGGCTGAGTCACTGCCCAGCTGTTTCACAACCTGTTTGTGCATTGAACTGGCAGGAGCAGGGAAGGTCACTCTGGGTGGCTAGTGTCTTCCTGAGCTCCTGGACAGAAAGGTGGCCCCTGGTGACAGGTAGAAGGAGATCTTGGCTCACCCTATGCCCACCCAATATTCAGCCAGAGGGTTCTTCGATTCATCTAGGCTCTCTCTTTGACCAGAGAGAACCAAGGGAAATTCTGGCAAGTCTCAGTTCCTCATCTGTAAAATGGGAAATGTACGCATATTTAAATGATTATACATTCTATATGCACTCTATAATTTGATATTCACAGCAAACCAATGGAGTCAATGCTATTATTTCATTTTATAAATGCAGATACTGAACACTAGAGATGTTATATCACACAGCTAGTTAGGGCAGGGTCAAGAATCAACTACAAGTCTGTACGACTAAAGAGCTTCGGTTCAGAAGGAAATTTCAAGAGAAAAGTCTAGCTACTGTTTTGGACTTGCCATTCTATGCTGAGTCATTTAGGCAAGTCCCTTCTGTTCTTTGAACCTTGGTTTCCCCATCTGTTCTATCTGGAGATGGAGAAGAAGTTGAACAGATGAGTCCGAAAGCTCACTTTTAAGTCTATGAGCCCATGATTTCATGTGAGATCTTTCCCTAAGTCACCCCCTTTGGCATGTTCTCCATTCCTTGCACAGCCCACTCTTGCCTCTCCTGGGGGAAGAACAGACAACAGTGATGAAGAATTCTTCCAACTTGGAGATTTCTCAGAAAGTGTCAGCTCTCGCTTACAATTTTTTCATGGCTTCCATTGAGCCATGTCCATATCCATAAAATTGAGAGGGCCATAATACCAGCAACCCAGTCACAGTACATACCACTATGCTAGATGTGTCTTGTACATTTCCTTTTATCTTCATAATGGCCATAGGAGGGGATGTCACTGCTTGAGGTCATCCAGCTGTTAGGAGGTGGAGTAGGCATCTCAGCCTAGGTGAGGTATGTCAGCCTCTTTGTCCTTTGCTACACTGCCTTTCCTCCTTTCTCTTACTACTGATGGTGGCAGAATGGACTGAAATGAATTAAAAGCACTTGGTGAACTGAGGATAGCCATGCTTTTGTGAACCATTAAGAGTTATCACTAGTTCTCTTTTTCTCACTATAGTGGGAGCTGAGATCTGAGTCCTCAACCACTCTTCCGTCTGCAGATAATGCCAAAGTGGGACTTTCTATGGGGTTTTGGTGCATAATTGCCAACTGAAATAATTCCATTCACTATAAAGAAACAAATGGGAGCAGTCAATAAGCAGGAAGGACAGCGATGTTGGGAATTAACTCTGGTTAATTTAGTCATTACAAAGGACCCTGTGCCCACTTTCTCCTTTGTTTATTCTCAGCTTTTCTCTGCCATGGTGATTTTTGTCATTGCAACATTGTCACTCTTTCACCCAAGGAAATGGGAAGAAAGTACCCTAAGAGCAAGGGGGAAAGCCAATCAAACACAATTCCTTATAATTTCCTTCAACTAAAACATAGACTCTGTCAGGGGAGGGATTTAGGCTGTCCTGCTTATTCTTATATTCCAAGAGCCCAGAACAATGCCTGGCCTACAGCAGGTGCACAGTAAGTGTTGACTGAATTATGCCATGACTTACCTTGCTATGTCCATACAGAAACACACCAATTCTCCTTAAAATTTTCTTTTCATTAGTTTTCTCTCTCTCTCTGCTCCTCCCCCTCCTTCTCTAAAAGAGAGAGAGAGAGACTCTAAAGCAGGTTCCATGCCCAGTGTGGAGCCTGACACAGGGCTTGATCCCGTGACCCTGAGATCATGACCTGAGCTGAAATCAAGAGTCAGATGCTTACCTGACCAAGTCACCCAGGCACCCTTCATTAGTTCTCTTTTTAATCTTTATGCCTTGCCTCCTCAGCCAGACTACTTGAAGGCAGTGTCTGAAAACACCTATTACATGCTAAGCAATGGTACCCCATATCTCTATGGGTATATATCATCTATACTCTTCATAGCAATCTTGTCATGTAGATAATTTCATTGTTTTAGAGATTAAGAAACGGACTGAGAGAAATCAAGTAACAGCTCAAGGCCACATACCAGTATGTAGCTGAGTCCAGATGTGACCCCTGTTTGTCTGTTAACCCAAGTTTGATAGAGTCTGAATCCCACTATGATAGTAATTTTCAATGATACTCAACATCTGGCAGGTGTATCAGTCAATCCTCATAACAACTGTAGAGGAAAGTATTAGTATTTTCTCCACTGGAGAGATGAGGACATGAGGTTCACAGAGGCAAAGTAACTTGCCCAAGCTTACATGGCTAGACAATGATAGAGTTTAAAATTTAAAAAAAAATTTTTTTTAAGTAAACTCTGCCCCCAAAGTGGGGCTCGAACCCATGACACTGAGATCACAAGTTGTATTCTCTATCAATGGAGCCAGCCAGGCACCCTGCCAGTGATAGAATTTCAACCCAAACTGTCTGACTCCAGGACCCATCTTTTTTTTTTTTAAGATTTTATTTATTTATTTGTCAGAGAGAGAGAGAGCACACAAGCAGGCAGAGTGGCAGGCAGAGGCGGAGAGAGAAGAAGGCTCCCTGCCAAGCAAGGAGACTGATGCAGGACTCGATCCCAGCACCCTGAGATCATGACCTAAGCCGAAGGCATCGGCTTAACCAACTGAGCCACCCAGGCATCCCTCCAGGACCCATCTTAAACCCTAAGCATGAGTGCATCAACCCATGCCCTTCTGCTTCTCCACAGAGTATCCTTGGGCTTCTTCATATCCTCTGGGCTGTATACAGAGTCTCCTCCAGGAAATGTTTGAATTGATAGTACAGATGATGGTATGTGACTCTTTGACCCAAGGATGGGGTTAATGATGATGAAATCTTAAGGGACTAGAAACAAACTATTTTACTTCTAAAAAAGCATATGGCAGACTCAAAATTCTTGCAGCTATGGGACTGGAAGAACACAACTTGCTTCCGAAGGCTGGTACGAGGAGTCAATGAGCGATCCAGACTCACAAAAAGTGAGTCTGGTATGGTACCCAGTAACCATGCATTGAAGGAAAGCTATCAAAGGGCCTCCATCTAGGGAATTCGAGACCCAGTGGGTTAATTATCCTCAGGCAGAAACCACACTGACTTCCCCAGACAGACCTGGGAGGGAAAAACCCAAACAGACAGTTACAGTTCAGCTAAAATAGGGCTAATCTTTAATCTTTTATGGATACATGTAATACATTAACTATTATAGCTTATCCCCTTGGGGCACCTCAACACCTGGTCAACCAGAGACCGGGGTTAGGTTGGCTGGGCTAAGTGGAAAGGAGCAGGTAAATAGGCCAATTACCCTTCTGCACCAAACTTTCTTAGGCCCCCGCCTTGAGATTAAGAAGATGAAGTGTTTGATGCTGCCTGCCATACAGGGGTGGGGTAGGGAGGTGAGTTCTTGAGTCAGCAACCAGTGAAGATTACTCCACACAAATCACCTGGGATGTTTTACTGGACTCTCAGCAAACCAAACTCCTGTAGAGCAGGAATTGTATCATTTATTATTTGTCACTGGGTGTTTGCTGTTGGTGGTTACTATTAATAACGACACTGTTGTTCTCATAATATGAAAAAAATCCGAAGGCAAAGAGACACTAAGGCTAGGTGTCTCTATGAATTATGAAATCAGAGGGTTCAACTACTGTATTTTTCAACTTGAAGAGGTACTTTGTGTCCTTGTTTATCAGGCTTTATCTTATAATACATCTGTACATGTAGATAGAAGTGTTTCTCAATTGCTTGGAACTCTGTTATTAAGGAAAAGCCGTGAATTGGAGTGGATTGGGTCTAAGAATCAAGGCGATGTAATAGTTCAAGCTCCCACTCCAGCCAATAATTCTTCCTACCATAATCTCTGCTTCAGTATTTCTACTGAAAGGGAGTTGACTTCTCACCGAAGTAGTCCTTTTCATTACTGGACACCAGCACTGTGATGCCTGTATGTACTCCTTATACAGAGGTGAAATCTGTCTCCTTATAACTTCCAACCAGCGTTTCTAGTCCTGTCCTCTGCGACTACACAATATCAGTCAAATTTTTCTTTTTTTTTTTTAAGATTTTATTTATTTATTGGAGAGAGAGAGAGAGCATGAACAGGGGGAGAGGCAGAGGGCAGAGGGAGAAGCGGATTCCCCACGGAGCAGAGAACCTGACTCTCACCTGAGCTGAAGGCAGACGCTGAGCTGACTGAACCACTCACAGAACCCAGTCAAATTTTTTCTTAAGAGCAGGGTGGCTTGGGACAACAAGCAAGATCTCTGGAGGCAGACAGTTCTGAGTTTTAATTCTGACTCTACCAGTTATTGGCGAGTAACTTAACTTCTCCCTCATCCATCAAATGGGCTTAAGTACGGTGAGATTTAAATGAGATAAATATGGATAAAGTCTCTGGTTCCTGATGCTCGATAAATGTCAGATACTCCCTTCGTCGTCTTCTCTGCTCTCGCCTCACTGGCCTTATCCTAATTTCATATACCTGAAGACAGAAGTTACATTCCACCTTCCTCAAGTTTTTTCCAAATTGAACATTCCTCAGTTCCTAAACCATTCCTAAACCATTCTCCTCATAATAACTCTGATTCATTGCATACCTACAACACACAGTATGTGTCAGGCATTGCCTGAGGCCTAACAAGTTAAATAACTTGCCTAAGGCCACATAAGCAGTATCCAGGTTTCAGGTCTAGATCTGTCTGGCTCTGAAGCCACACTTTCAAATCTAGATCCTACAACAGTGCGGTCCAATTGAAATATAACGTTAGCCACATATATAATGTAAATTAGTCTAGTAGTCACGTTTTTAGAAGTAATAAAAAACAAGTGGTATTTTTTAAAAGATTTTATTTATTTATTTGACAGAGAGAGCGAGAGAGCACAAGCAAGGAGAGAGGTGGAGGGAGAGGGAGAAGCAGACTCCCTGCTGAGCAAGGAGCCCAATGAGGGGCTTGATCCAAGGACCCTGAGATCATGACCCGAGCCGAAGGCAGACGCTTAATTGACTGAGCCACTCAGGTGCCCCAAAACAGGTGGAAATTCAATAACATATTATATTAAATCCTAAATACCCAAAATATCATTCCAACATGTAATCAATTTAAAAAACTGTGATAAAAAATTGTTATATCGAACATTTTTTTCATAGAAAGTCATCACAACCCAGTGTGTATCTTACACGTACAGTCTGTCTCCATTCGAACTAGCTAGATTTCAAGTGGTTAAGAACCACATGTGGTTTGTGGCTGGACACTGGACAACAATTCCGCAGCCTGGAATTTAAGGATTTTGGTTTCCCAACCCCAAATCCAGTGCCGACTAAATATAGGAGACCAAGAAAATCATTTAATAATCTCTCGGCTAACCTCTGTTCTCTACTTCTCTATTATTCATTCTGTCAACAAAAACAGTATTTATCAAGAGCCTGTGCAGTGCCAGGCATTATTCCCGTAGCTGGGGATACTGCAGCAAATAAAACAAGGCCCCTGCTTTTGTGGAGCTTATGATTTTAACGGGGTGGGGTGGGGGAGATAAACAAATCGGTAAGCAGGCAGTATGTCACCTAGTCAAATGTGCAATGAAGAAAAATTCAGCAGGAAATGGGGGGGGGACAGACTGCGCAACAATTGCAAAAGACTTAAGATGGGAGTATCCTTGACACGTTCAAGTAAAAGCCAGAAGAACGTGGCTAGAGCTGAGTGGATGTGAGGGGCAGACCCAGATGGGGATGGTTGGAATATGGTCGAAGCCATAACAGGTGATGGGGGCAGATCATGGAGGCATAGGAGGACTTTGGATTTCACTCGGAGTGAAGGAGCGACATGAACTGATGAGGATGTTGGAATTAATTAGGTAGAAAAGCAATGATTACAGCTTTTCCAAAGGGCTATGCATGTAGGAAGCAGCCAATAAACGTTAGGACACTTCTGGGCAAATATTAGTTTATAACACTAAGATTGAAGGCCTAGCATTGTATATAATGGTGGCGTAGATCTACCTTAATTCTCATCAGGCCACTCTAGAGCGCTGATGAAGGAATTCCGTATGGGTACATGTGCCTTGCCATTCACGTTGATTGTCTGCTGTCCTGATGAAGACTACTCAAGAACTGGTCCTCATCCTTTGAGACCGGTCTAATGACTGTCTGGGAAGCATTAATGTATGAACTTTCCTCCTCCTCTGAGACCACTAACTGTACATATTAGGGAAACTCACTGTAGAGAAAAAGCCCAGGAATTCAGAAGGAAGCATGATAGAAAGACATGCTTGGTGTCAGAAAGAACTGAATTTGAATATGAACATTCCTCTACCATTTGCTGGCATTTGGCTTTGGGCCAATCACATTACCTCTCTGAACTTCCTTTTCTCCTCTGTAACATGGAGATGGTGATACCTACATTTTAGCAGTATTTGGCATATCTACACATATACAGTGTCAAGTTGTTGGTCTAGAGAAATAGTTCAATAATCAGTAGCCATTGTGATGTGTTCAACAAAATTTTTGAAAATCTACTACATATAAAGTACGTTATTATGGACTGAATGCTTGTGTCCCCCCCACCACCAAATTCATATGTTGAAACCCTATCCTCCAATGCGATAGTAGTACTAGGAGTAGGGGCCTTTGGAAATAGTACTAAGAATACTTAGTAGTAGAGGAGGTCATGATGGAAGTGCCCTCCCGAATGGAATTGCTGTTCTTATAAAAGTCCTGAGAAGTTTCCTTTGCTTTGCTCTTCACGTCATAAGGATACAAGGAGTCATCAACTGGCAACCCAGAAGTGGGCTCTCACCAGAACCCAACCATACTGGTACCCTAATGTCATAATTCCAGACTCCAGAACTATGAAAAATAAATTTCTGTTGTTTATACACCACCCAGTAAATGGCATTTTGTTATAGCAGCCCAACCTAAGATGCACATATGTACAGAAAATAATGATTCTTCCTTTCAGGATGTTTACAGTTTGTACTAGGGAGATTAGGCATACACAAATATATCCAATAAGACAGAATGTGCTTGCACAAATGAGATACAAGATATAATACCCATAATAGCTACCATTTATTGGTTGCTTACAATAAGTGAGGCACTATGCCCAGTGTTTCATAAACATCTCATTCTATTTTTATAAATTCCACCTTAAAAAGTACTATTTTTATCTCTGTTTCACCAAAAAGGAAGCTGAGGGCCAGAGAGAGGAAATGAGTTGCCCAAGGCTGCACAGCTGGAGAGTGGCAGAGGACAGAAGTGAGTCCCATTCTGGGGTCTAGTCGTGACATCATTTTTTTTTTTAAGATTTTATTTATTTATCTGACTGACAGAGATCACAAGTAGGCAGAGCAGCAGGCGGGGCGGGAGGTGGGAAGCAGGCTCCCCGGTGAGCAGAGAGCCCAACTTGGGGCTCGATCCCAGGACCCTGGGATTATGACCCGAGCTGAAGGCAGAGGCCTAACCCACTGAGCCACCCAGGCACCTCTAGTCGTGACATC
Source organism: Martes martes (assembly GCF_963455335.1). NCBI lineage: Eukaryota > Metazoa > Chordata > Mammalia > Carnivora > Mustelidae > Martes > Martes martes. The sequence continues at coordinate 170,548,736 of NC_137891.1, read as the reverse complement.
CTTATCAGAAAAATCCACGCCTATAACTCCTAGGCTTTGTCCAAGTTTTACATTTTGTTCACCCATTTCCAATCCATCTTTTTTAAAAATTTAACTCTACTTTGAAATATCAGCTAAAATTTGAATAAATACCATGGTGCCTCAAAAGACCCATAATTCACTGGACTTTCCATTCTGAAGTTAGTGTCTATATAGGAAAAAAGAGGGACAGCAATTTTACAACCTCCTCCAATCATCATAGCACTGAGAGCTTGTTGTTCTGCCCAACACTGTGAATCACCAGACTGATCAGGGGGCACATCCTAAGCCCTGGGGTATATGCAGCCTTAATAACTACCAGAGTCCTGTGCAAGGTTCTACACACTCTTTCAGGGTGACCTCATTTATTCTCATGTCTTTAGCTACCATCTGTGAGGCTCTGACTCTGAAAGGGCTGCCTCCAGCTCAGTTCTCTCTCTCCTTTGAACTCTGTCTGGGCACCAGCACCTGGGTGTTTCATAGACACCTCATGCTCAATATATCTGCACATGAACTCATCTTTCCTGCCTCACCCACACTGCTTTGTGTTTCCTAGCTCAGAAAAAAAAAAAAAAAAGCACTACCATGTCCACCCAAGGTAGACATCTAGACACCTGTGACTCCTTCTATCTTTAGCTCTGGTTAGTCATCAAATCATTCTCTTCTATATTTTTAAAATCTGTCTTTTGTCCTATAATTATCTCTCAGCTGGCGTTGTGCCAAAGCTCCTAAACTGGTCTTCTTTCTCCAGGTTCTCCTTTCTTAAGCTTTTCTCCACCTTGCAGCCACAGTGATCTTTTTAAAACTCACAGATTTTCTTTAAGTCTAGCACACAAAGTCCTCCAGGGTCTGGGCCTTACTCCTTCCCCAGATTCATTTATATCAGCCCCTAACCTTAGATTCTATACCCTAATTCTATTTAACTCCTTATCCTTTTGAACATGCGGTTCCTTTCACCTGAAATTCCCTTTTCTCCCTTCTTTATCTAACATCTATTGATCCTTCAAGTGGGCATTGATTACCAGTTCCTTCACTAATGTCCCCAGGATGGACCAAATGTCCTGCTTGCTTCCAAAGGGGTTGAGTTCCTGATATCTCATTTTCCTATTGAATCAAATTACATGGTACAGACTCAGTTTAACCTTCTGATTCCAACAACTCACCTATAAACCCTTTTGAAGGTAGAGATGGAGCTAACAGCTAACAAAATGTCTAGAACAGTCTATAGACTTCCAGGAAATGTTCAATATTTTTTAAAAAATGAATGGGAGGTAGGGAAGGTTACAGCAAGGGGACTAGAGCTCGAAGTGCCAGTACAGTACAGTAATTAAGACAGAGGGTTCTGGGGGCACCTGTGTGGCTCAGTGGTTAAGCCTCTGCCTTTGGCTCAGGTCATGATCTCAGGGTCCTGGGATTGAGCCCTGCATATGGCTCTCTGCTCAGTGGGAAGCCTGCTTCCCTCTCTCTCCCTCTCTCTCTGCCTGCCTCTCTGCCTACTTGTGATCTCTGTCTGTCAAATAAATAAATAAAATCTTAAAAAAAAAAAAAAAGATAGAGTGTTCTGAGGTCAATGGCTTATATTGGTACTAGAGCCCCTCCGCTGCTTTGCATGTTGTTTAACAACTCGCCTGGATTTTCCCATCAGTAAAATTAGGGTAATAATTCTACTTGACTCATAGGGCTGCTGTGAGGATCAAATTTAAAACTGAAATATTGTTCATTATTTTTTGCATTAAATTTGTAAAATACTGCACTAAAACAGTGTTTCTCTTAGCCACTGAGTTTCTGGTGTCCCTTTAATTTTTTTACTCCAGAAGCGTACCTCATTCACTTCACTTTAGTCTTCACTTTGACCGCACCTTATATGCTTGACAAGTATTAGCAGACATTCAATAAACATTTAATTTATTTATCTCCCTGTATTTTCAAATTAAGTAAAACATATACGGTAAAGTGAACAAATACTAAGTGTATTGCTGAGCTCTCTAATTGTTCAGAACATTACGCTTCTCAGTAAACGGTGTCTTTTCACATTCAGGTATCCCAACAAAAAATCTGTTTTGTAAGCCCCCCTTTCCCAGTTTTCCACAGCTCCCTTCCCCAGGCTCTCTTTTGCTTCTGTCAATTTCAAGAGATTTCCTAGACTAAAACATTTCAGACCGTCAAACTTGAAAATGTATTTTCCTAGAGGACGGCCTATGACGTCAAGCCCCCTTGTAAATCCCAGGAGACCCTCCAAAGGAGACCGCCATCTTGCATACAGCGGCATTACGTCTCGCGCATGCGCTTCTGTTTGCGAGGCTGCAAAGAGGGGGATTTTTATTCCTTCTCGGCACCCTTACGTCGTGAGGCACCAGTGTCAAGATTTACATGACGTTCGTTTCTCGCCGGAAGTGGAAAGACGGGGAGGAAGTGTTGCACTTTCCGGAGGATTTTAACTTTAGGGCTCGGGGTAAATTGTTTAAAATCTCCGAGGTACTGGGGTGGATATATTACCCGCTTTACGAGAAGAGACTAGAGTGCGCTCGGAGACGTCTTTCTAGTGTGAGTGGGTACGCGTCTTTGATGCTGGCTTAAGGGGACCTAAACCATTCTTTTAAAAAAACTTCATGGTGCCGCCTCGCTCTCTTTGAAAGGCATTTTCAGAGAGGTGGAACGCCTAGATTCTAGATTGATTCAGACTCTGCCACCGACTTGCTGTGTGCGCTTGGGCCCCTCTCCGAGTCCCAGTGTCTTCATCTATAGATGGAAGAGTAGACAAAGTCTCTTAAGTCACCTCTTAGTTCTGAATGTTATTCCATGCCCAAGCCACAAAGTCTTGGGGGTTAAATATCGTTGGCCCCTTTTTATAAGGAGGACATTGAGTCCCAGGTTTGACGACTTCCTCAAGATTGCACAGAAAACTTTTAGAGATTTCAGATATTGAGACTACAAGATTGTGCTATAAGTCCACGACCACGACTCCTTTGTATATTTCTGTATTAGTTCCTGAAACTGGCCTATAGCAGTTACTGAAACAGTATGAATGGATGAATGAATCTTTTGATATCAAGGCCGGTGACACAAGCAGGCCGGTTGTTTCTCTGCCCTTCTAATGTATTAACAATGTAACACTGCTCCAGGTGTTTCTTCGGCTTTACTTGACTGGGGACTCTGAAACCAGTTCTGTTGTCTTCAACTTAATCAGACAGCATGGAGGCACCTCCGGTCACCATGATGCCTGTCACTGGAGGCACTATTAATATGATGGAGTACCTGCTGCAGGGTAAGTGAACCAGGCAACTTGGATGACCTGTTTTCCTCTCTCTGTTCATCATCTGTGGGGATGAGAGGCTGTTGTACAGAGGCAGCCTACATGATTTCTGGCACTCAATAGATAACTTTTTAAAAAATTTAAACGTTAATTATGGTCACAGGCACAAACACATTAAATTAAGTGTACAGTTCAGTAGTGTTAATTACATTCACATTATTGTATAACTGATTTCTAGAACTTTTCATCTTGCAGAACTGAAACTCTATACCCTTTGAACACTAATTGCTCCTTCTCCTCACCCCCCGCCCCAGCCCTTCAGCTCTTAGCAACCACCTTTCTATTTTGTTTCTGATTTTGACTACTTTATATATTTCATATGAGTGGACTCATGCGGTGTTCATCTTTTTATGACTGATTGGTTTTACTTAGCATAATGTCCTCAAGGTTCATCCCTACTCTAGCATGTGACTGGATCCCCCTTTTTAAAGCTGAATGACATTTCGTCATGTGGATATACTATGTTTCCTTTATTCATCTGCCATTTGGGTTGCTTTCACCTCTTGGTTATCATGAATATCGCTGCAGCAAACATGGGGGTGCAAATATCTCTTCAAGATCCTGCTTTGAGAGGTGCCTGAGTGGCTCAGTCCTTGAACATCTGCCTTCAGCTCAGGCTGTGATCTCAGGGTCCTGAAATCAAACCCCACATTGGGTTCCCTGCTCAGTGGGGAGTCTCCTTCTCCCTCTCCCTCTCCACCCCTCACTCATATTCTCTCTGTCTCTTTCTCTCTCTCAAATAAATAAAATCTTTAAAATAAAATAAAAAGAATCTAAATTAAAAAAAAAACCACAGGTAAAATAACTTGCCCAGATGAGAGAACTCAAGATCCAGAGAGGGCAGTGATTTCCAGGAGGTCAGATAATGTTTTGTGCAAGAGTTTAGACTTTAATTCAGATCATCCATTTGGTAACTTAATATGAACAACATTAGGTTATTAATTTTCACTTCTTAAGCTACCTTTTCTTCAGTCTTTTCCAACCCAGTAAGTGCCACTGTCAATCACCAGTTGCATGAACCAAGCATTTAGGAGTCAATCTCTGCTTTTCACTTTACCCCCACATCTAGTCCATCTCTAAGTCGTCATATTCATTTTACTTCCAACATGTATATATTTTTTAAGATTTTATTTATTTGACAGAGAGAGTGAGAACGCACAGCAGGCAGAGCAGCAGAGGGAGAGAGAGGGGCAGGCTCCCCACTGAGCAGGGAGCCTGATGCAGGGCTTGATCCCAGGACCCTGTGATCATGACCTGAGCCGAAGGCAGACGCTTAACTGACTGAGCCACCCAGGTGCCCCTCAACATATATTTTAAATAAGTATTTTCTCCACCTGCAATGCCCCACCCTGGTTTATCGTGGGGGTCCTGAACTATTTTAGTAACCTTTTACTTATTACATTGTTTCTACTTCTGATTATCTCTATCTCTTCCCACACCAACAGGTAGTCATCTTTTCATTTTTTATTTATTATTATTTTTTTTTTAAAGTAAACTTTGTGCCCCCAACGTGGGGCTTGAACTCAGGACGCGCAGGTCAAGAGTTGCATTCTCAGGGTGCCTGGGTGGTTCAGTTTGTTGAGTGTCTCACTGCTGATTTTGGCTCGGGTCCTGATCTCAGAGTCTTGGGATCGAGCCTCATGTCAGGCTCTGCGCTCAGTGGAGAGTCTGATTCTCTTCCTCTCCCTTTGCCCCTCTCCGTGTGTGCTCTCTCTCAAATAAATCTTAAAAAAGAAAAAAAAAGTGGGGGGTGGAGTTACATGTTCCACCAACTGAGCCTGGTAACAATGTAACACTTCTCCAGGTGTTTCTTGTGCTTTACTTGACTGGAGACTCCTAAACCAGTTCTGTTGTCTTCAACTTAATCAGACAGCGTGGAGGCACCTCTGATCACCATGATGCCTGTCACTGGAGACATCATTAATATTATGGAGTACCTGCTGTAGGGGACCTACCAGGTGTCCCCAGTAGTCATCTTTTTAAATAATTGCTTTATTATTTAAAAATTCAAGGGCGCCTGGGTGGCTCAGTTGGTTGAGCGACTGCCTTTGGTTCAGGTCTGATTCTGGAGTTCCAGGATCAAACCCCGCATTGGACTCCCTGCTCAGCCGGGAGTCTTCTTCCCCCTCTGATCTCTCCGCTCTCATTCTCTCTCTCTCAAATAAATAAATAAAATCTTAAAAGAAAAGAAAATTTCTGACCTCGTAACATTTTACTTCTAAACTCTTCAGTAAGCATATCTACAAAAACAAGGATATTTTTCTTCATAACCTTAATACCATCATTATTATCTTAAGAAAATTAATAATATATTTTAATATCACCTAACATCTAGTCCATATTCAAAAGTTTCTCCCCAATTGTACCCAGAATGTATTTTGTAAACAGGATGCAATCAAGTATCGTGCATTACATTTGATAATTGGGTCTCTAAAGTCTCTCTTCATTTGGATCAGTCTCCCCTCAGCTATACTTTTTTCGCTCATGACTGTATCTTGTTGAAGAGTCCATACCAGTGTTCCTGGAATGAGCCTCTGAAAATGTAAATGCAGTCATGTCTTTCCCTGTTTTGTTGACAATAAAGTGTGGAGCACATAGTTGCCCAGTGACCTTTGGGTAGAGTACCACCTTCACCATGAACTGTATGTCAGGCCTGCACTGCTGTGGCCCATGCAGATCCTCACTTGGTTCTATCTTCCTTCTCACTCAGAGCACTTCAGGCACAAACACTGATATCTTTCCATTTTCTTTAATTGCCCAAGCCCTTTCCTGCCTCTGTGCCTTAGCCCTTGAAGATCCCCCTGGCCCAGTACTTTTCTCCAGCTCTTCACAGAACCGTCTCATTTTCACTCTTCAGTTGTCAGCCCAGTTGCATCCCCTTAGGGAGACCTTCTTTGACTCCAACCCTTCAGAAAGGTTTCTCTTCTCCATCCCCACCAGTTGCTCTCTATCCCATCTTTCTTTTATTTCCTTGTATTTACTGTTTGCTTACTTATTTATTTTTTGTTTCCCCCACTAAGTTGTAATCTCCCTTAGGGCATGGACCCTAGCTTCCTAGCATAGTTCCTAGAATAGCATTCAAGAAGTATAGGTTGAATGAACCAACACTGACAAATGTTTGAGGAATGGGGTCTTCTGGGTGGCTCAGTCCATTAAGCATCTGTATTTGGCTCAGGTCATGGTCCTGGGATCGAGCCCCACACTGGGTTTCCTGGTGAGAAGGCAGCCTGCTTCTCTCCCTCTGCCTGCCACTCCCTCTGGTTTTGCTCTCTCTCTCTCTCTCTCTCTCTGTCCAGTAAATAAATAAAATCTTTAAGAAAAGGTGTTTGAGGAATGAACAAACACATCTCTGATACTGTCCTGAATGTAGGGTACAATGTGTTGAATGTAGGACTTGTTCCCTGCTCCCATGATCTTCTGTCCTGTGATTACTGGGATCTGATCTGTTGCTTTTCCTACAACACTCCCCATTTTCAAAAATTCCGTCCTTTGAGTCTCACTATCAATATTTACCATAGTAACAGTATATAGTCTTATTTATTTTAACAGATTTGGTCAATAAATGTTTGAATATGTTCCTAGCATTGGAGTATCATCAGTGGAGGGAGAAAAATGAATAAAGTATCAGTATACAGTTGATATATTGAAAGATAAGTTGATATATTGAAAGACTGAAGAATTGAGGTGATAATGCTAAAGAAAACTAAAGCGGGGAGGTGGAAAGAGATCGGAGAGACGTGTGTTATCTTGTTCAGGGTGATCTGAAAAGACCTCTCTGATAAAGTGACACTTGAGCAAAGACCTGAAGGAAGCGATGGGGCGAGGCATGCAGCTACCGGTAAGAAAAATGTTCTAAGTGTAGGGACTATGGAAAGAGACTCTGAAGAGAAATACTTTATCAAGTACTTGGCATTTTCAGGTAATAATAGGAAGATCACTGTAGCTGGAGAGAGTGATCTAGGGAAATAGTTGAAGGAAATGATATTGGACTGGTAGCAGAGTCCACAATGTATAGGACCTTGTAGATGATCGTAAAGACTTTAGGATTTATTCTGAATGACACGGGAAGCCACTGGAGGGTTCTAAGCAGAGGACTGTATTTATCTGTCTTATATTCAAAAAGACCACTTGGCTGTTGTGTATAGAAGAGAAGAAGCAGGCGAGGGTAGAAGCAGGCTATTGCAAAAAGCAGGTCAGAAATGAGGGAGAGTTGGACTAGATGGAAATGAATGAGGAAGTGAAACATGGCTGGATTCTGCACATATTTTTTAAAAATACGGATTGGATTTAGGATATGGGGGAAAGAAAGGAGTCAGGATGGTTCTGTGGTTTGGAGCCTGGGCCACTGAAAGCACAGAGTTTGCATTTACTATAATGGAGAAGACTGCAGGGGGATTAAGACTGCGGAGGAAAAGCCAGCAATTGGATACAAACACATGAAGATAAAGGAGACAGTTGGATATATGAGTCTATAGTTCATGAAATAAATACAGGAGTCCTCAGGGCATAAATGATATTTGAAGCCATAGCACCAAATTAGGTCACTTTGGAAGGAAGAGATTGTTGATAAAGAGGACCAGGATTGAGTCCTAGGATCCTCCAGTGTTTAGGGAAGATGAGAAAGACGCACCGAAGTAAACTTAAAAGGAATGGTCAATGAGTTAGGCGAAGAACTAAGAGTTGTGTCCCGGAGGCCAGAGGAAGAGTAGATTTCAAGGTGGGTATAATCTGACAACCATGTCAGATGCCACTAGGAAGATGAACAAGATGAGAGCAAAGATCAGTGTATTTCTATGGAGCATTTCATTCCTTTGTACTTAAATATGTTACATAAAAAGGAAATGTTATAGATAGAAAACTTGTGTTGCTAGAAATAGAAGATAACTTTTCAAGTAAATGACAGGAGTATTATTATTATTCTAGATAGATACTGTGGTTTTTCAGGCCTCTGAGCCCAGAGCCCACTGGCGATTAGCGTTTAGAGAAGGCCTAAAGGCTTTCCTGTACCAACTAAGATAATGCAAAAAACTGAAAGAGGGTTAGCTTTGTCATAATGTTATCTGATGCCGTGGCAGCATAACCCCTCTGAAATCTCATATATTGGACCTATGCTTTACAAACATTGCACTAAACCATTGAGGTTTTTCATTTAAGTTTTTTCAATCTTTTGCTAATCCCAGTACCCAAAATGAAAGATGGGACTCAACCATACTCTTTCCTTCTTCAGGAAGCGTTCTAGATCACAGTTTGGAAAGCCTTATCCACCGCCTTCGTGGTTTGTGTGACAACATGGAACCCGAGACTTTCCTTGACCATGAGATGGTATTCCTCCTTAAGGGCCAGCAGGCTAGTCCATTTGTTCTCAGGGCCCGCCGTTCTATGGACAGGGGAGGAGCACCCTGGCACCTGCGCTACCTGGGACAGCCAGAAATGGGAGACAAGAACCGCCATGCCCTGGTGCGCAATTGTGTAGACATTGCAACATCTGAGAACCTCACTGACTTCTTGATGGAAATGGGCTTCCGCATGGACCATGAGTTTGTCGCCAAGGGTCACTTGTTCCGTAAAGGTATCATGAAGATTATGGTGTACAAGATCTTCCGCATCCTGGTGCCAGGAAACACAGACAGCACCGAGGCCTTGTCACTTTCCTATCTTGTGGAACTAAGTGTTGTTGCACCAGCTGGTCAGGACATGGTCTCTGATGACATGAGGAACTTTGCCGAGCAGCTGAAACCTCTGGTTCACCTAGAGAAAATAGACCCCAAGAGGCTCATGTGACTAAGACAGTCTCTCTGCCACCGGGGCCTGTCCTCACCTGTTACAAAAAAGAAGATGTTATAAAGGCTCCATTTCACCATTGCCAGCCGGGCATTCTTCCCCCAGAAAGGAGGACAGTGAAGACCTTAGCTGGTTCTGTACAGTTTTCCTCATGTGGCAAGTTCACTTCTGTGACAGCCTTTCCAAATGAAAGACTTAGGATAACAAGAATCTATCCAGTCCTTCTGTATAAGGAAGGGAAACTGGAATAAATTAGCTTTTAGAAAGGAAAATCTTTTACTTGTTTTGCTATTTGTGTATAAGACTGCGAGCTTGTACTGTGTGGTAATAAAAGCTATGAAGAGAAACATCTGTGATTCCAATTCTTTATCACCCCGCTAATTTGGGATGGATTCACTACCAGCTGGAACAACCAAAAAAAAAAATGACAGTTTTTAGTTTTAATTCTGATAGAGGTGATAGTTTTTACCTTTAACCAAAGTGTCACGTTCATTGAAAAAAAAATTTTTTTAAAGATTTTATTTATTTATCTGACAGAGAGAGACACAGCAAGAGAGAGAACACAGGCAGGGAGAGTGGGAGAGGGAGAAGCAGGCTTCCCGCTGAGCAGGGAGCCTGATATGGAGCTCGATCCCAGGACCTTGAGATCATAACCTGAGCCGAAGGCAGACGTTTAACAACTGAGCCACCCAGGTGCTCCAAAAAATTTTTAAATACAGACAAAAATAAGAAAAATAACCTGTAATCCTATAATTCAAAAAGATATACTATCTTTATTGTTATATATCCTTTTAGTCTTTATTTTATAAATTTATATATGAGAGATTGATTGATTGATTGATTTTTTAAGATTTTACTTATTTGACAGAGAGAGACATACCGAGAGAGGGAACACAAGCTGGGGGAGTGGGAGAGGGAGAAAGCAGGCTTCCCGCCATGCAGGGAGCCTGATGCGGGGCTCAAACCCAGGACCCTGAGATCATGACCTGAACCGAAAGCAGACACTTAACGACTGAGCCACCCAGGCGCCCCAAGATATATTTATTTTATAAAATATTCTTTATAAACTAGTTTATACCCGCTTTTGTTGTTGTTGTTTAATCACCTTTTCAGGACATTAGGCTATAGTGCTCTTCTGTAAAAACAAAAACCCCATTAAAATAGGGAATTGAGGCAGAGATTAATTAGCTTTCCCTGGGCTATACAGATACTGATTAGCAGAGATGGTATGTAAATATTGATAATTATAATTGCTATGTGTATCCCATCATGTGGATTTTCCATAACTTAATTGATTCCCCTACTTTGGAATTTTTAGTTTGTTCCCAATTTTTGGCTTTTATAAACATCCTCTAGGGGTGCCTGGGTGGCTCAGTGTATTGAGCGTGTGACTCTTGGTTTCAGCTCAGGTCGTGATCTTGGGATCATGGGACCGAGCCCCGTGCGGGCCTCCATGCTGGGCGCAGAATCTGTTTAAGATTATCTCTCTCCCTATGCCCCTCCCCCTGCCCCCACACTCACTCTCTTAAGATCAATGGATAAAATCTTTAAAAAAAAAAAGAACAATGCTGTAATGCTAGTACTTTTAATAAAATCATTGTTGATATCTATGACTATTCTTTAGGATAAATTCTAGGGAACTGCTGAGTCAAACAGTAAGCACTATTTTAAGACTTCTGCCGTGCATTGCCAAATGCCTTCCAGAAATGTCCCAGTTTTCACTCCCACCAGCTGTAAATGAGGTTCCCAAAAATGTTGCCAAAACTGGGTATGACTATGAAAACTTGTTTTTCCCATTTGATGATAAATGGTAACTAGTTTGAATTTTCTTTTTCTTTTTTTCTTTTATTTTTTTATGTAAGCTCTATGCTTAATGTGGGGCTTGAACTCATGACCCCAAGATCAAGAGCCATACACTCTACCGACTGAGCCAGCTAGGTGCCCAAGTTTTCTTTTTCTTTTTTTAAAATTTTTTTTTTTAATTTATTTATTTGTTAGAGAGAGAGAGCAAGCACAGGCAGACAGAGTGGTAGGCAGAGGCAGAGGGAGAAGCAGGCTCCCCGCCGAGCAAGGAGCCCGATGTGGGACTCGATCCCAGGACGCTGGGATCATGACCTGAGCCGAAGGCAGCCGCCCAACCAACTGAGCCACCCAGGCGTCCCTCTTTTTCTTTTTTTAAAGATTTTATTTATTTTTTTGGAGAGAGTGCATGGGCTAGAGGGAGGGACAGAGGGAGAGGGAGAAGCAGACTCCCCACTGAGCAGGGAGCCTAATAGGGGGGCTCAATCCCAGAGCCCCAAGATCATGACCTGAACCAAAGTCAGAGACTTAACCAACAAAGCCACCCAGATGCCCCAATATTTTTTGTTTTTTTAAGTAACAGTTCTTCGTGGGATCGATTGTAGCTCATTTTAATACTTCTAGAGTATATATACACTGGAGAGTTTGGTTTGCTAAAAAATTTTAGGTTATCCAGAATTTTCATTTTTTTCTGGGATATCCACTTATATCACACCCCTTTTGAGCTACATTGGACAAATCAGTTGTCTTTGGCATTACTTTAAAAATGATATGAATATTCTGTTAGGATGCTTTGGGCTACAAGTAACAAAAAAGCCACCCCCCCCCCCAAAAAAAAGAAAAGCCATCCCAAGCTGCCTCAAACAGTAAGGATGGAATTATCTCACATGATCATAAATTCTAAGATGGGGTGGCTTCCAAGTTGGGGAGCTGGTTATTTCTCTGGCTCTGAGAACCTGTTCTTGGCTTTCCCCTGAATGTTTTCAAGATAGCTTCCCCCACCCCCTCAGTTGCAGATTGCATAAATGGGTAAATCCTGCTCCTTTCTTCACAGGCATATTAGCATAATGATTCAGGAAAGGCCCCTTCTTGTTTCGTACTCTTCCCCTTTATTCCTAAACTCTACTCTCACTCCCACTTTCCTCCCATTTTGATATGTTTTTGTATTTTGGGGTTTTTTTAGATTTTTTAATTTATTTGACAGATGGAGATCACAAGTAGGCAGAGAGCCAGGCAGAGAGAGAGGAGGAAGCAGGCTCCCCACCAAGCAGAGAGCCCGATGCGGGGCTCCATCCCAGGACCCTGGGATCATGACCTGAGCCGAAGGCAGAGGCTTAACCCACTGAGCCACCCAGGTGCCCCCCATTTTGATATATCTCTCTCTCTACATATTACCAGGCAGACAACAGAGACATACATTAAACATATATTATATATATATAATTATAACTATAATATAATATATATATTATAACTATATATATAATATATAGAGTTATATATATATTTACTTTTATATATATTTACTTCACACAAATGACACTGTGCTATACATGTTACCTCTTTTTTTTTCACTTTTTAAAAATTAACATTGTTTTTGTGATATGCTCTTGTTGCCATATATAAACCTACCTCGGGGTGCCTGTGTGGCTCAGTCGTTAAGCGTGTGCCTTCGGCTCGGGTCAGGTCATGGTCCCAGGGTCCTGGGATTGAGCCCTGCATCAAGCCCCGCATGGAGTCCCGCATTGAGCTCCCTGCTTGGCGGGAAGTGTGCTTTTCCCTCTGCCACTCCCCCTTTTGTGTTCCCTCTCTCACTGTCTCTGTCAAGTTAATCAATAAAATCTTTAAAAAAAAAAAAAACCTACCTCATAACTTCTAACTTACATGTTCTTTTATATTAACAGGAATATTAATACTCGAGTAGTGCTTAACTCTGGCAGGTGCTTTAAATGTTTTAACTCACATACTTCTTCCAATAGCCCTGAGGTAGATATTATTAACTCCCATTTTACTGATGAGAGGGAGACACAGAGAACTTGCTCGAATTTTCTATTTCTGTTGTTCAAAGTCAGAATTAGTAAATGGTGGAGCCTGAATTTCCACTGTCTTGCTCCGGAAGCCAGACACATCTCCACTTTGCCTCCATCCATGTTTTTTACCCATTCGGTCCCTTGAGGATGGAAACCTAGATTGCCCTCAACTCTCTATTACCATAAAAAGTACTACAATAAGCAAATGTATAGATTGAGGTGGAATATTCCTCTGAACCACCTACCTGTGGGCATGCTCGATCTGCCAAACATTGCCAGGTATCTTTTCAGAAGGGCTGTGCTATTTCACATTCCTATTAGCAGTGCATAAGAACTCATACCCACGTCCTCCTTATAACCTGTGCCAGTTTGGAGGATATCAAGTGGCAGCTCTTGGCTGTTTTGATTTGCATTTCTCGGTTATAATCAAATTCGAGCCTTTTTAAATATGCCTTTTAGGCACGTGCACCCGAATATTTATAGCAGCAATGTCCACAATAGCCAAAGTATGGAAAGAACTACATGTCCATCAACAGATGAACGGATAAAGAAGATGTGGTGTATATATATATACACACACACACACACACACACACACACACACAATGGAATACTATGCAGCCATCAGAAGAAATGAAATCTTACCATTTGCAGCAACGTGGATGGAACTAGAGGGTATTATGCTGAGCGAAATAAGTCAATCAGAGAAAGGCAATTATCATATGATCTCCCTGATACGAGGAACTTGAGAGGCAACGTGGGGGATTTGGGGGGTAGGAAAAGAATAAATGAAACAAGATGGGATCGAGAGGGAGACAAACCGTAAGAGACTCTTAATCTCACAACAACAAACTGAGGGTTGCGGGGGGAGGGGGGTAGGTAGAGGGTGGTGGGGTTATGGACATTGGGGAAGGTGTGTGCTATGGTGAGTGCTGTGAAGTGTGTAAACCTGGCGATTCACAGATCTGTACCCCTGGGGCTAATAATACATTATATGTTAATAAAAAAAATAAAAAATTTAGGGGCGCCTGGGTGGCTCCATGGGTTAAAGCCTCTGCCTTCGGCTCAGGTCATGATCCCAGGGTCCTGGGATCGAGCCCCGTATCAGGCTCTCTGCTCCGCAGGGAGCCTGCTTCCTCTTCTCTCTCTGCCTGCCTCTCTGCCTACTTGTGATCTCTGTCAAATAAATAAATAAAATCTTTAAAATAAATAAATAAATAAATGAATGAATAAATAAATAAATACTTTAAAATATTTTAAAAATAAATAAATAAATATGCCTTTTATATATGACCTTGTATAGCCTTCTTAGTCTATACAATGTGAAACTTACTGTGAAACTAAGGTACTTATATCCTTTGCCTGTTTTTCTATTTGGTTTCCTCTCTTGTTGGTTGGTAGAAATTACGTGTATATTCTAGACATTCCGTGTTTGTTTTAAACATCACAGTTCCTTCTCCCAGTCTGTCACCTTCCTGTTAACTTTGTCTGTGATGTGATATTGTTAGTTAAGCATATGCCCTAAATTTTGACCTTAGGATTTGGAATCTCTTTTAGGAAGTCTTTATTTACCCAGAGGTAACAGTTTTTCCTTTTTAGCTTTATAGTTTAAATTTCTGACACTCAAGTCTTTCATCGGAATCCACCTTTAACATAATTTCAAGTGAAAATCCAGATTTTTTTCCTCCATACAGTGAATTCATTTTTCTATCACCATTGAAAAATAGTCTTTCTAATGCTTTGTGAGCCACCTTTATCATATATTAAGTTCCCATGTCTATACTTTCTTTCTAAACTCTCCATTCTATTCCATTGGTCTTTTTCTTCATTTCAGTGCCAGCAACACGATGTTTTTATTACTGAGGCTTTGTTGTAGGGCCAGTTCTACCAGTAGGGCAGGTAGCCCGACTTTTATTTCCCTCTCAAAATAGACTTAGCTTTCATAGACCTTTATTCTATCATATTCACTTTATTTTTTTATTGTATCATTTTTTATTTCTTTCATACTCATTTTAGAATAAGTTTCCATTTCTCACCATTACTACTAGAATTTTTATTGAAGTTTCATTAATATATATAGATTAATTTAGGGGAGAACTGACGTCTGCATGAAACCCTCCCCGTAATTCACTGTGTCAGGTTTCCTTCACCTCATTTAGGTCTCTGCTAAAATGTCAGAGAAGCCTTCCCTGACCATCCTAAGTAGCACAGTAGCTCACCCTCACTCTCTGTCTTATTTAATTTTTTCATAGCACTTATTACTATCCAACTTCAGATTATTTACTTACTGCTTCTCTTCTAGAATGTAAGATTCATGAGGAAAAGTGCTTTGTTTTGTTTTCTGCTGTGTCCCTAGCACTCAAAACAATATCTGACCTTTGGTAGTCACTCTGAATATTTGTTAAACAAATGAATAAAATCTTTAGGCTGCTAAGGTTTTCCCAATTATGACATTTATTCAGGTTTTCATGTCTCTGAATAGAGTTGAAAAAAATTTTTTTAAAGATTTATTTATTTGAGAGAGAGCAGGGGGGAGAGGCAGAGGGGGGGAGAGGCAGAGGGAGCGAGAGCCCCAGGCAGACTCCACACTGAGTGCAGAGCCCCACATGGGGCTCGATTCTATGCCCCCAAGACTCTGAGACCATAATCCAAGCCAAAACCAAAAGTCAGATGCCCAACCGACTGTGAAAATTTTTAGTAAACTTCTTGGCCATTTCTTTTAGGCCAATTTCTGTAGACCAGGAGTCAGCAAACTACACCTGTGCAGGTCAGCTTGCTGTCTGGTTTTGTAAATAAAGTTTTATTGGACTATCCACATTCATTTAAATGTTGTCTATGATTGCTTTTGTACTACAATGACAGAACTGAGTGGCCACCACAGAGATCACACGGCCCATAAAGCAGAAACTATTTGCTATCTGTCTCTTTACAGAAAAAGTTTGCTGATCCTCTCCATAGACTAGCTTATTTGCTATTATAGATCATGTTATCTATTTATTACATTTTTAAGGCAAATACTCCTGGTATAAAAGAAAACTATTAATTTTTTTAAAAATATCTTTCCTGGGTGCCTGGGTGGCTCAGTGGTTTAGGCTGCTGCCTTCGGCTCGGGTCGTGATCTCAGGGTCCTGGGATCGAGTCCCGCATCGGGCTCTCTGCTCGGCAGGGAGCCTGCTTCCCTCTCACTCTCTCTGCCTGCCTCTCTGCCTACTTGTGATCTCTCTCTGTCAAATAAATAAATAAAATCTTTAAAAAAATAAAATAAAAAATAAAAAAATAAAAATATCTTTCCTATTTATTTATTAGAGAGAGAGAGAGCATGAGAGAGGAGAAGCAGACTCCCTCCAGGGCAAGGAGCCCGATGTGGGATTTGATCCTGGGACTCCAGGATCATGACCCGAGCCGAAGACAGTTGCCCAACCAACTGAGCCACCCAGGCACCCTGATTTTTTTTAAGATAAGTCTTTTATAGTTTTGATAGTTTGCTTGCTGATTATCTTGTGTTTTTTATACAGACTGTCATATCATTGGCAAGAGTGGCAAGCAGAAAGAGTACATACCTCTTTCACTTTTTTCTTGTCTAAAAGAATTGGCCAGACTCCAGAACTCTAGCCAACACTAGTGGTCATAATGAGCATCCACTACATCATCCTAATTTTATTATTTTTTTAAGATTTTATTTATTTATTTGAGAGAGAGACGGTGAGAAAGAGCATGAAAGGGGAGAAAGTCAGAGGGAGAAGCAGGCTCCCTGTGGAGCTGGGAGCCCCATGCAGGACTCAATCCCGGGACTCCGGGATCATGACCTGAGCCAAAGGCAGTCACTCAACCAACCGAGCCACGCAGACGCCCCATTTTCCTGTTTTTAATGCTATTGCACCAAATGTCTCTGTTAAGTATGATGAAAAATTACATGATTTTTACCCTTTGGTCTGTCCATGTGATGAATTATATTGACAGACTTTCTGCTATTGGGCCATCCTTGTATTCCTGGGATCACTCCAAAGCATCAGGATATTATCTTTTAAATACCCTGTTGGATTTGAGTACCTATTATTTTGTTTAGGATATTTGAATTGTGGACTACCTTAATTGCCATGCAGAGATCTATGCAGTGACCACTCCCTGTTTTTCCAACCTCTCTGCTGGAACTACAAGCTAAGCGCTATGCTACATGCTGCATTACAACAATGGCTATGATACAGTCCCTGTCTTTAATAGCTCCCATTATAATGGCAGAAACAGACATTTATACAGTTTGTATAGTCATAAAAGTTATATGAACAAAGATCTCCTTCCCCAGATGAATGACCAAGCAGGTCTGCTTCCTTTTCCTTGGATATACCTTAACACTCTTGCGTATGTATTATCTTTCTTTCCTTTTTTTTTTTTTTTTAGATTTTATTCATTTATTAGACAGAGATCACAAATAGGCAGAGAGGCAGGCAGTGGGGGTGGGAAGCAGGCTCCCCACTGAGCAGAGAGCCCGATGCGGGGCTTGATCCCAGGACCCTGAGACCATGACCTGAGCCAAAGGCAGAGGCTCAATCCACTGAGCCACCCAGGCACCCCTGTATTATCTTTCTTAATACCCTTTCCTCTTTGCCTTTCCCACTCTTTTCTGCCTATGTGCCTCCTGCACAATAAAAAAGTGGGATCAAAACAAACAAACAGGGGTGCCTGGGTGGCTCAGAGGGTTAAAGCCTCTGCCCTCAGCTCAGATTATGATCTCAGGGTCCTGGGATCGAGCCCCGCATCGGGCTCTCTGCTCCGTGGGGAGCCTGCTTCCTCCTCTCTCTCTCTCTCTGCCTGCCTGTCTGCCTACTTGTGATCTCTGTCTGTCAAATAAATAAATAAAATCTTTAAACAAACAAACAAACAAATAGGATCAAACAATGGAAAGCATGTAAGAGAGTGGGTAAGGGCTCAGGCGGGAGTGACAGCTAGGTTCCAATTCTAGCCATGCCATTCACTAGCTATGTGACCTTGCACATATTGCGCCACCCCCGAGATCTATTTCCTCATCTGTCAAACTGAGACTACCTTCATCACGTAGAAGATCGGGTGAACTAACCTGCGTAAAGGCTTTCGACACAGGGCCTGACGGCTGCCAGGATTTTCCCTTTCTGTCCTGGACCACAAGAAGGTCACAAAGTCTCTTTCCTCTGACTTCTGACGTTTGATGGCAAGTAAGTAGCATCACTTGTTTCACAATTCATGATGTTCTCCCTACGGTAATTTTTTTCTTTTTTTTATAAAGATTTTTATTTATTTATTTGACAGAGAGAGAGAGCACAAGTAGGCAGAGAGGCAGGCAGAGAGAGGGGGGAAAGCAGGCTCCCCGCTGAGCAGAGAGCCTGATGTGGGGCTGGGTTCCAGGACCCTGAGATCATGACCTGACCTGAAGGCAGAGGCTTAACCCACTGAGCCATCCAGGCGCCCCTCCCTATAGTAATTCTTTATGTATCTTGGCTTCTGGTGCTACCATTTAGTAGTGTCTTGGCCAAGTTAGTTAAACTCTCAGAATGTCTATTTTCTTATCTGTAAAACAGGATTCATAGAAGGAAGGATTCCTCATAGAATTGTCATATGAATTAAATGATCAGTATGCATAAAGACGTAATGAAGTGCTTGGCATATGAGTGCTTAATACTTGTTAGCTGTTTTCTGTTTGAGTATTATTAACACGACTGTATGCTTCTTGCAGGGAAGAACTGGGTTTTATAGTATAACATAACGGTTAAAACTCTAGAGTCTTGAGTTCAAATGTGAATTCCAGCATAAGTATGTTGTTCAAGCTGGATAGACCTCTCTAGGCCTTAGTTTTCTTATCTGCAAAATGGGAATGATAAAAGAACCCAGTTCCTAGGGCACCTGGGTGGCTCAGTGGGTTAAAGCCTCTGCCTTCAGCTCAGGTCATGATCCCAGGGTCCTGGGATCGAGCCCCACATCAGGCTCTCTGCACTCGGCGGGGAGTCTGCTTCCCCCTCTCCCCCGCCTGCCTCTCTGCCTACTTATGATCTCTGTCTGTCAAGTAAATTAAAAAAAAAAAAAAAAAAAAAAAAGAACCCAGTTCCTAGAGATTGTTGTAGGGATTAAATGAAATATCCCACTCACTGAGAATTTAGCATGGTGCCTGGCATAAATACTGATTTCTTGATCATTTAATAAGTATCAAGTAATGTGCTAAGGGTTTTATTTAGCAATGTTTTGTTTTATTTCTGTGAACCCCATGACCCTTGCCTAGCTTAGTACTACTCATATAATGACCTTTCAAATATTTATTGAATAAATGAGTGAGTGAATTAGTGAATGCTGAGCTGTATGCCACAAGAATCTTACCTCTGTAAGCTGGTTTGTCCCAGGTTAACACTCCTCATTCCTCTGAGATGACTTGGGTGTGTAAGCCATAAGGTTTAGCATCTGTAAAAAACAGGAGAAGATTATAGAAAGGGGGAGGTGTTGGACCCTGGCTTTTTTCACTCTAGAGAAATCACTCATGTTTTAGTGCTTGAACTTATTTCTCAGAACTGGTAAAATGAATTTTAAAACTGCTACCACTTTTGTGGTAAAATTTACAACATTCAATGTCATGGAGAACATAGAGGAAGGAGCACCATTTTGGAGGAAATAAAAATTGATGTAACTGTTCCTGAGGGCATTTAGCCTAAGAAAATAACTAGGGATGTGCACAAAGATGTAGTTTAAAGCTGGTCATCTTAGGGGTACCTGGGTGTCTCAGTCATTAAGCATCTGCCTTCAGCTCAGGTCATGATCCCGGGGTCCTGGGATCAAGCCCCACATCAGGCTCCCCACTAAGTAGGAGGACTTCTTCTCCCTCTCCCACACTCCCTGCTTGTGTTCCCTATCTCTCTGTCTCTCGTTCTGTCAAATAAATAATCTTTTAAAAAAATTATTAAGTCTGGTCATCTTAGTGATGTGTATGGCCTAAAAGATGGAAATAATCTAGATGTCTCATAAAAGGAGATGGGATAAATGATACTTTATTCACAAATGAGATATCTTGCAGTCATGCAAAAGAAATTGTAGTAATGAATTTAATGACATGGAAAAATATTCCAGATACTTATTAACTTGTGACTTTAAGCAAATTACTTAACTTCTCTGCCTCAGTCTCCTTATCAGTAAATGGGAATATTAATATTGACTTCCTTATAGTTATCGTGAAGATTAAATGAGTTATGCATAAGAATATTTGGAATTATACCTGTCCCATTTATAGATATAACCTGTAATTATTATTATTATGTGAGAAAAAAGTTTAAAAACAATGTGTATGATATGTTATTACTTACAAAACATATACATAGGGGAAAAGGTATGAAAGTACATTCTTCAAAATGTTATGAGCTACTTCTTGGTGTTGGAAATAATGGTACATTTTATAGCTGTTTTTGCCTTTTTTTTTTTTTTTACAAAAAGTATATATGGCTTGTGTAACTTAAAAACAATAATTAAAACCAAAACAAAACATAGGGTGCCTAGGTGGCTTAGTCGGTTGAGCCTCCGACTCTTGGTTTTAGTTCATGTCATGATCTCAGGGTTGTGGGATCAAGCCCCATAACAGGCTCTGAACTCAGCAGGGAGTCTGCTTGTCCCTCTCCCTCTGTTCCTCCCCCTGCTCCCACTCTCTCTCTCTCTCTCTCAAATAAGTAAATAAAATCTTAAAAAAAAAAGATCAATTTCTTTAGTAGGGGAGTCAGTGTGACGAGAATTTTCCACCCTGTCTGTGCCCTTCTTGTTAGCTGGTATGGCTGGTATAAGAGTATGAAAGGGGGTTAGTCTTCTTTCACTTTAAAAGATGATCTCCCCTTTTCTTAGAGGAGAGATGGACCCAGCATCCAGAATGCCCTTAGGCAGTAGCAAGTCCTTAGCAAAGTGGGGCCCGGCAATATAGAACCAACACTGAACTCTAGAGGTGAACAGGATATGAGTCATCACACTGGCATTCTGTCAGGTTGACTAAAATCATGTCTATGTTTTCCTTGGAGGTGTGAATGTGAAGTGATGAGATTAATTTAAAAAAAAAACACAAATATATCAAGATAAACATCTAAATAAATGGCTCCCTTCAAAGTACTTATTTTGAGAAATCACACACTTATTAACAAATTTTTGCTATTAGTATAATTTTTTGGATTTTTGGGGGGGTTGGGAGAAGTCAAATCAATTGACCTCAAAATTGGTTTGGATGGAATATTTTTCCTCCTCCTAATTTATTAAAATTGTGATACTAAGTGCTTTTCAGGTTTTTTTTTTTAAATACTAAGTGCTTTTTAAAGATGTAGTGAAATGGATATTGTTCAAGTGTTTCTAGTAGCATTATAAATTAGTAAAAACCTACTGGAAAGCAATTTGGAAGTAAATATTAAGAATCATCAAATCTTCTGGGGCACTTGGGTGGCTCAGTTGATTAAGCATCTGACTCTTGATTTCGGCTCAAGTTATGATCTCATGGGTGAGAGAAAATTAAGAAGGCTCCATGCTCAGCTTGGAGCCCCTTGCAGGGCTTGATCTCATGACTCTGAGATCATGAGTTGAGCTGAAATCAAGAGTTGGATGCCTAACTGACTGAGGCACCCAGGCATCCCCCCCCTTTTTTTAAAAAAATATTTATTTCAACAGTGCCACTTCTGATAATCCAGGCTGAGAGAATAAGAGAACGCATGGGGAAAGCTACATAAATAATAATAATAATAATAATAATAAACTTTATATAATAATAATAATAATAAACTTTTAAAAAACTTATTTATTTGACAGAGAGCAGGGGAAACAGCAGGTAGAGGGAGAAGCAGGCTTCCCACTGAGCAAGGAGCCCAACTCAGGACTCAGTCCCAGGACCCTGGGATCATGACTTGAGCTGAAGGCAGATGCTTAACCAACTGAGCCACCCAGGCACCCCACTTCTGATTACTTCAAAACTGGAATTTGTCTTTATGGAAGATGAAGATTTGCAGGGCACCTCGGTGGGTCAGTCAGTTAAGCCTCTGACTTTTGATTTCATCTCGGGTCATTATCACAGGATTGTGGGATCAAGCCCCACATTGGACTCTGTGCTGGGCACTTGGGCATGGAGCCTGCTTAGGATTCTTTCTCTCCCTCTCCCTCTGTACGCGCCCCCTCTCCCACCACTCACTCCGTCTCACTCAAAAAAAAAAAAAAAATGATTTGCTGCCAGCGAGCCTGTGTCATAGGCCCTGAAGTTATTTCTGAATTGGGCGTACCAGTAATGGTTTGGAGAGTGGAAACCTCCTGGGCATAAGCACGCTGCCTCTAAGGTGATGACAACCTTAAAGTAAATAATATTCATTTGTCGGTACCAGGTGTGTCCTGTGTTTAAGGAATCACTCAAAATACTGTTGTGGGTCCCAGACCAACCAGAGATTGGGCCCACTTCCAAAAGTCAGTCTTTATTAGATGTACCTGAAAAGGTAGGTGGTCTACAGGTAATAATCATCACTCCCATTTATGAAGCACTTACTATGTTGTAGGCACTGTGCTAAAAACAAAAACTATCATGTTTTAAACTCTTACAACAATATTTCAAGATAGATATTATTGTCTTCATTTTACTGGTGAGAAAAATGAGGCTCTCAGAGAAACACGGCCAAGGTCACAGCTGTGAGAGGCGGAACTGGATTTTAACCAAGCTTGCCTTCAGACATATCTTAAGACTCAACAGCTGCTCAGTAGAGCTCCTACCATTTGCATGAGTTTATTTGGTGACCTTATACTGATGGGGAGGAACAGAAAAGCTTTCAGAGGGAAGACAGTCTAATGTCCCCCTGCCTAGCCTTGAGGACCTGCCTATGTCTGAGTCCTATAGAATAAGGGACTGCAGATTAAAACTGTTTTCTGGGGCACTAGGGTGGCTCAGTAGGTTGAGCATCTGTCTTCGACTCAGGTCATGATCCCAGGGTCCTGGGATTGGTCCTGGGACTGAGCCCCCGTGGGGCTCCCTGCTCAGCGGGGAGCCTGCTTCTCCCTCTGCCTACCCCTCCCCTGCTTGTGCTCTCTCTCTCACTCTGTCAAATATATAAAATATTAAAAAAAAATAAGCCAAACTGTTTTCCTGTTTTATTCCAAGTCTCAAACAGAGCTGCTATGGGGCCCAGGTGACAGAATGTAAAAAGGTGGAGGAGAAGGGTCTCTAGCTCCCTTTTTTGAAATATACTCCACTTTGTTACAGTGTGGATCTTGAAGAATTGCTCTGTTATTCTGAGGTGGACACAAACTGGCAAGGACATCAGAGTTGGTGGAGTCCCAACCCAGGCCAAGAACCCAAAGAGCCTCCCTGGGCAGTGACATCGATGGCCAAAGTAGGAACAGGTAAGTGTAATGGATACACCTTGTCTGTGTCAAGATTCTTAGGAGATATCTCCAAGGACGGGATCATTTAACCAGATAAGACCTGGCAGTTGGGAGCATGGGAGTGATTTATTTCTTGAGGCCCAAGGAGGCTCAGGTGATAAGAACTTAGAGCTCTACTCTGTACACAAAAAGAGCTCAGCGGCATTTGTAGACATCTTGTGGACATGGGTCACCTGGGTTGCAAATATTGAAGGAACTCAAATAAATGACACTTGAAGAAACAAGAAGATATAATGAATAATCCAATAAAGAGAATGTAGAAGCAATAGTAAGCAAATAAAGTGTTTCAAAAATAGCATTGGCTACACCTGATGATCACCTGAATATCCCCCACCCACCCTATTAGAATCTTTGGGATGTGGACCCAGGAATCTCTCTTTTTCCCTTTAATCTCTCTAGGTGAATGTGAAGATCTTTGGTTTAGGAACCACTGTTCCTGGCAACCCTATTCACTAAAACTGCAAATCATTTTCAGGTATTTGGAAATTAGCTCTTACAGATGGTAGCAAAATTAGACCCCTCTTTATTGCTTTCTAGGAACTGGCAATCTAATTAGAGAAGTGAGGACATACCTCATAAGGACTTCAGGGTTAGAAGTAGGTCTTGAAAGATGAGTACAATTTCAGGGGCGCCTGGGTGGCTCAGTGGGTTAAGCGTCTGCCTTCGGCTCAGGTCATGATCTCGGAGTCTGGGGATGGGAGCCTTGTCAGACTCAACACTCAACGGGGAGCCTGCTTCTCTCTTTGCCCCTCCCTTATCCCCATCCTCCCATGCTCTCACTCTCTCTCAAATAAATAAATGAAATCTTAAAAATATAAAGATGAGTACAATTTCAAAAATGAAGTAGTTGAAGAACAGGAATGAATGAAAGCACGAGGTGGTTGAGAGGACAGTGAGTCCTCCACCTTTAATTTGTACAAGTAAACTAAGATCTGACCCAACCATTCCTCTTTTAGGAAATGTTTCCAGGAAAGCTATTAAGGCTGGTACCCTTAGCTGTGTTATTTGTAATTTCAAGTAACACCTCAAGAGAACCAATATATTGTACAGTAATAGTAGAAAACAATTACATCATAGAATACTATACAACTCTTTAGACTAAACCTGTGTACATAGAACGCTGTTGTAGAAAATGCAATCCATGGGGAAACATTCACGAAACATAAAGTAGAAAACAAGAATATTAAATACATCAGGTATGATCCCATTTTTAAAATACATATATACGTGTGTGTATGTACAGTGGAAAGAGCTACAAAATATTAATGGATGGTAGGATTATGCATAATATTTTTTTCCATTTTGCTTATCTGTATTCATGAATTTTCTGCACTGATCGTGTTCCCCTGTTTTTTAACATTATATCATGGAAACTTACAAACATACCCCCAAAAAGAAAGAAGTGTATAGTAAACCCCTATTTACCGATCACCCAGCTTCAGCAGTTACCAAAACTTCACCAATGTTATTTCATCTCTCTGTCCCCCCAACACTTTTTATTCTTGTGAGAGAAAGAGAGAGAGAGAGTGAGCACACGTGAGTGGGTAGGAAGGGGCAGAGGGAGAGGGAGTCAGAGAATCTTAAGCAGGCTCCATGCCCAGTGCAGAACTGGACACCAGGCTCCATCTCACCACCCTGAGATCATGACCTGAGCCCAATCCAAGAGGCGGGGGTGCTTAACCAACTGAACCACCCAGGCACCCTCCTGGACAATATTAAAACAAATCCCAGATAGCATGCCATTCCTTGCTTAAATATTTTAGTATGCATCTCTAACTTAATATTTAAACAAAAGCATGGCATTACTATATGTAACAAAATTAACACCAGTTAATATCACATGATACTCAGTTATTATTCACATTTCCCTAATTGTCTCAAAAATGTCCTTTTATGATTGGTTCATTTGGGTCAGGATCCAAAAGAGGTCAACATGTTACATTCGGTTTTTATGTCTCTAAGTTTCCTTTTCTTCTATAATGTTTCCCTCCTCCCCTCCTCTCTTTTCATGCCAGTGATATCAAGTAACAGAAGAATCTAGATAATCTGGTTTACAATATACAGCTCAGTCATCTGCTGTTGGTGGTTCCTACCGGAAGGTCTCCCTGCCCACCTCTGATCATCCCTCCATGTGGCACAGGGGATATTTAATTCTATTTAATTGTTAATTCTTATCCCAGAGGACCTTTAAGGACCTTCAGATTCAACTGTGAAGAGTAACTCAAGAGAGGAAGGCCTAGAAAGGTGACTCCCTTCATCTCTACAGTAACTTAAACCAGGCTCAGTTCCTTTGGACTCTCTGTTTCCTGTCTGAGTACTCTGATGATCAATGTCAGGAAGCCCATCCCCTCTCAGAGACCGGCTCTTCAGGATGATTCTGGGGGCAGGAGGGCACTGGCGTGGCCAGAGGCTGGAAACAGCCCCAAAGCTACGGTATTACTATACCTTTTTCACTTACCTTATTACCCAGTTTGGGGAACATATGATCTTCATCACCATCTGCTCCAGACAAGCTGAATGAAGATAAGAATCAGAGCCACGCTCATCTGGGCTCTATACTTTCAACTTTGAGAGTTCTTGAATGCAACTGTCTTCAGTATGTCTTGAGTTAAGACTGCTCCCGTCCGAATAGGTAGCCCTCTACATCTGGAGCACAGTTGTCATCCTAGAATGTTCCTTCCTGCTTCTTGGAATTTCCTTTGCTTCTCTCCTGTGTTGGCTCTCCTGTGTGTTAAATCCCATAACTTTTATCTTTGTTTGACCTCTAGTTTTGGTGGACTATATCTGCCAGTAGCTTCTCATGGAAGGATGCATTAGAGGTAAAAATTTTAGGAATGCCTGGCTGACTGTTGATCTTGGGGTCATGGGTTTGAGCCCCATGTTGGGTACAGAGATTGCTAAAATAAATAAATACATTTTTTAAAAGAGGTAAAAATTTTAACCCCTCAAGCATTTGATTATGTCTTTATCCACATGTTTTAATGATGGTGTCTATGGTTTAACCAGGCATAGTATCCTAGGATGAAAATCATCTTTCAGAATTTTGAAGACATTCCTCCCTTTGCTTCTACTTCCATGTTGCTGTCGAAAAGCCAAAGCCATTCTGATCCCTGATCTATATGGGACCAGTTTTCTTTTTCTGTAGAAGCTTATAGAATCTTGTCTTTATTTACAGAGTTCTAGTATTTCATAGTGATGAGTCTTAATGTGGGTCTATTCTCATTCATTGTGCTGGGCACACAGTGGATAATCTGGAAACTTATAGGAAATGTTCTCAAATGATTTTATGATTTCCTCAACTCTTTTTAAAATAATCTTTCCTTATGGATCTTTTATTCAGCTATTGCACTTCCTTGGCTGGTGCTCTAATTTTCTTTTTTAAAATTTTATTATTTTATATTATTACTTATCTTTTTTAAAAGATTTTAAGTGTGAAATAAGTCAATCGGAGAAAGACAACTATCATATGATGTCTTTGATATGAGGAAGTGGAGATGCAATGTAGGGGGGTTGGGGGGATATAGGAAAAGAAAAAATGAGAGGATGGGATTGGGAGGGAGACAAACCATAAAAGACTCAATCTCAAAAAACAGACTGAGGGTTGCTGGGGGGAGGGGGGACGGGAGAGGGTGGTGGGGATATGGACATTGGGGAGGGTATGTGCTATGATGAGTGCTGTGAAATGTGTAAACCTGGCGATTCACAGACCTGTACCCCTGGGGATAAAAATACATTATATGTTTATTAAAATTTTAAAAAATTTTTAAAAAAGATTTTAAGTAATTTCTACACCCAATGTGGGGCTCAAACTCACAGCCCCAAGATCAAGAGTCACATGGTCTTCCAACTGAGTCCACCTGGCCCAGGATTCAGCATTGTTGGGTGTGCCAGAACCCTCATTTATCTCCTTTTCCACATCCAAAATTCTGTTGTATTTATTGTCCCCTCTCCCATTTTTTATGCTTTAATGCAATCCTTTACCGAAGTTTTAGTGGGATTGGGAGGGTAGGGGATAGATAGGAAAATTAGATCTATGAAAAGTTATAGCCATTGACTTTATCTTTGAAATCAGAATGTTTAGCACAGGTCCAAGTAATTATAAGCATTCGATAAACAATATCTTAGTTTCAGTGAAATATCGGAATCTGTGTAATGCACTTCAGAGAGTGCCTGAAACAAGGTACATAACAAATATTGAAGCCAGTATTATTGTTATGCACTCTAAGCTATACTTAACATTCTGAAACCTGTTTATTCTACTTAATACAATCTTACGTTCATTCTTCTCCATCAGAAGTCTACCTTACTCTATTTTATTTTCATTTTTTTATTTCCAGTTAGTTAACGCACAGTGTTATATAAGTTTCAGGTGTGCACATAGTGATTCAACACTTCATACATCACCTGGTTCTCATCATGACAAGTGGATTCCTTAATCCCCGTCACTTATTTCACCCATTCCCCCTTCTCCTCTGGTAACCATCAGTTTGTTCTCAATAGTTAAGAGTCTGGTTTTTTTTGTTTTTTGTTTTTTGGGATTTTTTTTTTTTTTGAGTAATCTCCACACCCAACATGGGGCTCAGACTCACCACCCCAAGATCAAGAATCACACTCTCTTCTGACAGAGCCAGCCAGGTGCCCCAAGAATCTGTATCTTGATTTATCTTTTTCTCTCTTTTTTCCCCTCCTTTGCTTGTTTGGTTTCTTAAATTCCACGTATGAGTGAAATTATATGGTATTTGTCCTTCTCTGACTGCCTTTACTCTTTTTAAAGTTGTACACTATTCTATAGAATAGATAGGCCACTTAATCATACTTCCATTGATGGACATCTATTTTTCAATTTTTTTTCTGAAATACCAGCAATTCATACCCTAGTAATACATCCTTAAACACATGTGCTCGTATTTCTTTAAGATAAAGACTGAGAAGTGGAATTGCTCTATCATACTCACATGGAAAGTGTCTAATAGAAATTTCCAGAGTAAAAGAAGCATGTGAGTGATTAATCAGGATTTAATTATGGAAAGCACACTAGACTTGAAAGCAGAAGGTATAAATCCCAATGATGGCTCTACCACTTATCTTGGGAAACTGGTTCTTGTTCATTTGTTGAAAAATGTTTACTGGATTCTGCCTACTCCATGCCAGGCAGTGTTAGAGACTAGGAATAAGAGATGGATAAGACATAGTGCTCGCTCTCAAGAAATTTACAGTGATTGGTGGGGAGACAGACACATGAACAGATGCTGCTTGCTCACTGTGTGGCCTTGGGAAGTTGTTTAACCTCCTGAACATCTGTTTCTTTTTCTGTAAAATGGGTAATAGCCCCTAAACCATAGGGTTGTCATCAAGGTTATGAAGTAATGGATGAGAAGTACAGAAGTGCCCTTCGCAGTGCCTGGCACATCCTATGCACTCAATAAATGGAAGCTATATATTATTTAGTAACAAGATAATTATAATAAGTAACTTTTTATAGTTGCTATAATAGAAGTTCTACCTCTCTGAACTCATTCCTACAGTACTAAATGAATTGTTGAGACAATAATATACAATATACAAAGTGGCACTTGATAAATATTAGTTTCTTTTCTTGCATTTTTATGTTGAGACAGAGGGTAAATAAGCAGAGGGAAATGCAAATATCCATATATTTGGACACAGCAGTGATCTTCCCAGTCCATGTGTCACAGAGCCAATTCTGGACACTTCTTTAGCTACACAGATTTCTCCTGTGGCCATATCTGAACATCTGGAATAAGGCTACATACCTCCCTGACCGCAGACAGAGTGTTCACATGGCTCAGGGCTGATGGCTGCCTCCTGCTGGGGACTTTTTTCTTCCAGTTTGCTAAGTGCAGCTTGTATCCCATACTTAATGGGGTCACTTATTTGCTTGACACTGGCTTCTGTGAAGTAGTTTTGTTTGTTTGTTTGTTTGTTTTCTTTCTTACATTGATATAAAGTAAGAATTAAAGGAAGTGATTTTTTTTTAAAGATTTTATTTAATTTGACAGACAGAGATTGCAGGTAGGCAGAGAAGCAGGCAGAGAGAGAGGAAGGGAAGCAGGCTCGCTGCTGAGCAGTGAGCCCGATGTAGGACTCGATTCCAGGACCCTAAGATCGTGACCTGAGCTGAAGGCAGAGGCTCAACCCACTGAGTCACCCAGGCGCCCCTCCCTGGAGGGTTTTAAAAGCACTGACATTTATTTCCTTTATCTGGATGTATGCTTGTCCATGCAGATCATACCAAATTCCTCTGGGTTTTTATAAGCTTTGCAGAGATAGTATGGTGCAATGGGCTAGAGTCCAAATTTTATTTTATTTATATCTATCTTATTTTGTTTTGTTTTATTTATTTATTTATTTATTTATTTTTGTAAGGAGCCTGGCATGGGTGTTGAGATCATGACCCTGAGATCGAGATCCTGAGATCAAGACCTGAGCTGAGATCAAGAGTCAGACGTTTAACCAACTGAGCCACCCAGGAACACCCTCCCGCCCCCCAGCCCCAATTTTAGAGTCAGGCAGACTTGGGTTTGAATTATAGCTCTTCTACCTCTTTGCTCTGACATCTCAGACAAAATCTCTGCATCCATTTCCTCATCTGTAAAATGGGCAATATTACCTATCATACTGATAATGAGTGTCACTAATCCTATGATACTAACATTATAGAATAAACATGGGTTGAAAGAATCAGATAATACGTGTGAACTGCTCAACACAATATGTGCTTCCAGTTTTTAGTTATGATCATGATCGTTTTTATTTTCATTTAGGTATCATGCAGTGCTTGGCACCCGGTTGATGCTCAGAATCCAGTAGCTATTTCAAGTTACCTACAGTTTCTAACTGCCAGGATTACGGCTTTGTTATTGTTTCATTTGTTAGCGATAAACACCATCTTTAGCCTCATTCTTAGGAACTTAGGAACTCATCATCTCTGTCATTCTGACAGTGCCTGGCCCCTTTCCGGGCACACAGTAGGCGCTCAGTACTAGATGCTGAATCATGTCCAGTTGAGCTAAACATCCATTCAGGCATTAGTGCATAGCTGTGTCACTAAATAGATGCCATTCCAAAATTGACAGCCAGCCCCTGACACAGACATGCTTGAATGGTTTGTAAGCCATGATTTCAACTTCCTGCATTGCAGACATCTCAGTTAACATGCCATTCCACTCATATGACCATTGGAAGGAAAGGACAAGCTAATAGAAATACGTAGCTTAACAGCCATGAGAATGAGCTTTGGTCTAGGTAGACCCAGGCTTATGCCCTCGTCCTAGCACTATCTAGTGGATCAGTTACTTAATCTCTAAGAACATCAGTTTTCTCATCTGTGAAAAGAGAATAACCATAGCTCCTATCTCATCAGGTTATGGGGAGAATAGTATTTTCCAGGTAATGCCTTCTCTTTTTCTTTCCTTGTTTTACTTCTACTTTTTCAGCTTGGCTGTCCCTTCTTCCAGAAAGCCTTTCCTGCCACCCATGGTAGGTTGGGTTCACTATTATACTCTCCCTAAAGTACCTGGCAATTACCCTTTATAATTACTTCCTCAACTACTCATTTCCTTTCTGGATTGTGAACTCTCATAGGGTAAGGATGGTATCTGTCTCATTTATTCCTGTGTGCCCAGTGCCTTGGTATATAATGTTTTGGGTTGACTGTATTTGTTAACTGAGCGAACTAACAAGCTAATAATGCACATATATAGAGAGCCTAACATTTAGCAAGCTCTCAATAAATAGGATATATTATTATTAGCAACATAGTTTTGGTGCTGAGTTTATTCACCTTGAGAAAACTAGTGTGGTGAGAAAAGCAACAAATTAGAGTTAGGTATTGCGAATCTAGCTCTGTGTCTTGTTTTTAACGTGTCCTTGGCCAAATCTTTATTCTTCCCATTTTTCCACAATTGAAATGAACATAAGATATTCCTCCTGGTATCCACCTCAACTTGATTCTTATAAAGTCTGCCCTTTGTCAGACCACACCTGACAGGCTGTCCTGTGTATGCCCAGTCTTTCTAGATATAGATCCTATACTGCCCTAGTACTTTTCTGTTTTTTCAGCTGCTAACTGTTGACCTTCTCCATTCTGACCATCTAGCCCCCAACTGGCTACCTCCCAGCTTCCAGCTACACTGGTCCTCTCAATGAAGTCCAAAATCCTTAAGGTGCCTGCTAGAGCCTTATCTTCTTCCCACCTTCCCACTGTGCTCCAGCCAGTGGGCTTTCCTGATGTTTCCTGGAGGCACTAATCTCCCCGATTCAATGCCTTTGGGCACGGCAGTCCCTCTGCTTGGAGCATTGTCCCCTCTCTCTTTATCTAGCTAGCCTCTATTTAATCTTTATGTCTCAGCTTTTAACATCACTTCTTCAGGGAGCATTATTTGGCTCCTTTGGAAGAAATTAGATTTCCCTGTTATATGCCCTCTTCCTTGTAGATCTGGTATAATACATTGTCAAACCTTCTCATTTTAAAAGAAGTTAAGAATCTGGCCTTAAATGTGGAATTTCAGCTTTTAATGCTAGAAACTAATTTAAAAATTATAAAACACTGAGGGCGAGACCAAAATATCTGTCGGTTAGTGACTGCCTGTGGCCTGCCTATTTGCAGTCTGAGCTGTTCAACCTTGGCCTATACTTGGTAACTAATCCTGTGTTAATCATCACTCCA
Source organism: Martes martes (assembly GCF_963455335.1). NCBI lineage: Eukaryota > Metazoa > Chordata > Mammalia > Carnivora > Mustelidae > Martes > Martes martes. The sequence continues at coordinate 170,516,710 of NC_137891.1, read as the reverse complement.
TTGTCACTCCATTTAACTGTCCACTCTATGCCAAGTACTGTGATTGGTGCTTTATACAGATGATTTCATGTAATATCCAAAACCACCTGTGAGGTCAAGTAAGGTTCAGAGAGGTGAGAACACTTGCCTAAGGTCACAGGCCAGAAGTGGTAGAGCCAGGTGCCAAAGGTCTTCCCACTGCACTGTTCTGTGTCAAGGTACTATTTGTCAGTTTAGAATAGGAGAGACTTCTGAAGCTCTGCCTGACAACAACTATTGATATTTTTTTCAGCTCACTCTGTGCCAGCCATTGTGCTAAGCGGTTTACAAGATCTGGTTCAATCTTCACAACTATACAGAAGAGCTGTTATCATCACCATTTTATAGATGAGAGAACTGAGGTATAGAAGAGGTATTTGACTGACCCAACGTAAAGGCAGACAGTCTGATGCCACAGTCCCCATTCTTGGGAACTACTGTCACAAGTTTGGGTTTGTGGCAGAGTAGTGAGCTTCAAGGGAAAGGGAGAAATTTATATCACTCTTTCTCCAATCCAGAGCCCTACAGAGAAAACTCAACTGAGAGAAGAATCCTCCTAGTTTATTTCCAGGGACCGGCTGTTGAGAAATGTGGCCTGCAGGTGGCAGCAACATTAACAGTCTCTAAACTGCGAAGTTCAAAGCTCCACTGTGATCAAGCTCTGGACAGTCAGTCACTCATTTGCATATTGTTCTCTGATTGGCCCAATTCATTTTTGCTAGTTAATCGGACTTGGTTCTCAGCCCAATCAAAATGGCCAGGTTTGTAGAGCCATTCCCATCTGTGAAAGAAGAGAGCACTCTCAGAATTTGAAACTGTGGTGATGTCTTCCAGTCCAACCACCATCACCTGTGATTTTAAACTGTGGTAGCTAGAACCGGGTTTCAGTGATTCCCCAAAACTTTTTGAGATCTTAGGGTTTTGGGGCTTTAAAAATTTATTTGTTTGAGAGAGAGAAAGAGAGGGAGAGCATGAGTCGAGGGGCAGCGGGAGAGGGAGAAGCAGACTCCCCCCTGAGCAGGGAGCCAGACACAGGGCTCAATCCCAGGACTCTAGGATCATGGTAACAGCCCAAGGGAGATGCTAACTGAGCCACCCAGGTATCCCAATCTTAGGGTTTTTAAAAATATTGATTTATTTATTTGAGAGAGTGTGAGAATGGGGGAAGGGGCAGAGGAAGAGGGAGAGAGAATCTCAAGCAGACTCCACAGAACATGGAGCTCAGCTCAGGACTAGATACCATAACTCTGAGATCAGGACAAGAGCTGAAATCAAGAGCCGGATGCTCAACTGACTGAGCCAGCCAGGTTCCCCAAGATCTTGGCTTTTAAAAAAAAAAATCTCTTTTTTGATAGTGGTGTTTTTACAGTAGAGTCTATATTGAAGGAAAAATTCAATAGCCTGAAAGAGTATACAGTGTGAAATCAGTTTCTCTATCACACACTATTCAGTTGCACTATTTTCCCATCACAGAGGAAAGCTTACGTATTCTTCGAGGTATAGACTATGGATATAAACGTATTCATTTACATATATCCTTTAAATAACCTACTATTAACTTTTCTTTTAAAGATTTATTTATTTATTTATTTATTTGACAGAGAGAAAGAGCACAAGCAGGGGGAGCAGCAGGCAGAAAGGGTCAGTCTCCCTGCTGAGCAGAGCCCGATGTGAGGCTCAATGTGGGGCTTAATCCCAAGACCCCAGGATCATGACCTGAGCCAAAAGCAGATGATTAACTAACTGAGCCATCCAGGTGCCCCTCTCAACACTTTCTTTCTTTTTTTAAGATTTTATTTATTTGAGAGAGAGAGAGAGAATGAGAGAGAGAGAGCATGAGAGGAGAGAGGTCAGTGGAACCAGACTCCCTGCCGAGCAGGGAGCCCGATGTGGGACTCAATCCCAAGACTCCAGGATTATGAACTGAGCTGAAGGTGGTTGCTTAACCGAGTGAGCCACCCAGGCGCCCACAACATTTTCTTTTATCCACATCTATCTCTGTAGCTTTAACTGATTCACTGTGACTGCTTTGTGCTATTCTGTATTATGACTATATCACAGTTGATTTACCCATTGTCCAGTAGATGCATATTTAACTTGTCTCCAGTTTTTTTCTTTGAGATTTCAAACAATACTACAAGGAACATCCTTGCACCTGCAGCCCGTGTCCGTGTTCATTGCTGAAAACTTGAAAACTTAATAAAAATAGAAAGACAAAAACTAATATTACCCATAACAGTTATTGTTTACTGAGTAGTTAGTGTATATCAGGTACAGTGCTGGCCACTTTGTGTATGTTACTTTAATTATCAAACCAACCTATATAATAGGTTCTATTGTGTTTCCCATTGTACAATGAGAGAACTGAATCTTAACCAGTTTAAGTAACGTGGGCAATGGCACACAGAGAGTGGCAGAACAGTTTTTTTATTGCCAGAGCCCATGTTCTTAATGAGTGTGAGCTGCAAATCCAGAAATATTAATGGTTAGCAATAGTGTTTACTTTCTTTTCCTTTTTTTTTTTTTAATAGGTTCTTTACCCAACATGGAACCCAACACAGGGCCCAAAGTCACCATCCAGAGATCAAGACCCAGACACTTAACTGACTGAACCGCCCAAACACATCTAGTGTTTACTGTTAGTTGGTTTCTCAGAAGACAAAGATATTTGGCTCAGGCCACTTCCCATTTAAAAAATTATGTTGGGAGTATAATACACATGCAGAAAAGTATATGTATCCCAATTAATGAATTTTTACGAATTGAAGATACCCATGGACCAAGCACCCAGATCCAGATCAAAAACCATCTTACCAGCATCCAGAAACCTCCGCTTACCTTCTTCCAGACACTGCTCTTCCTCCCTGAAGCGGAGCTGCTATCCTGACTTTCAACAGAATATTTTTTTTAATTTATTCATTTATTTGACAGAGAGGGACACAGTGAGAGAGGGAACACAAGCAGGGGGAGTGGGAGAGGGAGAAGCAGACTTCCTGCTGAGCAGGGAACTGGATGCAGGGCTTGATCCCAGGACCCTGGGATCATGACCCAAGTCGAAGGCAGCTGCTTAACAACTAAGCCACCCAGGCGCCCCTCAACAGAATATTTTTGCCTGTGCTTTATTTTATATATGTGAAATCATACGGTATATATGCCTTTGGTCTGACTTCTTTCATTTAGTATTAATGAAAATCATCCATATGGCTGAGTATAGCATATTATAGGACACAAAAGGCATATGGGCAACATAACATCTTGCAAAGAATTATGAGTGCCATCTTTCATCAAGATTGTTGCCAGCCATCACCTTGAAGACAACGTGATAAATTGGATCTAATATAGAACATGGACAGATCTGAGCAATGCAAGGGATGGTCTGGTATCACTATTGCCTTACCACATCCTCTCAGACTTCCCTTAGATTCTAGCTGAAGCTGCAGAAAACAGCTTAGCGAGGGCTTCAATTCTTCTTGCATTTTTTCTGCATTCTGTCCTGGAGCTTTTCCAACACCAGGTTCTAGGACACTGGTGGAACCCTGTTCAGAATGCAAGAGGAGCTGTTGCCCCCGGGGGCTAATCCTAATTAATGGGGCATAGAAGCCAATGGATAAATCCTTCTCAGAGCAGTCCTTGGGTGGACCATGCTGAGAGGCATTCTAGACAATCCTCAGATGGTTTTGGTAGGTTCGACCCCAAGGTGCTCAAAGCAGTGCTCTCAACTGGTAATGCACCCTTGGGATGGCTCCTTCTTTCCTGTTTTACTCTAGAATCTCACATTAAATCCCTGGGACCACATTCTAGATAAATTACCTGCAACTAGTACTTGTCTCTAGTTCTGCTTTCTGGGCAGAATCCTAATTAAGGCATATGTAAAATTCCTAGATGCTCAAGAAAAAGTTTTATTATTACTGCTATTACTACTACTGTTACCGCCATCATTAGTTACCTGGCATTTCATAATTGCCGTCCGTATTCATCCCCTTCGCCGTGGATGGTATTGAAATTCCACAATTAGAACTTCGATGGCAATAATTTTTGTTTTTTTTCCTAAGGGTACTGGGAAGCCACTGATTTTCTTTCTTTAAAAGAGTTTTTTGACTATACCATTTTTCAGGTTTTGTGAAGTATAATTGATGAGCAATGAATTTTATGCATTTAAAGTGTACAGTTTGATGAGTTTTGTTATATTTAAAACTTATCAGTCTTGAAACTATAACCATGATCAAGATAATTAATATACCCATCACCCCCCAAAAGTTTCCTTTATCCCTTTATTATGTGTGCCTGCCATACCTCTGCTTTCTTGGGTCCCCAGGCAACTGCAGATCTGCTTTCTGTCACTACTTTGCTTTTCCTAGGATGTTATACAAACAGAGTCATACAGAACATACTCCTTTATGTCTGACTTCTTTCACTCAGCATAATTAAGATTCATCATGTTGTTGTTCGTATCAGTAGTCTATTCCTTTTAACAACTGAAGAATATTCCATTGTATATCCATTCACCTTTTGAAGGACATTTGAGTGGTTTTCAGTATTTAGCTATTACAAATAAAGTTGCTATGAACATTCATGTTCAAGTCTTTATGTATATGTATGTTTTCCTTTTTTTTTTTTTTTTTTAGGTAAATACCTACAGTGTAATGGTTGGCCCATATGGTAGGTGTATATTTAATTTTTAAAGAAACTGCAATACGGTTTTCCAAAGTGGTTGTATCATTTTACAATGCCACCAACTGTGAATGAGAATTCTTGTTCTACACCCTTGTTAACGCTTGATCACTTGGTAGTACAAGTCATGGTGTGTAGATTATCTCATTGTGGTTTTAATTTGCATTTTCCTAACATCTTTCATGTGTTTATTTGCCATAGGTTTTTTTCTTTGGTAAAGTGTCTGTTGAAATCATTTTTTAAACTGGGTTCTCTGGGGGGTGCCTGGGTGGCTCAGTGGGTTAAGCCTCTGCCTTTGGCTCACATCACATCTCAGGGTCCTGGCCCCTCATAGGGGTCTGCTCAGCAGGGAGCCTGCTTCCCTCTCTCTTTCTGCCTGCCTCTCTGCCTGCCTCTCTGCCTGCTTGTGATCTGTCAAATAAAATCTCTTTAAAAAAAAAATAAACGGGTTCTTTGTCTTAATGGACTGAAATAATTCTAGATATTAGTCCTTTGTTGCATGCAGGTTTTGTTGGGATTTCATCCCAGTGTGTGACTTGCCTTTTTTTTTTTTTTTTTTTTAAAGATTTCGTTAGCACAAGCAGGGGGAGCCTCTGGCAGACAGAAGGAGCAGCAGTCTCCCTGCTGAGCAAGGAGCCTGATAGGGAACTTTTCATTTTTATAAGGGTGTTTTAAGAGCAAAATTTTAAAAATTTTTATGACTTACAATATATCTTTTTTTTTCTTTTATGGATTATGTGTTTGCAGCTCACGTAGATATTTTTCCTGTTTTTCTCTAGAAGTTTTGCGGCTTTAGGTTATACACTTAGGTCTAATTTGGGCTGTGACACAATGAGGTTGGCATTTAGCAAGATCTTCTGGCAGCAGTAAGGAAGGTGTTTAGAGGAAGATAGCCGGGAGGCCTGAAACTAGTGAGACTTGGAGAGACGACTAACTGACGGTGGCTTCCTCTAACGGTAGTGGAGAAAATGGAATGTAACCGAGATATATGGAATGTAGAATGACTGAAGGAGGTGTCAAGAATGATTCCTGGGTTTCTTCCTTATGCACAAGTTGAGAATAACTTACTTATAAGTTTTTGTACTTCAAACTGGCCCTCAATAGTTTTTTCCTTTTGCAGAAATTATAAATGAAATTTGACCGGACAGGGACTGAACAGTTAATCCAAAACAGCACACTTGCAGCATCAGCTCTTTCCTTAGGCACTGGCTGCAGCCGAGTACTCAATTCTATCGTCCCAAGTCCAAAGACCTTTGCGCTCTCGGTATCAGGAAAGATGCACAAGTTCTTCCACCCGCGGGGCGCAGGCAGCGGTTGGCGCATGCCCAAAGACGCCGTGCAGTACTGAAGGCCCTGAGAGCGGAAGGCTAGAGGGTCCCGCCATCTTGTCCTGCCCGCGACCCAGCTGGCCCTTGCTGAAGACTACAAGTCCCGTGAGTCCCCGCGAAGGCACTTCCTACCCCCTCACTGTCCGGCCTGCTCCCGCTCCCCCTCCCGGGGCGGAGGCTCTGGCTGCGGCCAGGCGGTCGGCGGGCCAGGTAGGATTTCCGGGGGAAACTACTGTGGAGGCTGAGGCGGCGGCGGAGGCCACCTGGGTGAGTTCGAGGAACAAGGGAAAGTGAGCGAGAAGTACGCGGGGTCTGGCTGTGGGTGTCTCCTAGGCTCCGGCAGTGTTTTTGGCTCCGCGAGGAGGTGGTGGTCCGGGCGGGGGTAACGGCCGGAGCCGCGGTGGGGTCGGGCCGGGGCGGGGCGGGTTGGGCCGGGGACGCCGCCTCCTCCTCCGCCCTCCCACAACGGTCCCGCCGTGGTTTCTCCGCCTGTAGTGCGTCCGGCGCCGGCTGGCCCACTCCGCCCCCCGCGATTTTGCGGGGCTCTTTTGTCTGGGCAGCCCCTTTGTGCCCGTGCGTGGAGTCGCCTCCTCCGTGGAGCCCGTCGGGCCGCCCCTAATGGGGACCGGTCCCTGGGGATCCGGTTGCGGTAACCGGATCAGGTCAAAGTCCATTTTTCAAACCCGTTCTCGGTCGGACCTCTGCATCTCGGCTGGGCAGAGCGGAGGCTCGGAGCCAGGCAGCGGCAGACGGAGTTTCTGTTGAAAATCCTCGAGGTTATTGTCTAACTCTGAAACGTCACCCCCGCGCGGCTTCGGGGCACGAGTCTGCAGGCGTTTTTCTCGGTAGGGGGATGGGCCTGTGGAAAAGAAGTGAGCTCCCTCCCCGGGAAACTGGGAAGGGACCGAATTTGCTACTGTGTCCGTATAGATTGCGGCTGTGATCGGGGAACCAAAGAACCAGTGCGGTTCGCGGTTCGCACACTTCTTGAATCTCGCAGGAGAGAAAGTGATTTATAGGGCACGAAACAGATTTTTCATTCATTGCATGCAGAAGAAAGTTGCAGGACTTCGTCCAGCCACCCAGTTCCTCGCCCCTCGTACCCGCCAATCCTTTTATTTCTTCTGCTCGAAACAAAAATTTGGAAGAAAACGTCCATTAATGGAAGGATCCGCGTTATAAGGAAACCAGAAACCTAGTTGCTTCTCGAAAGCAACAGAGAGACTAGTTCACCAAGTAATAGGAATGAAGCCAGTTTGAGGGAGGAGAGGTAGCCCGTACTGAAACTGGCCAAGTGTGTGGATTTAACCAAATTTTGTTAGACAGTGGTAATTTAATGTACGCTCCGTTGGAAGACTGCTAGGTTCAGCATAAGCCAAAGCTTTCTGAAAGCCAGTGTGGACACTCCTTTTTGGAAAGTAATTAGTATTTCAAGTCTCTGAAATGAGGACAACCAGGACCCCTTTACATGAAACAGGGAAGATTTTCAAGGTTATTATATAGGTTAAATTCCCTCCTAGTCAAGTTGACAGATAAAGCTATTGTACTTTATTATGTTGATATCTCATAATGGAAGTGATTTACTCTGGGAATCCCATATTGTGTTGGTAATACAGGGATGGAGGTCTTTAATGCAGTTGTTCTTCAGTTTTTAATCCAGCAATGACTAGGGATTGGTTGTTTTCCCACCTGTGTTTTGAAGAAGCATCCACAGAATTGCTCTAGAAGTTTTAAAAATAATCTAAGAACAGTAGTTGCTAATGACTGGCTGTTATTTGTTCAAACACGACATTGCTGGGATGCCTGGTTGGCTCAGGGGGTTAGGCTTCTGCCTTTGGCTAAGTTATGATTCCAGGGTCATGAGTTCCAGCCCTGTAGTGGGCTCCCTGCTCAGCGGGAAGCCTGCTTCTCCCTCTGCCTGCCTCTCCCCCTGCTTCTGTTCACTTGCTCTTTCTCTCTCTGACAAATAAATAAATAAAATCTTTTTTAAAAAATGACATTGCTATTAGTGTTATTTTTTGAAAACAGCCCATCATATATATTATGTAATTTCTCACTACAGTTCTGTGAGGTGGTGTTTCTAATTTTACAGCTGATAAATGTTAAATTCACAGCCTCTAAAATGTTAAATGACTTGCCCAAGTTCACACAATTAACCTAGATAGGAAATAGTAGCCTAAACTATACTCCAGTCCAGTGCTCTTTTCATTACTTCATACCTGTTGAGGTTACTCATCACACCACCATCCACAGCTTATGATTATTGAAATTTAAATATTGGAGAAAAATAATGGCAGTACATTCTAATCAGAGCAAAGTCATTTCTAAGGAACCTGAGTTTCTAGAACATAAACAGTGTCATACTAAACCATAAATCATATTTAATTTTAGTCCCATCACCTTGTTTGATGGTACATTTTGATTGCCTTGTGCTTCAGACCAAGGCAATTTTATGGAGCCCTGGGAGTGAAATAGTGGTGAGTTACTGGGCTGTGGTTTTGTCTAATCATTACTAAAAAGTTTTTGCTAATCTTTGCTTAAAGGTTTTTAAACAAATATGTTGGAGAACATCTATACAGCAGTTTTGGCTGCTGGAACTGACATCAAAGAAATAACTGAAATTGAGATACTTTTCTAGCCAGTGTCAAGACTCAAGAAAAAGCTTTCTTTAGTGTTTGCTTTTTGTAAAAACTTTTAATCAGTTTCAAACCTGCAGTTAAATCTTGGCTTTATGTCAGTACATGCCATGAATGTGACATCAGAAATAGAAACTTACTTCACCCCTTTACTTAAATTCTTCTTAGGTAAAATACATAACATGCCAATGGACTTGAGTCAATACAATTGGTCTAGCCTTTCTAACTAGTAGAAGCCTGTTTTAAATCTCTTATTAAGCCATCTTGATGGGAAGGAAATTTTTGCCCTTGTGTGTTTTGCTCTTGGTCAACTTTATTTTGGAATCAATTCATCTATTCATTCAATCATAATATTTTATTGAAAGCCTGCTGTGGTCTAGACACTGGAATTAGATTCCTGGAAATGCAGGAATCAGACCCTGAGGACAAAGGAGTGAAAACAAAAGTCTTCCTTCTTGGGGTGGTGGTGGTTGAGGGAGTCAGACAGTAAATAAGTACTAAATAAAATCCTCTCTTATGTGCAACCTTGAGTAGTGACCTCTTTGAAGGTTAGTTTTCTCTTCTTTAACACAGGGATAATCATTCATTCCTGCTCTGTCTGTGGAATTATTTCAGGAGTAGGGTATTTGGTCACATTATACCCTTTAGAAAAGGAAAAGGAGCATTGGAAGAAGATTGTTTATGAAGAAAGAGATAAAGAATGAGTAGATTCTCTGGCCTAAGAGAGTATGATGTCTCCTTGTAAGACATTCTGTGACTGTTAGTCATGTCTTCACGTGGGCCACCATAACCCTTTATGCACTCATCAACTAAGCCCCTTAATATTTGTTCTGTATTGTCACAGTTAAAGGTCTTAATGGCAAGGACTGTGTCCTAGTCTGTATCCTTCCTGCTTAGCACATAGGTCCAGGTGTTTTTTTGGAATTTTATAAATGTATATTGAATGAGTGAATGAATAACAAAAGTGGGCAGGGGTAGTTGTGGAGAATACCAGAATACAAATGCAGTGCCATAAATGGTTCTTTTATTCAGCAGATTTTTGTTTTGCCTGTTGGGTGCTGGGATCTGGATTACGTTCTGTAGGTACAAAGAAGATGTTAAGGGGGGGGGGCGCCTGGGTGGCTCAGTGGGTTAAAGCCTCTGCCTTCGGCTCTAGTCATGATCCTGGGATGGAGCCCTGCATCTGGCTCTCTGCTCAGCAGGGAGCCTGCTTCCTCCTCTCTCTGCCTGCCTCTCTGCCTACCTGTGATCTCTCTCTCTCTCTCTGTCAAATAAATAAATAAATAATAAATAATCTTAAAAAACAACTGTTTAAAAAAAAAGATGTTAAGGTATTGAGCCTCTGCCTTGAAGAGCTTACAACATTGCCACACCTGACCGTGGTAAGTGTTCAGTAGAGCTGTGTTAAAATATAGGAAGGGGACTGAAAAGTGATTTTGGCGCTTGTTCTTGAGGGATGAATAAGAGTTCTCCCAGTAGACCTGTTACTATTAAGGTAATTTCAGCCTGACTCCCTCAGGCACCACCACCTCGATCAGCCAGAGAAAGTTTGGCAGAGGAATGGATGTGCAAAAGTGTTAATGTGTGTGTCTGGAAAAGAGTGAGGAGCGTGGGAGTGGCTGGGTGGCTCAGACCTTCGGCTCAGGTCATGATCCGGGGTCCTGGGATCGAGCCCCTCCCTGGGCTCCTTGCTCAGCAGGGAGTCTGCCTCTCCCACTCCCCCTGCTTGTGTTCCCTCTCTTGATGTATCTCTGTCAAATATATAAAATCTTAAAAAAAAAAAAAAAAGTGAGGCGTGTGGTATAGCTTAAGAGGATTTTGCAGTTGGTTTTTAATATTTTTCAGTTCAGATGCCCCCTCTCAGAAATTTGAAAAGAGGAATGGATTTTCGCCCAGACAACTGCACATACGCAAACATGCATATAATTTTAGAAGGTTATAGAATGCTCAGGGGGGTCTCTGGACCCCTGGGGTTGAGTAGTTGAAGAATACAGTGGCTGCTGAAAGCAAAGGTTGATGGCCAGGTGCTGAGAAGGATTCAAATGTTTTGCTAAGGAGTGCAGGCTTCATGATTAAGGAATTGTTAAACCATCAAAGGTTTTTAAAGCAGGTAATTGACATAATCTCATCTGTTTTGAAAGATAATTGCTTGCTATCTTTCCGGTAGGTTAGAGCATTTAGGAGAGATACTTAGAGTAAGTGCTAGAAGAGTTGGATTTTGAGGACCTTTTTGTTTGATTTGATTTGATTTTTAAAAAATTTTTAAAAAGAGATTTGATTAATTTATTTGACATCACAAGTAGGCAGAGAGGTAGGGGGGAAGCAGGCACCCTGCTGGGCAGAGAGCCTGGAAAGTGGGGCTCAATCCCAGGACTCTGAGATCATGACCTGAGCCGAAAGCAGAGACTTAACCCGCTGAGCCACCCAGGCGCCCCTGGTTTTATTTTAAAAGATGGGAGAGATTTGACCAGTTGGAAGGTGAAGGAAAAGGAGCCGGCAGAGAGGCAGACACTGAAGATCGGCACAAGAGAAAAGGGAGATAAAGAAGCTCTGGAAGGAGGGACGCCTGGGTGGCTCAGTTGGTTAAGCAGCTGCCTTCGGCTCAGGTCATGATCCCAGCGTCCTGGGATCCAGTCCCACATCGGGCTCCTTGCTCCGCGGGGAGCCTGCTTCTCCCTCTGCCTCTGCCTGTGCTCGCTCTCTCTCTCTCTCTGACAAATAAATAAATAAAATCTTTAAAAAAAAAAAAAAAAAAGAAGATCTGGAAGGAGATAAAATTGAAACCACATGGAGAGGTGAGCCTTGAAAGGGAAACATGAAGAAAGGATGGAGGAAGATGTGTTTGGAAGGGATGGAAATGGGAACTGAAATTGGGGTAGTCCCCAGTCGTTTACTCTGCACACTGATCTAGGTCCTTTTTTTTTTTTTTTTTTTTTTTAAAGTAAGTTCTACACCCAATGTAGGGCTCAAGCGACCCCAAGATCAAGCAAGAATCACATTCTTCATAGACTGAGCCAGCCAGGCACCCTAGACACTTATATGTGTTATTTAATTTTACAAAAATTCCGTAGAGTGGGTGGGCATTCCCTTTTGACAGTTGAAGAAATTATGGCTTTGCGAAATTAACTTCATTTCCCAAAGGCACCATATAAGTAATGGAAGAGATCGGGAATCCAGATATATTTTGACTGCAAAGCTCAGGATCATAATTTCTGCCTTATAAGGTCTGTTAAGGTCTAGTGACCTCTTATTTATCTGCCTTTAAGAAGGAAGGGGTTAAGTTATCTGTGGAACGATAAAAGGTGAGAGTGGGCTAGTGGACTTCAGAAAGTGTCAAAAGTTTTGGAACAGCAGTGGTGGAAAAGGTAAGGCAGCCAAACAAAGATGAGGGAGAGGGCTACCCAACAGCAGTTAGGGCTAGCTGAGGTCAGGCACGAATTTTCTGCTAGTCCACGCATTCTGTCTCCTACATTCTCAGCAAAGGAGAATCTCTCGAATACTGTCGTATGGGCCTTAGAAGAAAACACACTCTATTGCCATAGAAGGCTTTGGTGCCGCCATCTCTGAGCAGATCACAAGCCTTGTGCTTCAATCTTCTCATTTCTGAATAGAGTGCCCTGGATTAGTTGGTCTCTCAAATTCTAAGATTTTATGATTTGCAACCAGAAACATTCCAGGGGATTTTAGGAGAGGAAGTGTGTTTAGTGCCTGTCTGATTTTTTTAGGGAAGAGGTGGTTGAAAAGCTACAGCTTTCAGATTCAGCCTTGGTTTTCAGTTTAACTTCTCTATTATATTTAAAACACCAGGTGTTGATTTTGACCATCTGAAAGCTCTGACCTGTTTACTCAATGTAGTGTATTTCCTATCTTTGGAGTCTGAAGACCTGGGGTCTAGTTCCAGCTCTATCACACTGTCACTGTGAATATCCAAGTCCGCTAACCTCCTTAAACTTTAGTTTCCTCATCTATAAAATAGGAATAATGACCATTTCTTTAGGGGCATGAGATGAGGTAAAGTATGTGAGAGGTCTTTGTAAACTGCAGAGTGTTTAATAAATATGAGCAAAACAACAAAATTTACAGTCATAGGAATACGTTTGACTTTCCTAACAATTAAAATGTTAAAATGGTTGTGTCAACTGTACTCAAAAAAATTTAAGGTTAAAACAGTAATTATGTAGAATTTAGAACTATTAAGCTGGAAATACATTTATCTTAAAATATTAAAATCCATTATTAAGAAGGTAGGTTGTGAATAAACAAGCACTGTAAGCTGTTAGTGGCACTGCAAATTAGGATACTGATGTTAGCCAACAGTTTGGTAATACCAATGAAGAACTAAATGTTCATAATTTGCTGATCCAGTCATTTCTTTTTTTTTAAGATGAAAAGTTTTGTGTTTTTTTTTTTTTAAGATTTTATTCATTTATTTGACAGACAGAGGTCACAAGTAGGCAGAGAGGCAGGCACAGAGAGAGAGGGGGGAGGAAGCAGGCTTCCTGCTGAGCAGAGAGCCCTATGTGGGGCTCAATCCCAGGACCCCGAGATCACGACCCGAGCTGAAGGCAGAGGCTTAACCCACTGAGCCACCCAGGGGCCCCAAAAGTTTTGTTTTTTTAAAGATTTTATTTATTTATTTGACACAGAGAGAGCAAACACAAACAGGGAGAGCTGCAGGCAGGCAGGGGAGAAGTAGGCTCCCAACTGAGCAAGGAGTCCGATGTGGGGCTCCATCCCAGAACCCGGGGATCATGTCCTGAACCGAGGGCAGCTATTTAACCCTGAGCCACCCAGGTGTCCTGAAAAGTTGTTTTTTTGTTTTGTTTTGTTTTTAAAGATTCTAAAATGTATGTGGAGCAGCCAACACACTTCTGAAGATAAGGGGAAACTTGTCCTACCTGATTACAAGGCTTATTATAAACCTGGGGGCACCTGGGTGGCTCAGTCAGTTAAGCATCTGCCTTCAGCTCACATCGTGATCCCAGAGTCCTGGGATCAAGTCCTGCATCAGGGTGCCTCGTCAGCAGGGAGTCTGCTTCTCCCTCTCTCTCTGTCCCTCCCCCCTGCTTGTGTGCTTGCTCACTTTCTCTCTCAAATAAATAAATAAAATCTTTTAAAAAATAAATAACTAAATAACCCTTTCAGTAGATACTGAGAGTAACTATATAGGACAGGTCACAGGGTGTGAAGAATTCTTTCCATTCTCTTTTACTTGCACACACCCAACTTTGCCTCCTGTTCCTTCCTCTGAGTTTAAATCTGAGGGAGAGCATTAGGATTTGGGATATGGGTGTGGTTTTGCTTTATGTATTAAGAGATGACACAGTATTTCTTATCTACTGGTGATACCAGTAAGATTGGGAATTTTTCTAACATTCTTGCATACCCTAATGCTTATATAAAATTAGGTAAGAGGTAAGTGGCTTCTGGAACACCATCTCTTTGTAATTGGGAGAGGGCTTCGTCCTTTCACTGTAGCCACAGGCCAATCAGGACCATTCTGTTAAATATCTTTGCAATATGTGGCGTAAGATAAATAAGTCTGTTTGCAACTACGGTAATCATTGCACACTTAATATTTTTTAATTGTGGTAAAATTTACCATGTTAACCTTTTTTAAGTGTACAATTCAGTAGCATTAAGAACATTCACAACATTGTGCAGCAATCACTACTATCCATTTCCAAAACTTTTCTGTCATCCCAAACTGAAACTCTACCCAGTAAATAATAACTCCCATTGCCTTCCCCTCTCAGCCCCTGGTAAACTTTATTCTACTTTTATGTCTGGCTTATTTCTTTGTTGTTGTTGTTGTTGTTGTTGTGTTTAATTATCCCCTCTTTGTCCTTATAGAAAGATGAAAGTTTATTTTGTAGCAATCAGAAGCTTCCCTCTAGCCTCTTAACTCTCTGCAGGAAAGGCACCATTGGGATGAAGTTGAAAAGCAAGCATTTAACCATCTTTAGGGCATTGGTGTTAAGGGATGAATGATAAAAGTTTTAGGGGATTTGATAAATAAAATATTTTGGTATGTGCTAGTGCTTTTAGAGGGCAGAGTAGAAACGAAAATATCAAAGAGCAGTTGTTGAGCAACTTCTTCCTTTTAACTAGAAGAGATTAAAAGCGTTAACCTCCTAAACATCAATTATGCCACATTAAATTCTTGTAAATAATGACCCTAAGTATTCTTTCATGAGTTAGTTATACTTGGTATCACTATGATCCAGACACACATGAAACTATTTAAAGTCTATTTATTTAAGTCCATCTTTTGACAGATCATTTTTGCTAGATTTCTAACACCGTATAGGTATATGTAACCAGACTTCACCTATTAAATAGAAACTTTAAGGGTGCCTGCGTGGCACAGTTGGTTAAGCATTGGCTCCGGTCATGATCTCAGGGTCCTGAGATGAAGCCCTGTTAGGTGCAGAGCCCAACTCAGGGCTCAGTCCCACGACCTCAAGATCATGACCTGAGCCGGAACCAAGAGTCAGTCGCTCAACCAACAGCACCATCCAGGTGTACAATCCAGGTACAGGATTTTTTTTTTTTTAATGTAATCTCTACACCCAATGTGGGGCTCGAACTCACAACCCCAAGATCGAGAGTTGCAAGCTCCACCAACTGAGCCAACCAGGCACCCCATTACTCTCTTTAAAGAGACTTTGCAGATCCCTATCCTGAGCCACTTTGTGTGGGTTGTAAAATTTAATTCCCAACGAATAATCTCAGTGTCACTTTCAAGTACTGACAACAGATATTATTAGCAGAAGGCTTCAGGATTTTTATTTTTATTTTTTTATTTTTTAAAGATTTTATTTATTTATTTACAGAGATCACAAGTGGGCAGAGAGGCAAGCAGAGAGAGAGAGGAGGAAGAAGCAGGCTCCCCGCCGAGCAGAGAGCCCGATGCAGGGCTCAATCCCGGGAACTGGGACCGTGACCCGAGCTGAAGGCAGAGGCTTCAACCCACTGAGCCACCCAGGCGCCCCAGGATTTTTATTTTTAAGGAAATATTGGAGGAGGGGCACCTAGGTGGCTCAGTTGGTTAAGCATCTGCCTTTGGCTCAGGTCATGATCCTGGGGTCCTGGGATTGAGTCCAGCATCAGCTTCTTGCTCAGCGGGGAGCCTGCTTCTCCCTCTGCCTCTGACTGTCGTTCCCCCAGCTTCTGTTTGCTCTCTCTGTCAAATAAATAAAACCTTAAAAAAAAAACAAAAAAACTTTAATTTCCTGAAGCCCAAATCTAGTCCCAGTTATTTCAGGAGAAGAAATAATAGGATTAATTTTGGGCGCCTGGGTGGCTCAGTGGGTTAAGCCGCTGCCTTTGGCTCGGGTCATGATCTCAGGGTCCTGGGATCGAGTCCCGCGTCGGGCTCTCTGCTCAGCGGGGAGCCTGCTTCCTTCTCTCTCTCTGCCTGCCTCTCTGTCTACTTGTGATCTCTCTCTGTCAAATAAATAAATAAAATCTTAAAAAAAATATAGGATTAATTCTGATCTGAACATCTTGAAAGTAAGATCATCCTGAGATCTTATTTTTCCTGAAAATAATGTCCTTTGTAATTCACTAAGATATTTCCTTGAGAGTGCTCTTGCTTATCAGTGAGCCACACCTCTATTTTAAAGAGCTGATTCATGCCTCTTAGTGGTAACAAAAAAGACCGTGTTTAACTAGAAGGAGGTTGTTTTCTTGAAAGGGGATATTAAGCCCATTTCTTTTTTTAAGTAGGCTGCACGCCCAGCAGGGCATGGACTCACAACCCTGAGATTAAGACCCGAGCGGACATCAAGAACTGGACACTTAACCGAGTGAGCCACCCTGGCGTCCCTAGTCCCATTTTTAAGTCTTTACCCTTAAGTAATATGTTAGATGTTGATTGTGCTTAAAAATAAGCATTTCCCAACTGTAACTTTTTTTGAACAGACTTCAAAAGACAAAAATTTTTTCCTGTCACATCATTAATAGCTTTCATTCTTTGTTTCATTTTGAGTGTCCAGGATAGACTCTGGTTGTAAATACAGATATAAACAAGTGTACCAAGAATATATAATTTTTCCTAGCAGGATATGTACTTTTTGAGATATTGTTGGGTGTACCAGTTGAGCGAATACTAGAAATAAGAAGACAGTGGAACAATATTTTCAAAATGCTAAAAGAAAAAAAGAATCTGTCAACCAAGAATTGCATACTCAGTAAAAATGTATGTCAAAAATAATTTTAAAAGAAAAAATTTCAAACAAAGGAACTGAGAGAACGTATTCCCATAGAACCTCACCAAAGGAACTTCTGAAGGATATACTTTAGGAAGAAGGAAAAATGCTTCTTGGAAACAAGGGTCTGAGATGCAAAGAGGAATGATGAGCAAAGAACATGTATAGTAAGGGAAACCTTCTTAAGGACTGACTTAATAAAACAGTAACATCTTTGTGGATATAAAAATGGAAAGTACTCAAATAAATATAAATAGGGAAGGGGTTTGAAATGAAAGCATTCCAAGAGTTCTTATTTAAACTTAATGTAAAATATTCATTTCAGAGCTAATAATTAAAGAATAGTAATAGAATAAAAATAAGTAGAAATGAGGGAAAGGAATGAGAAAAAAACTGATAAAGCAGAAGGCAAAAAAGGAGAAAAGATCTGCAAAGTGGAACAAATGAAAAATAGAAAATAAGGTGGTAAAAGGAATACAAAATATCTCTTAATCACAATAGAAAGAAATTAGAATGTGTTGCCCCAAAACTCTGTTTAAAAGACAAAGATGGGGGCGCCTGGATGGCTCAGTGGGTTAAGCCTCTCCCTTTGGCTTGGGTCATGATCTCGGGGCCCTGGGATTGAGCCCCACATCGGGCTCTCTGCTCAGCAGGGAGCCTGCTTCCTCCTCTCTCTCTGCCTGCCTCTCTGCCTACTTGTGATCTCTGTCAAATAAATAATAAATAAAATCTTTAAAAAAAAAAAAAGACAAAGATGGTCCAGATAGAGAGAGGACACTAAATAAATGGTAGAGATAAAATATTCATGGATTGGAAAACTTAGTATTATAAAGAAAGTTCTCCTGAGTTTGATTTTTAGATTGAATGTAATTCTAATCAAAATTCCAATAAGTTGTTTTTTTTTTCCCCATGGAATTTGACAAGTTGATTCTAAAATGTGTGTGGAGCAGCCAACACACTTCTTAAGATAAGATGGGGAAACTTGTCCTACTAGATTACAAGAATTACTATAAACCTGGGGGCACCTGGGTGGCTCATTCCATTAAGCATCTGTCTTCAGCTCAGGTCATGATCCCAGGGTCCTGGGATCAAGCCCCATGTCAGGCTCTCAGCTCATCGGGGAGCCTGCTTCTCCTTCTCCCTCTGCCTGCTGTTCACTTGCTTGTGCTTGCTCTCTCTAAGTCAAATAAACAAATAAAATCTTAAAAAAAAAAAGACTTACCGTAAAACTGATTATTAGACAATGTGGTTTTGGACCTGGGGTCAAAAAATAGATGCATAGGATAGTATAGAGTGCTGGTAGAGAAACCTGTGAATAGGGAAAGTGATATGGGACAAAGGTGGCATTACAGATCAGTGGAGAAAAGATAAATTATTCAGTAATAGACTGAGATCATTTGTTAGTCATAAAAAAAATGGATCTCTATCTAATACCGTACACAAAAATCAACTCTAGTTGCACTGATGGCCAAAATGTAAAGGGTAAAACTTTAAAAGGTTAAGAAGAAAATATCTGTCTTGTCTCAGGTCTTGTATACATTAACTTAGCAATAAGTTAAAAATAGAAATAAGGTGGAGGGATAGGACGTGATGGAAAGGGGTTTGCCATATTAGACAAGGTAGTCCGGGCAAGGCCCCTCTGAGCAAGTCGTATTTAATTTGCCACATGAAATAAAGGGGCAAATCATGCAATTTCTGAGAGTGGAGCATTCCAGGCTGGCTGAACAGCACCTGCAAAGCCCTGGGGTAAGAATGTGCTTGTTGAATTACAGAAACAGCAAATAGGGTAGTGCGGCAGGAACTAAGTGAGCAGGGTGATAGAAGTGAAGTCTCCGAGTGAGTAAGCGGGTTAGGTTATGTAGACTCTCAGAGGCCATGGTAAGAAATTTGGAGTTGATTTCAGATGTAATAGGGAGACAAGATCTGCTTTACTTCTTCAAAGGATCGCCCAAACCACTCTGAGGACAATGCATTATAAGAGTCTGAGTGGAAGGAGGGTGGATTAGGGAGTTGACACACTAGTCGAGGCAAGATGTGGCCATAGCCTGGAGTTGGGTGGTGAGAAGTGTTTAGATTATGGATATATTACAGAGGCAGAGGCAGTAAAATGTGGTGATGATTTAGATGTGGTTGTGAGAGAAAGAAAAGAGTGAATCATGACACCAAAGTTTTTGACCTGAGCAAGTGGAAAACTTAAGTTGCCTCTTTACTGAAATCATGATCTGAAATAGCAGCTAACACACTGCCAGCATTTTTCTTTTTTCTTCCTTCTTTCCTTCCCTCCTTCCTTCTTTTCTTTCTCCCTCCCTCCCTCCCTCCTTGTCTTCCTGCCTTCCTGCCTTCCTTCCTTATCTATGGCCTTAACTACTGAATAGGAAAGACTGGAAAAAGAACAAGTTGGGGGCGCCTGGGTGGCAGTGTCCTGGGATCGAGCCCTGCATTGGGCTCCCTGCCTGGCATGCTTGTGTTCTCTCTCCCTGTGTCTCTCTCTGTCAAATAATAAAATCTTTAAAAAAAAAAAAAAAAAGGAGTGAGGGAGTGAGGAATCAAGAGGTGGTTGTTATTATATTTATACATATGCTGTTAATATATAAACATATTAATATATATTAATAACAGTATATGTTGTTAAATATACTTTGTCTGAGAAACTTACTAGATTTCCAAATAAAGATGTGTAATCTGTGGATATACCAGTTTGAAGTTCAGAGGAGAGATTCAGTCTGGCAATATGAATTTGGAAGTCATCAGTGTATGTATTGTATTTAAAACTGTAGAACTGCGGCACAGTGCCATGTGGGCTGACCGGGGACCCGTCATCATCACAGTGGACACAAAAGAGAGCATCACAGCAAGAAGTATCTGGAGGCGCAGTCAGGGAAGTTTCCTGCAGGGATTGCCTCACTTGAGGAGGGAGAACAAAGACTGAGTTCGTAGGCCCCAGTTTAGGGAACACTTCACAATTGCTGGGCTGCGAGAGGCAGCAAAATATTTTGGATTCTATCCTGTCTTCAGGCAATGAAGACAAAGAAGGGGTTGGCTGTGAGGTATGTTTTGGAAATGACTCATACGATGTGGAGGATGAGATTTCTGGTTTGAACAACTCGGTGGATAGTGGCAAGCTAGAAAACTACCGGAAGAGGAGGTAATAAGGATGAGTGAGGCAGATGATGAATTGTTTTGTGTATGTTGAATGGAGGATTGTGGATATCTAGGTGGAGGTGTTTAGTGAATTGGACATGTGGATTTGGAGCTCATTCATTTAAAAAATAGTTGTTAATGTGGAATGCCTGGGAGGCTCAGTCACTTAAGCATCTGCCTTCAGCTCAGGTCAGGATCCCAGAGTCCTGGGATCAAGTTCCGCATTGGGCTCCTTGCTCAGTGGGGAGCCTGCTTTTCCTTCTGCCTGCCACTCTCCCTGCTTGGGCACTCTGTGTGTCTGACAAATAAATAAATAAAATCTTTAAAAATAAATAGTTAAATTAAAAAATAGTTATTGTGTACTTACTATCTTCCAGGCACTATTCTAAATATATATATATATATATATTTTTTTTTTTAAAGATACATTTATTTATTTTAGAGAAAGAGTACGCATGCATGCCTCTGCACAGGGAGGATGGGCAGGGGGAGAGGGAGAGAGAGAATCTCACTCAGACTCCATGCTGAGCACAGATCCCAACTCAGGGTTCAGTCTCAGGATCCTGAGATCACAACCTGAGCAAAATCAAGAGTCTGGTGATTAACTAACTGCACCACTCAGGCACCCCTCCAGGCACTATTCTAGATGTTAAAGATATAGCAGTGAAAAAAAAAATAGGCAACACATATGTCCTGAAAGAATTCATATTTTAGTGCGAGGAGATAATAAACAATAAATAAATTTATAACATAATGTAGAAGATAAGTGCTCTGAGAAATACAACGCTGGAGGGGTGCCTGAGTGGCTCAGGTCATGATCACAGAGTCCTGAGATCGAGCCCCACATCAGGCTCCCTGTTTAGCAGAGAGCCTGCTTCTGCCTTTCCCTCTGCTCCTCCCCCTACTTGTGCACACTCTCTCTCTCTCTCTTTCTGTCAAATAAATAAATAAAATCTTAAAAAAAAAAAAAAAAGGAAATACAAAGCTGGGAAAAGAGGTAAAGCAGGGGTGGGGTGAGGTGATGCTGATGATTTCGGTTTAAACTTGGGTAAAGGAGGAAGGCTTCACTGAGAAGGCAGCATTTTAGCAAAGACCTTAAAGAATTGAGGAATGAAAATCTGGGGGAGGAGCATTCCAGGGAGAGCAAAAAGCAAGTGCAAAAGCCCCAAGCATGCCTGGCAGGTTCAAGAAGCTTAGCGAGGGAGAGAGTAGTTGAACATCATGGGGTCACTGAACATGATCACAGGGCCTTGTAACTGTTGAAAGTCTTTTTCCCTTTTACCCCAAGCTTTTGAGAGAGATCTGGACTGAACATACATACAGGTTTGGGCATCATCTGCACATGGGTGGCTATAGAAACCATGGGAATACTTCTAGCACAGGCGTTCAGTTAGGTGGAGACAGGAAGTAGAGTCCTCTTCTACAAAGACTACTCAGAATTCTTTCAGCAAGATACCCTCCTGTTTGTGATTCTCTAAGGACAGAGTTTGTTAATTGAAACTTTCTGTTAGCTAACCCTGGATCATCACCCTGATCATCTAGTGGATAATGTGGTTAACAGTTGAGATACTGTTAATTCTGTCTTCTGTATCTGCCAGCAAATCCTGTTATGTTTACTAACCATTTCCAGATGTTCTCACTTATGTATCAGACATTTATTCAGTGCCACATACATCGGAAACAAAATACTGACCTCAGATCTGTTAGCATGAGGGTTCAAATAGAGCTTTGTTTTCACTAATGATTACACTGTGTTCAGGCTTCTAATGACTGTACCCCGTATTAATACCCCTATTCTCTCTAATTCCTTTTATACTTGTTGGAACGTTAACACTCAACTGATTTGACTTCTCAGCTAGTCTTTTTTTTTTTAGTGGTTGCTCTGGGAATTATAATTCACATTTTACCTTAAAACAACCTAGTAATCTTGTTCAGGTATATATCAATTTGATTTCGGTATAGCTTGTTCCTTTTCCCTGTGGTGCTGTTATTCTCATACAAATTATGTATTTATATATCATAAGCCATTGCTATGCTTTTATAATTATTGCTTTATACATTGTTTTTTTAATTAGTTAGGAAAATAAAATTATATACTTTTATACAGTCTTTTATATTTACCTGTGTAGTTACTTTTCCTATCGCTCTTTATTTCTTCCTATGGATTCTGGTTACTGTCTAGTTTCTTTCACGTCAGCATGAAAGTCTTCACTGTTTCTCATAGAATAGGTCGGCTAGGGATTTTATGCTCTCAGTTTTTGTATATCTGGGAATGTCTTCATCTCTCCTTTGTTTTGAAAGGATAGTTTTGCTGGGATGTAAGATTTTGGTTTAAGTCCTTTTCCTTCATCATTTTGAATCCTAAGCATGGATCATTTTGTGTTTATCTTACACTTTTTTGAGTTTCTTGAATGTATTTTTCATCATTTGGGGGCAGTTTCAGTTTCCCATTATGTGTATGTCTGTATACTTGATGGTTTGTATGCTTGAAGGTTTGTTCTCTGAGGCTCTCTTCATTTTTCTTCATTCTTTTTTGTTCTGTTCCTCAGACAGGGTAATCTCCGTGAACTTGTCTTTGTTTTTGCTGATTCTTCTGCCAGCTCAAATCTGCTATTGAGCCTACCTAGTGAATTTTTCTTTTCAGTTATCATACTTTTCAACTCCAGAAAATCTTTCTTTTTCTTTTTTTAAGGACTTTATTTATTTGAGAGAGAGCATACAAGTCGGGTGAGGGCCAGAGGGAGAAGCAGACTCCCCGCTGAGCAAGGAGCCTGATGCCTGGCTTGATTCAGGGACTCCAGGATCATGACCTGAGCCAAAGACAGACGCTTAACCGACTGAGCCACCCAGGTGCCCCAGTCTTTCTTTTTTTTTCCATGCAATTTCTATTGCTATTGCTATTGCTACTCTGTATTTGATGAGGCATTTTTCTCACACTTTATCTTAATGCTTCAGACATGGTTTTCTTTAGTTCTTTGAAGTATTTAGAAGAGTTTATTTAAAGTCTTTGTCTAGGGGTGCCTGGGTGGCTCAGTCGGATAAGCAGCTGCCTATGGCTCAGGTCATCATACCAGCGTCCAGGGATGGAGCCCCACATCAGGCTTCCTGCTCAGCGGAGAGCCTGCTTCTCCTTCTCCCCCTCCCTCTGCCTGCTTATGCTCTCTCTATCTCTCTGTCAAATAAATAAATAAAATCTTTAAAGTCTTTGTCCAGTAAGCCCAACATCTAGACCTCCTCAGGTACGGTTTTGTTGACTGCTTTTCTTCCCTGTATATAGACCATACTTTCCTCTTTATTTGTGTATCTCATAACTTTTTCTGAATACTGAGTGTTTAAAATAATGTGGCAATCTGCGAATCAGATTCTCCCTTCCCTCCTGCACATTTCTTTTTTATTTAGTGACTTTCCTGGATGAAATATCTGTAGAGCCTGTATTCTTTGTTGTATGACCATTGAAGTCTCTGCTTGGTTGGTTTAGTGGTTAGCTAATGATTAGACAGAGATTTTCTTAAATGTCTTGAACCAGTAAATTATCCAGCCTTTGCCGCGGGGGTTCTGTCTGTACGTTGGCATATACTTTCAGTGTTCCCAGCAGGCACTTTACAACTTTGCCTTAGCCATGACTTCCTGCTTGCACAGAATTTCAAGGTCAACCAGAGGTTAAGAGATCAGTGCCCTCTCAGGCCTTCCCTGGGTGTGTCCAGAGCCTGCAAATGCATGTGCCCTTCTAGATTCCTAAGAATATGTCAGAGCTGGGCGCCTGGGTGGCTCAGTGGGTTAAAGCCTCTGCCTTCAGCTCGGGTCATGATTCTGGGATGGGGCCCTGCATCAGGCTCTCTTAGCAGGGAGCCTGCTTCCTCCATTCTCTCTCTGCCTACTTGTGATCTCTGTCTGTCAAATAAATAAAGAAAATCTTAAAAAAAAAAAAAAAAAAGAATATGTCAGAGCTTTCCAGAAGCCCATATAGGCCTCTCGATCCTGGGCATTTATGGTTTTTTGTTCAGTGTCCTGTTAGCCTCCAGCTGGTGTCACTGCCTTAGGCTGTGGGGATGTTAAACAACTACCACTGACTGTTTTTTGAAAAATGTCCAAAGGATAGGGCTCTTCACACAGAACAAGCTCTGAGTCAGGTCCAATAAAGATAAGGAGAATGGAGTTTCTTGGTGCTATCAGTCAGATCACATACTAACAGCTCTCTGGGGATGGGGCTTTTAGGGATCTCCAGATTTGTTCTGTCCTTTCCAGTAGCTGCTAGGCTGCTGGTTTTTATAGCTACTGTGGTTGTGAGGGTCTTGGTTTTCAAGGCTAACCCAAAGCTGGGGAGAGGGAAGTGGGAGTCAAGGTAGTTAAAATGCCATAATACTTACTGGTCTTACCACGATTCAGCTGGTTTTCTTTCTTTCTTTCTTTTTTTTAATTGCAATAAAATATGCACAATATCAAGTTTACAATTTTTTTTTTAAGATTTTATTTATTTATTTGCCAGAGAGAGAGAGAGAGAGAGAGCACAGGCAGACAGAGTGGCAGAGGGAGAAGCAGAAGCAGGCTCCCTGCGAAGCAAGGAGCCCGATGCGGGACTCCATCCCAGGATGCTGGGATCATGACCTGAGCCGAAGGCAGCCGCTTAACCAACTGAGCCACCCAGGCGTCCCCAAGTTTACAATTTTTTAAAAAGATTATTCATTTATGTGGCAGAGAGCATACAAGCAGGGAGAGGGGCAGAGGGAGAGGAAGAAGCAGGCTTCCCACTGAGCAGGGAACCCAATGCAGGGCTCAATCCCGGGACGCTGAGATCACGACCCAGGCCAAAGGCAGACACAACCAACTGAGTCACCAGGCGCCCCTGAAGTTTACCATTTTAACATTTCTAAAGGATATAGTTGGTGACATTAAGTATATTCACATTGTTCTACAGTCATCACCACTATCTATCTTTAGACTTTTTCATTTTCCCAGACTGAAACTCTGTACCCATTAGTGATGATAATTCTTCATTCTCCCCTGCCTCAGCCCCTGGAAACACCAGGGGCTGACTGGTGTTGACTCCTCTAGGTGAAGTGGAATCACATAATGTTTTCCTTTTGTGTTTAGCTTACTTCATTTAGCATAATGTCTCAGGATTCATCTATGTTGTAACATGTGTCAGAATTTCGTTCCTTAATAAGGCTGAATAATATATTCCACATTTTATCTATCCATTCACCTGTTGATGGATATTTGGGTTGTTTTTTATTATCAGTAATGCTACTATGAACATGAGTGTACAAATATGTATTTGAGTTCCTACTTTCAGTTCTTTGGGGTATATATCCAGAAGTGGAATTGCTGGGTCATGTGATAATTCTGTTTTTAATTTCAATTTTTTTTAAAGTATGGGACCCAGCATGGAGCCCACTGTGGGGCTTGAACCCACAACCCTGAGATCAAGATGTGAGCTGAGATCAAGAGTCGGATGCTTGCAGTGCCTGGTTGGCTCAGTGGGTTGGATGGCCAACTCTTGATTTTGGCTCCAGTCATGATCTCAGGGTCCTGGGATCGAGCCCGTGTTGTGCTCTGCACTCTTTGGGGGAGTGTGTTTAAGAATTCTCTCGCCCTCCCTGTACACCTCCCCTGTGCATGCTTGCACTCACTCACTCTCTCTCTCTCTCTCTCAAATAAATAAATAAATATTTTAAATAATTACCTTTTAAAACAAAAATCAGCCACTTAACCAATTGACCCAACCAGGCACTCCCCCCTCTCTGTCAGTCTTGACGGCTTACTTGGTGGTATGACCCAAACCCTCATTCCTGAGGGATCTGAACCATTAGTTACCATGCTTTTCTCAGGCCAGAGTATCCAATTTGTCTGCTTACTGTATTCTGAGCAGTGGGAAAGGGAATACTAATGGGCACCCAAGTGGATCATCTGGGTTCCAGATATATTGTCACTAACCCCTTGTGGAACAGCAACCCTACTTCTTTCTGATAATAAGGATCAGTTACCCCTGCCAAGATGGTAATTCCTCCTTTGCCTTTTGATCCCTAGATACAAGAACTCGAAAATGCCCAGGTGACAGCCATAGCTTATAGACTCTAGGGATTCTTTCCCCACCCCCTCGGGATTCTTTTGTCTCCTATGGAAGTGTTCTCTTTTGGTGACGTAAATCTTTGCAGAACCCAGAATTGCAGGGATAATACACACAAATTCCCCAGGTGGGTCTTTGGGATTTGATGATAAACAGGGTATATTGTGTTTGTACACCCCCTCCCCCATTTTCCTATATCTTTCTAAGTTTCCTGTTGAAGACATAGCATATGAAGGTCTTTGATTTGGGGTATGTATTGCATCCAGGAGGTCGGCATTCTGTCCAGCCGTGCCTTCATCAGGCCATTTCAATGCTCTTTTAGGTTAGGAGCTCCTAGATGATGCTATATTTGATACCACCAGTAGATCCCGTCCGTGCTTCTGGGACCTATCTTGCACTTACTGTGAGGAAGTGATATTGTGTGGGATGATGCTTACTGGTAGATTAAACCTTTCCTGAACTCTCGTGTGGTGACGTTCCAGAGGGCAGGAAGGACAAACCTACCCCCAGACTATGTTCTTATTCCTTTCAGAATAAATTGTTTGCCTTTTCAAGGTGGGAGGGGCCAATATAGTCAGTCAGCTTGCCATCAAGTGGTTTCCTTAAAGATGGTACCATATTGGAGCTTAGTGTTTGCCTCTGTTGCTGGCCATTTGGACTTTTGGCTGCATCAGTAACTGGAGCATCCCTGTAAGTGGGAGTTCATGCAGTTGTCCATGCATGGTATAGATCTCTGCCACCGTGACCACCTTTCATGTGCCCATTTAGTCAGCACTGGGGAGGCCATGACAAAAGATGGCTGACAGAAACTGGTTGAGTCATTGTCTACTTGGTTGGTTAGTGCCTCTTTCATGGTAGATGTTCTCTGATGAATGTTAGGACTAGATCTTAACTTGGTTGTATCCACTCCATAGCCCTCCTGCATGCCTCTACCCTAAGACTTCCTTGTCGCACTGTTCCAGTCTTTCTACTTTTAAGCCCCCTGACCAGCATGTCACAACATTTGCCTACCATGTCTTTGTCTATACACAGTAGACAGTCAAGTGTACTGCCTAAAGCTCTGCCCATTGGGAAGGTTTTCCTTTACCACTGTTTTCGGAGCCACCCCCTGAGGGAAGCTTTAGTGTAGTGCCTGTCCAGTTTTCGCTTGTACCACATATAGCCATCTGTGAGAACTGTGAGGGTTTTTTCTTTGTCAACTGATGATAGAGCCCCCCATATGGCCAGAAAGGTATATGCTAAGGGAGGGGCGCTCGTATGACAGTGGTGGGTGATATGATGGTTTAGGTTCTCTGCTCAAGCTTGTGACTTCTGGTCCTGTTTGTGCTTGATCTTGGTTGTATCACTTTGATCCTACCTTGGATTGTTACTGGGTCCACCCAACATTATAACTTGGTGTGTTTCACATAACCTAGGTCATGACGGGTGATTCTAGATAAACGGGCACTTGGTGTTCTGGTGGTCACATGCTCCATATCTAGTAGGATGTTGTATCAATGCCAGGAGTCATTGTGCAGAAGACATTTGATTTTCCACTACAAAAGGCATGGCCTTGCTCCAGAACCCCAGGGGGTCTGTGTAGTGATTCTCCCCCTGGGGCTGGCCACAATACCATAGGATCTGCCAGGTTGTTTATCACCACCCAGGCCTGCAGAGTCCTTTCCTGTTTTGAGCTCCCCTTGAAATGCACCTTTTTATGTCACCTGGTTTAGAAGCCGTAGCAGTATTCTCAGATTCTCAGGTGGAATGGTTCCCTCTTAATTGTGGTAGATGCAAGATGCAGTTATTTACTTGGTTGCCTTAACTTGAATGGCATGTCTTATCAAGCCCTCACTACTGGGCCCATAAAAATTTTACTGATGTAATGGGCTCCTGAATCTTTGAGACATTTCTCTCTCACTCTGTGGAGTAAATGTCTTTTGACAAGGCCTTCAGTGTGCTTTCCACCCCTTGCTCCTCTGGCCCAATTAGCAAGATGTTACTAATATAGTAGGTCACTGAGGGGCACCTGGGTGGCTCAGTCGGTTTGGCTTGGTTTTGGCTCAGGTCATGATCAGGTCATGATCTCAGGGTGATGGGATAGAGCCCTGTGTCGGCCTCCACACTCAGCAGGGAGTCTCTCCATCTCCCTTTGCCCCTGCCCCCTCTCAAATAAATAATAAATCTTTAAAAATATATATATAGTGAGTCACTGTGATGTCCTGCAGAAAGTCCAGATGACCCATGCCTCTTAGGACTGTATTATGTAAGAAGGTTGCAAAATTAACATAGTCCTGTATGTAAGTGTGTGCTGTATTCTGTCCATGTGAATGTGAATTGTTTCTGATCCTGTTTACTTAAAGAAATTAAAAAAAAAAAAAAAAAGTTTATTCCTGCAGTCGTTGACTGCACACGGTGCTCCTGGGCCTACTAATCTGCTCTAGCAAACATACCTCTGGCATGGCAGCTCTAGTTGAAGCTAATACTAGATTTAGTTTGCGGCTATCTGCTGCCTGCCTCCAGGATTTGCCTGATTTCTTCAGGGACCACACAGTGAATTCTGCACCCTCCAGGGGTATTGCACTAATTTCCGCCAGCCCCCCTCCCTTGACTGTGGGGTACAACATTGTCTTGTTTTGTTATTTATTATCTTGGCAGGTGGGCTAGGGCAGGCTTAGTTTCTTCTACCTAGCCTTTCCCAGCGTGATAACTCTCATGCCATAGTCTAACAACTCAAAATAGGGATTGCCCTAATTCCAAGTATGTCTGTTTCAATGATACATTCAGGAACTGAGGAAATGACCAGCAGAACTCTTCAAGTGCCTGATACAGCTAGAGCGTTCCCGTCCACACATAGACCACCACTGTTCACCCCTGGTGAAAGTTAAGAGTTGGGCCGGCATCTTGTACCAGGATTATCTGTGTTACGGCTCTCACCAGTGATGAGGGATCCTCATTGCCATCTAGTCTGTGAGCAATTCAACTCCAAAACCCCTATATACTCCCTGTTTTTTTCAGATCACTCCTGGCACCAACTATTGGTAGGTTTTGTTCTCTGAAAAGGGACTCTGAATTAGAGTTTAGCAATTCAGACTGTTTATTAGGGAATGCCCTTGGGATCCAACCCGAAGAGAATTATGAAGCAAGATTGGGCAGACTGATCCTGTCTAATTAAAGAGCCCGGAAACAATTTTTTGTTTTATTTTCCTACTTGCATTCTAAACTGGCAACTTACTATATCTAAGATAACTTCTATGTTCTTTAGGCAAAGCCAGTTCCTTCTAAGGTATCACTGATATCCTTTCTCAGGTGTTTATGTGAGTTTTGGGGGGGGGGCATGTTGTTTGTTTTTACATTAAAATTTTCCTGTTTCTTTGCACTCTGGCAAATTCAAGATGGGGATTGGAAAAGAAATTTACTTGAGTAAACCGAGAATAATATATTTTAAAATGAAAATTAGCCTTAAATATTTTATGATATATTTGTACTATATATCTATATCTGAACTGTCTTAAAATAAATCCCAGTTGGTAATGTTCTCACTTAATAAGTTATACATTTCTGTAATGTTCCAGTTTTAAATTATAATCAGTGTTACTGATTAAAAAAAAAAAGGTGATGGATTTTGTGTTTTAAGTATATAATTTACCTTTTTCTCTTTTTAGAAACTATACCCTACCTCCCAAAACTAGTTAATAGTGGCATGGAAGATCCATTTGGTGAGTATTACCTGCATTTTTCTTACTAGATGATATTTGTGGGGTGTTTTCCAAAAAAATCATATTGCAGACTAGGAAGACTAGTTAGGAAGTACTTAAAATTTAAAACAGGCATTTAAAATATGCATCAGCCATGAAAGGGACCAGAGGCCGTTTTTCCTTGTTTAACCTCAGCATGCTGGAGTAAGATTTTGATTCAAGCATTTTGTGATTCTTTGCCAAATGTAAAGAAGTCTGGATCTCGTTTTATGGTAGTATAACTTGAAGTACAGTAAAAATGTTACCAATGTTACATTCTGCTCATCCCCAGTTACCCTAGAGGACTGAAGTCCGACACTCTGGCTACTGGTACAAGTAATTAGATACTCAGGTTAATATCTGTTGTCTTGCTTTGGGAACGTGGCTGAAAACTTGGCAAGGTCCAAATTTATCTTCTGCTTTTAATGACCCTAAATTGCCGCGTTGGGTTTCTGCCACACACACCCCCACCCCCTCAGCATACATAATCCTCAGTGTGAACACTAGAGGGCAGTCACTACTTTTGTCATAAGTTCTATTACCACATTAATTCTGGAGGGGATTACTTATGAACAGTTTAGTAAACCGAGTTGATTTTGGTTGCCTGGTGACAAATCCTAAAGAACATGTACATATGACAAACTAGAGTAACATTTGACTACTCCAAAGGTGTTTACTGGAAACTTGTTTTTTTTCTCTGACCTCCTTACCTCACCTTAGGCATAACCTAAATTTAATTGAATCTAATTAATTAAATTTATCATTAAATTAATTAAATTTACTAGAGAATACCAAAGGGAGAGTTGCTATAGAAGTTATGGTTTGTTGGTAGTCAATTGAAACATAAATGGAGGGGCACCTGGGTGGCTCAGTGGGTTAAGCCTCTGCCTTCAGCTCAGGTCATGATCCCAGGGTCCTGGGATCGAGCCTCGCATTGGGCTCTCTGCTCAGCGAGGAGCCTGCTTCCTCCTCCTCCTCCTCTCTCTCTCTCTCTCTCTCTCTGTCTGCCTCTCCGCCTACTTGTGATCTCTGTCAAATAAATTAAAAAAATATATTTTTTAAAAGAAACATAAATGGAAATGTGCTTTTGATCACCAGTATGAGAAAAAGGTTGTGTTCTGTGCTAGTGAGACTTTTCCTCTTACACTTTAAATCTTGGAATCTGTAACTCGATTAACATTTATACTCATAATGTGGATTCTAGAGAAAAATGGAATTTTCTTAGTTGCTTATAAAACATAATAATATTTGCGGGGCGCCTGGGTGGCTCATTCGGTTAAGTGGCTGCCTTCGGCTCAGGTCATGATCCCGAGGTCCTGGGATCGAGCCCCATATCAGGCTCTAGGCTAGACCAAGAGCCTGCTTCTCCCTCTGCCTGCTGCTCTGCCTACTTGTGCTCTCTCTCTATCTCTCTGTCAAACAAATAAAAATCTTAAAAAAAAATATTTGCTAGTTTATGGTCCATTCAATACCATTTGACAAAGAGTAGAATTTGGAATGTGAAGTAAGTTTGTTTCTAAGAAGATGGAGTCCCTTTAAGATAGGGTGAGAATTTTGTTATAATTAGATTAGCTGACAGTTATGTGGATAGTTTGAAAAAGGATTATTTGTTGTATTCTGAAAATAAAAGTGAGAGATTTTGACCCATCAAGTTCCACGGGACAGACCTAAGGCCTCTGGGACCTTCCCTATGTGGACAGATACTTACACATTTCATTATATAATATTTTAATATCACCTTTGTTAATACTGCCACTGGTCCTATTGGAAGTCTTAAATATTGAGAAGTGGAAGTCTTAAATATTGAGAAGCTGTCAAGATTCACTCTGGTGAATATGTCTTCCAAAATTACAATTTTCTTTTGGAAGCCTGACTTATGTCACTGGCAGCAAGTACTGTCCATTTTCTTCGTAGTGATAGATGCACTTTTGTTCAGTTTTGAGAACATATCTGTCAAATATCTAAGCTTGAATAACATAGTTTGTTATTCAAGTAAAAATGATATTTCATGAAAAAAGCTGGCTAGTTGAGCTTGCAACTCAACCACCCAAGTACTTTTATTGAAGGTAACTGTTAGACTTCAGTATATGTTATGTACGTACTTACCACTTCCTTACACAGAAAAATAAAAGGACATGTACTGAAGCATAAAGATTTATTAAAACTGGTAATTTTTACGGCTTTGTCCAGGGCATTCTTAAATCAAAACAGGCGTTGTCTTTAACTGCAGTAATGTCATGGTGAGGACTGTGAGTCCTATTACAGTTTGTGCTGCTGCCTTGACTTGCATTAAGGTACCAGCAGTTTCGCTCACTATTGCTTTTGCACCGTTGGTACAGTGTCAACACTGAAAAGGCTAATAATAATTTAGTATTATTAAGTAAGTATGTAGCTGTACCTCTTAGACTCCTGGAATGATCTCAGGGATCCCCAGGCATCAGGTGACCATACTTGCTTCAGTTTCCTGAAGTTTAAGGAGTCTGTCCCATGGAAGAAAAGCAACTCTGGACAGAGTCAAGACTTGTCCTGGAAATTGTACTGGGCAGGGCTCCAGTGTGGACCCAGTCTCGGACAGGTAGCAGAAGTATGGTCAGTGGAAGTGAGCAGTTCTGAGTTCTGTGATTTCTCCCAAATTGACCATGACCCACCTATAGCTTTCAGGAGTTGGTTAAAGATCACTTCTGTAGGATGAAATGAGTGTTCTGAGCTCATTAAACTGCTGAGTGTTTTGAGAAGAAATTTATCAACACTTCAGTCAAGTTAAGCCGGGGACCATGCTCACCTGGGCACTACACTCATATTCAAAAAGAGGATAAATGGCAGCAAAGATCGTAGTGATGGCAGCCTTCAGTGTGTCTCTTGGGTCACTGTTCCAATCTGGACAGATGTCTCTCTGGGTGTAGTGCACAGATGTCATCCTGGATAGCACTACTAATCTGGGGACATGGTTCAATCCTGTGTCATCTTCTTATTGATGGCCAGGTGCTTCTCAGTGCTGGGCCTCCAAGAAATTTCCTGGTCCTCACCTCTTTTTCCTTTAGCTCTGCCTCCTGGAGGAATTCTTCATCTTTATCCTCACTTGAAATTTTCTTTCCTACTCTTACATTCTGAATTTCTGGGAGGTTTTATTCGGGGAATGTTTCTTTCATAGTATCCTTTTATTGTTTCAGCAACCTGTCTTTGCCTTGCACAGTCCCTTTTCCCCTAAAGTTGCTTTTCTATGTTTGTTTTGATGTGTTTTGTGTTAGGGCTTTCCTCTGATGTCTCATAATAATTAGCTGTCTGCTCATGATTAAGAGTGGGAAGCTTTAAATTAGAAGCTTTAAACGTATAGACTGATTAGCTCTGGGCCTTTCTGTAGGGTGAGCTTCTTGTCCATTTTGTTGAAGAAAAATCCCCAAGTCAGTAGGAGCAGATTTTCCCATCACTGACTAGATGTCTAGATGGTAAGGAGAGAAGAGGACTTGGCAGGGGGGAGGGGGGAGATGCTCCATTCAACTCCATTGTGCACGTGGTTGCCCTGTTCCCCTCAGTTTTCAGTGCTATATTCCCACCATCGACTGTCTTCTGTGTCACCAGTCCAGAAACCAATTGTTTTATTCCCTCCAAGAAACAGACCTCTTGAATTCTGCCACTGTTAGTACGGGACAAACATTCTAAGTCATGGAGTGGGGAAGGTTGATGAAGGAATGAAACAGTTTTTACCCTGATTCTCTTTATTTTATTTCCCTCCCTTTCATCCAGTTCCAAAGGTACCTGGCAGAATTCAATGAAAGTATTATTAATCTGTATTAATAATTTATAGCGGGGGTAGTGGGAGGAGTAATGACTGCACTGTACGTTAAGTGCTAGAAGGAAGGAAGAGAAGATGGAGATGTGTGTATAGTTCATGCTACTGTGATATTCCATACCTCACGGCTTTTAAAAATTGCTCATTACTACTTCTGCTTTCTTTCTCCCTCCCTTATCATCTGTTTATGGGTGAACAGCCACTTTCCCCAAAGCATGCCAGAAGAAAAGGGACTGGAACCCTGTCATATGAAGCTCCAAAAGGTTTTTTTGGAGTAGGAGAGAATCTATGTACTAAATTGCCTTCCCAAAATCTTCTGACAACTTTCTTAAGTTTCTATACACCCTCCCTTCCATAGAAGTGAACACAATTTGTTGAAAAATATTTTTTTGGAATGTGATTGATGAAATAATTATTATTATAATCATACATATATATTTATTTATTTACTTACTTACTTACTTGTCAGAGAGAGCACACAAGCAGGGGCAGTGGCATCCAGAGGGAAAAGCAGGCTCTCCGCTGAGCAAGGAGCTCAATGTGGGACTTGATCCCAGGACGCTGGGATCGTGACGAGCCAAAGGCTGATGCTTAACCTGCTGAGCCACCCAGGTGTCCCTTGATGAAATAAGTATTTAATGAGATGGATTATTAGTATGAATTCTGAATTTGAAGCTAGTTGCAAAGGCTTTTATTCATATGCATGGTATTTTAGGAACAGATTTATAACGTAATATCTCTTTCGGATTAAAATTTGTATCACGTAGGAATATGAGAAGAGTTGTGTTGAAGTGGAAAACAGAAGCTATATCTAAACAAATAAAAATTATTTTCTTCCTGTTCTGTATCTGAATTGATAAATCATTATTGTGTTATAATAGGGTTTTTCCTAGCTTTTCAGGGACACTTGTTCAGGAGCCATGCTCAAAGCTAATGCGCTTAACTTCAAAGTTCGTGGGAAAACAGGATGCCTGGCTGGCTGGGTCAGTAGAGCATGTAGCTCTTGATTTTGGGGTTGTGAGTTTGAGCCCCACATTGGGTGTAGAGATTAAAAAAAAAAAATCTTAAAAAAAAAGTTCATGGGAAAACATTTTGTGATGCTATCATGTTGTTACCACTTGAAGTTCTAAATGTTTTAATAACACAGTCCTTCACTCCCTCTGCTTTTAGAATGAAGACCAAAATATGAACTTAATTAGTTTTGAGATCCTTAGGGAGTAAGAGATAAATTCCTCTGGAATTAAACTGTGCCAAAAATTATATTAGTTCTATTTTTTCCTGTGGTTTTAAATAGAAATTTTACAAAGCGTTATTTTAAACTTATATTATCTTCCTTTCCTGTTAGGACTATAAACTTATGGAGGGCAAGATCTTCCTACTGTTATATCCCACTGCCCAAGAATAAGCACACAATACATATTTGTATGTATTTCTTACCATGGTTTTAAATTTTCTTCATAAAGTAGAATTACCAAGGGGATGGGGGCGGCTCAGTTGGCCAAACAGTTGTCTCTTGGTTTCAGCTAGGGTCATGATCTCATGGTCTTGAGATTGAGCCCCAAGTCAGGCTCTGTGCTCAGTGTGAAGTCTGCTTCAGATTCACTCTTCCTCTCCCTCTCAAATAAACAAATAAAATTTTTATTTAGGAAAAAAGTAGAGGGGCCCCTTCGTGGCTCAGGTTAAGCGTCTACCTTCAGCTCAGGTCATGATTCCAGGGTCCTAGGATTGAGTCCCGCATCAGGCTCCATGCTTAGCGGGGAGCCTGCTTCTCTCCCTTTGCCTGCTGCTCCCCCTGCTTGTGCTCATGCTCTGTCTCTGTCAAATAAATAAATAAATAAAATCTTTTTTAAAAAATTAAATTTAAAAAAAGTAGAATCACTAGTCTTAAGGGAAATAGAGTGTGCAGAACCCCAGCTTCTATCAACTTTAATAGCACAGGATACCATGTAATTTTTTTTTTCTGTCAGTAGAAAAAGATGAACCGTAGTGGTAATGCAAGCCTGAAAAGTAATAATACTGACATTCTGGACCATCTCCATATCCTCTCACTACTTTTCATCCTTTCTGACTATTCCTTTGCACCTAGAACATCATAGCAAGTATGATAAGTTGGCTAAATGTGTAGAATGGTTTCCATCTGCATTTACTTTTGCATACTGAGCTCTTATCAGTGTGTCATGGACACTGCATAGGCAGCGATTATTAAAATTAAAATTAAAAGGAAGTAATAGGAGAGATGGATGGCTTCACTTAGCGTTTTGTATCTGCCTGTATGGTTTTCATCCTCTAACTATATATGTGTGTTACCTTTATTTTTCAAAACATAAACAGATTTTATCTGGGTTGTAGTGTTAAGCAAATTATTGTTTCTTCTTTATATTTCTCAGTGTTAAAAATAAAATGTATGGGGCACTTGGGTGGCTCAGTCATTAAGCAGCTGCCTTCGGCTCGGGTCATGATCCCCGGGTGCTGGGATTGAGCCCCACGTGGGGCTCCCTGCTCAGGGGAAAACCTGCTTCTCCCTCTCCCTTCCCCGTGCTTGTGTTCCCTCTCTCGCTGTGTCTCCCTCTGTCAAATAAATAAAATCTTTAAAAAAATAAAAAAAAATAAAATTAAATGTGTAAAACTAATTTCTTAAAGGAGGTAAAAGACAATAAAAGGTTTTTTTTAAAGGGAATTGAATATTGGCCATTTTACATGCACAGCTTAATGGCTGTACCTCAGATAACCATGTTACATCTCTGTATAATAATGTGACCTTTTAAAATATAAGACATTTTATTCCTTTTTTTTAAGATTTTATTTATTTATTTATTTGTCAGAGAGAGAGAGAGAGAGAGAGAGCACACACAAGCAGACAGAGTAGCAGGCAGAGGCAGAGAGAGAAGCAGGCTCCCTGCCGAGCAAGGAGCCCCATGAGGGACTCGATCCCAGGACCCTGGGATCATGACCTGAGCCGAAGGCAGCGGCTTGACTGACTGAGCCACCCAGGTGTCCCCATTTTATTCTTCTTAGGAACTAGATTCAACCTACCCTATCAAACTCCCGACACAATTGACTTGTTCCTCATCCACTCACTGAACACTCATCCAGTGTTCAGTAAACACAGTAAACAGTACAGGTCAGTAAACACTGAGCAAAAGCAAGGCAGCATGTCCTAACAGTTAAGCCCTCAGGCTCCAGAGTCAGACAAACTTGATTTCAGATCCCAGTTCTGCCATTTCTTGGCTATGTCCTTTTAGGCAATACAGTTATTTGTCAAGCTTCAATTTATCTGTAAAGTAAGGATATGGATTTTGCCTTTCCCACAAGTTTGCTATAAGAATTAAATGAATGAATGTGGTGCGCCTGAGTGGCTCAGTGGGTTAAGCCTCTGCCTTCAGCTCAGGTCATGATCTCAGGGTCCTGGGATCAAACCATTAGGCTCCCTGCTCAGTGGGGAGACTGTTCCCCCCCACCACCCTGCCTGCCTCTCTGCCTCCTTGTGATCTCTGTCTGTCAAATAAATAAATAAATAAATCTTTAAATGAATTAATGCTTGTAATATTTGTAACATGGTGCCAAATACATAGTAAATATGTAATAGCTGTAATGTCTTAGGTGCTAATGTCTTTTTTTTTTTTTAATGATTTTACTTATTTATTTGGGGGGGTGTGTGGAGCAGGAGAGCACTGAGCAGGGGCAGTAGCAGAGGGACAAGCAGACACCCTGCTGAGTGTGGAGCCTGACTCTGAGATCATGACCTGAGCCACAGTCTGATGCTTAATCAACTGAGCCACCCAGGTGACGCCCCCCCCCTTTTAAGTAATCTCTAATCTCTCCGCTCAATTAGGGGCTCAAATTCAAGACTTTGAGATCTAGCTCATATGCTCTACTGACTGAGCCAGCCAGATACTCCTGATCCCGGCTCCTAGGGAGCTTTAAATCTGGGTTAACCAGTTACAAGGTATTCCATAAGATTTTTTTTTAAACCTATTTGTTGTTCATTGAGACAATTTATATACAATAAAAGTTACCCTTTTTAGGTATATATTCCTGGTTTTTTTTTAACAAACACATAAGATTGTATAACCCATACTACAATCAGGATAATAGGGTATTTCCTTCACCCAATAACTACCCTCCTTACTTTTTAAATAATCTCACTTTCTTCCCTCCACCCTCAGCCCCTGGCAACAACTTGAACCTGAATTCTGCCCCTTTTTCTATAATGTTATATAGACAAAATTGTATAACACATAGCCTTTTCTGGTTTTTTTCCACTTAGCATGATGCTGTTGAGATTCATACATGCAGTTGCACGTATTAGTAATTCATTCCTTTCATACTTTTTCCAAAATGTCATATAGTTGGAATCATACATAGCCTTTGAGAGTGACGTCTTTCACTTAGTGATAGGTATTTAAGGTTCCTCCATGTCTTTGCAGAGCCTGATACATCCTTTCTTTTTGTCACTGAATACTATTTCATTGTTTGGATGTACCACAGTTCGTTCATTCACCTACTGAAGGGCATCTTGGTTCCTTCCAAGTTATGGCAATTATAAATAAAGCCGCTGTAAATGTGTATGCAGGTTTCTGTGAGCACATAATTGTCAATTTATCTTTTTATTTGAGAAAGAGAGAGCAGAGCAAGTGAGAGAGGACACAAGTAGGGGAGGGGACAGTGGGACAGGGAGAAACAGGGAGCTCAACATGGGGCTCAATCCCAGGACTGTGGGATCATGACCTGAACCAAAGGCAGACAGTTAACTGACTGAGCCACCCGGGTGCCCTTAAAAGTTTCCAGTTATTTGGGTGAATACCAAGGAGTGCAGTTGTTGGAACATATTGGTATGAGTATGTTTAGTTTTGTAAGAAACTTGCAGATTGTATTTCAAAGAGGCTTTCCCATTTTGCATTCCCACTAGCAGTGAATGAGCCTTCCTATTGCTCCACATCCTCACCATCATTTGATATTATCAGTGTTTTGGATTTTGGTCATTCTAATTGGTGTGTAGTTGTATCTAATTGTGAC
Organism: Martes martes; assembly: GCF_963455335.1. Lineage (NCBI taxonomy): Eukaryota > Metazoa > Chordata > Mammalia > Carnivora > Mustelidae > Martes > Martes martes. The sequence continues at coordinate 170,478,114 of NC_137891.1, read as the reverse complement.
TTTAATATGCAGTTCCCCCATGACTAATGATGCTGACTGACTTGTGTGTTTAGGTGCCATCCATATCTTTGATGAAATATCTGTTCAGATCTTTAACTCTTTTTACAAATGGGTATATTAATGAGTTGTGAAAGTTCTTTATGTAGTCCCTACGCAAGTTCTTTATGAGATATATGTTATGCATGTGTTTTTTCCTAGCCTGTAGCTAGTCTGATTAGCAAAAGTTTTTAATTTGATAAAATCCAGTTTTTGTTTTTTTTTTTAAGATTTCATTTATTTATTTGACAGACAGAGATCACAAGGAGGCAGAGAGGCAGGCAGAGAGGCAGGCAGAGAGGGGGACGCAGGCTCCCTGCTGAGCAGAGTCCGATGCAGGCCTCTATCCCAGGATCCTGGGATCACGACCCGAGCTGAAGGCAAAGGCTTAACCCACTGAGCCACTCAGGCACCCCATCCAGTTTTTTATTTTATGGTTATTGTTCTTTGTCTTTTTTTTTTTTTTTTTAGAGATTTTATTTATTTATCAGAGAGAGAGAGAGAGAGCAGCAGACAGAGCAGCAGACAGAGGGAGAAGCACGCTCCCTGCTTGAGCAAGGAGCCTGATTCAGGACTCGATCCCAGGACCTTAGGATCATGATCTGAGCCAAAAGCAGATGCATAGCGGATTGAGCCACCCAGGTATCCCAGGGCTCTTTGTCTTCTAAGAAGTCTTTGCTTAACCCAGTGTCACAGAGATATTTTTCTATTTTTTCTTTAAAATGTCTTACAGGTTTTTCATTTAGGTCAATGATCCTCTTTGAGTTAATTCTTGGATATGGTACAGTGTTGAAAATACTCTCTGTCCTCTGCTAAGTTACTTTGGCACTTTTGTTGAATTCCTGACGAAATGGGCAATCTTCAGGATGCCTGGGTGGCTCAGTCAATTAAGTGTCTGCCTTTGGCTCAGGTCATGATCATAAGGTCCTGGGATCTAGAGCTGCAGTGGGCTCCTCCTTGCTCAGCGGGGAGCCTGCTTCTTCTCTGTCTGCCACTTCCCCTGCTTGTGCTCACTCTCTCTCTCTCTCTCTCTGATTAAAAAAAGAAGAAAAAAGAAATGGGCAATTTTCTAGGAAAATATAATTTACCAAAGTGGCTCAAGAAATAAAGATCCCGTAGGGACTAATCATCATGGAAGAAATGTTAAAATGTATCTAAGCTCAGTGGGTTTAAGGATAATTTCATTGATAGTGTGAAGAAGCAAATAATTAGAAGGCTATATCAAAAAAAAAACAAAAAAAGAATGCTTTATCAACCGTAGGAGAGAAAAAAAAGAAAATATACCCATTTATTTTATAAATTTCAGAAGATCTTGATAACTATAAGCTGACAAAGATAGCACAAAAATAAAAGTGACAGGGGCACCTGGGGGCTCAGTCAGTTAAGCGTCTGCCTTCAGCTCAGGTCATGATCTCAGGGGCCTGGGATGGAGTGCCACATCAGGCTCCCTGCTCAGCAGGGAATCTGCTTCTCCCACTCCTCTCCCTCTCCCCCTCCACCCACCTGTGTGCTTTCTCTCTTTCTCTCTCTCAAATAAATAAATAAAATCTTGAAAAAAATAAAAGTGACATTTGTTCTATCTCAAGAAATACAGTTCTGGAAAAGCTATATAAAGTACTTGCAGAATAAATCTAATAAACATTGTTGTGTTTTTTTCTGATTACAATAATAACACATATTTCTTCCAGGAAAATTAGAAAATATAAAGTGGTATGAAGAAGAAACTCATGCCCAGTGATAACTACTGATTACCATTGATACCATTCTCATGTATCTGCTTCCATGATCTTTTCCAGAACAATTACATGTATAGTCATACATTTTTTAAAGATTTATTTATTTATTTGAGAGAGAGAGAGAGAAAGCACAAGCGGGAGGGACAGAGGAAGGGAGAATATTAAGCAGACTCAGCACTGAGTGTGGAGTCCAACACAGGGCTTGGCACCAGGCTTGATCTCACGACCCTGAGATCACCACCTGAGCCAAAATCAAGAGTTGGATGCGTAACAGTTGACTGTGCCACACGTGTATAGTTATACATTTCTAACATACCAATTCAGAACTTTTTTTCCCCATTTGGTATGTCAAATATCTCAGTATATTAAAGGAATATGACCAAGAGGATTTCTTTTAGGACCCAAAGATATTAAGGAATCTATAAATAATAACACATTCGTATATCAGTAAATCAAATAACAGGAGGAAAATTATATGCTCATTTCTGGAGGTGACAAGAATTTTTGATAAAATTCAACTATTCCAGCAAAAAACGTTTTTTATACTAGGAATGGGATGATTTTTTTAAAAAACAAAAAGCACCTACATTGCTACTAAATTGATTTAAAAGTTGGTAGCATTAAGACACATTTAGTAGAAATTAGATACAATTTCCTTTGACCACCACTGCCCAATGATAACACGTAGCATAACTGTTGTATATATCCTTTCGTTCCTTTTTTTCCTTTTACAATATGTTTATATACTCCTTAAACATGATAAAGAATGACTGTCTGAAATACTGAAGAAATGACCACTAGAGTAAGAAGAGGACAGTCCGCTCAACAAGCCCACTATTCCCTTATTTAACATGATTTGGGGAGTTCTTAGTGTAGTAAGACAAAGACTAATCCACAGAGATATAGTTCCAATAATGAATGAGTTAATTGTATATTTGTTGGCCAATATTACTCTATCTTCAGAAAAATGCTCCTAAGAGAAGCAGCTGGAAAAAAGTTCAATATAATAGCTGACTAAGGGGCGCATGGGTGGCTCAGTTGGTTAGGCCAAAGCCACTGCTCAGGTCATGATCCCAGAGTCCTAGGATAGAGTCCTGCATCAGGCTCCCTGCTCAATGGGGAGCCTGCTTCTCCCTCTGATCCTCCCCCTTCTCGTGCTCTCTCACTCTCTTTCTCAAATAAATAAATAAAATCTTAAAAAAAAATAGTTGACTAAATGCAAAATAATTGTTCAAAAGTGAATCATTTAAGTGTATGTATAATAAATTATATCAAAAAACCACAGGAATTAAAAGTCATTTACAAAAAGAAAAAAAAAGTTGTTTACAGTAATAACCCAAATTATGAGATACCTAAGAATGATTTGTTGTTGAAGAGTGAACAGATGCATTGTGTCAAAAAATGGGGAAAATTGGGGTGCCTAGGTGGCTCAGTTGGTTAAGCCTCCGCCTCTTGATTTTGCCTCAGGTCATGATCTCAGGGTGGTAAGATCGGCATCTGGCTCTGCACTTGAGGCGTCTGCTAGAGATTCTCTCCCTGTTCCACCCCCCGCCCATATACTCTCTTTCTCTCTCTCAAATAAATAAATAAATCTTAAAAAAAAGAAAAAGAAATGGAAAAAATTATTGGTACCATGTATTAGTAAATTTACCATATAGATCTAATGCAGTTCTAATAATTGAAGTGAATTTATATTGGCTTGTGATATTTGGCACAGTGTACAAAATATAACTTAGAAAAAAATTAAGTAGTTAACAAACTGTCCTTCTTTGCTGATTTATGGTGCCGTATCCGTCAAGCTAGGGTCTGTAAGATCTCAAGTATATTTTTGGACTGTCCTGTTCTGTTGAACCACCCGTCAGTTTTTACACCAGTTCTACTTTATTTATTATTATTATTATTATTTTAAGATTTTTTTTTTTCAGAGAGAGTGCATGAGTAGGGCAAGGAGCAGAGGGAGAGGGCGAGCAGACTCCTGGCTGAGCAGGCATCCTGAAGCAGGGCTCCATCCCACAACCTTGAGATTATGACCTGAGCCGAAACCAAAAGCTGGACATTCAACCGACTGAGCCAACCAGACGCCCTTGTTTATTATTGTAATAGTTGTATTTTAAGATCTAAAATAATAGCCCTTTATTATTCTACTTTTTTAAGCTTTTCTTTGCTATTTAAAGAAATAACCTTGATAAAGAGCAGTGTGCACATCACAGTGATTATGGCATATTCCCATTTAAAAGTGGATTATTATTTTTTTATTAACATATAATGTATTATTAGCCCCAGGGGTACAGGTCTGTGAATCGCCATAAAAGTGTATTATTTTTATTAAATGAAAAAAGCCTTTAAGTTTTTGAAACTTTTATGTATTAATATTACGTGATAAGTAAATATCCTTAATTTTAAAAATGTATTTCCTCAACTTTCTTTCCATTTCAAATTAAAGTATGATCAGTGGGATTTAAAAGTTGATAATAAGACTAGTATAAACATTTCCCATTTCAAAACAGCTTCAGTGGTTGTCATCGTGGGCCTGATCAGAGTTCTGTCATGTTAAAAATCACCTTTCTTGGGGCGCCTGGGTGGTTCAGTCAGTTAAGCGTCTGCCTTTGGCTCAGGTCAGGATCCCAGTGTCCTGGGATCGGGTCCCGCATCGGGCTTCCCTGCTCAGCGGCAAATCTGCTTCTCCTTCTCCCACTCCACCTGCTTGTGTTCTCTCTCACACCTCTCTCTCTAACAAGTAAATAAGATTTAAAAAATTAAAAAAATAAAATAAATGACCCTTCATGGTAGGCCTTTGACTTGACTGAAAAACAGCATAGTATTTACAAGACTGCTGTTTGAACATCAGTGGAGTCCAGAACACATGCACGTGCGCGCGCGTGTGCGCACACACACACACCACATACCCCCCGCCACACACACAAACATACACACAGAGACACACACACCCCACACCCCTGTAATGGAGGCTTCCATTACAGGAATGTGATAGCAGTGTAATGGATTGTTTGTGGAACGGTGCCAGTGGCTTTCAGTTCCTTGCTGAAGACTCTTGTTTTTTTCCTTATCAAACCAGTGTTTTTCTGTTAGTAGCCAGAACAACATCAGAGCAGATTGTAGTCTGTAGCTACTGCTTTCCGTTTTTTCCACTTTGTAAGATTAAATACTACATTTGACTTGACTATTTAAATATTTTTAAATTTCATATTTAAATTCCCTTTGATGATTCTATATCTTGTTTTTCCTCATTAATCTACCCAAATAATTCAAATGCTATAAAACAGGTGGGTTTGGCTGCTTTCTTTTGTCTATTTCCCACCTCCAGGCCCCAGAGGTCAGTCTCTTCCTTTTTCAGTTTAGAGCTCAATAATCAAAAGGTTTGAATAGCAAGAACCCTTGTTATGTCTGAAATAATAAAAGAAAGAAGCGGCACCCAAGAAAAGACATTCTTGCTAGGTGGAGCTTGGCCAATACTAAAGGGATGTGCTTGTTTAGTTCTGGTTTTAATCTCATAATGTATCCAAGGCCAGTGGCTTAACATCAGTTATAGTGAAGTTCAATTAGATTTGCATGATCATTTATTTTCATACTCACTGTATACCCTCACTTCACCAAAAGATGAAAAGGTTGGATGGTTGGATGACTGGCTGGCAGACCGATTCATTAATTCATTCAATAAATTTTTGTTGGCACACTGCCCTAGCTCCCATGAAGGAGAAAAAAAATGAGTAAGATACAGTTTCAACTCTCAAAGAGGAGGTTAAGAACTGTCAATGTGAGGCAGAATGAAGAAATGTTTTTATACATACACAAAGAGTTGTGTTACTGGAATTTTATGTTATCTTATTCAGCATGACTTGTATGTAAGGAAGTTATTAAAACAAAACTTGCTTGTATAGCTATATATTTCCTTTTCTATATCTGTGTTCTTTGAATAGTTTAGTGGTGATTCCTCTTTTTTTCTTGCCCCTCCCCCGCCATGGTGGTTTCTTTAAGGAGAATTTTTGTCATATTTGTCTGGTATCAAGAGAATTTGGAGAACATGGGGAAATAGGAAAAACTAGGGACTTCCTAATTACCTTAAAGATACAAATAGAGGCTTCTGTGTAGTATAGTCAGTTAAGCGTCTGACTCTTGATTTCAGCTCAGGGGATGATCTCAGGGTCCTGAGGTCCAGCCCCAAGTCGGTTTCCATGCTAAGCAGGGAGTCGGCTTGAGGTCCTCTCTCCCCTTGCCCGCCCCCCACATTCTCTCTTCTCTCTCTCTCTCTCTCTCTTTCTCTCAAATAAATAAGTCTTTAAAAAAAGATATAGAGAGACAGTTCCTGGTGATGAAACATAGTTTTATATTGCTAATAATGCCCCCAGAGTGGGTTAAAGGTGCGTCAGTAATTTGTGTCTCTCATGAAACACTGGAGCTTGAGTATTTTTGTTGTAGGTTTAATTTGAGGAGTGGTAGAAATGTCTCTGTCCCAAATAGCCAACTTTTCTTGATTTTAGACCTTTCATTTATTTTCTAAGAAATTCCTCTAAAAATTGGTTTTATGATAAGAAGCATTATTCTTATTGGTGGCCATACTGGAAATGTCAGGGATGAGCCAAGAGAACAAATATTTGTTTATTTTAACAGTGCCATTTTGGACAGTTTAAATAACTGCTCTATTCTCAAATTTTACTTTTGTTAAAGTAATGACTCTTAGGGTTTTTCTCTAAGGTTAAAAATAAATTGTGTAAGGGTGCCTGGATGGCTCAGTTGTTAAGCATCTGCCTTCAGCTCAGGTCATGATCCCGGTGTCCTGGGTTCAAGCCCCGAATCAGGCTCACTGCTCGGCGGGAAGCCTGCTTCTCCCTCTTCCACTCCTCCTGCTGTGTTCCCTCTTTTCCTCTCTCTCTCTCTCTCTGTCTGTCAAATAAATAAAGAAAATCTTAAATTAAAAAATTTAATAAATAAATAGTGTGAATTCAATGTATGTTTAATTCTACAATGTATTAGTAGGAGTAGAGAGTCACCTCCAGATTACTTGGATACAAGCTCCAGCTTTGCCATTTACAAGCGCTGAACTCACTGGACAAGTTTAACCCCTGTGTGGCTCAGTTCCCTCATCTGTTAAGTGGAATAATAAATGGAATCCTTTTTATGTGCTTGTTGTGAGAATTAGATTAATTAATACATGTAAAACACTTAGAACAGGGGCGCCTGTGTGGCTTAAGCTGGTTAAGCATCAGACTCTTGATTTCAGCTCAGGTCATGATCTCAGGGTCATGGGATAGAGCCCTAGTCTGGTTCCATGCTGAGCGTGGAGTCAGCTTGAGATTCTCTCCTTGTGCCCCTCTCTCTGCTCCTGCTGGTGCATGCTCTCTCTCTCTCCCCCTCTCTGAAATAAATAGATCTTAAAAAAAAAAAAAAAATACAGTCCCTGGCATTATAATACACACTCAGTTAATGTTAGCTGTTACTATTCATAGACAATGAGAGGAAAGAATGCATGGGAAATTGAACTTACTCTTTCTAAGGTTTAGCTTTCTTTTTCATCAGATCTTTTGTTAGAGATGTTCATATGTAACAAAATAGATAATTTAGTATTATTTTATTTCTTCATGTTCTGATTTTTCTGATGGAAACTTTTACCATGTAATGAAATGATTAGGAAACACTGAGGAAGGGGAGAAAAAGCAGAGATAAGAAATCAGCTTTGAGTGATTAAAAACTCCTAGTGCTATTTTAGTCCTTGTAACTTAACTGTTTCTCTTAGAAACTAGAAGAGCAGACGGGGGCGGGGGGCAGGGGGGAGGGAGTTAATCAGTTTTTTATAAATCTTAAAACAACTATAATCAAAAGATTGTGTTGCTGTAAGCATATATGGCAGTGAATTTGTGCTAACATTTAACCCAGATCTTGCAAGATAATTTCAATTATGCCTGTCTTTTTCTTTTTTGTCATGAAAATTGTTAAGTGATTTATTGTAGTAAGTTCATTACCTACAAACCTGGCACTTTCCCCAACTTAAATACTCCATAACCTGAAAGGGTACCTATAGGCTGAAATAGTGAAAGATCCAATTTTCCCTTTGCCTCTGTCCATTGTTTCCAAATATTTATTGAATGCCTACTATATGCTGAGCAGTATGTTACTTTTTGAGACTATAAAGACAATTTCTGCTTTCAAAGACTGTAGGAAAGACAGGTAAATAAATAGGTAACTAAAACAAAAGTAATGTGTACCCCAAATGTAGAGGTATATTCAAGGTGACTTTGGAGCACAGAAGAGGGATACTTAACTCAGTCGTAAGTACCAAAAGGTAGATGTCCAAAGAAGGCTTCGAAGAGGAAATGATACATAAACTGGAATTTGAAGGAAGAGGAGTTAGCCACATGAGGGATTGTGGGGAGGGAGAGGCATTTCCAGGCAGCTAGAACAGCAGATGCATAGGTAGGTAGGCCCAGGAGAACATGTCACAGTTTAGGAATTTCAAGTGGTGCAGTGGGACTGAAGACTCGTCCTAGGACTGAAGATGAGCAGGTCTGGGAGAGGAATAAGAGAGAGAAGAGGCTTGTTAGGAGGCTGGGGTCGGGGTTTGAAGGATTTTTTGGTGAGCTGTAAAGGACACTGTTAAATTTGTGCTGTTACAAACAGCACTTCTGAGGACAGATAAGAGAGGAGTAAAGCTGGAGGCAGCGAGAAGTAAGCTGTCACTGCCCAAACACACAGAGGACGACGTTCGGACTGAAAGCTGTGCTCCACCAACAGATTCTGTCAGACCAGGAAGATTTATAAAATCGTGTAAAGGTACAGAAGACTTTTTGCCCCAAGTGAGTGAATCCCAGAAGAATTATTTCAGCCCTGTATCTTTTTTCTTATCCTTCACTACAAATCCATACAACAGACTGGTTATAACCTTTTCCTTGGATTTTAGGACAGAGGGTATTCTGAAGACCCTTGATGCGTAGGCCTGGTAACCAGGGGAGTGTTCAGTAGCTAACTGGATCCTGTTACATTAGGGCTTTTTCAAGAAAATAAATTATTTTTTTTTTAAGATTTTTTTTTTTTAATTTATTTGACCCAGAGAAAGAGATCACAAGTAGGCAGAGAGACAGGTAGAGAGAGGGGGGGAAGCAGGCTCCCCGCCGAGCAGAGAGCCCTACACAGGACTTGATCCCAGGACCGTGAGACCACAACCTGAGCCAAAGGCAGAGGCCTAACCCACTGAGCCACCCAGGCGCCCCAAGAAAATAAATTATTTTTAAGCTGAAAAACAATAATCACATTTGCATCTCGAAAGACTTTATTTGGTGACTACATTTTGATGGCATCAGTAGTGCTGATAAAGATTATTAGCTTTTCCAAAAGGTTAGAGTAGCATGAGGCTAATTGCTTTAGCCATAGACAGGTAAGCAAAAGTGCACATTGACCGTATTTTCTCTGACCTCACTGGATTGTTTTCCTAAAGTGTTGATGGGTTTCCTTGTTACTTTTGTTCTTTAAGATTTTATTTTTAAGCAATCTCTTGACCCAGTGTGGGGCTTGAACTCAGAACCGCGAGACCGAGAGTCAGAGCTCCAGGCACCTGCACTGTACTTTTATTTTAAAACAAGATTTAGAAACACAATTTTGTATAATCCAAAACATTCCCTCCTGTGCTTCCTCTCCCAGAATCTGCGGTTGTGAAAGATTGAGGGTTTTGAGGGAAGAGAGTGGTACAAAAGAGGTGGATACCTCATACATGGAAATCAAAGAATAAAGTGTGTTTGAATTACCGGCTGGAGCGAGTTTGATAGAAACACCACCAACACGGTCATCCTTGGTTCCTATTGCAGGAATCGCTGTTGACTCATAGTGTAGACAGGTGCTGATTACTCAGAATTTTTATTTAGTAGACGATGAAGGCTTTATTCTCCTGCTTTATTCTTTTTTTAAAAAAAGAATGTTTAAGATTCCTTGTTGGACATTCCTGAATAACTTTTACAAATATTATAGCTGTTATCAGACATTTATGGTATTCTTACTGAATATGTGGCTCAGAATATTCCTTGGTCATGTTTAGATTTCTTTCTCACTTGAAGTGAGATTGAGGGTGAGATGAGTTAGAAAGAGTTATGAAAGAGAGACGGAAGGAGAGAAGCGGCCGTGGCTAAGAGTCATCTCTCTGAGTCACCAGCAATGAATGCCACTTCACTGGGGAACACTGGGTTTGTTTCAAAACCCTGGGATGGGCAGCTCTTTGACTTCTGACTGTTTAGTTTCACACATCATTGATAACTTCTGGTTCCTTAGTAGAGGCCACTGGGACTTAGTTTTTATGAATGTCATATTTTATAAAGTACCTTTTTCTTTCAAACTCATCATCACTTTCACTGTAACTACTAAAATCTACTTTCAGCCCATGAAAAAGTACTATTTGGAGTAGAAAGAATAGTAAATGGAAAGCCAGTAAGATGGAGGTGTATTAACTTCCAATAGATAACAAACACATGTAATTCTCAGTAAATCTTTAAAAAAAAAAAAAACATTTTTCCTTAGGCTTTGAACTGTTGTTAATATTCAAAGACTAACTGAGTATTACTACAAAAAGTAGTAATTCAGTTGCTAAAGAAAGAGTATTCATAGCTCACTAGTTAGTACTGTATAAAAAGAAACATTTTTTTTAACTGTCAGGTTCCCTCCGCACATAGTGCATTTAGTAGGTGGTGCTTAGTGGTTGGTGCTGTGGAAGACAGACACCATACACTGACAGATTCTGTCAGACTGGGAAGATTTATAAAATCATGTAAAGATACAGAAGACTTTTTGAGATAACTGTTTTGTTCCTACTGGAAAGCTTCCTAGTGGCCTTTAAAAACCCTTTAGGGGGGCGCCTGTGTGGCTCAGTGGGTTAAAGCCTCTGCCTTCCGCGCAGGTCATGATCCCAGGGTTCTGGGATCAAGCCCCACATCAGGCTCTCTGCTCAACAGGGAGCCTTCTTCCTCCTCTCTCTCTCTCTCTCTGCCTGTCTTTCTGCCTACTTGTGATCTCTGTCAAATAAATAAATAAGAATCTTTAAAAATAAAAAAATAAAAATAAAAACCCTTTAGGTTCAGCATGTCCAATAGAACGTTCTGCGGTGAGGGAAGTGTTCTGGATCTGCACTGTCCAGTGTAATGGCCATCTGTGGCTATTAGGCATCTGAAATTTGGCTAGTACAACCGAGGAACTGAATTGCAAGTTATGTCTAATATAAGTACATTAAATATTAATGGATTTAAATAAATAATTTAATTATTAATAAATTTAAATAAATAAATTTAAATAGAAGTCCAATGCGCTATCCATTGCGCAACGGAGCCAAATAAATTTAAATAATCATGTGGACCTAGTGACCATAGTGTGAGACAATGCCTCTTTAGGTATTTGAGAACTGAACAGCACCTTTGACAACCATTACTTCAGTGACCAGTCATTAAAATATACCCTATTGTAATATACTCTATTGTAATTGTAAAATATACTCCAGTGTAATCAATATTTATTTGTAGTACCTTTGGAAGTGTCACCTTTTATTTTGCTTCTGTTAGAACTGAGGGAACTACAGTATAGTTTTACCTCAGAGATAATGTGGGTTCAGTTCCACACCACTGCAGCAAAGCAGCTATCACTGAGCCAAATGAATATTTTTGTTTCCTAGTGCATGTAAAAGTTATGTTCACACTATACTGCAGTCTATTATTAAGGGCACAGTAGCTTTATGCCTAAAAAACTAATGTATACATTTTATTTTTTTTTAAGATTTTATTTATTTATTTGACAGAGAGAGAGATCACAAGTAGGCAGAGAGGCAGGCAGAGAGAGAGGGGGAAGCAGGCTCCCCACTGAGCAGAGAGCCCGATGCGGGGCTCGATCCCAGGACCCTGAGATCATGACCTGAGCCGAAGGCAGAGGCTCAACCCACTGAGCCACCCAGGTGCCCCTAAAAAACTAATGTATACATTTAAAAAAATTTTTTTCTTTAAAGGTTTTTTTGTCAGAAAGGAGAGAAAGAGAGCAAAAGCAGGGGGAGCTGCAGGCAGAGGGAGAAGCAGGCTCCCCACTGAGCAGAGACCCTGATGTGGGACTTGATCCCAGGACGCTGGGATCATGACTTGAGCCCAAGGCAGAGGCTTCACTAACTCATCCACCCAGGCATACCACATCTTATCTTAAAAACACTTTGTTGCTGGGGCAATAGGTGGCTTAGTAAGCATCTGATTCCTGGTTTCTGCTCAGGTCATGATCACCTGGGTCATGAGATTGAGCCCTGTGTGGGGCTCTGCACTCTGCGGGGAGTCTGCTTGAAGATTCTCTCCCTCTCTCCCCACTCTCTCACATGCTCGCGCGTGCGCTCTCTCTCTCTCTCTCAGATAAATAAATGTTTTAAAAAATATTTTGTTACTGGAAAAAAAATAAAAATACTTTAGGGGCACCTGGTGGCTTAGTTGGTTAAGCAGTCTTCACCAGGAACAGATTCCATCTCAAGAAACCACATTCTTGGAACGCCTGGGTGGCTCAGTGGGTTGAAGCCTCTGCCTTCGGCTCAGGTCATGATCTCAGGATCCTGGGATCAAGTCCCACGTCGGGCTTCCTGCTCGGTGGGGAGCCTGCTTCTCTCTCTCTCTCTCTCTCTCTCTCTCTGCCTGCCTCTCTGCCTACCTGTAATCTCTGTCTGTGAAATAAATAAAATCTTTAGGGAAAAAAAAAACATATTCTTTGCTCATCACTTCATCTGTTCAAGTTTGATCATTAGATGGCGGCATTTCAGTCCCGTCTTCAGGCTCCATTACTCACTCTATTTCTCCTTCTTTTAAAATCCACATCTGCAGTTACTTCCTCCACTGAAGTCTTGAACCTTTCAAAATCATCCAGGAGGGTAGGAATCAACTTCTTCCAGAGTCCTTTTAGTGTTGATTTTTGATATTTGAACAAACCCTTCCCATGAATCATGAGTGGCTTGTTTTTGTTTGTTTGTTTGTTTGTTTTTTTAAGTAAGTGTTCTTAATGGCATGTAGATTAGTGAATCCTTTCCTGGAGATTTTCATTTTACTTTGCCCAGATCCATCAGAGGAATCACTGTCTATCGCAGCTACAGCTATACAAAATACATTTCTTAAATAATAAGGCTTGACGGTTAAAATTACTCCTTGATCCATGGGCTTCACAATGGATGCCGTGTAGCGGGCATAGAAACAAAGTTAATCTCACTGTACATCTCCATCTGAGCCCTTGGGTGACCAGGTGCATTGTCAATGAGCAGTAATATTTTCAAAGGAATTTTCTTTCTGGGCAGTAGCTGTCAAGAGTAGGCTTAAGATATTTAGTAAACCATGTGGTAAACAGATGTAATGTCATCCAGGCTCTGTTGTTCCCTTTGTAGAGGACAGACAGAGTAGAGTTAGCATAGTTCTTAAAGGCCCTAGGATTCTTAGAATGGTCAGTGAGCCCTGGCTTCTACTTAAAGTCACCAGCTCCATTAGCCCTTGACAAGAGAGTCAGCCTATCCTTTGAAGCTTTGAAGCCGGGCATTTGATTTTTCCTCTTCAACTGTGAAAGTCCTAGATGGCATCATCTTCCAATTTAAGGCTGTTTTCATTGACATTGAAAATCTGTTTAGTGTAGTCCCCTTCATTAGCTGTCGTAGCAAGATCTCCTGGAGAACTTGCTGCAGCTTCCACAACACTATTTGCCGCTTCTCCTTGCATTTTTATGTCATGGAGATTGCTTCTTTCCTTAAACCTCATGAACCAACCTTTGCTAGCTTCAGACTTTTCTTCTGCAGCTTTCCTCACCTTTCTCAGCCCTCACAGAATTGAAGAGAGCTAGAGCCTTTCTCTGGATTAGGCTTTGGCTTAAGTGAATTTTTGGCTGGTTTGATCTTCTATCTAAACCACTCGGACTTTCTCCTTATCAGCAATAAGGCTGTTTTGCTTTCTAATCACTCATGTGTTCACTGGAGTAGCACTTTTAATTTCCTCCAAGACCTTCCCTTTGGATTTACAACTTGGCTAACTCTGGTACAAGAGGTGTAGCTTCTGGCCATCTTGGTCTTCCACACGCCTCCCTCGCTAAGCTTAGTCATTTCTAGCTTTTGATTTAAAGGAAGAGACCTGTGACTCTTCCTTTCCCTTGAACACTTAGAGGCCATTGTAGGGTTATTGATGGGCCTAATTTCAATAATGTTCTGTCTCAGGGGCTAGGGAGTCCTGAGGAGATGGAGAGAGATGGGGGAGTAGCCAACCGGTGGGTGGAGAGGTCAGAATCCACACAACACGTATGATTAAGTTCACAATCTCATGGGGGCCTCGTGGTGCCCCAAAACAGTCACAATATTAACGTCAAAGATCACTGATGACAGATCACTCTAACATATTATAATAATGAAAAGTTTGAAATATTGCAAGAATTACCAAATGTGACACAGAGACCCAAAGTGACCAAATTCTGTTGGAAAAATAGTGCCAATAGACTTGATTGACACAGGGTTGTCACACACTGTCAGTTTGTAAAAAATGCAGGATCTGCGAAGCACAATAAAACGAGGTCTGCCTAAGCAAGGAAGATGACAGAGGAAGTTAATTGGGGAATTTATTTACTTCGGGTCTTTATTTTCATGTCATCTGCCCAGTGAGGCCCTTCTCACACAGTTTGTCATGCAGCACTCTCATTAGCCTACTCATCTGCCCTTTCCTGAGTAGTTTTTCTCTATCATCCTTATTACCATCTGACATCTTAGAAAGAAGGCATGGGTTTTGTTTTGTTTTTTTTTTTTTGTTTTTTGCCACTGTATTCACTACGGTGTCCCCAACACCTGGAATAATAACCTGATACTTTAGAGATGCTCAGGAAATATTTGTGGAATGAATAAATAAGACTTGTGGTTTCCCAATAATAATCCAATTCATTAAACAGCTATTTTGCATTGTATGGCAAACACTGAGCTAGATTCGTTATAATAAAGTGCACTATGGCCACTGCTCTCTCCCATATTAAACCACATCTTAGAGGCATTATTTGAAACGTAACATTGAATTGGTTAAGTCAATGGTTTGACTCTGCTGTCGAATTTCAGAAGCACAGGGGTGCTTGGCAATAATTTGATGTCATATGATGGGTTGAAAGTTCCGTCGGTGTCACTTACAGCCTCTTCCCACCTCCCTTTCCCCTCTCAGCCTTACAACCTGTGAATCTTTTGGTACATTTCTTTTTCCCCCACATCTTCTCATCTCCATTCAGCTAATTCTCACTTCTGTCCGGGCCTACCTTTCCCACTGCCTCTACTGCATTCTGACTCTGCAAATCCTTAACCCAACTGTGGAAAAAACCCTTTCATCTTTATTAACTGAAACTTTCCTGTTTAATACATTTCTTACCACTCTTTCTCCAGTTCTAGAAGCATCTCCTGACCCCTAGGGCATCCTTAAGAACTTACCATCTTGGGATGCCTGGGTAGCTCAGTTGGTTGAGTGGCTGCCTTTGGCTCAAGTCATGATCCCAGGGTCCTGGGATTGATTCTGGTATCGGTCTCCGTGCTCAACAGGGAGCCTGCTTCTCCCTCTGCCTGCTGCTCCCCCTACGTGTACTCTCGAGTACTCTCTCTCTAGCTAATAAATAAAATCTTTTAAAAAAAAAAGAATTTACTGTCTTCAAAACAAAAACCTGAAGAGAAAGCGAAAAGGCAGAATCTAACACCAAGGTTCTAGCCTGAGGTCTCCCATTGCACAGAGCCGAAAGCAGTCCTACGGCGGGACTTCCCTTTCTTTCTCCCATAAACACAGGCCAGCGCATTGTAGGCTCTCAGACATGCGCGTTACTGGAGGCCTGCCCTATGGATTGACTCTGTGACAGAAAAGCCTATCAGAATCTTCTCAGTTTTTCTTGAAGAACTATGGAGTTTGTATTTAAACACTGGGTGGGGGGAATCATTTCATAAAGAATCCAAGTGGGGTGAGAAGGGGCCAAATATTTTAGGCAGCTTCACTCATCCGACTCTTTTTAGAAATTCTCTTTTTTAATCCTCACAACATCTCTGTAATTCTGTCTGTTTTGCAGATTGGAAACTGAGGCTCACGTAAGTTAAGTAACTTGTTCAGATTTGCCTAATCAGTAAATGGGAAAGCTGAAATTTTACAGTTACTTGTGACTCCAGAGCCTCTGCTCTCTTTCATTGGTAAGCCATGTTGCCTTCTGGAAGTCAGGGTAGTCAGGCAGCAAGAATTACCCTATTGGATGCAGAATAGGAAGCAGGTGTGTTTACTTCTGCATCCAGTGAACCAGCTACAGAAAGAAACTGGTGTCATCTGGGGTAAATAAGATGAGTATCCAGTGATACCAGGGCCTCTGTCTTGACTTTCAGCCTGTTCTTCAGGCTCATTCATATGAAGCACACGTGCTTTCTGCTGAGGAACTTGAGCCTAATAGTAGTGATTATGTGGGGTTTTATATAAACATTTACCTGACAGATTTGTCTCCTTTGAAAAAAGTTACTACTTGCAAAGCGTACATTCTCAAAAACCATCATACATTCTCAAAAACCAACATGCCATTCCCCTCCCCCCGCCCCCGCAAAAGCAAGAGTTTCACAGCAATTCTCTGAGTTGTTTTGAACGATTTCTTAGAGCCTCCATCTATAGCACTTTCCTCACTAGATTTTTTTAGCAAAGCTTAAAATTGAAGAATGTTGTTTCTTCCCTTTGTCCAAGGTTACTAAATATTGGTCGCATGTCCACTGTGCACTGAGTTGTGTGAAGCATGGAGGGTTTAAAGATAAATACATCACTGTCCCTGCCCAAGAGAAGTTTCTAGCCTGTAAGAGAGGTCAGAAGATCATTGCAATTTAAGGTGATATGTCCAGCACAATCAGTCATAATCAGCTCTTTACCTCTCCAATCTTATGTCTTAATGCTTGTATCTTTTTCTCACCTCTGTCATCTCTTCTGTGACTGACTCTCTTTGATCTTAGCTCTAACTTCTTTTGAGATATTTTCTTTGATCTCTCAGGACAAAGCTAGACACTCCCACCCCTACCAGTCTGTTTGCATAGTTCCTAAGTACTGATTATTATAGATCCTGTTTACTTGAGCTGTCAACACCTTAGGGGCTAAAACTTGTTTTTAGCACCAACACATTGCTGGGCACATAATCAATGATCAGCAGATCTTTATTGGAATTCTGCTTGAATGACGAAAGGCTCATTAGAATGGAAGCAACGTTTGAGCCAGTTCTTAAAGGATGAGTAGAAGCTCCGTAGAATCCAGGCCAAGTGAAGGATTTGTGCAAATAGATGAGACCTTGAAAAGTTTTTACAAGTGCCTGACAAGGCTTTCTAATTTCCACATGGAGTTTGAGAAACAGGTTATTGTCGGATGTTATCTCCTGTAACTATCCAGAGCCAGCCAGACTAGGTTAGAGTTACATCATGGGATAAAGAATAAGAAGCTGCTCCCTCCCCCCACTTACAGATCCAGAAGTTGAAAATTAGACCTTTTCTTCAGTATGTATCTGTGTGACCTGTCAGTACTTTCTGTTGGTCATCTTTCCTAGAGGGAAGTGACTTTCTTCCCAGCCTTTCATAAGACCTCACCTCCTTGAGACATCTCAGGCTGGGAGAAAGTAGTACACCAAGATAAACTGAGGGAGATGTGATTAAAATCACTAAGAGTTTATTCTCCTAAGTAATCCAACTTATACTGGTACTTCAACATAAAAGTATATTTAAATGAACACATTATGCCCTTGTGGTTGATCTTATAAACTGCTTATTGAAATATAAGTCATAGTGGCATGTTAGTGTGTGATATGACCTGCTTGCCAACAAAGGCTTTGGAGTTATAAACGTCTCTAAGAGTTTTGTGTTTTATTTTGTTTTTTTAGATTCTGTTTATTTATTTGACAGAGAGAGAGATCACAAGTAGGCAGAGAGGCAGGCAGGGGGTGGGGGGAGCAGGCTTCCCACTGAGCAGAAAGCTGGATGCAGGGCTCGATCCCAGGACTCTGAGATCATGACCTGAGCCGAAGGCAGAGGCTTAACCCACTGAGCCACCCAGGAACCCCTAAACGTCTCTAAGAGTTTTGAATGCCTCACTCTTTATAGGTTACTTGCAGTGTTTAGAAGCAATTCTTAAAAAAAAAAAAATGAGGCTCTGGTTAGAGGGCTTCAAGTGCTGTCTTTGCCTATTAAACTTTATTTTTATAAGGCCTTTTTGCTCTTTCCATAAATATAATAAGAAGAGATTCACAAATTTTAATGTCACTTCCCCCTCCTTGAGGCAGTAAGCTGTGGAGGAAAAGTACCCTAAAAAGAATATCTTCTATAGGTGACAATTAAGAAATAGTTGTCTACTTCCTATAAAGTTAAAATGAGGTTGCCCTTTGCATTTTTTTAAAGATTTTATTTATTTACTTGACAGAGAGATCACCAGTAGGCAGAGAGTCAGGCAGAGAGAGAGAGAGAGAGAGGGAAGCAGGCTCCCTGCTGAGCAGAGAGCCCGATGCGGGGCTCAATCCCAAGACCATGAGATCATGACCTGAGCCGAAGGCAGAGGCTTAACCCATGGAGTCACTCAGGCAACGCTGCATTTTTTTTTTTTTAAGTAGGCTCCAAACTCACAGCCCTGAGATTGAGACCTTAGCTGAGATCAAGAACCAGCCGCCGAACCAAGTGCCCGCCCTTTGGATTTCTAACATATATTATATGGAAAACTAGAATGAACTCAAGGCTTTGATTGTTAAATTTTATATGTTTCTTTAAGATTTTATTTATTTGAGAGAGAGAGAGAGAGCACAAGCAGGCAGAGCGGCAGAGGAAGAGGGAGAAACAGGGAGCCCGATGTGGAGCTCGATCCCACAACCCTGGAATCATGACCCAAGCCAACAGCAGACACTTAACCGCTTCACCCTCTGAGCCACCCAAGCACCCCAGTTGTTAAATTTTAAAGTCATCAGTGGACCAGTATCTTCCTCTCTCTCTCTCTCTCTCTCTCTCTCTGTTTCTCAGCTTGCTTGCTTACCAGTTGGCACCAAGTAAATATTGATTGTTGGAATGAAACTGAAACAGGCTGGCCAGGGATTGTGTATCTGCTTGGTGCAGAGGCAGCAGAGTGATCGGAGAGATTTGTGTTGTAGAGAATGGGCTTCCTTGGGAAATGAATATATCTTTAGGAAATAGGTATTTCCTTGACCATTTACACAAGCGCCAAAGTGAGTCCTGGGGTTAGAATTGGGAGACTTGTGTTTTAGTCCTGGCTCTGAGCAAGGCAGTTAATGGTCACTCAGAATGCTTTCATTCTTTTAAGTTTTATTGCCACCTTCACAGTGCTCTAGAATAAGTAATGAGCCAAGCCGAGCTAGGCATTAAATTTAGCAGGTGGTAAACAGCAGCCATACCAGGATCCATAAATCTATTGTTGTAGTCTTGTACGGTGCTGTCAGCATCAACTGAATGCTGCAGTACCGTTTCCGGTTTGTGCGTGTGTGTGAGTACACGCTGTTCCATCTGCTAAATGTTTTGTACAGCAGCCCTGATTATGTTCAGACTTCCTCCTTGGTCTGCTTCTCCCACTTTGCTCTCTGGATTCATGATACAAAAATGTCATCCTCTTCCGTTTCTGACTAACCTCTTTGTAATGACTGAGTTTTTTGCCATCTACCATTGTTCGCTGCTCCTGGCCTTTCCTTTCTTGACTTGTTTTTTTTACACCTGTGATCCTTGGTGCTTGCGTTAATTGCGAGTTTTCCGTGTGCTGGGCACATTGCAGAGGGCTTTATTTATGTTCATGTCATTTAGTCCTTACACCTGCCTTGTGCTGCTAAGCATGGTTATGTCCCACTTTACAAATCAGAAAACTGAGACGCAGAGGTAAACGTACTTGCCTAGTGTTAACACCTAGTGATAGATCTGGAATTAAATTTTCAGTTGCCTTCAGAGCTCTCCTCCCCCTTTTTTAAAAAATTTTGTCATTTTTTTTTAAGATTTTTATTTATTATTTGACAGAGCACAAGCAGGGGGAGCAGCAGGCAGAAGGAGGGGAAGAAGCAGGCTCTCAAGGACCCCAAGATCATGACCCAAGCCGAAGGCAGGCACTTAACCAGCCGAGTCCCCTTGGCACCCCCAAAGCTCACCCTCTTTTTTTTTTATTTTTAAGATTTTATTTATTTATTTGACAGATCACAAGTAGGCAGAGAGGCAGGCAGAGAGAGAGGAGAAAGCAGGCTCCCTGCAGAGCAGAGAGCCCGATGCGGGGCTCGATCCCAGGACCCTGGGATCATGACCTGAGCTGACGGCAGAGGCTTTAACCCACTGAGCCACCCAGGCGCCCCCAAAGCTCACCCTCTTAAGCATATGCTGTTGTTATGGCCATGATGATGCAGACAGTGGTGGTGATGACGATTACTATACTTTGTTGAGCACCTACTAGGTTCTGGGCAGTGCATTTGACACATTTTGCCTCCCCATTTTGTAGTGTAGAAGCTGCAGTTACACAGGCTCTGCTTTTAGGCTGATGGCTAAGTGCCAGAGTTTAAAGGCTTTGGGCATTTGTACATTAGAGCATTCTTTCAATATGTTTTTCCTTTTTAATGGTCAACATAATGTTTTTCTGACTACTACCAGTATGAACAATTAAATATTGCCTAAGTTTCCCTGCACTTTTTTTCTTAACCACTGTCTTGGCATTATCAGTTTCTTATTTGTTACCTTTGGGTTTTTTAATTTTTTTGTTTTTTGGGGTTCTTTTTTTATCTACATCAAAAGCAGATAATGGGGGGCAAAGGAGAAGGTGTTAAGGAAAGGCAAAAGGAAAGTCCAAATACTAGAAATTATTCTGTGATCTCAGTTTGAAAAATGAAGATTTAAACTAAAACCTCTTGTTTTTTAGCAGCTGTCATTTGTTGACAAACTTTGGCACTTACAAATAAAAATTCATCAAGCTGTGTCCTTAATATTTATGTGTTTGGGCTACATGTAAATTATATTATAAAAAAAAGAAAAATCAGTATGCAAGCTGGACCTTCAGTTGCTGCATGGGGTTAGCTGATATTTCCTTGTATTATAAGCAACATGTAGGGTTACTCCCAGTAGTTTTGTAATCCCCAAGATGACATGGTGGTTACTGAGCTTTAGCAGAAAGAGAAATGTTGTATAATATCTTCCAAACGTTTATTTCAAGTTTACTATTTTAGTAAGGAAAATGTTCAGAACTGTTTCTTTTTATTTTTAGAAAAGGTATATTCAGCCCTAAAATATCCTTCCTGATGTTATTAATTCCCCAAGTATAGATCAAATCCTGCCTTGGGCATGCCACTTACAGCGAGGAAATACTACAATTTTAGAGCAAGCCGTGAACAGTCGATACTTCTGAGGCAAGCCTGTATTGAACACATACCTTTGAGTTGAATTCTGCGCCCATCAGCCTGCTGTGCATAACCCTGATGTTTTCTGTATGAACGTTTTCAAGTTCTTCGGTAGGCTCCTGAGCAGGCTCCCATTCCTCTACGTCGGGGAGTCTGGAGAGCTGCCGCCAAGCTCCGGGTCAGGAAAAGTAGGTGTGGCCTTTTAGGGCTGTGCCACTCCTGTAGTTGGCAGGTCTCCTCCCCTTCCTGCACTTGAGCTCTTCACAGTGTGCGCTCTGGAATGACAGGCATTCCTGTGTGCAGAGAGCAAGAGTGAAGACGTATTTGTACGAACCCCAAGTGTCCAAGTCGGGATACAGGGAACAGAAACTCCAGCAGATTAACAGACCTCATGCCGTTTCCTGATGTCTGGCAGTGACACTGAGAGAGGAGTGCCTGTCCCCTTTCAATGTGGATTTATCTTTTAAGAAAAGTTTTCTTTGGTCCGGGACAGTTTGTTGTCGTGAGACACATCAGACAATTTAATCATGGGGCAAGCTGACGTCTCCAGACCGGTAAATCCAGATGCAGTTGGTGAGTAATAGAAGGCAAGGAAACAAAATCTTGACAGAGGCAAGGCAGATGAATAGGTGAAATTGAATACTTTATAGGAAGTAGAATGTTGTGAGGATTTTGTTGTTTATAACTTTAGGATGTTTACAACTTCGTAAAGAATGAATGAAATTTTGTAAGTTGTTTTTCACTCAGTTATATTAATTTACTGCTCATAGCTTTGTCTTACTTGATCCCTTTGGAGTTTTTTGTTTTTTAATAATACTGCTAGGAAACCATCTATTAAATTCTTGTTCTTGGAGAAATAAGTACTACAGGATGTCATATTTAGAATTCAGTGTTGTTTTACTAGCTTGTTGCAGGACTTGAAATATGTATGGCCTAGAACTAGAACTGTTGACTTCTATAAATGGGACCATTTTCAAAAATTGTCATAATTTCTTAGACTCAGCTATACATTCTCCAAGTAAGTCTCCACCTTTTCCCATTGTGCTGGTATGTTCATTTTTCATAAGGCAGTTCTTTGGTATAAACATTTCTGAAGTCAGTGCTTTACTTTTGAAGTGTTATTGTCTCGGAGATAGTTAGAGACCAAGCTGGTAATTCCAAGTGTAGCTTAAGAGTTTCAAGGCTTGTAAGTGAAGTCAAAGTCCATGGTCGCTGTAGATTCACTTTCCCAGCTGTGGGGTTTTGTGAAAGACGAAGATGTAAAGGTGGGAAAAATAGTTCTAAGTGGAATTGTTAAAGGGTTGAAAATATAAACAAAGTGAGGGAAAGCCTGGGAATACTTTCTTGACATTACACTTAAAAAAAAAAAAAAAGATTTACACCTTCTCTTTGATTTAGGAAGCAGCAGAAAAGTTTTGTTCAGTCCTAGGCTGCTCTTTTTTTTCAGAAATGAAAAATGTTGATGACTTCAAAGAAAAGTTTAAAAGTGTGAGAACACAGGTAACATTCCCAAATGTCTTGTGATTTAATATTATTTAGTTTCTAAAAGGGTGTTTTCTCGCTGAGAACTTGCCAGGTGAAATTCCTACAAAGTATTTTTCATGTTTTACTAAAACTAAAGCACGTGGATCACAAAGTGAATCATTAAGCGACAGATTTTTTAGGACCAAAGTCAGGACTTGATTCACTTTACCTTGATCACCAGCAATTTTTAAATTTTTTTAAAGATTTTATTTATTTATTTGACAGAGATCACAGCAGAGAGGCAGGCAGGGAGAGAGGGGGCGGACCAGGCTCCCTGCTGAGCAGAGAGCCCGATGTGGGGCTCGATCCCAGGATCCTGGGATCATGACCCAAGCCAAAAGCAGAGGCTTTAACCCACTGAGCCACCCAGGTGCCCCAATTTTTAATTGTTTTAAAAATTTTTAATGAAATGTTTTATAAATAGAAAAAGAAAAAGGCATAGAGAAAAATATAAAGGAACCTCTGGGGCCCCTTCGCAGGTTAAGAGATGGAATTAAAAAGAGAGAGATCCCACCTCACCCCTATGTCTATGCCTGCATTCCCTTGTGATGACACTGTTTCTTTGCTCTCAGAGGTAACCACTCTCCTGAGTTTGGTGAATTCACTTTTGGACTAGTAAATTTTCCTGTCATTCTTGATTAATAAGGATAAATAAGCATCTAGACATTTATCTATGAGATGGAAATGAATGGGTCTTTGAAAAGCAAGAAATGGGTAAGGAGGTATAACTTACTAATAGGATATAACTAACTTAGGAAGAATGCCCATCTAATACGGATATATAAAATATCTCATCTGAGTAGGTAAAATTTGATATATTTATTTGATAAAAAGTTAGCATCAAATTTATCAGTTTTTCTAATAGTCCTTAGAAGAGACCCATGAAGAAGAAATAGAAATCACTCAGGTACTTAAGATTTTTATGTTCTCTCTAGATTTAATTTTTGGGTTTTATTTCCTATTTCCTCGATGATTCATAGGTGGCTGTAAGCTATTTTAGTGGACAGACTGCATTCTATTATATTTCTTTTCTTTCTTTCTTTTTTTTTTTTTTAAGATTTTCTTTTTAAATAATCTCTCTACCCAGTATGGGGCTTGAACACACAACCCCGAGATCAAGAGTCTCACACTCCACTGGCTAGGCCAGACAGATGTCCCAATTATAGTTCTAATAATTCAGGATTTATTTTATTTGAGGAAACCAGAGCCAGTCATGAAGGGTCAACACTGACAACTTTGAGGACTACATCACTGCTTTAAAGGCTTTTACCAGGGGCGCCTGGGTGCCTCAGTGTTAAGCGTCTGCTTTCGGCTCAGGTAGTCTCCCTACTCCGTAGGAAGCCTACTTCTCCCTCTCTCACTCTCCCTGCTTCTGTTCCCTCTCCCACTGTCTCTCTCTCTGTTGAGTAAATAAATAAAATCTTAATAAAATAAAAAAAGGCTTTTACCAAACTTAACTGTTTCTTTATGAAATTTAAAAAGCATTTCAGTGAATGGGTATGTGGAAACTCTTACCAGATTCTTTGGAAGGATAAATGTACAAAGTCAATGAAGATTTAAATCATTTGTTTACAGTTCTAGGCCTATAATATAGTAGTTAGTTTTGAGCTTTGAGACTGATGGTATTGGGACACCTGGCTGGCTCAGTTGGTAGAGCATGAGACTCTTGATCTTGGGGTTGGGAGTTCAAGTCCCATTCTGGGAGTAGAATTTACTTTAAAAAACTAATTAATGGGGCACCTGGGTGGCTCAGTCGTTAAGCATCTGCCTTCGGCTCAGGTCATGATCCCAGAGTCTTGGAATCAAGCCTCTGCTTGATCAGGCTCCCTGCTCCTCAGGAAGCCTGCTTCTCCCTCTCCCACTCCCCCTGCTTGTGTTCTCTCTCTCACTGTGTCTTTCTCTGTCAAATAAGTAAAATCTTTAAAAAAAAAAAAACTAATTAATAATAAAATTCATGGTACTAGGTTGGGCACCCAGGTGTCCCCTAATTGATTATTTAAATACAGAGAAGGAATTTATGCTGTAGTGTCCATTCAAGGAAATTAAGTTATCCTCAGTGGTTTGTATAAAAGTTATCATCTTCAAGTGAAATATGTCCATAGGAGAAGCCTTTATATTTTCTCAAATAAAACTCTCAAGTAGAAGCACCTGAGTGGCTCAGTCAGTTAAGCATCTGCCTTCGGCTCAGGTCATGATCCCTGGGTCCTGCCTGCTTCTCTCTTTCTCTTTCTCTCTCTGTGTCAAGTAAATAAGGTCCTTTTAAAAAAAAAAAAAAAAAAAGCCTTCAAGTAATAATACTTTGTATTTCTTTTTTTTTTTTTTTTAAGATTTTATTTATTTATTTGACAGACAGAGAGAGAGGAAGGGAAGCAGGCTCTCTGCTCAGCAGAGAGCCCAGTGTGGGGCCAGAGCCCAATGCGGGGCCCGATCCCAGGACCCCGGGATCATGACCTGAGCTGAAGGCAGAGGCCCTAACCCACTGAGCCACCCAGGCGCCCCAATACTTTGTATTTCTTGATCAACATAAAATCTGTTTCTGTCTTCATTAATATCCTTTACCATGTATCACATTAAAGCAGCCAGCTAATTGTAATTAGCACAATCCTTAAATTGAGCACAACACCAAAGAATTTTATTTTATTTTATTTTTATTTATTTTTTAGAGGGGGAAGGGGCAGAGGAAAGGAGAAAGAGAATCCCAAGCAGGCTCCGTGCCCAGCATAGATCCCCACATGGGGCTCAGTCTCACGACCCTGAGGTCATGAACTGAGCTAAAATCAAGAGTCAGTCACTTAACGGACTGAGCCATCCAGGTGCCCCAAGACCAAAGAATTTTAATAAATTCTAGTCTGAAATTTTCTTTCTCTCTGCCTTTCTATTCTACATCTCTGTGTTTGTGCGTGGTTTTTTTTTTTTTCCTTTTTGACCTTTAATTTGCCTCTCATTCACTAATTATACTTTTTTTTAACATTTAGATAAGAATGTATTGCTTTAAAAAATACAATATTATAGGGGCACCTGGGTGGCTCAGTGGGTTAAAGCCTCTGCCTTCAGCTCAGGTCATGATCTCAGGGTCCTGGGATCGAGCCCCGCATTGGGCTCTCTGCTTGGTGGGGAGCCTGCTTCTCTGTCTCTCTCTCTGCCTGCCTCTCTGCCTACTTGTAATCTCTGTCAAATAACTAACTAAATAAATAAATCTTTAAAAAAAATAGGTACAGTATTATAATTTTCCTCTTTTTCTACATTCATTTTCCGTCACCATTTGATTCATTTTGCTCTGAAATTTGTAGTTATGGGTGATGATGGAGTCATTTGGGGCAAGGTGATTTAGAAACATATGGTCATTTGGAGGCAAAATCAGTAAGGAGATTGTTGGATGAATAAAATTTAGTGTAGCTATGTAACAATATTAACAGAGGAATAAATAATAGGTGGGTTAATTAAAAACAAACTACTTCGGGGCGCCTGGGTGGCTCAGTCATTGGGCATCTGCCTTCGGTTCAGGTCATGGTTCCAGGGTCCTGGGATCAGGCTCCGAGTCGGGCTCCCTTCTTGGCAGGAAGCCTGCCTCTCCCTCTCCCACTCCCCGTGCTTGTGTTCCCTCTCATTGTGTCTGTCTCTGTCAAATAGATAAATGAATAATCTTTTTTTTTAATTTTTTTTAAAAGATTTTATTTATTTATTTGACAGACAGAGATCACAAGTAGGCAGAGAGAGAGAGAGGAGGAAGCAGGCTCCCCGCCGAGCAGAGAGCCCGATGCGGGGCTCGATCCCAGGACGCCGAGATCATGACCCGAGCCAAAGTCAGAGGCCTTAACCCACTGAACCACCCAGGCGCCCCATGAATAATCTTTTAAAAATAAATAAATAACACTTTGAAGAAAAACACTTGGCATTATTTGGTCATGAGAATTATCAGAAACATTTTTCATACTCATCTAGGTGTAACAATAAATGCTTTCTTCTGAGAAAGAAGGAATAGTCACACTTTCCACATGTAATCAGGAATGAGGAGGAAGCAATTAGTATAGGGGTCTGTCACAGACTCCTTATAGGATTTTCGGTATCAAATGTAGACTACCAACCAAAAATTACTGTCCCGTCTCTGTTCCGATGGATTTTCTCAGTAGCCCCTTTTTTACTTGCAGGGAAACTTTGGAAAGTTTAAGCCTTTTTTCCGTGAGAGAATATATTATTTTCTGGCACCTCACTATAAAACCTTACTCTCAATTTGGAATTTTTATCAAAAAAGTATACACATCAGGTTGCCAAGGGCATCCTGTCTTGATGCAGTCATGATCAGATCATGATACTTTACTGGAGTTGGAATCTCAGACCTAACTGTCCCTGCAGGTATAGAGCAAGACCTTCTCCCTGACTATCTTCTGCAGCTCTTTGCCCATTTCTCTTTCCCGAAGGTCAGAACTTTGCAGCATTTCCAAGGGAAGTTGTGGGCGTGCTCTAGACAAAGCCTGCTTTGTTCATTAGCAGCCGCTTTTGCTTTCTGTACTTTTGTTATAGTTTTCTAAAACAGTTCTTTAAATCCAATAATAATCCTCTTTTAGAAGGCAAAAAAATGAATAAATGCAATAGTGTAAGTACCACAAATTACTGTTCTCCATTTACAAAGTTTTGATGCTGTTAAAATGATTGTATAAACACAAGATCTGTTTCAAACTCTGTGGGCATAAAAAAAAAACCACAGAAATATTACATTATAAAAATAATTGATCACAGTATATGTAAGTCAAGTCATGCTGTATCCCTTAAACTTAAAAAAGATAATTGTGGGGCACCTGGGTGGCTCATTCAGTTAAGCGTCTAACCTTTGATCTCACCTCAGGTCTTGATCTCATGGTTGTGAGTTCAAGCCCAGTGTAAATTTTTAAAAAATTATTTTAAAGATAATTGACGACTTTTTGATAATGAAGTATGTATCTTGTTGCACAAAACTATAGGTTTTTAAATTTTGGAAAAAGAAACTGGTTATTGGGGCGCCCGGGTGGCTCAGTGGGTTAAGCCTCTGCCTTCGGCTCAGGTCATGATCTCAGGGTCCTGGGATAGAGCCCCGCATTGGGCTGTCTGCTCAGCGGGGAGCCTGCTTCCTCCTCTCTCTCTCTCTCTCTCTCTCTCTACCTGCCTCTCTGCCTACTTGTGATCTCTGTCAAATAAATAAGTAAAATCTTTTTTAAGAATAAATAAATAAAAATAAATAAATGTTGACGAGGAAAAACCCAAGAGCTGAAAAAGAAAGTACTAGAACTCTGTATAAATACATGGTGTAAGAAACAAGCCTATGAAATTTGAGGTGCTACAACTTGAGTGAGGGAGTAGGTAGTTTAAATACGAGGGCATAGAGTCCGGGTACTACTCAAACCAGAAACTCCAAAGTGTAATTTGGGTAGTTATCTTCCTCTCCTATCATCCACTACCTCCAAGAAACACCAAGACCTCCAATTCTAACGTGCTTTCCTTGTGGGCTGCAGCTGCATGACTCAAAGAAAAAGGTGTTTTCTTTAGAACACACAAATCATAAAACTATAGCCAGTATCGTACACCCAGTGTTCTGACAAACAAAGGGAAGCAAGGAGGAAAACTACCTTGTTTTGCCTCTCATAGAAAACAGAATGGAGCCATAGGGCCATTTTATTTATTTTTTTTAAAGATTTTATTTAGGGGTGCCTGGGTGGCTCAATGGATTAAAGCCTCTGCCTTCGGCTCAGGTCATGATCCCAGGGTCCTGGGATCGAGCCCCGCATTGGGCTGTCTGCTCAGCGGGGAGCCTGCTTCCTCCTCTCTCTCTCTGCCTGCCTCTCTGCCTCCTTGTGATCTCTGTCTGTCAAATAGATAAATAAAAATCTTTAAAATAAAAATTTAAAAAAAAAAAAAATTTTTTTAAAAAGATTTTATTTATCTATTTGACAGAGAGCACAAGCAAGGGTAGTAGCAGGCAGAGGGAAAGGGAGAAGCAGCCACCCCGCTAAGCAGAGAGCCTGATGCAGGACTCAGTTGCAGGACCCTGGGATCATGACCTGAGCCAAAGGCAGACGTTTAACCGACTGAGCTACCCAGGCACCCTTCCATAGGGCCATTAGTTTAAGCAGAAACAACGGCATATCCAAATGTGACTCCAGGCCCGTATTTTTTGTGTTTAAATTGGAAATGGAGAGAGATGTTCATAAAATCAAAGTTGTTGAGAAGTGGTTGATGTGCAGATTAGCTTAGGAACAGCTTCAAATTCACTTCTCTCAGTCCTTTATTTGTGAGTACAGAATAAATTTGAGGTGTAATTATGCCATTAAAAAATTTTAAAAGGGGGCCACTTGGGTGGCTCAGTCAGTTGAGCATCTGACTCTTTTTTTTTTTTTTTTTTTTTTTTAAAGATTTTTTTTTTATTTATTTAACAGACAGATCACAAGTAGGCAGAGAGGCAGGCAGAGAGAGAAGGGAGGAAGCAGGCTCCCCGCTGAGCAGAGAGCCCGACACGGGGCTCGATCCCAGGACCTTGGGATCATGACCTGAGCCGAAGGCAGCGGCTTTAACCCACTGAGCCACCCAGGCGCCCCTGAGCATCTGACTCTTGATTTTGGCTCAGGTCATGGTATCTATCTGTATATATAAGCTAGAAAGAAGAAACACTAATTTCCATAATTATACCAGCAAAATATTTATTTTTTGGTTTAGTTCCTTCCATTCTTCTTTTTAACATATTTTAGCATAGTTTAGATAACATGATGTGTATGATTTACATATAGATTTAAGTTCTGCTTTTTTTAAAAGATTTTATTTATTTATTTGAGAGAGAGAGAAGGAGAGTGCATGAGCCGGGGTAGGGGGTAGGGGGTGGCAACAAAGCAGAGGGAGAGGGAGAAGCTGAAGCAGACTCCCCGCCACAGGGAGCCAGACATGGGTCTTGATCCTAGCACCTGGAGATCATGACCTGAGCTCAAGGCAGATGGCCAACCAACTGAGCCACCCAGGCACCCCATCTTCTACTTTTAACGTGGGATTATTAATTATTCTAGAAACTTAGTTTTAGCAATTATATATTGTTTTATTTTTTGAGTTTTTCAGTTTATTTATTTATATATGAATTGTATATTTAAGACTTCCCCAGTTATGTACCACCTTAAGTAACACTATCAGAAATAACATCTCCAGGCAGTTTCCATCTTCTAAAGCTGAGTTTTCTAGACTTTTGTGTAAATATGTTATAATATTTAAGCTTTTTTTTTTATATTTAGGGTTTGTTTTTCTTTTTTTAGAGATTTTTTTTTTTTTTTTAATGTGACAGAGATCACAAGTAGGCAGAGAGAGAGAGGAAGGGAAGCAGGCTCCCTGCTGAGCAGAGAGCCCGATGCGGGGCTCGACCCAGGACCCTGGGATCATGACCAGAGCTGAAGGCAGAGGCTTTAACCCACTGAGCCTCCCAGGCACCCCTATATTTAGGCTTTTAATAGACAAAATGGTCTTACATATTTTAGACAAAGTTGAAGTTAAAATTTGAAAAAATATGTGCATAACCCTGGCCATTAGTCTAGTTACAAATAATACCTATTCAGATAACAAAAGAATATATGCCCAGATGGAATTTGGCAATGGGGGACCAATACCTGTTTCCTAGGCTCTTCAAATATGGATTTAAGCAGACTGCAGAATAGATCTTGCCCGTGAATTTTACCTTAGTCTATTTTCAGTCTGCTGCCTTCCCTTTTTAAAAATACTCTTGGACTTGAGCTGAGAAGGCTTGACTGGCTGCCTCACCAGTAGCATTTAATTACTTGAAGATCCCACCCTTCATACGTAGGACATTTGATGGAATCAGGTTTTTGTGGTTTTCCTCTGGTGTCAAAATAATGTCTGTGGGGGCAAAAGACAAGATGATTTGCTTCTTTCCTTTTTCATTAAGAATTATTAATGTGATTCCCTTTCTCCTTCTTCTGCTATCTTTCATCTATGAGAACACTCCCTTGATTCAGCATTTATTTCTTTCAGCAGGCAGCTAGGCAATGAGTGTGTGGGAAGAACTTTATCAACACTATTTTAATCAGTTATAGGTGTTGCTCTTGAATCATGCCTGAAAGTTGAGTTTCCAGAGCACTGCCAGACTAGTCCCATAATTGAGAGTATGACTTCAAGTCCTATCTCACTCTCCCACATATCCTATCAAAGCATGAAGAATTTATCTGTCTCAACTTAAAGTAAGATCTAAAGAATTGTGGTACATAGTAGTCAGTGAAGAAAGACTCGTTTATAAATAAAAAAGAAAAATCAGTAATCTGATGTAAAAATAATGTACAATACTGATCCAAATCATACAAGTTGATTGCTACATCCAATTTAAGTACAAAGTAATGATTTCTAAGAGAAGTAAACAAAGAATTGATAAAGTACCTATTGAAATTTGAAGTAATTATAATGGAGTGGCAAATTTGTTTATAAGGAGGCTTCAGTAAGAAACCAAATTTTAGAATTTTTACCCTTCATAAATTTTGGTAGTGAGCAATATCTGAGATGAATTAAAAGAATGGAACTTGTTAAATTATATAAAATAGAGATTGGGGTACCTGGGTGGCCTGGTCGATTGAGCATCTGACTCTTGGTTTCAGCTTAGGTCATGATCTCCTGGTTGTGGGATTGAACCCCGCTTTGGGCTCTGTGCTCAGTGTGGAATCTGCTCCGGGTTCTCTCTCTCTCCCCCTCTGCCTGCCCCCCTGCTCGTGTTCTCTCTCTCAAATAAATAAAATCTTTAAAATAGAGGTTAATACCTATCATCAGGTTGTGTAAGAATTAAATCGTATAATGTGCCAGCTTAGTAAATTACATTGTAAAAACTTTTGTTAACAAATGAAGCCTAATGTTGGAAAGACTTTTAAGATTTCAGCTTAATCTTTATTCTGATGGCAGCGTGATTGAAAGGATCGTAGACTTTTAAAGTCAGAGACTTGGGGTGCCTGGGTATCTCAGTTGGTTGGGCATCTGTCTTCGGCTCCAGTCATGATCCCGAAGTCCCAGGATCAAGTCCCACATTGGGCTCCCTGCTCAGCAGGGAGCCTGCTTCTCCCTCTGCCCTTCACCGTGCTCGTGCTCTGTCTTTCTCTCTCTCAAATAAATAAATAAAATCTTTTAAAAAAAAAAAAAAGTCAGAGGCTTGGATTTGAATCCCACTTATAGGGGCACCTGGGTGGCTCAGTGGGTTAAAGCCTCTGCCTTCGGCTCAGGTCATGATCCCAGGGTCCTGGGATAGAGCCCCACATCGGGCTCTCTGCTGATCGGGGAGCCTGCTTCCTCCTCTCTCTCTCTCTGCCTGCCTCTCTGCCTACTTGTGATCTCTGTTTGTGAAATAAATAAATAAAATCTTTTTTTTAAAAATGAATCCCACTTATATCACACTATAGGCAAAGAGAATGCATTAAAAGAATGAAATATGCAAAGAAAAGCAGTCCAGCAGAAGAAAAAAAGCCAATTAAATGACATTTATAAGATATTGCAATTAAATAAACAACAAATAAAACTAAACTCGCCACTGAAAATACTATGCCCAGTGAAAATATCCTTCAAAAATGATGATATAAATTATCCTAATTGTAGGAGAACCTGGGTGGCTCAGTTAGTTAAGCATCTGACTCTTGATTTCATCTCAGGTCATGATCTCAGGGTTGTCAGATAGAGCCCCGCTTTGCACTCTGCACTCAGCCACAGAATCTGCTTGAGATTTTCTCTTTCTCTCCTTCCCCACCCCCATGCAAGCACATGCGTGCACGTTCTCTCTCTCTCTCTCAAATAAATAAATAAGTAAAAATCTTTTAAAAAATTATCATAATTATAAGCACAGGATTACAGAAGGAAATAAAGATTACCTGGGAAAGCAAATATGTAGGAAATATAAAAGAATATTGTTTATTAAAACAACAACAATAATAATGTTTGCTGTGATTTATTGTTTATGTAGAAATAAATATAACAACACAGTAAATAGAGTTGAAATGTTATAAAATTCTTCCATTGTTTATTAAGTAAGTAAAGTACTAACAACGTAGATTGTAATAAGTCAAGGATTCATAGAACAAATCAGACCAATAGAAAATAAATAGCAAGGGGACACCTGGGTGGCTCAGTTGGTTAAGCGGCTGCCTTTGGCTCAGGTCATGATCCCAGCGTCCTGGGATCGAGTCCCACATGGGGCTCCTTGCTCGGCAGGGAGCCTGCTTCTCCCTCTGCCTCTGCCTGCCACTCTGTCTGCTTGTGCTCGCTCGCTCTCTCTCCCTCTCTCTCTCTCTCTGACAAGTAAATAAATAAAATCTTTAAAAAAAAAAAAAAGAAAGAAAAGAAAATAAATAGCAGGGGCACCTGGGTGGCTCAGTGGATTAAGCCTCTGCCTTGGGCTCGGGTCATGATCTCAGGGTCCTGGGATCGAGCCCCACATTGGGCTCTCTGCTCAGCGGGGAGCCTGCTTCCCCCTCTCTCTCTCTCTGCCTGCCCTGCCTCTCTGCCTACTTGTGATCTCTCTCTATGTGAAATGAATAAATAAAGTCTTAAAAAAAAAAAAAAGAAAAGAAATAGCAAAACAGTAGACTTAAACCCCACTGTGTCAGGAAAAACATTAAATATAAATGGACTAAACACTCTAAAGGACAACAGTTGTCAAACTAGATAGAAAAACAAAATCAAGGCAAAAGTGTTACTAGATTGACACAGGGACTTTCATAGTGATGAAAGGGTAATTTAACAGAAAGATATAATAACTCTAAATTTGTTTATATCTAATAATGTGGCTTTTAAGTATATAAAGCAAAAAAGTAACAGAACTGAAAAGAAACAAAAGAGACAAACCCATTTTTGTAGGTAGAGCTGTTAACATACCTCTCTCAGTAACTGATAGAACAAGCTAACAGCAAATTAGAAAAGATATTAATGATTTGTACAATGTGATTAAAGGACATGACTTCGCTGGCAGACATGAAACACTCCCCTCAACTGCACAATGTACCATGTTTCCAAGTGGACATTAACCTAATAGAAATCTGGAAGAAGAATAACTACGAACTTTTTTTTCTTTCTTTTTTTTTTTTTATTTAAACTGTATCTGAAACTAAAAGGCACAGGAAAGACCCTTATAGTTCTTCTTTAGGAATACTTATACGTAAGTGGGAAACACTGGAATGATGCCATGATTTTCTAGTTTATTTTTTTCAACAAAGAATTATGTTACAGACAGAGAAGATCTGCCTCTG
This sequence comes from Martes martes, assembly GCF_963455335.1. Classification (NCBI taxonomy): domain Eukaryota; kingdom Metazoa; phylum Chordata; class Mammalia; order Carnivora; family Mustelidae; genus Martes; species Martes martes. The sequence goes on along the minus strand of NC_137891.1, from coordinate 170,444,234 downwards.
TCTCTTTGAACATGCATAAGGTTTACAGATAATAATCTGGGATTGGCTTTAACAAACCTGACTGATCATAAGAGTCACCCGGAAAGATTTTAAAAAACAGATTCCTGGATCCCACTACCTGAGGATTCTGTATTTTGAAAAGGTAACTGAGCTAATACCAAGTATTTGAACAGATTTAAGAGTTACCATAATAATGTTCTATTTGTCATATGGAGGGGAGGAATGTGGAGAATATGAGAATATAAGAATATATGAGAATAAAAAAAAAAGAATATAAGAATATGTAAGAATGAATGAATTTGGGATAATAACCAGGTCAGGGTTGGGTGTGGCTAAATCCCCCCACTGCATGAGTCAAGAGGCATATCCTCTTCTAAAAGTTTTATAAACATGGGGGCTCCTGGGTGGCTCAGTCGGTTTAGCATCTGACTCTTGATTTCAGCTCAGGTCATGATCTCAGGGTCATGAGATCAAGCCCTACGCCAGCCTCTGTGCTGATTGTGGAGCCTGCCTAAGATTCTCTCCCTCCCTCTCCTTCTGACCTTTCCCCCACCCCCAACTCTCGGTCCCATTTACGCTCTCTCAAAATTAAAAAAAAAAAATAAAAGTTTTATAAACATGAAAAGTAACATTTGTGTAAAACATCAAAGGAAAAAAAAAGCTCTGCTCTCTGCTTTTTATATTCAGTAACTATATTCTTACACAAAGAAAGAGGAGGGCTATTTTAACAGTAGATGTAGATGGCAGACACAGTCATTTATATCATAGCTGTTGGTATTTTCCACACATGCTGTACTTTTGAATATAAATTGAACTTGTCTTAAGTTCATATGTCTTAAGTTCATATGCCAGCAGGCATGAATATGTTTGAAAGGATATCATAATCTTGCTGTTTTGAATGTGTAAGAGAAAGGGAACACATAAATAATATTGTTCAATATAATGAAGGATTACAAGGAATGAACTAAGTTCTGCTTTAGGAAGTGGTTAGGTTAGATACCCGGCAAGATAGTGGCAGCAAGTGAGATGGCTGTATCTCATTGAGGGACTTGACAGGAACTTGTCTGTGATCCATTCTTACCTAACACTCCTCAAGCTTTCTGGCTGTCTTTCTTTGTAAAAGTATCCCATAGCACTCACCTTTGCTTTCACATGGTTAGTTTGTTGTTTTGTTTTGTTTTGAGTTTTTATATTATCTTCCCTATTACTTTTAATCAAACAGGCATTTTCTTTTTTATCATTTGGAACTAAGTGAAGTCCATTCAGTGGGTGGGTGGCAGGATATTTCAAATTTCAGTTCCTCCTTGCCTCTAGCAAGTAAGGTGACTATGAACACCTAGTGGTGGCTTAGCTCCATTTCTGAAAGTGTTATCATTAACATATGCTAAAATTATATTACAGGACATATTTAAAATGCCTTGAGGTCTCATTGACATTTCATAATTGGGAGTTTACTGTCTTAAAGCACTGGCTCTTAAAAGCGATACCTGTATTCACCCAGGTCCCACTCCTGGGGGTGCAACCCTGGTGCCACAGAGGGGAAATTGTTGGGACAGGAGTTGTTCTGATGTCTCTACAAGTAAACTTAGGGATATATGGTGCGGCATTATAATAACTAGATTCTCTTGCATTTTATGGAAGGAATTAAAGTAGTTGAGACTCAGGATGTGTTCGAGTAAATCATGTAAATAGGAAGAAAAGAGTCATTGTCCTCTCATCTCCTTCAGTAGCCAGAACCCTGTTTTGCCTAAGTCACCAACGTACAGAAAAATAATGCACCCGGCAGTCACTGCTGTAGTCACTGTGATCGTGACAGTTGTGTAAATCTGACTTTCATCAGCAGGTTTCCCTAGACTCACATCTATCAACCAAAAAAGATAGAATTTGGCAACTGTTTCTTTAAAAAAATAATAAATGCAGGGCGCCTGGGTGGCTCAGTCCTTAAGTGTGTGCCTTTGGCTCAGGTCATGATCCCAGGGTCCTGGGATTGAGCCCCACATCAGGCTCCCTGCTCCATGGGAAGCCTGCTTCTCACTCTCCCACTCCCCCTTCCTTTGTTTCCTCTCTCGCTGTCTCTCTCTATCAAATAAATAAATAAAGTCTTTAATAATAGTAAAAATAATAATAAATGCTTGTTGATTATGTATTTTCTTTTTTGAAAAACTATCCACAGTATTAAAAGAAACTTATTTTAGTGCATATATTATGCCCATTTATCCCCCCAAAAAAGAGCGTTATTTCTTCAGATCTGAAATTGTGTACAATAAGCATGTGAACGTATTACATAGGATAATATAATATGTGATCCTTGATGTATTTCTATAAAGTAAAGGTTCCACTTTGACTCCAGGATGGTTATTCCTCATGACTCTTTTTTTCTTCTCCTCTAGACTTCTCCAGAGAACCCTGGGACAGTAGGTGGAGTGCAAAGCTGTATTGTGTTGCCTTCCTGCTTTTTTTTGTTGCTTTCCTGCTTTTATTTTTATTATTATTATTATTATTATTCTTGGCCCAGTCTTGGCTGCTCCCTTCTCTGCCACTAGAGCTAACTAACTAAACCCTGCATGTGTGGTCATTGTGAGGGATTCGTGGCCTTTCATTTCAGTCCCGCACATAATACCGTGTCAGTGACAGTTTCTGTCATATCCTTAAGATCATGACTGTCCCTAAAGTACTATTGTGATAGGCAAACTGGAATCCCACCTCTGCTTTCCAAAAAGATTTCATTTTAAAGCACTGTCTGTAATGCCCCAGCCCCAGGCTCCTTCCAGTGCTCCAAACTTAGGGTCTTGTGAAAGGAAAAAAATAATCTGGGAAAGAAAAAAAAAAAAAAACAGGTACAAGGAAGGTGTTAGCACTTGATGTGTTACCCGCCCTGAACTATTAATGTCCTGAAAGAGGAGGGCAGAGGGAGGGCAGTGTTTAGTAGAGAATGATGACTCACTCACTCAAGATGGAACTCCCCATTTCAGTGACACTGGAGGCAGTAATGTTAGCTGGGGAACGCCTCCCCCCCCCCCCCCCCCACTCCGTACCAAAAGGATGAGAATGGGAACAGCGATAGGCTGCAAGGGGCAAGATCTCATGCATATTGAAAGGACATTCACATTTGTGTGTATGTGTGTGTGTGTGTGTGTTCGCGCCTTTTAAGAGATTTTGAGCTGGTTATGATCATCTCGTTGAATTTTTGTCCTAAAATGATGTCAGCTTGGTTTGGTTCCTTTTCCCTCTTAGTAATTTATCTGTTATGGATTTTGATGTTTGGTGTCCGTGTGATGTCAAGGAATCTGTCTGCATGATTGTTTATCATTGCTCCGATCCTTTCCAACCACCACAGGAAGAGAGGGGAAGGGACCTTTTAGAAGTTATGCTGACGTAATAAATTGGCTGTTCTTTCCCTGTGTGCCTTTCACCATACTACAGAGGAAGCAAGCCAGCCCACCGCAGACCCAGGCATGGTCATGGACAGTGTAGAAGCGGGAGACATGACGCCTCCCACCAAAAGGAAGAGCAAGTTCTCAGGCTTTGGCAAGATCTTCAAGCCCTGGAAATGGCGGAAAAAAAAAAGTAGTGATAAATTCAAAGAGACATCAGAAGGTGAGACATTAAGATTTAAATATATGTTCTGAGTTACGGAGTTTCTAACTTTAGAAGTATCCAACTTTCTCATTCTCTTCCCAAGCTTCTCTAACCCTCTATTTGAAGAGGGAATTCAGTCTTTCAGGAAGAAAACCAAGGGGTCACTCACTTATGTACTATAGTCTCATCCCCAGATTGCCATTTTGATGGAATTAAAGTTTATTGATGGAATTAAAATTTATCAAGTGGTGAATGGAGTTCCTGAATGGTAGCAAATCTATGATGCTTCTTTTTCTACTCTGACCACTTTCAGAGAAAGTTCATCCATAAGTATATAAATACTGTATTGTTGAAATGCCAATTAAAAAAGAAAGAGCTAAAATTTTATCAGTATAGTTTCTTTTGAAAATGCTGCTTTCCCCATAACATAGGATATGGAAGAAATTATGCTTTTAAATTTGAATTTAGTTTTCCTGTTCTTTCCAGAGAATGGAAAATTGAACCACTTTGTTCTTTTACCTGTTCAGTTAGAATGCTTAAAATGGACCTTTAACTGCCACATTTCTGAATGCTGTTTTCCAATTTAATATTAGTTTTAGAGCGAAAAATATCTATGCGAAAACCGAGAGAAGAGCTGGTTAAAAGAGGGGTTCTCTTGGAAGACTCTGAGCAGGGTGAGTCTGTAAATAAAATAGCGTATGTCTGTCTCTATACACTTGGGTGTTTGATTCTGACTAGGCATTTGAATTTTCTTTTTATTGCTTTTGGGAGGGAGGGGAGATTTTTTAAAGCTTTTCATGCATCCAGAATGTTTTTTTTCAAACTTTTACAAAAGAAAAAAGACAACTTAGTAAAAGAGCCTACAGAAGCACTGGATAGTTCACTAAAGAATATATACATAAATACATAAATTTTTTTTAAAAAAGAATATATACAAATGGGGCCCTGGCTGACTCAGTCAGTGGAGCATGTGACAGCCAATTTCCAGGGTCATGAATTTGAGCCCCAGGTTGGGTGTAGAAATTACTTAAAAAAAATATTTTTTAATTTAGCATAATCTGGGGCACCTGGGTGGCTCACTCATCAAGCCTCTGCCTTCAACTCAAGTATGATCCCAGGGTCCTAGGATTGAGCCCTGCGTCAGGCTCCCTGCTAGGCAGGAAGCCTGCTTCTCCCTCTCCCACTCCCCTGCTTAAGTTCCTGCTCTCGCTATCTCTCTGTGTCAAATAAATAAATAAAATCTTTTTTTTTAAAGATTTTATTTATTTATTTGATAGAGATCACAAGTAGGGAGAGAGAAGGAAGCAGGCTCCCCACGGAGCAGAGAGGCCAATGCAGGGCTTGATCCCAGGACCCTGGGATCGTGACCTAAGCCGAAGCAGAGGCTTAACCCACTGAGCCACCCAGGCACCCCAAATAAATAAATAAAATCTTTAAGAAAAAAAAAGTTTAGCATAATTGTGAAAGCTGGAGAGATGCAAACCTATGTACAGGCATGTCCAGGATTTGGTATATAAACAAAAATATAAATACATGGGGCACCTGGGTGGCTCAGTGGGTTAAGCCGCTGCCTTTGGCTCAGGTCATGATCTCAGGTCATGATCTCTGGGATCAAGTCCCGCATCGGGCTTTCTGCTCAGCGGGGAGCCTGCTTCCCGCTCTCTCTCTCTGCCTGCCTCTCTGCCTACTTGTGATCTCTCTCTCTGTCAAATAAATAAATAAAATCTTTTTTAAAAAATATGAATACATGTATATCAGGAGATATGTACAAACATGCTTGTAGCAGCAATATTTATTTATTAACAATAGAGCAAAATTGGAAACAACCCAAATGCGCACTGATAATAAAATATATAGGGTTCCCTAAGTGACTTAGTCAGTTAAGTGTCCGACTCTTGATTTCAGCTCAGGTCATGATCTCAGGGTCATGCGATTGAGCCCTACATCAGACTCTGTGCTAAGCGTGGAGTCGGCTCGGGATTTTCTCTCTCCCCCTCCTTCTCCTTCTGCCCGTCCCTCCTATTCATCTGTGCGCGTGCGCTTGCTCTCTCTCACTCTCTCTCAAATGAATAAATAAATAAATAATCTTTTTTAAAAAATGTTTCTAGATCCCTGAAGCCTCCCTTGCCTCCTCCTAACACACCTCTCCTTCCCCCACAGAGCAGTTACTCTTCTCTTGTGATAATAATGTTTGTTCTATTATAGTTTAACCACTTAAGCATGCATCTCTAAACACTTTAAGATTGCCTGTTTTTTCTTTATATTTATAGAAATGATATATGTATTCTTTCATGACTGACTGCAGTTGCTCAGTATTACTTATAAGAATCATATTTTAGCATGCCGGTGTAGTTTGTTTTCACCACTGTATAATATTTCATTTTATAAATGTATCACCAGCTATACACACGCACACACACACACATGCACACACACACATATATTTTAAGGTTTATTCATTTTTAGAGAGAGCGTGTGAGTGGCAGGGCAGGGGGAGGGGTGCAGCAGATGAAAAGGGAGAGAAACAGACTCCTCTCTGAGCACAGAGCCCAACACAGGGCTTAGTCTCACAGCCTTGAGATCATGACCTAAACCAAAGTCAGACACTTAACTGACAGAGCCACCCAGCCACACCCTCTGGAAACATTTTCTTTCCCCCTTCCTTCCTTCCTTCCTTCCTTCTCTTGTATTTAAATTCAATGAATTAACATACAGTGTATTATCAGTTTCAGAGGTAGAGGTCAGTGATTCATCAGTTGCATTTAACACCCAGCACTCATTACATCACCCAGTTACCCCATCCCCCCACCCACCTCCCCTCTAGCAACCCTTAGTTTGTTTCCTATAGTTAAGAGTCTCTTATGGTTTGCCTCCCTCTACTTTCATTGTTTTATTTTTCCCTCCCTTCCCCTATGGTCCTCTGTTTTGTTTCTTAAATTCCACATATGAGTGAGATCATATGATAATTGTTTCTCTGATTTGTTTTGCATAGCATAATACCCTCTAGTTCCATCCATGTCATTGCAAATTGTAAGATTTCAAATTTTTGTTGGCTGAGTAATATTCCATTGTGTATTTATGTGTGTATATATACAACACATCTTTATCCATTCATCTGTCGATAGACATCTGGGCTCCTTCTACATTTTGGCTATTTGGAAACATTTTTTTTAAAGATTTTATTTATTTATTTATTTGATAGAGAGAAAGAGATCACAAGTAGGCAGAGAGGCAGGCAGAGAGAGGGGGAAGCAGAGAGCCCGATGCGGGGCTCGATCCCAGGACCCTGGGATCATGACCTGAGCTGAAGGCAGAGGCTCAACCCACTGAGCCACCCAGGTGCCCCTGGAAACATTTCTTAATGTCCATGATGATCACACAAGTGTCCTTGAAATATCTCATTGAAATTTACATTTATGTTTATTATATTTATTTCTCTACTAGTATTATACTTGACAATAAAAAGCTAAATACAAGATATTTTGAGAGAATTCAGTGCTGTGCTATCTATATTTGATTTATTTAAGGAAGGCAAATATTTTTTGTGGGAATGAAAATATCTACTGAAGGGAAAATATTAAAACATAAGAAAAAAAAATTTTTTAAGGAATCTCAAGGGTGTAAATATGAAATGATTTTATTCTAATAATTATCTCTTAATTTCCTATACTGAAAATGGCCATTTTCTTAGTGAGGGGTAAAAAAAACAAACAAACAACAAACAACAAAAAAAACCTATTCACTCTTCTTGCAAATGTCTACCCTAACAGGCTGTGACCTTTAACTCTGAAATTGAATGACTTGTAAGGGATCCTTGGAGCTGATCTTCTCTGTGTCTCTTTATGGTCTCAGCTTTGTGCTGGCTGCAGTACTGTCTCGCTTTCCTTTGTTTTTTGTTTTCATATGTATATTTTAAATATTTTATTTGTTTTAGAGAGAGAGAGAAACTGGGGAGGGACAGAACCTCAAGCAGGCTCCCTGCTGAGTGCAGGGAGCCAGATGCAGGGCTCAGTCCCATGACCCCGAAGTCCTGACTTGAGCCAAAATCAAGAATCAGATACTTAACTGACTGAGCCTCCCAGGTGTCCCTGTTTGTTTGAGCTTTTTTGACCAAATTTGTCTGCATGCCCAGATTGCTTCCCTAATCTTCTGTTTGTCATAAAGATTATGTTTTGGTATTTCAACACTTATTTCTTGTTTAATAATGTCAGGACTTTTCTCCAATGTGTGACTTTTATGAAGCAGCTTATCAGAAGAATTAAGAATACAGTATGTTGGTTGTATTTCATTTATCTTCATTCAAGTTCCTTTGCATGAGATAGATCTGAAACTCAAGTTTTAAAACTGTATCCTATCCTTTGGACAATGGGAGAAAGGAACCAAACCAATGGAATATTTCAGTTTTTAGGTTTTGAACCATGTTGTTATATTGCTTATTCACAAAATTTAATTAAATTATGTAGATTAAAGTTTTTTTTAAAGACTTACTTATTTGGGGGACACCTGGGTAGCTCAGTCAGTTAAATGGCTGTCTTCGGCTCAGGTCATGATCCCAGAGTCCTGGGATTGAGCCCCACATTGGACCCTCTGCTCAGTGGAGAGCCTGCTTCTCCCTCCACCACTCCCCCTGCTTGTGCTTGCTTCCTTGCTCGCTCTTTGTCAAATAAGTAAATAAAATCTTAAAAAAAAAAAAAAAGATTTATTTATTTTAGAGAGCAAGCACAGTGCGGGGAGAAACAGAGGGAGAAGAGAAAGAATCCCAAGCAGACCCCTTGCTGAGTGCAGAGCCCTACATTGGGTTTGATCTCACAACCCCAAGATCACGACCTGAGCTGAAATCAGGAGTTGGACACCCAACTGACTGAGCCACCCAGGTGCCCCTGAATTGAAGATTTTTAAATTTCAACTCCCTAAAAATTTTAAGGGGCTGGGGGACAGAGGAAGAGGGAGAGGATCTTAAGCAGGCTCTAGGCCCACTATGTAGCCTATCCGGGGCTCGATCTCACAACCCTGAGATCATGACCTGCACTGAAATCAAGAATAGGACACTTAACCGGCTGAGCCACCCAGGCACCCCTCAGCTACATAAAAACTAAACAAAGGAAACAAACATGAAGGAAAATCACTAAAATATTAATTAGCATTTGTTGTCAGGATCGGAATACAGGAGGCTTTTTTTTTTTCCATTTCTGAATTTTCTTCATGCTTAACTATGAGCATGGATAACCAGTTTTTTAATGAGACTTTGAATTTTATATTTGGACACAAAATCTTCTAGGTATTTTAGGTGGTTAACTATAATTGTAACACCTGTGTTGCAGCACCTTTGACCCTTGCTTTTTTTCTTTCCTTTTTTTTTTTTTTTTTTTTGGATAATAGCCATTTCTTACCCCTTGCCTTCTCCTGCCTCTTACTTTTCTTGCTCACCCACAAACCCCATACGTTACTTGCTTGTTGTTTTTCACCTTCATTCAGTTTCTTTTGCCCTATGCTTCCTATTGGCTCTTTTTTTTTTTTTTTAATTTTTTTCCCCTATTGGCTCTTGATCCAAGTTATTTTTAGCCTAAAGGCTCAAAGCCCCATTTGATAAATGAGTTGTAGCCATTGGACAAGATACTACTCTACCAACCAGGTCTTTTGCCTTTTACTAACTTGACTTTATTATAAAATACTTAATATGTTTTCTGAGATGGAACAAGGACATTCATAGATGTTAAACCCGGGTACTGCTTATACTCCACTCTGTTAGCATTGTAGAAAACCTTTGCATTAAATATAAGAAATTTTAATAGACATATAGATCAGGGCACCTGGGTTGGCTCAGTGGGTTAAAGCCTCTGCCTTCTGCTCAGGTCATGATCTCAGGGTCCTGGGATCCAGCCCCACATTGAGCTCTCTGCTCAGCAGGGAGCCTGCTTCCCCCTCTCTCTCTGCCTGCCTCTCTGCCTACTTGTGATCTCTGTCAAATAAGTAAATAAAATCTTTTTAAAAAATAGACATATAGATCAATGGAACAGAACAGGGAGCCCAGAAGTAAACCAACAATTATATGGTCAATTAATCTATGTCAAAGGAGGGAAGGATATACAATGGGGGGAAAATGGTTTCTTCAACAAATGGTGCTAGGAAAACTGGACAGCTCCATTCACAAGAATGAAACCGGGCCACTTCCTTATGCCAGACACAAAAATAAACTCAAAATAGATTAAAGACCTAAATGTGAGATCTGTAACCATAAAATTCCTAGAAGGAACATAGGCAGTAAGTTCTTTGGCATCAGCCATAGAAGAATTTTCCGAAGTATTTGTCCTTTGGCAAGGGAAACAAAGGTAAAACTAAACCATTAGGGCTACATCAAAATAAAAAACTTTTGCACAGCAAAGGACACCAATAAAACAGATAACTTACCAAGTGGGAAAAGATATTTGCAAATGATATACTTGATAAGGAGTTGGTATCCAAAATATATAAAGAACTTATACAACTCAACACCCAAAAAACAAATAACCTATTTAAAGAAATGGGCAGAATGGGGCACCTGGGTGGCTTAGTCAGTGAAGCATCTGATTTCAGCTCAGGTCATGATCTCAGGGTCCTGGGATTGAGCCCTGTGTGAGTTTGCTTATCCCTCCCCCCTCCCCTCCTCATTCTCTCTCTCCTCTCTCTCTCTTTCTCTCAAATAAATAAATAAAATCTCTTGGCGGGGGGGGCAGGAGACATGAATAGACATTTTTCCAAAGAAGACATACAGATGGCCAACAGATATGTGAAAAGATGCTCAGCATCACTCGTCATCGGGGAAATGCAAATCAAAACTACGATGAGGTATCACCTCACACCTGTCAAAATGGCTAAAATAAAAAACACAAGAAATAACAGGTGTTGGTGAGGATGTGGAGGAAGAAGAACCCTCATACACTGTTGGTGGGAATGCAAGCTGGTGCAACACTGTGGAAAACAATATGTACATTCCTCAGAAAATTAAAAATAGAATTACCAAATGAGGGCACCTGGGTGGCTCAGTGGGTTAAGCCTCTGCCTTCAGCTCAGGTCATGATCCCAGGGTCCTGGGATTGAGCCCCTCGTCAGGGTCTCTGCTCAGTGGGGAACCTGCTTCCCCTTCTCTCTCTGCTTGCCTCTCTGCCTACCTGTGATCTCGTTCTGTGTTAAATAAATAAATAATAAAATCTTTTAAAAAAAAAAAAGGAAGAAGAAGAATTACCGAATAATTCAGTAATTCCTCTACTGGGTATTTACCTAAAGAAAATGAAAACACTATTTCAGAAAGTTATATATACCCCCGTGTTTATTGCAGCATTATTTATAATAGCCAAGATATAGAAGCAATCCAGGTGTCCATCCATAGATGAATGGATAAAGACACACACACACACACACACACACACACACACACATATTACTCAGCCATAAAAAAGAATGAAATCTTACCATTTGCAACAAGAGAGATGAATCTAGAGAACATAATGCTAATTGAAATAAGTTAGAGAAAGACATACCATATGATTTCAGTTATATGTGGAATTTAAGAAATAGAACAAGTGAACAAAGAAAAAAGACACACAAAAAAACCAGACTGAAACAGAGAACAAACTGGTGGTTGCTGCTTGGGAAGTGCGGGCAGGGGTCAGTGAAATAAGTGAAGGGATTAAGAGCACACTTACCGTGATGAGCACCGCATAATGTATAGAATTGTATCATTATATTGTACACATGAAACTAACACTGTGTTTTATTATACGTGAATTTAAGAACAGATCTTAAAAAATTTTTAAAAAGAGGGGTGTCTGGGTGGCTTAGTCGGTTAAGCGCCTCCCTTCAGCTCAGGTCATGGTCCCAGAGTTCCAGGATCAAGTTCCGCATTGGGCTCCCCAATCAATGGGGAGTCTGCTTCTCCCTTTGGCCCTTCCCCTCCCATGCTCGCTCTCTCTCTCTCTCACTCTCTCTCTCTCTCTCATAAATAAATAAATAAATAAATAAATAAATACAATCTTTTAAAAATAAATAAAAATTTAAAAAAAATTTTTTTACATTGGGCCCCCGGGTGGCTCAGTGGGTTAAGACCTCTGCTTTCAGCTCAGGTCATGGTCCCAGGGTCCTGGGATCCAGCCCCACATTGGGCTCTCTGTTCAGCAGGGAGCCTGCTTCCTCCTCTCTCTCTGCCTGCCTCTCTGCCTACTTGTGATCTCTGTCTGTCAAATAAATAAGTAAAATCTTTTTAAAAAATAAATAAATAAAAATTTAAAAAATTAAAAATTTTACATGAAAGCAGACAATCCAAGATAACTGATCACTTTTTCTTTTTAAGATTTTATTCATTTATTTTAGAGAGGGAGAGGGGGTGTGCAAGCAGAAGAGCAGGGGAAGAAGCAGAGGGGGAGAGAGAGGGACAAAAAGACTCCAGGCTGAGTGTGAGCCCCATGAGGGGCTCAGTCTCACAACCATGAGATCATGGCTTAGCTGAAACCAAGAGTCTGACGATTAACCAACTGAGCCACCCATGCACCCCAATAACTGATCTCTTTTGCATATATTTACCTAGTGCAGTAGAAACCTAGTAGAAACCAGTTAGTAATGTTTCTTGACCTTTCACTCTATGGTTTTCAAAAGTAGTAGTCTTTTTTGGCTTTGAAATGATTCCTTGGTTTATATTCTAGAAGGTCCTGTTTTTATTAAGCCTGAGCTATATTGACATAAAGCAATAACTTAACTACATTTCCTTGGTTGCCATCTTGCTACCATCCCTGTTTTGAAGTAGTTACCAGAATACTTTAGCTTGAGAAATTTATTTTCATTTAGTGCTCATTTGCCATAGACTCTTTACTGCTTTTAGCCCACGCTCTACCTCTCATTGTCACTGCGTGGAGAATGATCCGGTCTGATCTAGTAGGAGGTGGTAGGTTGGGGCGAGGGAGACTGGTCTCTGAGAACTTGAGGAACTAACTCAAGGGTCACTAAGATGATACTACCCAGAGGGTCGCACTGTGGAAAGCCAACACGAAAACCATCTAGAGAGCAACCGCTTCCAGTCCCCGTGACACTAGGAGGTGAAACGGAGTTTACATCTCTAACTTCAGTTTTCGCAGTTCTCTCCTCCAAAGGAGTCCAGGGAAGCTCCGCAGTAACTGGGAACCTTTGTCTAACTGTTCTGTGCAGGAATCTTATTACCTGTGCTGTCCGTAGTGACGAGTGGTCCTCCCAAAGCCTCCAGCCTAGGGATCATTCCTGCAGTTTAGTTTGTGGGCATGTGTCTTTCTGTCACGTTGAGCTCTGATCAGTCCACCAGTTCTGCCCCTTGCTCCACATTCCTAACGCCCAGCACCCTCCACTGCGTCTCACCCTTATTCCAGCAATAGCTCAGCAGTAGCTTTCCTGTTCTAGTCCTTGCCTGACCCACCCCCCTCTCAGCTCTCACATTTAACCTTGGAAAAGACAGATCAGATCAGATCTCTCTCCTCCTTTAATTCTTTGGCTTCCGTTGCCTACAGGATTTGGCCCAGGCTCTTGTACATGGCATTCAGTGTTCTTCATAGCCGGGCTCTGGCTGGCCTTTCCAGTCCTGTCCGTAACTGTTTCTTATGTGTATCTGTTTTTCTGCCAGACAAAGGAGTTGCCGGCTCCCAGACATGCCAAATGATTTCATCCCTTCGTCCATGCTGCTCCTTCGTCCTGTCTTTCCTCATTTTGTCAGCAGTACGATTGGTTCCTACTCCTTGAAGACCCAGTATAGCTACCAATCTTTGTGAAGCTTTCCCAACCTCATTTTCAGCTCAAGAGAATTGTTTCTTCTTCATACCTACCCCAACACTCCATTTGTTACAGCTCTAAATAGTTAGTGTTCGTTACTTAGTGTATTAAGTCGGTCTTATTCATGTAGCAAGACAGCTGGCACATAATGGCAATCCATTGTTTATTGGTGAAAGGAATTACTTACTTCTATTGCTACTATAAAATCTGAATAATCTAGATCTGAATCAGCAGCTCAAACAGGAGGAGGGAGAAAGGGGTAAGAAAGTTATATATCTCCAGCTCTCCTCCCTGTCTGACCACACCATTCCATCAGTTTGCTCTCTCCATTTGACCTTGCAGGTGGTGAGGATCCGGGGAAGTTGAGCCATGCCATGTTAAAAAATGGCCATACCACTCCCATAGGAAGTACCAGGTCATCTAGTCCAGACCAAGAAGAGGAGTCAGGAAGAATAGCAAGTCTTAGGAAGCCTGTTCCAGAAGAGGACCGAAAGAAGCGACTAGGTGAGAAACCCTGGGTTTGTGAGTGTAAGAGCCATGGATCAGCCATTCTCATTTAACTCACAGTTTTGCTAGAGCCAGGGGAGAAATAAAATCCAGACGGAATTCTGTTCTTCTCTAGCAATTCCTCAACTAGTTGAAACTTGAAGTGGAATTTTCCCTCTGCTCATTCTTATATTCGCAAAAGACGTAAGTTGTGATTCTCAAGGACAGAGGAGGACATTAAGCATCAGACACCTGTAGGACTTTTTCAAGCTGCACACTCCTCCACCCGAGGGATTTCGTGCCTCCTCCAGTTGCCTGGCTCTGGTGTGCAAAATCACCACCACACGGGCCTCTCTTACTCTGGGATTGGGCTTGAGAAAGTTTCATTTACCTTAAGTTTGTTGAGGTTGGGAAACTTGGCCTGTAAACTCATCTGCAAGTTAAAAAATGGATAAAGTTGACCATGAGCCTACAGATGTGTTCACTTTTTCAGTCTCTCTTGTGACTCTTTCCTCACTTTTATATCACATCTGTCATCACGCAGGCTCGACGGGAAGCCAGCCTAATTCTGAAGCAGAATCTGTTCCTGAGAACGCACCCAGACAGCCTTTACTTCCCCCGAAAAGACCCCTGTCCTCTTCTCATGAAGCAAATGAAGGGCAAGCAAAGGATGCCACTTCCTCTGGCAGCGGGGCCAGGCCTATCACCTCCACCCCCACCACAGCCCCCGCCGCAGCGCCCGCTGCCTCGAACCCAGCAAAAACTGCTAGTTCCTCCGTCACCCCAGCCCCAGCACCCAGGACTCTGCCTGCTGCTCCCACAGGCACTAATGCCACCACTGCCCCGAGCCTCACTCACACGGTCCCTGCCAAGCAGCCCCCTCTCCCGCCCCCTAAACCAGCTCACAGAAATAGCAACCCTGTCATCGGTAAGTAAGTCTTTAGGTTTCCCTTGCTTTGGGTTTGGTTTGGTTTGATTTTTGATTTGGGCTGGTGGTTTTATTGGATAATTACTACAGTATTGATTTGGCCTGTGACAGTTCTCCACGTCTTGTCCCTCTGAACACCCTCGGTAAAGAGAAAAGTCTTAAAAATGGCGCAGATAGCTTTGAATGAAAATGGATGAGGATCAGATACCAATAAATTTAAGTTCTAGTTTGGTGGGAGGGAGGGATTAATAGCTATTTTTCTAAAACTGTTTCTGAAATACTGCGTCTAGTTGGGGGACTGGACATGTGAAGACCACAGCAGGTCTGGCCTACGTGGAGAAAAGGGGTTATTTTAACCTATTTGAAACCACCAATGCCTGCCTTCAGCATGAGCCCAACAGATAAAAAGGTGATGGGGTAGATGCCAGTGTAACTTTTGATTCAGCGTCTGGCACAATACCTTCATGCGAACTGCAAAATACATTATTCGAAGTGTCCTGATACAGTCGTGTTTTATCTTGAGAGAGTTAAGAATGCTACTCTTAATAAGTGGTAGAAGAAAGAAAACCAGGACGATAAACAGTACATTTTTGTCATTTTAGTAAACTTTTTTATATTTACCTGAAGTCCTGTTTAGGTCAGCTTTTCTTTACATACATGTATACCTTCTTAGAGGAATTTTCAAGAAAGGAAGGAGAGGAAAGAAGGTAGTTTTTCAGGAAAAATGATACTAGGCTTAGTATGGCTCGAAGTTCTTGTTCATGATTAAAGGGAGGAATTAAGTACGCTCATTAAACAGCTAATACCCCCACCTTGTGTGGGGTGATGAGAACCCTGAAAAACAGGCTTAGGATATATGTATGACAGATTGGAGTAGGTTTTTTGTTTTGTTTTGTTTTAAGATTTTATTTATTTATTTGACAGAGAGATCACAAGTAGAGAGGCAGGCAGAAGAGAGAGGGTGAAGCAGGCTCTCTGCCGAGCAGAGAGCCCAATATGGGGCTCAATCCCAGGACCCTGAGAACATGACCTGAGTCGAAGGCAGAGGCTTAACCCACTGAGCAACCCAGGTGCCCCTGGAGTAGTTTCATTTAAAAAAGGATGGGGGTTATTACTATTACCACCACCCCGGATGGACAGTGCTGTGTTGACTTATCTCTGAGGAACTCAAGCAGCTTTCATATACTTGCTTTCAGAACCTCCTTGTGAAGTAGGAAAGCGATTTTATCTATTATATAGTTAGGGCAATTATAACATGAAGAAGTTGTGACTCACTCAAGGTTGCAGTTAATGAGAAAGAGAAACCAAATCTAGGCTTTTCAGCTCTTGAGCCCAGACCTCTGTCCTGTACCCCTATATTCTCAAACTGATGTCTAGACAGGTTCTCATCACGATCACCTGGAGGGCTTGTTGAAACACAGATTGCTGGGCCCTGCCCTGACAGTTTCTGAATCAGTTAAGTCTGGGGGGACAGGGAGCCTGAGAATTTGCATTTCTAAAAATTTCCCAGATGATACTGATGCTGCATATGTGGGGACCACGCATCGAGAACCATTGCTCTAAGCTAGTAACAGTCTACCCTTTTCAGGACAAGGCAATATAAAAAATATTAACATGTGTTCTCTGGGCTGAACCACAGAGGCCACTCTTGGCCTAAGGTGAATAGCCCAGAGCAATAGGCCTTGTGACTGAGGGATCAACATCAGTCTTTTTTTTTTTTTAAGCATATAACGTGTTAATTTGCTTCAGGGGTACAGGTCTATGAATCGTCAGTGTTACACAGTTCACTCTCCCCAATGTCCATCACCCAACAACATCAGTCTTGAGTGGTCCTCAGCAGAAGGAGAAAAATAGGACCGTTCACAGAGTTCTTATTAAGGTTAACTAGATTTGATTTTAAGGACTATTCTTTATTCTGAAATTATGACTTTGCTAATTCTTTGCTGATAAAAGTCCATTTATTTCATGGAAGGATTATCTTCACAAATGGTTTACTTGATATCAAGACTTACTTGGAAATATTAAAAATTGATAGCCTGAGGTTGGTTGAGAATTTCATTTTAATTGTACTGGCCCATGAGATCCGAACATTTAGAAACCACTGCTGTAGACATTGCAGTATCTGATAATGGGCATAACAGTGTTAGGACTAAGGACCGATTAGGAGTATTAGGACAAAGGAAGGACCACCATAAACAGCTGAACAAGTGAAGGGAATTTGTAACCCTTCCAATGAACATTCCAGCGTCTTGCCCACAGAACTCAGCCATTGTGAGGGAAGATGTAACAGAGTTCACCTCTTTAATATCTTAAAGTATATGTTTTCCTTAAGTTATCAAAGATAATATAACTTATCAATTCAAACAATAAAATACTCAAATTTGGTCTTGTCAGGTGTAGGTTTTGTTGTAAACGGAGTATCTAACGGCTCTTTTTAAGAAGCAGCAAAAGTCCAGTCTACCCAAAAAATCTCATTGAGGCTAAAATTAATATTTTCTAAATCTTTTTTTATATGTGTATGCAATGTTATTCTAGAAAGTCTTTTAAAATTTTACCTAAGATGTATAATACTGTGTGTTAATTATACTGGAATTATATTTTTTTAAAGTGAATTTGGGCATTTATAATATATAAAAAACTAAATGATTAAAGTAATATAAAGTTAATTTATTCACAGTTAATAAATTATTATCTTACATATTTAAATTATTTTCATAATTTGGTGTATGAATAAGTAACTATGCCAAATAAAATGTAGTTAAAACTGAAAAAAAATTTACTTATTATTAGTGACATTAGAACATCATCCTATTAGCTAGTTTTTTACTTTGAATGCTACCAGTGGAATGGGACTTAGGGCAAGTAAATTTTTATTTCGGGGGACCTTGATGTGTTGCTCTCTAGGTAAGACAGTGGGAGCCATTTGAAAACAAGTGGTGTAACCAAAATTTGGGATTTGAGGAGAGGGTTAGAGGTTGGTGATCAAAGAGACTTACGATTTAATTATTTTGCAAGATTAGCCCATGGGTGATGTGATGATCTACTTCTTAAAGTCCATTTGGAGCCCTCCAAAGGGACCTCGCTGAATCAAAACCTGAGTCATTTTGGGGTTGGGGGGATCACATAGAGATACATATTGTCGTGAAACAGGGTGGGGGCCTCTCGTAAGCGTGTGTTGGGGATCCGCCATGTGCCAAGCACTGTGCCCACTTCTCTGGATATGCTGATAGAGACGGGTTGCTCTGTCATCAAGGAGCCCATAGAGTAGTGGGGAGTGGTCCTGGGGGCTTGGGTATAAAGGATAAGAAGTATGGACACTCATAAAAATCACAAAGACAGTGAGATCTAGTGGATGGAATCTAATAATGAGACCTGGGACTAGCCCAGCCCTTGTATGTAATATGATCTTGGGCAGGTCATCTGACTTCTGTGGCCTCAGTTTTGCCTTCTGTAAATTGGTAAAGATAACCTCCTCTAAAAGACAATTACCATATGATCTCTCTGATATGAGTAATTTGAGAGGCAAGGCAGGGAGTCTTGGGGGGAAGGGAGGAAAAAAAATGAAACAAGATGGGACCAGGGAGGGAGACAAACCATAAGAGACTCTTAATCTCAGGAAACAAACTGAGGGTTGCTGGGGTAGAGGGTGGAGGGATAGGGTGACCACATGATGGATGTTGGGGAGGGTATGTGCTATGGTGAGTGCTGTGAATTGTGTAAGACTGATGATTCACAGACCTGTACTCCTGAAGCAAATAATACATTATATATTAATTTTAAAATAATAACAGTCAAAAACTAATGATGTATGATGACTAACATAACACAATAAAAATGTAAAAAAAAAAAAAAGAAAAAGAAAAGATAACCTCCTTTACAAGGAGAATCCAAAGTCAAGGATAGCAAAGCACTTTGATTTCCTCAAAGTCCTTTGCATTTGCTGTAAAAATTTAGGATGTCATTATTGATAATTTTATAATGCAGAACTGGGATATCTAGATGTCATTATTTATCAAGTTATGGTAACAGTGCCTGGTAGTATTTAGGTTTTTTTACTGCTACCTGTGTGGTCAATTTTTTTTTAATTTTTTTTTTTTAAGATTTTATTTATTTGACAGACAGAGATCACAAGTAGGCAGAAAGGCAGGCAGAGAGAAAGAAGAGGAAGCAGGCTCCCTGCGGAGCAGAGAGCCCGATGCAGGGCTGGATCCCAGGACCCTGGGACCATGACCTGAGCGGAAGGCAGAGGCTTTAACCCACTGAGCCTTCCAGGCGAGTGTAGTCAAATTTTTTAATGGAATTCTGTTAGACAAAAGAACTTACTCACATTTTTAATCTCACCAAGTCATAAAAAGTCATATATATTAGAGCAAAGAAGTAAGAAATTTCTCATCAGAGTATTAAGGTAGTCTGTATGTCTGTACATATATTAGGTCTTCTAGATATTTAAATATAAATTTTGTTTTATTCAATGGGAGATACCTAGGTTGTGACAAAGCCACAAAGCGGTATAATTCACCTGAAAGCTGAGAGTAAGCTCAGTTCTAATCTAGGCTCTGGGCTGGCCCTTCAAAGCACTGTGAAGCCATCTTAAACTAAGGTGTTGTTCTCTCTTTTCCAGCTGAACTGTCCCAAGCAATAAACAGCGGTACACTGTTATCAAAACCATCCCCACCATTACCACCTAAGAGAGGCATTCCATCAACCTTGGTACCCGCCTCGGAGTCTGCCACCACAAGAGCACCGAGTGATCAGAGAGAAAAGAACACATGCTCTGTGGGCTCTGAACCACTGTTGATGATCCCACCTCCCTCTCCATCACCCCCACTGCCTACTCATATACCTCCCGAACCCCCACGGTCCCCTCCGCTCCTTGCTAAGACTTTTCAAGTTGTGCCAGAAAATGAGTTTCCATCTTCCTTAAACCTGCCTCAGGAGGTATCCCAGCAGGAAGATCAGAAAAAGGAGGCACCCAAGAGGATGTTGGACCACAGCTTTGGGGAGCCCCATGTACCCTATAGGCTGCCTCCACTCCCACTGCATATCCGAATCCAGCAGGCCCTGACCAGCCCGCTTCCCATGACTCCTCCCTTGGAGGGCTCTCATAGAGCTCACTCCTTGCTCTTTGAGTACGGTGACAACTTTTCTGAGGACAGCAGTACCCTGGGTCGGACCAGGTCACTTCCCATCACTATTGAGATGCTGAAAGTGTGAGTGCCTCTAAAGTTTGTCTTTTGTTTCCTCTTCTTTATTCTAGGTAGCCTTTCTTGGAAAAAAGTATTTATAAAAAGAAACTGTGATTAAAGTTAGAATGCTCAACAAATAAAGACATGTTCTAGAATTTGGACTTTATTTACCCTGCTGATTTCTGTATCACTGTTTCCATAGTGGCCATAAACGTTTGTACTTGAAAGTTAAACCACTCTACTTTTTGTATATGATACAAGGGAGGCCATGTAACATGGTGCTTAAGAGCGTTAACCTTGGGAAAAGCTCTGGGTTTAAATCCCAGCTCTTCGTCTTTCTTCCTAGCTTGCAGTAGTGTTTGTTACTTAACCTTTCTGCTCTTGAGTTGTCAGATCCATAAACAAGAATAATAACCTATCTCATAGGCTTGTGAAGAGGAAATCAGACAAATCTGAAGGCTTGGTGCCCAGTGCCTAAATGCAGTAGAGAGGGACAGAGAGCAGTCTGGAGAAAGAGAAGGGAGCCCTGAAAGATAGCTCAGTGTCCAGCCTCACAAAGTGGAACTGACCAGCTTGTTCTCTCCCTCATCTGTCCCAAACACCTTGCCTTTTCAAAATTCCAACAAATTAGACTAAAGGTTAACACTTTCTGGCGAGTTGGAGATTTGCCAGGGATTTGCAAGTTGGAGAACTGTCATAGACTTGTTGCCACATACTGCTTAGTTCCTTTGCCATAATCTTTGTACTTGCCAGCATGATTTTTTTACATCCTGGAAAGAGACGGTTTAGGAGCTCACATGGACTAAGTCACAGCTTTATGCATCCAGAGTAGAACGTTTTCATCTTTATATCTCTTTGCTTCCTTGTTAAACTAAGGGAAATAAGTGGGTTAAATATCTTTATTACGTATCCTCCATGAGCCAGGCACAGTGTTAGATGCTGTGTGGTCTTCTCATTTAATCAGCCCAAAACAGACTTGCTTCTCACATGTAGATCATTAGGGGCCTGTGTGCCAAACGCTATTATGTTCTAGAATTTATCTGTTTTATTCTCACAACGAGCCTAGCAGGTAGATATCATTCACATTTACAGAAAAGTTAAATAACTTATGAGCTAGTGAGTAAGTCGTAGAGCTAGGATTTGAGCCTAGAGCCTTTTAGATTAATAACTGCTAAAAAAAAAAAAGTTTCTTAGCAAGATTCTTAAAGTTAAGGGAAGGAATAAATTATTTCCCTCGTGGAATTTTCCATAGTTATTCAGTACTATGCCTTGCAAATCAGTTACCCGTTATGTTTCTTTTCTTTTCTTTTTTTTTTTTACCCGTTATGTTTCTGAAAGGAAAATATAATTATGTTAATTTGTTAGTCCAGACGATGAAGAAGAAGAGGAACAAAACCACCCATCTGTATGTGTTGAAGATGTGGCATCTACCTCAGTTGTTCCTAAACTACCACGGTGTCTGCAGGAGGAGGAGGAAGAGAAGGAGAGTGACTCTGATTCAGAAGGTCCCATTCAATACAGAGATGAAGAGGATGAAGATGAGAGCCATCATAGTAAGAAAGGGAAAAGCAAAGGAGAAAATGATTTTATCGGTAG
The DNA here is from genome assembly GCF_963455335.1 of Martes martes. Taxonomy (NCBI): domain Eukaryota; kingdom Metazoa; phylum Chordata; class Mammalia; order Carnivora; family Mustelidae; genus Martes; species Martes martes. Next base: position 170,422,694 of record NC_137891.1, on the reverse strand, counting down.
AGCTACTTGCTGGTGTCAGATGAATGGGAACAGTCCCCCTCTCCTATCGAGTCATCTGGCTAACTGACACCGGAAGCCAGGGTGATAGAGCCTTGTCCCTGTTTTTCCCACTGTCCAAACGAGCCAGTGAGAGAGAGCCATGTAGACTGAGTCATGCAGGGTTTTGTTTTCTTTTGAAGATTGATTTATTTTAGAGAGAGCATGCAGGGAGAGGGAGAGAGAGTGCAGAGCCTGAGCAGGGCTCAATCCCGCAACCCTGAGATCATGACCTGAGCTGAAATCAAGAGTTAGAAGCTCAACCAGCTGAGCCACCCAGGCATCTAGAGTCATGCAGGTTTTTATCTGTTTGTGATCGAAGAATTATTTATCTTGATAGTATTAAAGAATTCAGAGTGGGACGCCTGGGTGGCTCAGTTGGTTAAGCGGCTGCCTTTGGCTCAGGTCATGATCCCAGCGTCCTGGGATCGAGTCCCACATCGGGCTCCTTGCTCAGCAGGGAGCCTGCTTCTCCCTCTGCCTCTGCCTGCCTCTCTGTCTGCCTGTGCTCACTCTCTCTGACAAATAAATAAATAAAATCTTAAAAAAAAAAAAAAAGAATTCGGAGTAGAACGAAGTTGGTATTTGGGCTGTGTTAAAAAGACATAGTGATGTTGTCCTTTACTCTCGTGAACTTACTGTGTCTGTGGGGGAAAGAAGAAAAACCATATGTATGTACACAGATCTGCAAGTAATGGAATCCTGATTCCTACAAGCGGGAAGGCAGCTTTAAGAAGAGGAATCTTGGGGCACCTGGGTGGCTCCGTGGTGAAGCCTCTGCTTTCAGCTCAGGTCATGACCTCAGGGTCCTGGGATGTCCTGGGATGGAGCCCCGCATTGGGCTCTCTGCTCAGCCAGGAGCCTGCTTCCCCCTCTCTCTCTGTCTACCTCTCTTTGCCTACTTGTGATCTCAAATTAATAAACGAAATCTTTAAAAAAAAAAAAAAAAGGAATCTTGGGGCTCCTGGCTAGCTCAGTCAATAAAACATGTGACTCTTGATCTCAGGGTCATGAGTTCAAGCCCCACATTGGGCATAGAGCCTATTTTTTAAAAAAAATAGGAATCTTATGAAATGTGTTAGTGCGTATGCCTTTATGTTGTCATTCAGAGGGCTCTCCCATGTTTAGATTCTCTCTCCTCTAGTAACTCTTACTTAGAAGAAATGTAGAGGAATGTAGAAAGGAGAAAATATCTTTGGCCCAGCTGAGTCCATCTGACTAATCAGATTTTCAGACGTCTTCAGCTTTCCCCCCACCTCTGTGTTAGCTGGGAGATGCCATACTCTTTGTTCAGACTCTTGTCTAGTTCCGGGTGACTTTGAGCCTTAGCGTGCACTTTTTTCCTTTCCCTTACACAAAGGTGCTCTGGCCAACAAAGTGAAAAGGAAGGACACACTGGCAATGAAGTTAAACCACAGACCCAGTGAACCAGAGTTGAACGTGAATTCCTGGCCTCGGAAAAGCAAAGAGGAGTGGAATGAAATAAGGCACCAGATTGGGAACACGCTGATCCGGTAAGCCTTGGCTTCGAAGAGACTGATTTTTATTTGATTTTGCCAGAAGGTGTGTCAGAAGCCAGAAGGTGTGTTTGTAGTGGAATATTCACTTTTATCTTTTTCCTTTTCTAATTTTAGAAACCACATAATTTTTAAAAATACACATTGTACACAGTTGGGTATCCAATTTGGAATTTGGAAATTAAGGAACCACATGGCTCTTGGAGCTTTAAACCATGAGATAGACATATTTCACAGCTTTACGCACAAGTTAGACACAAATACAGCTTTTATTTTATTTTATTTTTTAAAGATTTTACTCATTTATGTATTTGAGAGAGAGACAGAGCATGAGTGGGAAGGAGGGGCAGAGGGAGAGGGATAACCGGACTCCCCACTGAGCAAGGAGCCCAACTGAGGCCTTGATCCCAGGACCCCAAGATCATGACCTGAGCTGAAGGCAGACGCTTAACTGACTGAGTCACCCAGGGGCCCCTAAATACGGCTTTTAAAAAGTTTCTAGAGAGGCTGGTTTGGTCAGTGAAGCATGTGACTCTTGATCTAGGAGTCATGAGTTCAGGCCCCACATTAGGCATAGCATTTACTTTAAAAAAAAATTTTTTTTTTAAGTTTCTAGAGAATTCAGGTGCTTCCCAGGACAGCAGGACTCCTCTGTCATTTATCCAGTTGCTCAACTTCAAGCTGTCAACCCAATTAAAGATCACACCCATATTTTCGTTGTATCCATTTCACATGTTCTGTGTAACTGCCTGCTTTCAAAGTGATAGTATATTTTTCAAGTCAGCTGGAACCAAAAGCATAAAGAAGCTGAATGCAGGCCAGCTTCCTACACGTGTCATATACATAGAGTCCGGGTGTATAACAGGTGTTTGAACAACTCACATGTTTCTTTTGGTAGAATGAGGAAAAGGAAATGGAACTCTTGGCATATTCTTAACAAAATAATTAACTTAAAATGTCCATTAATTAAGATATTTTCTCCTTTCGTGCCTTAGACACCTGGCTTTATTGTTGGCCAGGATAGCAGTCTTAATGAACAACTGTAGCCCTCTGAGTGTCAGCCAGAGAACATCAAGAATAGGAATTAGTTAAGAATCTGGGGGTGCCTGGGTGGCTCAGTCAGTTAAGCATCTGCCTTCAGCTCAGGTCATGATCCCAGGGTCCTGGGATCGAGCCCCGTGTCAGACTTCCTGCTCCGTGAAGAGCCTGCTTCTCCCTCTCCCTGCCACCCTGCCTGCTTGTGGACTCTTTCTCTCTCTCTCTATCTCTCTCTCTCTCTCTCTGTCAAATAAATAAATAAATAAAATCTTTAAAAAAAAAAAAAAGAATGGGAATCTTTGATAATAGATTTTTCTTTCACTACAGAGCTGTTTGCTCATCTTTGAGTATTGTTTCATGAGTCCTAGTCTTAGAAGGGTTTGTTGGACACTAGCAATGAACAATCTGAAACTGGAACCTAAAAATACAACAGATTAACATTTACAATAGCCGTTAACAATAGCATCAAAAATCTTTAAATATTTACAGATAAATCTGACAAAAGATTATGTAAGACCTGTACACTGCAAAGTATAAAATACTACTGAAGAAAGTAAAGAAGAGCTAAATAAAGGAAGAGAAATACCATACTCATGGGTCAGAAGTCTCAAGTATTTTTTTTTTTTTAAGATTTTATTTATTTATTTGACAGTCAGAGCTCACAAGTAGGCAGAGAGGCAGGCAGAGAGAGAGGAGGAAGCAGGCCCCCTGCTGAGCAGAGAGCCCGATGCAGGACTCAATCCCAGGACCCTATCCCAGGACCCTGGGATCATGACCTGAGCCGAAAGCAGAGGCTTTAACCCACTGAGCCACCCAGGTTCCCAGTCTAAAGTATTATTAAGGTACCAATACATGTGGGGCGCCTGGGTGGCTCAGTGGGTTAAAGCCTCTGCCTTCGGCTCGGGTCATGATCCCACGGTCCTGGGATCGAGCCCCGAGTCGGTCTCTCTGCTCAGCAGGGAGCCTGCTTCCTCCTCTCTCTCTCTCTCTGCCTGCCTCTCTGCCTACTTGGGATCTCTGTCTGTCAAATTAATAAATTTTAAAAAAATAAAAAATAAATTTTTAAAAAAGAGACCAATACATGCGATTCCAATCAAACTACTCCCCCAGAAGGCTTTCTTTAAAAATTATTTTTATTAACATATAATGTATTATTTGCCCCAGGGGTACAGGTCTGTGAATCATAAGGCTTACACAATTCATAGCACTCACCATAGCCCATACCCTCCTCAAAGTCCATAACCCAACCACCCTATCCCTACCCACAAACCCCCAGCAACCCTGAGTTTGTTTTGTGAGATTAAGAGTCTCTTATGGTTTGTCTCCCTCCTGATCCCATCTTGTTTCATTTTTTTCTTCCCTACCCCCCAAAACCCCCTACCCTGCCTCTCAAATTCCTCATATCAGAGAGATCATATGATATGATACCATATGATTTCATATGATATCATGTGATATGATATCATATGATATATGATATCATATGATATCATATGATTTCTCTGATTGACTTATTTCACTCAGTATAATACCCTCTAGTTCTATCCACATCTTTGCAAATGGCAAGATTTCATTTCTTTTTGATGGCTGCATAGTATTCAATTGTATATATACACTGCATCCTCTTTATCCATTCATCTGTTTATGGACATCTAGGTTCTTTCTTTTCTTTTTTTTTTCCAAGATTTTATTTGTTTATTTGACAGAGAGAGAGAGATCAAAAGTAGGCAGAGCAACAGGCTGGGGGGTGGGGGAGGGTGGGGAGCAGGCTCCCTGGTGAGCAGAGAGCCCGATGCAGGGCTCGATCCCAGGACCCTGAGACCTCGACCTGAGCCGAAGGCAGAGGCTTAACCCACTGAGCCACCCAGGCACCCCTCTAGGTTCTTTCCATAGTTTGGCTACTGTGGACATTGCTGCTGTAAACATTTGGGTGCACATGCCCCTCCAGAAAGCTTTTTTTAAATTGGCAAACTGATTTGAAAATTCTTACAGAAGTACAAAGGACACTATAATAACCAAAGCAGTTAAGGAAAAGAACAGGGTTGGAGGACTAACACAGTCGGATTGAAGACATACTAAAAAGCTAAAGTAACCTAATCGGTATGGTGTTGACATAAAGATAAACAGATAAACAGAACAGAAAAGAGAGTCCAGAAATATACCCACCCATACATGTACAGCTCATTTTTGATAAAGGTACAAAGATAATTTCATGGTCCTTTCAACAAATGGTGCTGGCGCAAAAATTACTTCAGTTCATGCCTTGCATCACATGCAAAAAATTAACTCAGAATAAATCCTAGGTTTAAATATGAGAGTTAAAACTACAAACCTTCTAGAAGAATATGAGTTGGACAAGATTTCTCAGATATGATCGCAAAAGCATGATTCTTAAGAGGAAAACATTGGGTGCCTGGGTGGCTCAGTGGGTTAAGCCTCTGCCATCAGCTCAGGTCATGATCCCAGGGTCCTGGGATCGAGCCCCATATCGGGCTCTCTGCTCAGCAGAGAGCCTTCTACCCCCTCTCCTGCCTGCCTCTCTACTTGTGATCTCTCTCTCTGTCAAATAAATAAATAAAATCTAAAAAAAAAAAAGGAAAACATTGATAAATTGCACTTCAGAAAAAATTAAACATTTTAGGGGTGCCTGGATTGCTCAGTGGTTAAGCTTCTGCCTTTGGCTCAGGTCATGATCCTGGGGTCCTGGGATCGAGCCCTCCATTGGGCTCCCTGCTCAATGGGGAGCCTGCTTCTCCCTCTCCTGCTCCCCCGCTTGTGCTTGCTTTCTTTCTCTCTCCCTGTCAAATAAATAAATAAAATCTTTTAAAAAAAATTTTAAACATTTCTGTCCTTTGAAATGTAAAATGTAAAAACAAGCCACAAACTGGGAGAAAAGTATTCACAAACCATGTATCTGATAAAGGTATTATATCTAGAATATATGAAGAACTCTCTAAATTTATTAAGGAAAAAACAACCCACTTATTACATAGTGGGGAGCAGAAGATATCTAAGAAGGCATACAGATGGCAAATAAGCACATGGAAAGATGCTCAACACCATTAGTCATTAGGGAAATGCAGATTAAAACCACAGTGAGACACCACCGCAGGCTCACTGGGCTGGCTAAAATTGGACAGTTTAAAAGGCAAGAGTTGCTGAGGATGAGGAGCAGCTGGATTCTCATACACTGGTGGAAGGAATGTAAAAGAGTAGAACTACTTTGGAAAACAATTTGTAAGTTTCTTTAAAAAAATCAAACATAGGGGCGCCTGGGTGGGTCAGTTGGTTAAGCGTCTGCCTTTGGCTCAGATCATGATCCCAGTGTCCTGGGATCGAGCCCCACATCAGGCTCCTGGCTAAGCAGGGAGTCATCTTCTCCCTCTCCCTCTGTCTCTTTCCTTGCTCATGCTCTCTCTCTCTGTCCCTCTGTATCTCTCTGTCTCAAATAAATGAATAAAATCCTTAAAAAGTTATTTAAAAAAAAAATCAACCATAGGATCCAGCAAACACAAATATCCATCAAAGGGCAAATGGACAGGGGGCACCTGGGTGACTCAGTTGGTGGAGCATTCGACTCTTGATCTCAGGGTCATGAGTTCAAGCCCCATGTTGGGCATAGAGGCTATATTAAATATAAAAGGAAGATAGAAATTTGGACACAGATTCAAATACACATGCAAGGACAGTGCTAGGTGACTATAGAGGCAGAGGTTGGAGTGATGTGTCTATACACCAGAGAATGCCAAAGACTGCTGGCAGCCCCACCAGAAGCTAGTGGAGGGGCATAGTACAGATCCCCTTCAGAGGCTCAGGAGGAACCAACCTTGCCCACACCTTGATTTTGGACTTTTGGCCTCCAGAACTGTGAGAGAATAAATTTTTGTGGTTTTAAGCCACCTAATTTGTGGTAATTTGTTACAGCAGCCCTAGGACACCAATACAAGGTTGACAGGTATGTTCATAATTGTGGTGATGGTTTCACAAGTATATACACAAATAAAAACAGCAAATCATGCAGTTTATTGTATGTCACTTAGACATTACTGGAGTGTGAGGGTTTTTTGTTGTTTGGTTTTTGGTTTTGGGGGGTTTTTTTGGATGAACATTTAAAAAGGGAGGTCTTATTCAGAGTGACCAAGAAAAACTTTGAAATACATAAAGAAAAGGGGTGCCTGGGTGGCTCAGTCAGTCAAGACGCTGCCTTCGGCTCAGGTCATGATCCCAAAGTCCTGGGATCGAGTCCTGGAGCCTACTTTTCTCTCTGCCTCTGCCTGTCTCTCTGCCTACTTGTGCGCACGCGCGCGCTCGCTCTCTCTCTCTCTCTCTCTCTCTCTCTCGCCCACAAATAAATAAATAAAATCTTAAAAAAAAAAAAGAAATACATAAAGAATGTTGTGAATTGTGTAGAAATTGGGGCTGGGAGTTCTCTAGGCAGCCAGCTAAAGGGTTGCTAGCATGCAGTTCAAATACTAAGAAGTAGATATCAAACGTAACAAGTGAATAACTGATACCAGAGACGACAAGTTATTGTCGGTGATTAGCCTCTCAGAACTGTGGATGAGAGGAGAAACTTCATCAGTATTTTACAGAGAGAACCAGAATTAAAATCATAGTATCATAGAATATCATTTCAAAAGAGACAGCCTTAAATTCCAGTGGTTGCTAACTCACTGGTTTAAAAATCAAAAGGAAGACATGAGAGTCAGGTGGGAAGGACTGAAAAAATACATATGTGAAAATCTCAGTCCTGATGCCTGGCTTTCTGAATTAGAATTTCTATAGTATGCCTTAAAACTCTGTGCTCTTTCAGCAAATCTGTTTGAGAGGCAGCAGTCCAGTCCAAACCTTCACTTTACAGATGACTACACTCAGGATCTAACTGACCCTTTTTGTGGTGACAGGGCTCGTTACTATCAGAGCTAGAACTGGAATTTTGGCCTTCTGTTTGCATGTACAATTCTGTTTTATGTTGTGGTATCTGTACTAACACTTCCAACATGAGAATTGTTTCATAAACAGAGAAACTAATGAAATACCAACACAGTTTAAAAACCTCTTGCTTTCTTGCTAATGTAGAGGCTAATATAAACTGAGACCGAAACAAATCTTTATAAGCAGGCTTGGGACGTTTAATGGACAGTATCCTTATTTATCTCCTTTTTAGACGGCTGAGTCAAAGACCGACACCGGAAGAACTGGAACAGCGAAACATACTACAACGTGAGTCCAGCTCTGGGAAGAAAATTGGGTAGAATTTCTCAGACTTTATATTTCTGACTTTAATAGACATGCTGGAGAAAAGAAACATTTTCTACAAGGGCCAAGGAGAAGGTGTTCCAGCCCAGCAAGGACCACTCATATCTTTTCCCCTGAAGGAACAGAGTTCCCCCAAGCTTCTTTTATAAGATACCGTGTTATTGCTTAGTGTACTGGGAAGTGCCAGAAAATTCTGTTCCGTTGTATCCTGAGACTGCCTTGGCCATATAGGAGGATTTCACAGCACACGGTAGATGCTGCCCAACTTTTCTCTGCCTTCGGGGAAGGTAGCGGCTTTGCATTTGGAGGGGATCTTCCTATTCCTCGTGCACTTTGAGGCCTGGGGCCCAAAGCAAGGCCCAGTTGCCTTTTTCACCTCTGAAGACTTTCATACATCTGAAGTCACAAAACAAGACCCTGTATTTCATTTTCTTTCTGTGTTCATAACTAACTTCCTAAAATAGCATTCTGATCTAATACACATTTGATTCCGTTTTCCAGACTCGCGGGTGAAATTTGCCCTTAAAGCCTCCATGCTTTAAGAGGATTGGGCTTCATAGCGTCACCTGGGGACATGTTCGGTCTGACCAGCCCATCCCCTGTTCTCTCATCACTGTGTGGATACATACAGTTTAGGCACTAAGTGAATTTTAAACTTGGGAACCTTTATAGACCTATCACACGAAAGCTAGGCACATACCAAGCCATTCCCTATATGATCATTGAAAAACGTAAAGACCATTCTTAGCTCACAGGTGGTAAAAACACAGCCAGCTGGCTGGATTTGGTACCGTAGTGCTGCTGACGTTTGCTTTTAAGTATTCGACTCTACAGTTGAGAAAATTGTCTTGATGAGCCATCCCCAAAGTTAGTGTTTTATTCCGACTTGGAGTCTATAAGAAATAACTGCCCTGTAATTACTGAAAACTTTGATAGGCAAATTGCTGTTTTGAAGTAATATTCTTTGCTTTGGACTGTTGACTGTAGCTAAAAATGAAGCTGATCGGCAGGCAGAAAAACGAGAAATTAAACGTCGGCTCACTAGAAAGGTATGTAGCCCAAGTGTTCGGTTTCACGCTGTCTACTGATCACATACCTTGTATTTGGATGACCTGTTTGGTTAGAAAGAAACGAATTTGGGGCACCTGGGTGGCTCAGTGGGTTAAAGCCTCTGCCTTCGACTCAGGTCGTCCGTGATCCCAGGGTTCCGGGATCAAGCCCCACGTGAGGCTCCCTGCTCAGCGGGGAGCCTGCTTCTCCTTCTCCCACTTCCCCTCCCCTTCATTTGTTCCCCCCCTTTTAAAGGTTAAAACCTTTTTTTAAGATTTTAAGTAAAACCTTAAAAAAAATAAAAATAAATGAATTTGACTTGAATTGCCATAGATTGCTGTGAAAATAGAATCCATGATGCAGATACCGAAAATAACACTGCATTCTCAAGAGCTTGTTTGTTTTTTTTCATTTTTACTATTTAAAGAACACCTAGCACAAGAAGGTGCCCCGTTAATGTTTACAAAAATTCTGACCTTTTATTTGGTAAACCTGGGATTTTATGTGGACTCTAAAACCTGTTGAAGTATAGAGATGGTACCAGGGGGAGTGTGTAGCATTCAGTTTTGCCTGGAAAACTGGTGGTTTTCTACTCAGAAGGAATTGAACTGACCCTTAGTGATACCTGAAAAGTATGAAAACACTAACTGGGATTTTGTTGTTCGTCCCAGATCAAATAGGGTAAGAATCTTTCCTGTACCAGACCTATGTTAGCTTTTAAGCTTAGGAATTAATCCCCTTTTCCTTTCCTTCCCACCATAATAGTTTATAATTGCCTCTGATCAATTCCAGTTTGGCCTGAATTCTCTAGATATTTCTTAAAAGTTACAAGAATGCCCAGAAAAGGGAGACCTAGGTGGCTCAGTTGGTTAAGCAGCTGCCTTCGGCTCGGGTCATGATTCCAGGGTCCTGGGATCAAGCCCGCATCAGGCTTCCTGCTCAGCAGGGAGTCTGCTTCTCCCTCTGCCCTTTACCCTGCTTGTGCTCTCTCTCGCTCACTCTCTCTCTCAAATAAATAAAAGCTTTTTAAAAAGTAAATAAACAAAAATTTTTAAAAAAAAAAGAATGCCCAGAAAAGCAAAGGATCTAGACATTTTCTTCCTTTTTTCTCCCACTTTTTCCCTCCCCCAGGAACAGAAGGATCGTTGTTGATAAACTGAGGGTAGCTAGATGGCACAGCTGGACTTGATACCTTCAGGTTGAGCAGGTGACCTGATTGTGCAACCTTAAGTCATAATTCATTACTGAATCTGGGCATTATTCATATTAAAAGGAAATTTACCCTTTACCTTACCCACTAGATACTGCTTTCATTTTTTTTTTAAGATTTTATTTATTTATTTGACAGAGAGAGATCACAAGTAGGCAGAGAGGCAGGCAGAGAGAGAGAGAGGAGGAAGCAGGCTCCCCGCTGAGCAGAGAGCCGGATGTGGGGCTTGATCCCAGGACTCTGGGATCATGACCAGAGCTGAAGGCAGAGGCTTTAACCCACTGAGCCACCCAGCGCCCCTACTGCTTTCATCTTAAATATACTTACTTTCAGGGCACCTGGGTGGCTCAGTCAGTTAAGCATCTGCCTTCAGCTTCGGACATGATCTCAGGGTCCTAAGATTGAGCCCTAGGTCGGGCTCCCTGCTCAGTGGGGAGGCAGCTTCCCCCGCTCCCCCTGGTTTGTGCTCTCTTGCTCACTCTCTCTCTCTCTCTCTCCAATAAAATCTTTAAAAAAATAAAAATAAAAAATAAATGTCCTCACTTTCAAATGTATTATATATGAATTTATAGCCCTAATCCTTTTGCTACCCAAAACGTGGTCCACAGACCAGCAGCATTGGCATCACCTGGCAGCTTGCAAGAGATGCAGAATCTCAGGTCCCACCTCAGACCTGCTGAATCAGAATCTGCATTTTAACCAGGTCCCCAAACAATCTGTATGCATATTAAAGTTTGAGAGGCACCGGTTATACTGGTTATACTGGTTTATAGCTGTGGTTCTCAGTTTAGCTGGGCATTCAGGAACTTTAAAAACAAAACAAAACCTCCCAATACCCAGAATCTCTGGGAGTGGACCCAGGAATCTGGTGTCTACAGGCCCCCAGGTAATTCTGTGTGCCGCCAAGGCTGAAGCCCTGGGTCAGAGGCGGTTGGAATGCCTGTTTGACGCCTGATTCCTGGCATAGTGAATTAAGAGGCTCCATTTCTTTCAGCTCAGTCAAAGGCCAACTGTGGCTGAACTACTTGCCAGGAAGATCCTGAGGTTTAATGAATACGTGGAGGTAACAGATGCTCAGGATTATGACCGGCGAGCGGACAAACCCTGGACCAAACTGACCCCTGCTGACAAGGTAGGTGGCTGTTCGTTTGTCTTTCTCACTCTCTGTTTGAAGAATGTAAGACACTAACTAGAAGGGAAAAACTGTAAAATGTTTACTTCTGCTATAATGTTAAATTTCTAATCAAGGTACAGACGTAGGAACCAAAACTTTATATTAATGACTCCACCACCGCCACTGCCGCCACATCCGAAAGAAAAGAAAGTCTTTGCTCTGTCACAGAGTCCACAGATCTGGAAGGAAATTAAGACACATTTTAACGTGGTTAGGTTTGGTTGGAGGAAGTTTGGGTGGTTTATTTTAGTAATTATGGATTTCACTTTTATAACAGGGAAGACATTTTTATGTGCTGTAGAAACTATAAAAGCTACAATATCTCTTTTAAGCTCTGTGAGTGTTTTGATCTGAGTGGAGATACTCAGTTTATTGGGAGCTGAATTGTGTCAGGGAGGGCGATGTGTATCAGGCTCGGCGTGCAGACCTGGCTTCTCTCCTTGCTCTGGTTTGCCCACTGCGGGGTGCTGTGGCTCATGAAGTTAAGCACGATAGAGAATAGATGGCAGATGACACGGCTGACTGTAGCAGACTAAAGATGCTGAGACATCTTTGTTTCTACTCCACAGGCTGCCATACGAAAAGAATTAAATGAATTTAAAAGCTCAGAGATGGAGGTTCATGAAGAGAGCAAACATTTTACACGGTAAGACCCGGAAGATGCAAATACTGTGAGCTAAGTAGAGCTCCCCCACGACACCAACATAAGGGGGGTTGTTCCAATGGGAAGGACTCTAGGGACATCATTAAAAGAAGGACACAGCATGCTGACTGCAAGACGACATAAGAGAAAGGAACGAGGACCAAACCAAGAGGCTGTAGGAAATGCCTGACTGAGTGTAGTATTTTATGTGTATCATTTAATCCTTGCAATAGACCTGGAGGCTTTGTTAATATCCCCATTTTGCTGATGAAGAAACAGGCCAGGGCACCTCGCTGTCTCAGTTGGTGGAGCATGAGACTCTTGATGTGCGGGTTTGTGAGTTCAAGCCCTACACTGGGTGTAGAGCTTACCTAAAAAAAAAAAAAGAAAGAAAGAAAGACATGAAACAGGCCCAGAAGGGTTCATTAAGTTCCAGAACCAGGACTGGAGAAAAGAATGACTGACTGGAAGCCCCTGGGTGCTCTCTTCCTGCATCTCACTGTCCCGGGGTATGTGTGAGGAAATTGTTGTTGGGTTAGACGAGACCTCAGCCTCTTTGATTTCAGTTATTTCTGTCACTGCTGATCTTACCGAGTCAGTGTATAAATTTTGTTTTAGTTAGCTGTCTTCATGAAACAAGAAGTATTTTGATACAGAACTACTGTTATAATTAAGGACCCACCCAAAACTTAAAGAATCAGCTGGCTACAAACAGAATCTGTGAAAGTATGTAGGTGATTCTCAGAACATTTATAAAAAGCCAGAGGCGCCTGGCTGGCTCAGTTGGAAGAGCATGCAGCTCTTGATCTTGGGGTCGTGAGTTCAAGCCCCACATTGGGTGTAGAAATGACTAAAAATAAACTTTAAAAAAAAGAGAGGCTAAATGAGGGAAGATACAATGATGATTACAGTTTGCTATAAAAAAGCAAATAAGCTAAATTGGAAGATAAAATATTATTAAGCATTTTTCCATCACAATACAGGCAAAAGTTGCTTTTTTTTTTTTAAGATTTATTTATTCATTTTGGAGAACATGCATGAGCAAGGGAAGGGGCAGAGGGAGAGAGAGAGAATCTCAAGCAGACTCCACAGAACCTGATACGGGGCTCAATCCCACGACCCTGAGACCATGACCTGAGCTGAAACCAAGAGGTGCACACTCAATTGACTGAGCCACTCAGGTGTCCTGGTTTTTTTAACTATAGAATTTTTTTTTTAAGATTTTATTCATTTATTTGACAGAGAGAGATCACAAGCAGGCAGAGAGGCAGGCAGAGGGGGGTGGGGAGCAGGCTCCCCGCTGAGCAGAGAGCCCAATGCAGGGCTTGATCCCAAGACCCTGAGATCATGACCTGAGCTGAAGGCAGAGGTTTAACCCACTGAGCCACCCACGTGCCCCATAACTACAGAATTTTTTTGTACTGAACTCTGAGAGTACAGAAGGCAGATTTTTTGAAAAGCAGTAACACACTCAGGGCATTGTAATATGAACTCAAATAACAAGCCATACTTGTCAGCAAGGAGACTGTGCTCTAATCTGGAAACTACTCAGTATAGTGCAGTCAGTATGATAAATGCCTCAGTCATTCTGAATCTAGAATCTGCCAGGTTTCGTGTCCCAACTCCACCATTTCCTAGCTGTGTCAGTGTTAGCCATTCTCATTGTTATTCTAATAGTAATAAAGTACTATAGTGAGCAGCATTCAAGGAAAAGGGTCATAGAGAAGGTGATACTTAGACTGAGTCTTAAAGCATGTGAAGGAATTCATTTGGACAAGAAGGAAGGAAGGAAAGAACCAGCATTACCAAACAGCACTGTAAGCAGAAGGACCAGCATCAACAAAGCTGGAGGAGGTGAGAAAGTGTGCCATGTCTCCAGGTGACAGAAAATGTAGCTGGAGCAGGGGACATATGGGAGCAGTGTGGGGAGGAGAAGACCAGCGCGATGGATTATGGTCAGATGCTGAAGAGCTGTGCCTGTTACGCTAGGATTCTGGTGGCGCTCTGGCAGGTGCCGTGGAAGGCTGGAGAAGCTAGCGGCAAGGAAACCAGTTAGGAAGTCACTAAAATAGTCACAGTGAGCACACTGGTAGCTCAAACCAGGGACGTGATCACGACAATGCAAGAGAGAGGTTTGAACAACATTTCGAGCATAAGGGGGCGTCTGGGTAGCTCAGCTGGTTAAGTGTCTGGTCTCCCTCTTCCTCTGCATCTCCCCCTGCTTGTGCATGCTCTCTCTCAGGTAAATACATAAAATCTTTTTTTTTTTTAATTTCACTTTTTTTTTCAAAGATCTTATTTATTTATTTGATAGAGAGAGATCACAAGTAGGCAGAGCAGAAGGCAGAGAGAGGGGGAAGCAGGCTCCCCACTGAGCAGAGAGTCTGATGTGGGGCTCGATCCAAAGACCCTGAGATGATGACCTGAGCTGAAGGCAGAGGCTTAACCCACTGAGCCACCCAGGCACCCCAATACATAAAATCTTTTAAGGAAACATATTTCGGGGGTGCCTGGGTGGCGCCTGAGTGGCTCAGTGGGTTAAAGCCTCTGCCTTCAGCTCAGGTCACAATCCCAGGGTCCTGGGATCAAACCCCACATCGGACTCTCTGTTCCGCAGGGAGCCTGCTTCCTCCTCTCTCTCTGCCTTCCTCTCTGCCTACTTGTGATCGCTGTCTGTCAAATAAATAAATAAAATCTTTAAAAAAATAAAATAAAATAAAAGGGGAAGACGCACAGTAAGCAAACTGGAAAACACACTCTGTATGTTGAGCCCCATGACCCTGTGACACATTGACGTGGAGATTCATAGAGGAAGGTTGGGTGTTCAGGCTGCAAGTCCCGGGAGAAACAAAGCCTCAAGATACAAAATTATGAGAAAAGATAGTGGTTTTTGAGGGGAACATTATTTGTATGTAAAGGATGGACAGAGGAAAATGAACCAGGAAAGCATGCTGAGGAAAAGCAATTAAAGAAGAAGGAAAACAGGGCGCCTGGCTGGCTCAGTCAGTAGAGCGTCTAATCTCAAGGTCATGAGTTCAAGCCGCACACTGGCTGTGGAGATGACTTAAGAAAAAGAAGAAGAAAAGTCAGTTAGAATTAGAGTAGCAAAGAGGCAATTTTGAAAAACGAGAGTGTAGTGGCAGCAAAGGAGTCTACAGTGTCTGGTAACTCGGCTCTTTCTGCTCGTCTTGTTTTAGCTACCATCGCCCGTGACGCTGAAGTCTGAGAGAACAACTAAACCTCCCAACGCAGGGCTGCTTGGCTGCTTCAGTCTCCAGAGCGATGTGGAAGGAATTTCTGCACTTCCCCGCACAGCCAGGGTTGAGTCCTCTGGGATGTGGTTCCGGGTGAACAGCACTTCTGTGAACGTAGCATTTCACTGGAATGGGTAGTGGTATGCTGCTCTGGACAAAACTCTTTCCGGTGCCTTGAACCCTGTGATACCGCAGCATACTTGTGGGGTCTTCCTCACCAGCCACCCATGCTCCGGGCCACCCGCACCCTCACCCCAAGATGACTGCCTGTGCTGGGGCACAGTTTGCACTGTTCGCCTTACCTGCTCCGTCCTGGTTGGGAGAGCCCCTTGTGCAGGCACCAAATTCCAGCTGTCAGATCCAGCTGGTGGTGGGAAGAACCTTCTGGAGGCCCCCAGCCTTCTGGCAAAGGGGCCCCCACCTCCAGGGCACGCCTCCACACCACACTGGCACGTCCGTTGAAAACACCGTACTATACCTCTCGTAACACAGCAATACAGGCCTCTTCGGGCGATTGGGCCTCAGAGAAGCTCAGGATCTGACATGTTTTTCCTTTTCAGCACAAGTTATCCTGATTTTTATTTTTAAAGTTTAAGAAGAAAAAAAAAGTCTTGAAGAAGTGCTAGAAACTTGTGTTTTTCCTATCTATGAAGCAGTCAGCTGCAATTAGATTCCAAGTTAGGAAAATGAGAAAGCATATATGTTTTCTACAGACAAAACCAACACCAAAAAAGGCCTTTATTGTTAATGCCAACTTGGCAGAAAACAAACTCATGGCTTAAATTTTATAAGCTGTTGTACTTTTGTCATACCAAATGAGATTCTAAATCATTCTGACCAATAGATGTATTCTCCTCCATAAAACAGAGTTGTGGCAACTCTGGGAGCAGCCATCCTCCTTGGACTGCCCCCCCTCCCCGCCCCCTAAGGTCACTGTAAGATCTAGGGACACAGGTGCTGGACGGGAAGGGGTCTCTGGAGGAGGAAGTAGGAGGGGCACCATCATGACCCACTCCTCCTCCCTTCTCCTCAGTGCTGTTGGCCCTTCCCTCCTGCTGACCTTACCCTCTCTGGCAGCTTCCCCCTCACGTACCCGTCCTCTGCCAAGCAGTCGCCAGTATCCTCAGTGCCCTGGCCTGGACTCAGTCCCCACCCCTTGTCTTTGTAGTATATAGTAATATGATTTTCTAAAACAGAAAATTCCTTTGCTTCCTTTGAGTTTTTATTTCGAAAACCATACAGCCTCATCTTTTCCTTCTAATACCTGTCCATACTAAGTGGGAAAAAAAATAGTTCCTATTTAACTGATGAATGTGGCTTTTTTCCCCTTATTTTAATGTTCAGAAAACGGTGGCTGTTTCATAGATTTCTTCTGCGGTCCCTGTTCTGTCGCAGCTGTTAAGTAGACGTTCCTCGTTTTCTGCTTTTATGTCCCTGTGATATTTGCTGAAAAAATCAGAATATCAGGTCAAAACAAAGGAGGTGAGGTGACCATGAAAGGGAGTGTTTTCTCTCTGTATGGGGAATAGGGAAGTCTTCGGATTTCTCAGTTACTGTCACATGCTTTGCAGCTATGAAACTGGTGGGGCCGCAGCTCCTTGAAGCTCATTACATTCGGTGTGACTGCAGGAAAAGTGACAGTTCTACACAGTTGTCAAGGGTCTGTATGTAAGGTGGCCACACATATGACTTGTTCTGTTGGGTCGGTTTGGAGACTGTTTGGCTGATGCCAGCATTCTCTGTGACTTGAAGTGACATTTTCAAACTCTTCTTCCGCTGCCTGGCTTTGCCTTCATGTGCCAAGTTTGAAACAGGATTTGATTACCTGAGCTACTTGTCTGCTCTCTGTGCCGCCAAGCACTCTAGTTCGTCTTTCATCTCATCATGTCCTTTTGAAACAAGATGCTTTGGGGATCAAGTCTTTTCAGGTGTTTTTATATATATACATATATATATATATATATATGATGGATTTTGTGTTCCCTTTTTGTGTAAGTAACAATTCACAATCATAATGTAAAGAAGAAATAAATGATGTATTGTACTTCAAGATATTTCCCTGATGTACAGAATCTCCTTGTAAAGTAAATAATTGCGTTGTATATCAGTCTTCTTATCAATATTAATTATAAAGTATTTTAGAATTAAAAAAAAAAGCCAAACTATTATTCTGGTGTGAGGTGCTTATTTTTTTAATTTACCTTATTCAAAAAGACTTAAGATAGCTTATAAATGATACTTAAAATACTGCTAGACACCCTAAATGAGAAGTAAATGAGGGGGGGAAATAATACTAAGAATATTAAGTGTAGGGACGCCTGGGTGGCTCAGTCGTTAAGCGTCTGCCTTTGGCTCAGGTTATGATTCCAGGGTCCTGGGATTAAGCCCCACATCGGGCTCCCTGCTCGACGGGAAGCCGGCTTCTCCCTCTCCCACTCCCCCTGCTTGTGTTCCCTCTCACACTGTCTCTGTCAAATAAATAAATAAAATCCTCAAAAAAAAAAAAAATATTAAGTGTCGCCAGAGGTGAGATCAGTCAAGTTTCTGTCTGTGCACACGAGTGGAAAAAGAATGGGCTGCAGAGAGAGGAAAGCCAAGTGTGACCAACCCCCCCACCCCCGTAGTATATACCGGCTATGGCACCAGGTCCATTATCCTATTTATCCCACCCCTAAACTGGGAGGTAAGGGGAAATACACTCCTGTTATCAGGGAAGAACCTGGGAAGTAAAGTCCCCTCCTGAAGGTCAAGGCCTATAGTCACTCTTTGCATATATTCAAGAACAATCAGTTGTCCCTACAAGGATTTACTGTGTGTGAACCACACATAAGTAGACTTTAGGCTGATGGCACAGTAGGACAGACAGTTCCTTCCTCATGTCCTCCTCGGGCAAGCAGCCCAGTTTCAATCCAGGTGGCCGCACCAAATGACTCACTTTCCTCTTGTCACTTCGGAGAATGGCTTTGATGAGTACACCACCCTTTACCAAGAGAGGAGAAACCATGAGTCAGAACTGTTCATGTCATTGAGTTCTATCTGCTCCCAGATTTTCCTTCTCCTAGCCCTCCAAAGACCCCACAGGGGCCGAAGCTCCAAAGAGATCTCACATAGCCATTGCTCTTTTGAGGTTAAGCATTGTCCACAGAAGGTGCACATTGCTCAGAGTTTGTTGAAACAATGAATGAATTTAGG
The DNA here is from genome assembly GCF_963455335.1 of Martes martes. Classification (NCBI taxonomy): domain Eukaryota; kingdom Metazoa; phylum Chordata; class Mammalia; order Carnivora; family Mustelidae; genus Martes; species Martes martes. Next base: position 170,404,321 of record NC_137891.1, on the reverse strand, counting down.
GTCCTTAGGGATTTAGATTAGTGTGCCCAGGCCAGGGAGGACTATAGTTGGTGACTGAGAAGAGGTAAGAATGGGAGGGGATGGGATAGGAAGTATACCTAGGAAAGGTAAGAATGCACAACAAAGAGAAGCCAAGCCCTGAAACCAAAACAGCCCAAACCACTGCTTCAAGGCTCTATTCAGTTCCAGCTCTAGGAGGCATGAAGCATAAAGCAGGAACCACCAGCAACCTGGGCCACTTGGTCAGTCTGTCTTGTGTGAGTAGCATTAATTTCTTGCCCCAACAAAGCCTAGAGGTCATCTGACAGAAACAAACATCCTTAATTTTCCTCTATCTGGTACTGAAGAGAGACACCATTCATTCATTCATTCATTCATTCAGTGTTTATCTCCTTCCTAACCTCCACTCCCAGGAAAAAACAATCTTCCCTTGATCTTTTTCTCGTAAACCTATTACCTACCTCCAGCTTTTCCTACACTCCCTTGATGTAATCTATTCTAATGTTAAATTCCTTCACAGTCCAAGCAGTTGAGCTAAATGAGTGACCCGTGGCAAAAGAAGAAGTGATGCTGATGGAAACTGAATAGGCTACTTGACATTGGCTTAGGACCTCTGGTCTCTCCACACCACTTTCCATTTCTAAAGCCAGAGTCACTCACCTCATCAAAATCTAAACTAAATCCAAAATGAAATGGCTTTGCCTGAGGTCACCAGTGACTTCTCAGTTAACTGCCACTTCCCAAACCTGTTTTCAGCTCCTAATGTATTTGACTATTCTGCAGCATTTATTTGATGCTTTGGGCCATGTCCTAGTCTGCAAAACTTCTTCCTTGGCTTTTCAGACCCCACTGTCGCCCAGTTCTCTGATCATGCTTTCTCTGCCCTGGTGACTTCTTCCCTGACCAATATTTATATGTCCTCTTGTCACTCTCCCTGCCCTCCCAAGGTGACATCCACCACCACTCTTATTCTGACCACTTCTAAATCTCTCTGCAACTTAGATTCCTTGCTGGAATCCAACCCTATATCCAGTTGCCCTTTGGACATCTATACGCCCAGATGTTCCCAAGGTAACTTTTCTGCACCACCAATGTGGACCTTACTGTCTACCTCCACAGCCTACTTTCTCAATCATCGGAGTTAGAGGACCACCTATGTTCACTCTCATAAGCCTAAAACTTTGGTATTATCTGCAAGTTCCTCTCTGCAGGTTTGGTGAGACAATAAATTCTGTGCACTCGCTACCTCAGAAATGTCTCTCGATTCCTAGATCTCCTCTCGCCTTGTTTACTATTAAAGTTCGAAGGTACCGGGGCGCCTGGGTGGCTCAGTGGGTTAAAGCCTCTGCTTTCGGCTCAGGTCATGATCCCGGAGTCCTGGGATCGAGCCCCGCATCGGGCTCTCCGCGGAGCGGAGAGCCTGCTTCCTCCTCTCTCTGCCTGCCTCTGGCCTACTTGTGATCTCTCTCTCTGTCAAGTGAATAAATAAAATCTTTCAAAAAAAAAAAAAAAGTTTGAAGCTACCATAATATAATGGGACTTCATAACCTCTGATCTTTCCAATCTGTCCTCCAATATTTACACTAGGGTTTCCTTTCTAAAATGCAAAGCTGAGGGCGCCTGGGTGGCTCGTGGGTTAAGCCTCTGCCTTAGGCTCAGGTCATGATCTCAGGGTCCTGGGATCGAGCCCCACATCGGGCTCTCTGCTCAGCAGGGAGCCTGCTTCCTCCTCTCTCTCTCTCTCTCTCTCTCTCTCTGTGCCTGCCTTTCTGCCTATTTGTGATCTCTCTGTCAAATAAATAAATAAAATCTCAAAAAAAACAATGTATCATTGTAAAAATAATTAAATAAATAAAATAAAATGCAAAGCTGGTCACAGCAGTCCTTTACTTCAGAACTTAGTGGTCCCTAGTTGCCTGCAAGATAAAATTTAAGCCCTTGGGCCTGGACTACAACAGAGTTTATGATCTAGCATTGGCCCACTTTCTCGTCTTGTGAAAAGAGTGGGCCCTTCTTCCTTCAGTGTTCCTCATCAAGCTGACATTTTCCCCTTCCCAGAAGACCACGGCCCTGCTCGCTCCACAGCCGGCGATGTTCTCATGATCCACACTCCACTCCTTCCCTCCACCCTCCCAGTCTGAGGTCAAATTTTGACTCCCAGGAAAATGCCTTCAGCCTTCAGATTGTTCCGTTGCTCTGTCCTCTGTGTTCTCAGAATACAGCACTCGTTGAGTTATCATTTGCCGGCACGTCTATTTCTCCCAGTCCGGGGCTCTCACAGCAAAGCGTTTCAGGCTGGCTTCTTTGGTAGAGCCTGCGACTCCTGATCTTGGGGTTGTAAATTCAAGCCCTACTTGGGTGTAGAGATTACTTAAAAATAAAATCTTAAAGAAAAAAAAAAGAGTTTCATGTCAGAGTTCCCTGTGTCTAGCACAATGCTTAGCAAATAAATCATATCCACTAAGTAAATGTTGAATGAGTGATTGAAAGGGAGCTGAATACTGGTAATATGTCCAGACAAGTAGCAGAATTATTTGTCTTCTCTCCTTTATGCTACTGGTGCTCAAACATTTTGGTTTTGTGACTCCTTTACAATTTTATTTTATTTATTTATTTATTTAGATTTTATTTATTTATTTGACAGACAGAGATCACAAGTAGGCAGAGAGGCAAGCAGAGAGAGAGAGGAGGAAGCAGGCTCCCTGCGAAGCAGAGCGCCCAATGTGGGGCTCGATCCCAGGACCGTGGGATCATGACCTGAGCCGAAGGCAGAGGCTTTAACCCTCTAAGCCACCCAGGCACCCTCCTTCACAAATTTTAAAAATTATTCAGAACCCCAAAGAACTTTTATATGAATGACATATAAGTAGTGATACTTACTGTACTAAAATTAAAACTGGGGAAATTTTTAAATGTATATAATTTATGTACCTTTCAAAATAATAACCCCAATGCATGTTAACATTAATAATATTTTTTAACGAAAAATAACTAGTTTTTTGGAGTGCCTGGGTGGCTCGGTCAGTTAAGCATCTGCTTTTGGCTCAGATCATGATCCCAAGGTCCTGGGATGAAGCTCCACATCAGGCTCCCTGTTCAGTGGGGAGCCGGCTTCTCCCTCTCCCTCTGCCTGCTGCTCGCCCTGGTTGTGCTCTCTGTCTCTCTCTGTCAAATAAACTCTTTTAAAAAAATAACTATTTTCCAAAATAATTAGGGAGTGGCATTGTTCTGCATTTTTTTTTGCAAATCTCTTTAATGTCTGATTTAATAGATGACAGTTCAATTCTCAGTCTGCTCCTGTATGCGATCTATTGCTGTATGTTGTTTTGATTTAAGTAAATGAAGAAAATCCAATCCCACACAGATATAAAGCTGGTAAAGATGACAGCCATTCTTTCAATTTAAGGAGTATTTCATGAAAAAATGTGGCTATTTCACCTCATAACTTCAAACAGTTGTGTAAGTGCTTTTCCTGGAGACAAATGCTGTATTTTATGTGTACTTCTCACTTTGTCACAAAAAATATTAAGAAGATGGATACTAGGGGCGCCTGGATGGCTCGGTGGGTTAAGCCTCTGCCTTCGGCTCAGGTCATGGTCTCAGGGTCCTGGGATTGAGCCCCACATTGGGCTCTCTGCTCAGCAGGCAACCTGCTTCTCCCTCCCTCTCTGCCTACCTCTCTGCCTACTTGTGATCTCTGTCAAATAAATAAATAAAATCTTAAAAAAAAAAAAAGAAGATGGATACTCAAAATTTGAGAATTAATGAAATTAATGACTTATTTTTTTCATCAAAGGCATTCTTAGGGGACACTGACTCTATTTTTATTTTGCTATATATATTTTTTGTGGTAAAAAACACATGACATAAAATGTGCCTTGGTGGGTGGAGGGGATGGGCGGGGGCAGGCGGGGAGGGCTGCACCTGACTGGTTCAGTTGGAAGAGTTGGAAGAACATGGACTCTTGATCTCAAAAAACATAAAATGTGCCCTTTTTAACCATGTTTAAGTATACAGTTCAGTAGTCACTGTATGCACACTGCAGTATAACAAATTTCCAGTACTCTTTCATCTTGCTAAACTGAAACTCTGTACCTACTGAATGACAATATTCCCAGGGTGCCTGGGTGGCTCAGTCAGTTAGGCATCTGCCTTCGGCCTGGGTCATGATCTCAAGGTCCAGGGATCAAGCCCTCCCTCAGGTTCCCTGCTCAGCAAGGAGTCTGCTTCTCTCTCTCCCACTCCTTCTGTGTGTTCTCTCTAGTTCTCCCTCTCAAATAAACAAATAAAAAAAAAAAAAAAAAAGAAGATGAAGAACAATATTCCCCCTTTCTATATACCCCCAGTCCCTGGCAACCACTATTTTCTAAGAGTTTGAGAAACTGACTTTTTCTTAGGTATTTTATTTATTTATTTATTTATTTGACAGACAGAGATCACAAGTAGGCAGAGAGGCAGGCAGAGAGAGAGAGGAGGAAGCAGGCTCCCTGCTGAGCAGAGAGCCCTATGCGGGGCTCGATCCAAAGACCCTGAGATCATGACCTGAGCTGAAGGCAGACACTTAACAGCTGAGCCACCCAGGCACCTCAATTTTTAAAATTTAAATTCAATTAATTAATGTATAATATACTATTTGTTTCAGAGGTAGAGGTCAGTGATGCATCAGTCTTATATGATACCCAGTGCTTATTAAGGCACCAGCAGTTTTATCCACCATTTCACTTTATAGCATTAGTGCAGAATCAACACAGTGAAAAAGGCAAAAAAAAGTTTAAGTATTATTATGAAATAGTTTTGACCTCATGGATTCCCAAGAGTCTCAGAAACCCCCCAGGTTTGACAACTTTGCTTTAGAAACCATTGCTCTGGGCATGTTTCGCATCTTAAAATCTAGGTAATAATACCACTGTCTTAGAATTGCTGTGCTAGTAAATAACCTACACAAAGAATTCAGCACAGAGGCACCTGGGGGGGCCCAGTCAGTTAAGCATCTGCCTTCTGCTCAGGTCCTGATCCCAGGGTCCTGTCTTGGGAATCCCTCACCTGCTCAGTGGGGAGCCTGCTTCTCCCTCTCCTCCCAGCTTGAGTGCTATCTCTCTCCCTATCTGTTTCTATCCCTGTCTCGCTCTCAAAAAAAAAAAAAAAAAAAAAAAAAATGTAGAGGGACGCCTGGGTGGCTCAGTTGGTTGGGCGGCTGCCTTCGGCTCAGGTCATGATCCCGGCGTCCTGGGATCGAGTCCCACATCGGGCTCCTTGCTCCACGGGGAGCCTGCTTCTCCCTCGGCCACTCTGTCTGCCTGTGCTCACACTCTCTCTCTCGCTGACAAATAAATAAATAAAATCTTAAAAAAAAAAATAGAAATCTTAAAAAAAAAAAAGCGGGGGGGGCCACAAAATCTTATAGGAGGAACACTATAAATATTTCCACTCATTATTACCTATTACCTAATCTCTATTCGCTTAACACCATATTCAAAATTCTATCACATTTGCAACATTTCACATGTAATATGTATCTCCAGAATTCTTTACTTGCCTACTTCTTTATATTAGGGGAGTGTGTGTTAAAATATGCTTAATGTAAAATTTACCTTTTTAACCATGTTTAAGTGTACAGTTCATTTGTATTAAATACATCCATTGTTCTGTATTGGAGGATTTTGATTTTAACCAATTCCTTATTTATTTATTTATTTGGGCCCCTGGTGGCTTAGTCGGTTAAGTGGCATCCTCCCTAGGGTCATTCCAGTTCCGCAAAGGGCTCCCCGCTCAGCGGGAGGCTGCTTCTGTCTCTCTTTTTCTCTGTCTCTCTCTCCCTGCTCGCACTCTCTCTCTCTCAGATAAATAAATAAATAAATAAAATCTTTTCTTTTTAAAAATTTTATTTATTTACTTGAGAGAACAAGAGCGCGAGATAGAGCACAGAGGGGGAGACGCTCTGCTGAGCCAGAAGCCCCACGCGGGGCTCGATCCCACCATGCTGGGATCATGACCTCAGCCGAAGGCAGCCGTTTAACCGACTGATCCACCCAGGCGCTCCAATAAGTAAAACCTTTTAAAAAAAAATTAGCCAGTTCGTGTAGAAGTATTTCTGTCCTATTTATCTACTCATTTATCAAATGTTTAATTTCACATATGACAGGGCGGATTCGATCGCTTTTGTGAGTGTGCATTTTTCTAGATGGCTTTTTCGATTTTGCATATAATTACTCCAAAGTGTTGGGGGGGGTGGCGACTTTATTTGAGCGTACATCCTGCAGATTGGGTTAGCTGATTGCTGAGAAGTAAACCTGCCACTCAGCACGGACTACATATTTCTAAACCCCGCTTCAGTCATTTACGTTCCCCAGCAAGGTTCCCGCGCGAGGGCCCTATTGTCGCGAGAAGACTCCGAACCAGGTAGGGGTGGGGCTTAAGCCGCAGTGGTTCCCAGAACTCTTAGCGAATTTCCGGTTCCCTAACTGCGCAGGGCGATGCGCAGGCGCAATAGATAAACCTTGACTTCCGCGCGCTTCAGAAGGTATAAATATAGATGCCCGGGTGTTTGCTCGGTCTTTTCGAGAGAGTTGCGGCTTTGAGTTGTTTGCTGTTGGTGAGTCTATTTACCCGTTCGATTCGTTAGTTCTAGGTCTAGTACCCGGGTCCCGCCAACCAGATTTCCTTTTAGGTTTCCTCTCCAGGATTCCCTTCTGCGGTGTCTGTGCTGACTACACTTACTGGTGCAGCTCAATTCGGCCGGATGTGGGCCGCTGAGGCCTCGCGAGCCGCGGGGCTTGCCAATAATCTAAGGCGCTCGCGCCGAAACCTGCAGAGGTGCCACCTCCCCAGCCGGTCGCTAAATGCGCGGCCCACCCCCGCCCTGTTGCCCATCGCCCGGCTTATGAGCTTGTCTCCACGAGGCGGTGGAACTGCATGCAGGTCCTTTAATTCTGACACTCATCTGAGCTTAATTGATTTCGAAACGGACGATTCTTAATTCTCCCACTTCCTTTATGATGTAGGGAAGGGGTCACGACTCCTGATGACCGGTTTATGGGTAGGAGCCGTAATTGCTGTGTCAGCGGCTCTGCATTTGCTATTTCCTTGACAGTAGTGTTAATCGCCTGTTGGGGTTTGCAAATATGTTTGGGGTTCCTGGCTGAAAGTGCGTTTAGGTCACTAACAAGAGACTGCTGATCGGTTTTTAACTCGAGTTTCGTTGGCACTTGGGAATTCAGGGTCCACCCCCAAAATGGATATCCTGGGGAAGTAGCTTACAAGTTAAGTAAATGACAGTGACCAACGTGGATATTCCCGGGAGGTCACTCTCCCCGGGCTCTGTCCAGGTGGCGTATGGGAGCATAGGGCTCTGCCCCGTGACGTATGGTCCCTTTCCACGACGTTGGAGATGAAGCTGGGCCTTGAGTCTGCGCCTGCATATTCCTACAGCTTCTCAGAGTCCTCTGGACCATGACTGAGGAGACAAACCATGCAGGAAACAGCTCTGTAGAGCACCCTCTATCTGGATCTAGGTTGACTGGAAAGAAAAATCTCTTACCAGCTGCTGTATTACTGGATTAAGCTCTTGCCTACTTTGTTTTGCAGGGATCGCTCAGGATTCCAAATAAATTGATTTGAGGTAAGTAAACGAAAGAATTTGGGGTAAGAATTGTTTTTGGTTTGTGTTTTCCCGTTGACATTTAAGTCACCCTAGCCCAGTTCCTTTTCATGAATATGTTCCTGCCATTTAATACACCCAGATAGAAACTTTGCTGCATTTTGTTGATATCTTGACAGTTTTGTAAATGTATGCTCATATCTGGGAAGATAGCTTGTTATCCTGTAGAAGTTAATATTTTCACGTCTTTAATTGTCGTGGGATAGGGTGGAAACTTCTCTGCTAATGGGAAAATTCTTAACAGTTGGGGTGAATTAACCAAAGTCGAGATTATCAAAGTGTGCATGCAAATCATAGATAAAACAAATGTGCATACAACCTCAAAGTCTGTGTATGGTTACCAAGGATTTGGTCTCCAGTACAAGCCCTTTCCCTGAGATGAAGATGGGTGTATGTACCTGAATATTGCTAAGACCATGAGACAGTAGTAAAAACTGGGTTTTTAACAGGCTTTTGTCACATTCACTTGTGTAGCATGGAATGGGGAAAAATGAAATTTCTTAAATGTTTTGAGGGTGATGCTGTTTAATCATAGGCATTCCAACGTGGATACACCCGGGAGGTCACTCTCCCCGGGCTCTGTCCAGGTGGCATACGGGAGCATAGGGCCCTGCCCCGTGACGTATAGTCCCTTTCCACAACGTTGGAGATGAAGCTGGGCCTTGAGTCTGCGCCTGCATATTCCTACAGCTTCTCAGAGTCCTCTGGACCTTGACTGAGGAGACAAACCATGCAGGAAACATCTAATGAAAACTTGAAATTTTTAGTGAGATCGTGAATATGAGTCTGATCCTCTTTATTTGTTTTCATTCAGGAGAGAAGAGGAGCTTCACCTAACATTGGCTGTTAACACTTAACCTTTTGGGTCCTTTATTTGGCAGGGAGGGTTGGTAAAATGAATGATAAATGCTGTTTTGTAAGGTAAGCCTGGAAGTTTGGAAGCTTGGGCATATTTGACCCGTTTTTTCAAACTGCCGTTAATACTAAATTTGGGGAACAAGTTGAATGTTCTATAGGACAGGTGCCCAGTAAAATTTAACTAGTGAGGACAGGACTGAATATGGCCATGTCTATTAAAACAGTCTGGTCCTTTAAAAAATAAGTAAATAAATAAAACAGTCTGGTCCAAAAGATTCCAGAATGCCTATGAAGAGAAAACTTGTCCTAAGGAAATTAAGATACTACTTGGCCTTTTCTACTATTCTCGAGTAAACTGGGTTTTATAACTACATAACTGAATGGAGAACAGAAGCCTATGAAATCCTAAGTATGTCTTAAAGATGCAGGTCTGTTTATAATGTATTTATGAATTATAATAAAGATGACTACATACTTGTGTGGCTCCCTTTTTGGGGGGGAAATGTGACTGACAACTGTATTCTGCAAATGGAAGTGCTTGTTTTGGGAAAACCACCTTTGCAGTTACTGTTTGAGTAGTTCTGCATTAACTAAAGAGGCTGAGCTTGTGTGTCTTGTCACTTGTGTGACAATGTGTCACACATTCTGATGTGGGGAAATGTGTAATTCCTACCAGTTACAGGTAAAAGGTTGCATTCAAAGGTGGGTAGAGCTTAGAATAATGAATTTAGGTGTGTCATGAAAGACAATATACACCTGGACATGAGTGTTCAGAGGTCAGAGTTACTAATTAGACCAAGCCTTATCCTCAGTTTCCCACAATATAGTACAGGTAAATTGACCTTAACAGGATTGGGCATAAATGCAAAAATCACACTATTAAGGTAGTTGAGCCTCTACTGCCAATGTTCCAAGTGGGACTTAAGCCTGAGAAAATTGTCATCCTGCCTACGAGTGATGTGAGATTGAGTCACAATGGGAATCTTGTCAAGCTCGTACTAGCTGCCAGCATTATAGGGCAGTTGAGACCCTGAAGGATGGGGACTATCAGGGAACCATCTAGAAGGTAGAGTCTAGATCCAGAGTGGGGCTAAATGAACATAAGGTGGGGAGGGGGCTTTTAACAGCCATGTGGCCAGTTAGAAGTCATCAGGGTCAAGTTTAAGGGAAGTGGGTGATTTTGAGTAATCTTGGAACATCTGGGCAGACTGCTTCAACGAGTTCAGGGCCAGAGGATAGAACTGAAGCTAGGTAAGCGTTCATAGCCATTATAGAAAACCTGGGAGAGCTTGTTGGGGGCTTGTTTTTAAGGAATAAGACTTAAGGTCATCTGTTAAAACTACATTTGTACTTACTGTGCCAGGCACTATTGTAAGCTTGGCATGTATTCATGACTGAGGTAGGTATTAGATTTAACAAATAGGCTAATTGTCCAAGCGAACAGCTGAGTAGAGCCTCTGCCCAAATCTACTCCTGTAGACTTGCTGGGAAGGAACTCCTATACCTGGGCCAGCCTTTTTTCCAGTTCTCATAAGCAGCCTACTGAGAGGAGGTGCTCAGTAAAATGTCTGAATGGTGTGTTTTCCCCTTAGAATCAGGCAGGGAGTTTAGTTTCTAGTACAAGTGAACACAGGCAGGGTAACCTGCTGGGCAGGAAATAACACATTCTCTGTGTAGCTGAAGCAAAGCTGTCAGTAGGTATTCTAGGCCCTACCCTTTCAGCCTCCTGCTTTCGACATACCTGTCTAGGCTTTTTCAAACAGGCTCTTCTAGCCTTTTTCTGAGTGTAGGCAGTCGTATCCGTCATTGCTAAACTTGGTCTTGGAGTCAAAGCCTGCCTGGTTTGAATCCAAAAGCACCACTTGCTGTCCATGTGACCTTGGGCAAGCCCCTTTAACTCTGCCTCCTTTTTAATCCACAGAATGGGGATAATTAAAGTACCTACCTGTTGGGGTTCTAATGAGAAATTAGTTATTTTGTAAAAAGCTTAGTCTCGTAAAAGTATGAGTTTGTTAAATGCCACTTACCAAGCAAACAACCTGGGATAGGGTATCTAATAAATTTTGACGAATAAATAGCTATTACTAAACCAGGTTTATCTCAGAACCAGCCCTCTTTCTAGGAGAGATCAAGGGATTAGTAACACCCAAGATCACCTAACTAGTAAGGAGCAAAACCAGGATTCAAACCTACTTCCAAAACCATATATATCACTAGCTTTGACAGTGGTGATGCTTATTTTTTTGAAGATTTTATTGAAAGAGATCACAAGTAGGCAGAGAGACAGGCAGAGAGAGGAGGAAGCAGGCTCCCTACTGAGCATAGAGCCCAATGTAGGGCTCGATCCCAGAACCCTGGGATCATGACCTGAGCCGAAGGCAGAGGCTTTAACCCACTGAGCCACCCAGGCGCCCCCAGTGGTGATATTTGTATATTATTTAATACTCCATGCACCTCTGTAAGGTAGGTACTCTTTGTGCCCCTTTTGCAGATGAGGAAAGCTGAAGTTGGAGGATATGAGGAACTTGCCCAAGTTAAACAGCCAGTAAGGGGCAGAGTATGCATGTGAGCAAGGTCATATCATGTCATATCATGCCTCAAAAAGTACTATTTCCACCTGGTTTAAACCACTTCTTTTTGTATTAAGCTAATGTAATAACCATGACACCATAGAGCCTCAGTTTCAGTTGTAATGAATTCTAAACTTATGTGCCCAGTTTTACTTGACAGTGGAAAATAAAGTGGAAATGAGTAGTTTCCTGGGGAGTGAGAGCCTTTTCCTGGCCATGCCTCCCTCTTTCACCACCTTCTATCTTTGGGATGGATAGGACCCACATTTTAATGATAGTACCTGACATTTGATGAAGATTTGCCATGTGCTAGGCATTCTTTAATCTTTTTTTTTTTTTTTTAAGATTCTATTTGATAGCGCATAAGGGAGAGCACCTGCTGGAGAAGGGCCAGAGGAAGAGGGAGAAGCAGATTCCCTGCTGAGCAGGGAGCCCCACATGGGGCTCTATCCCAGGACCCTGAAATCACAACCCAAGCCAAAGACAGACACTTAACCGACTGAGCCACTCAGGAGCCCCACGTTCTTTAATCCTTAAAACAGCCTTATGCAGTGCAGGGAATTTTATTAAATCCGTGTTCTAGAAAAGGAAGTCAAAATTAAGGTTATATCATTTGCCCAAGGCCACACAAAGTGGAACGTAAAGGTCTTTGTCTCTAGGGCCTGAATTCTGCACCACTGTCTTCACTTTTCCTTATAAGCACAACACCTTGGGGTGCCTGGGTGGTTCACTGGGTTAAGCCTCTGCCTTTGGCTTGGGTCCTGGGATGGAGCCCCACGTGGGGCTCCCTGCTCAGTGGGAACTGCTTCTCACCCCCCTGCCTGCCTCTCTGCCTACTTGTGATCTCTCTCTCTCTCAGTCTCTCTGTCAAATAAATAAATAAATAAAAATAAGCACAGCACCTTGAATATCCCATCATGATAGCTGTTAGCATTCTGATGTGATTATTTTTAAACTGATGTACATCTAACTTACTAGTTGGGTCCTCAAGGAGTGGGACCATCTATGTAAGCTCAGTACCTGTACCGCCTGGCACATGGCAAACACTGGTTGTTGTTTTTTTTTTTTTTTCCTATGTTCTATTGATTTCTGCTTTTCTCTTTATTGTTTTCTTATGATTAGATGTAGTTTACATTCCTTTTCCTCATTTCTTTTTTTATTAAGATTCGTTTATTTGAGGGGTGCCTGGGTGGCTCAGTCATTAAGAGTCTGCCTTCAGCTCAGGTCATGATCCCGGGGTCCTGGGATCGAGGCCCACGCTGGGCTCCCTGCTCTGTGGGAAGCCTGCTTCTCCCTCTCCCACTGCCCCCTTGTGTTTGCTCTCTCACTGTCTCTCTCTCTCTCTCTCTCTCTCTGTCAAATAAATAAAGTCTTGGGAAAAAAAAAGATTTATTTGAGAGAGAGCACTTGAGTGGGGAAAGGGGCAGAAGGAGAGGGAGAGAATCTGGAGCAGATTCCCTGCTGAGCACGGAGCAACACACGGGACTCATTCTCACAATCCTGAGATCATGACCTGAGCTGAAATCAGGAGTCAGACCCTTAACTGACTGAGCCACCCAGGCACCCCTCTTTCCCTCACTTCTTAAGGTAGAAGTTGAGGTCATTGATTTAAGAGTTTTCTTTTATTTAAATAGAAGCATTTAGTGCTATAAGTTTCCCCCAAATATTGCTTTAACAATATCCTAAACTTCTGGTGTGTTGTGTTTTCATTTTAATTCAGCTCAAAATACTTTCAAATTCCCTTTTGATTTCTTTTATCTATGGGCTATTTAAAAGTGTATTCATTTTTAAATACTTGGGAGTTTTCCAAAGATCTTTCTGTTATTGGTTTCTATTTTAATGTCAATGTAGTCTAAGAATATACTTTGTACGACTTGAATCCTTTTAAATTTACCAAGATTTGTTCTTTGACCTAGAACATGGTCTATCTTGGTAAATGTTTCATGTACACTTGAGAAGAATATGTATTTTACTGTTGTTTGAAGAAAGCAAGGTGGAATGTGAAGAAAGGTGAAGCATTTTATAAACGTCAATCAGTCAGGTTGGTTGCAGTTGTCAAGTTTATGTCCTTGCTGGTTTCCTGGCTACTTGTTCTATCAATTACCCAGAGTGGGTTATCAAAATCTCCAGCTAAATTTGTGGATTTGTCTGTTCCTTCAAGAAGTTCTATCAGGGGGTGCCTGGGTGGCTCAGTCAGTTAAGCATCTGCCTTCAGCTCAGGTCATGATCCTAGGGTCCTGGGCTGGAGCCCTGCATCGGGCTCCCTGCTCAGTGGGAAGCCTGCTTCTCCCTTTGCCTCTGCCTGCCAATGGCCCTGCTTGTGCTCTCTGTCTCTCAAATAAATAAATCTTAAAAAAAAAAAAAAAATTCTATCAGTGTTTGCTTCATGTATTGTGAAACTCTGTTATTAGTTGCATATATGTTCCGGGTTGTATATTTTGATTAATTGACTTTTTTATCATTTATGAAAATACTTCCTTTATTTCAGTAATATTCTTTGCTCTGAAATCTATTTTGTCTGTTATTAATATAGCTGCTCCAGCTTTCTTTTGACTAGTATTACTGGAGTATCTTTTCTATCCTTTTTCTTTTAACTCATTTGTGTATTTATATTTAAACTGTATATCTTGGGGTGCCTCGGTGGCTCAGTAGGTTAAAAGCCTCTGCCTTTGGCTCAGGTCATGATCCCAGGGTCCCGGGATCAAGCCCCACATCGGGCTCTCTGCTCAGCAGGGAGCCTGCTTCCTCCTCTCCCTCTCTGCCTACTTATGATCTCTGTCAAATAAATAAAATAAAATCTTTTAAAAATAAAATAAATAAATAAACTGTGTATTTTGGGCACCTGGGTGGCTCAGTAGGTTAAAGCCTCTGCCTTCGGCTCAGGTCATGATCCTGGGGTCCTGGGATCGAGCCCCACATCAGGCTCTCTGCTCAGTGGGGAGCCTGCTTCCCCTTCTCTCTCTCTGCCTGCCTCTGCCTACTTGTGATCTCTGTCTGTCAGATTAAAAAAAAAAAAGAAACCTTAAACTATGTATCTTGTAGGCAGTGTATAATTGGGTCTTGCTTTTTTGATTTATTGTGATAATCTCTACTTTGCACCTGGAAAGTTTAGACCCTATTTTTATATGATTAATGTGCTTCGGTTTGAATCTTATCATTTTTTTTTCTTATCATTTTTTTTAATTTGAGAGAGAGAAAAAAAACATGGGCAGCGGGGAGAGGCAGAAGAAGAAGAAGACTCCCCACTGAGCAGGGAGCAGGATTCAGGGCTGGATCCCAGGACCCTGGGATCATGACCTGAGCCAAAGGCAGATGCTTAATAAACTGAGCCACCCAGTACCCTAGAGACTTTTATCATTTTGATACATGTTTTTTATTTCTCTCATCTGTTCTTTGTTTCTTTTGTCTTCTTATTCTGCCTTTTAAAAAATGAGTATTGGGGGTACCTGATTGTTCTATCAGTTGAGCATCTGACTCTTGATTTCTGCTTGGGTCATGATCCTGGGGTCCTGAAATGGAGCCCCGCATCAGGCTCCTCGCTCAGCAGGGAGTCTGCTTGGGATTCTCTCTCTCCCTTTCCCTTTGTCCCTCCGCCCATGTTTAAAGCACACTCTCTCTTTCAAATAAATAAGTAGATTGTTAAAAAAAAAAAAAAAAAGAAGGGGTGCCTGGGTGGCTCAGTGGGTTAAAGCCTCTGCCTTCAGCTCAGGTCATGATCCCAGGGTCCTGGGATCGAGCCCCACGTCAGGGTCTCTGCTCGGCGGGAGGCCTGCTTCCTCCTCGCTCTCTGCCTGCCTCTCTGCCTGCTTGTGATCTCTCTCTGTCAAATAAATAAATAAAATCTTAAAAAAAAAAAAAAATGAGTACTGGGCACCTGGGTGGCTCACTTGGTTAAGTGTCTGACTCTTGATTTTAGCTCAGGTCATAATCAAGGTTCCAAGATGGTACCCTGCATTGAGCCCCACATTGGATGTGGAGCCTGCTTAAGATTTTCTCTTCCTTTCCCACTGTCCTCCCTCTCTCTTAACAAAAAAATACTCATTTTTTTTTTCTGATTCTATGTTACCTTCTTTGTTGGCTTACTAGCTATAACTTTGTTTTGTTATTTTTGGGGTTGCTTTAGGGTTCATAGCTTATAAGAGTCCACATTGGTATTCTATCACATCACTTAGGGTAGTATAGGAACAATACGTTTGTCACCCCACAGTCTTAGTTATTGTTGTCATGTGTATCACTTTTATATATGTTATAAAACCCACAATACATTATTTTGTTTAAACAGGCAATTATCCTTTTTAAAGTTTTAAGAAAGAAAATAATCATTCAAAAATGAAGGTGAGGGGTGGGGGGTGGTGAAAAAACAACAACAACAACAAAAATGAAGGTGAGGGGCGCCTGGGTGTTGCAGTAGGTTAAGCCTCTGCCTTCGACTCAGGTCATGATCTCAGCATCCTGGGATTGAGTTCCCCATCGGGCCCTATGCTCGGCAGGGAGTCTGCTTCCCTTCCTTCCTCTCTGCCTACTTGTGATTTCTGTCTGTCAAATAAATAAATAAAATCTTTAAAAAAAAATGAAGGTGAAATAAGGAATTTTCCAGTACCCTTCATTCCGCTGTGTAGATCCAGATTCTCGTCTGGTATCAACGTTCCTTGTGCCCAAAGGTCTTCCTTTAATATCTCTTTTACAGTGGTTCAACTGGTAATGAATTCTTTCAGCTTTTATATGTCTGAAAATCCCCTTTTTAAAGATTTTTTTTTTAATTTATTTATTTGACAGACAGAGACCACAAGTAGGCAGAGAGGCAGGCAGAGAGAGAGGAGGAAGCAGGCTCCCTGTGGAGCAGAGAGCCCGACGCGGGGCTCGATCCCAGGACCCTGGGATCATGACCCAAGCCGAAGGCAGAGGCTTTAACCCACTGAGCCACTCAGGCGCCCCTGAAAATCCCCTTTTTAAAAAAAAAATTATTTATTTATTTATTTAATAGACAGAGATCACAAGCAGGCAGAGAGGCAGGCAGAGGGCAGGGGGGAAGCAGGCTCCCCGCCGAGCAGAGAGCCCGATGTGGGGCTCGATCCCAGGACCCTGGGATCATGATCTGAGTCGAAGGCAGAGGCTTAACCCACTGAGCCACCCAGGTGGCCCGGAAAATCCCTTATTTTCACCTTCATTTTTGAGAGATGGTTTTGCTGGATATACCTTATTAGATATAATTTTGCTGGAGTACGTTAGAGATGTTGCTCTGTTGTCATCTTGTTTGCATTGTATCCTTGTCTTGTTTCTCTGTATATAACATGTCTTTTTTCTGACTGCCTTTAAGATTTTTGATCATTGGTCTTAAGCAATTTGATCTTGATGTGTCTTGTTTTTCTGTGCTTGGAGTTACTTGAGCTTCTTGGATTTTTGTGTTGGTCAAGGTTCTCCAGAGAAACAGAACCAACAGGAGGTATGTGTACAGATAGGTAGATATTTATTTTTTTTTAAGATTTTATTTGTTTATTTGGCAGAGAGAGATTGAGAGAGAGAGAGTGTGTGTACACAAGCAGGGGGAGCAGCAGGCAGAGGGAGAAGCAGGCTCCCTGCCGAGCAGAGACCCCAGTGCGGGACTCGATCCCAGGACTCTGGGATCATGACCCGAGCCAAAGGCAGACACTTAACGACTGAGCCACCCAGACGTCCCGATGGAGATTTATTTTAAAGAATTGGCACACGTAGGTGTGGGGGCTGGCAAGTCGGAAATCTGTAGAGCACTTTGGCAGGCTAGAAATTCCAGCAAGAGCTGGTGTTGCTGTCTTGGCAGAATTCCTTCCCTAAAGGCCTTCCACTGATTGGATGAAGCCCACCCACATCACAGGAGGTAATCTGCTTCTTTTTTTTTTTTTTTAAGATTTAATTTATTTATTTGACAGAGACAGAGATAACAAATAGGCAGAGAAACAGGTGTGTGTGTGGGCGGGGGGAGCAGGCTCCCTGCTGAGCAGAGAACCCGATGTGGGGCTCCATTCCAGGACCCGGAGATCATGACCTGAGCTGAAGGCAGAGGCTTAACCCACTGAGCCACCCAGGTGCCCCAGTAATATGCTTCTTTAAAATCTACTGATTTAAAGGTTATCATACCCAAAAAACACCATCACAGCAACATCTAGACTGGCATTTGACCAAACAGCTGGTCACCATAGCCTAGCCAAGTAGACATACAAAATTAGTTATCACAGATCTGTAGGTTTGTAGTCTGCACATTTTTAAGCTGTTATTTCTTCATATATTCTCATCCCCAGCTCCTCTTTGCTTTCCTGTATCAATAGCTCACTGGCGCTATTTTCAATTTTTCAAAAATTATTTTTCTCTGTCTTTCATTTCAGATAGTTTCTATTGCTATGCCCTCAAGTTTACTAATCATTGTTTTTGTAATATCTAATCTATTGTTAATAGCAATCCAGTGTATCTGCAATCTTAGATATTGTCAAGAAATTAACTTTTGGTCTTTTTATCTCTTCCATGCTTCTACTTAACTTTTATGTGTGCAGAATAAAGTTACAATACCTTTCTTTTTTAAAAGATTTTATTTGTTTATTTATTTGAGAGAGAAAGAGAGCATGAGAGCATAAACGTGGAGGAGAGGGAGAAGCAGGCTCCCTGCTGAGGAGGGAGCCCCATGCAGGACTCAATCCCTGGACCCCCAGGATCATGACCTGAGCTGAAGGCAGATACTTAACCAACTGAGCCACCCAGATGCCCCTACAGTAACTTTCAGTGTCTTTCACTTCTATCATTTGAGACAGTTCCTAGGCCAATTTCAATTGCTTGTCCTTATGGTTTTCATTCAATAAATAAAACAATGATAGAATGTGAAGAAATTAAAATCAGTATATGGGTTCAGGATAGGAAAAGACGAAGTGGAGCCAAGGAAGGCTTCACAGAGATGGGGCTAGACGGAGCCTTAAGATATATCAAGAGCATCAGCAAGGCAGGGAGGGAAAACAGCCCAGATAAAGGTGAGAAGGTAGAATGAACATGGACATCTTCGGAGTATAGTGCAGAGGGGAAGGAGAGAATAGGGAATCAACAGCCTGGGGCATTTGCCGCCGGTGTTCCAAGAACAGCAGTGAAGAAATACCTGAGTCTTTAAAGATTTTGAAGCAGGGCAAGTTCTCACAACCATGATTTAGGGAGACAAATGTGGGGAACTTGGAGGAACAAAATGGAGGGGAAAAGGATGAGAGGCATGAGCTTTAGACCAGAGGGGCAGAAACAGAAACATGAAGAGAAGAAAAGAAGGAAGAATCAGAAGTTAAGGATTAAATCTTTACTTCTCAGAGAACCTTAATCTTGGCTATAAGGATGAAGTTGGGAAGGGAGTCTAGAGCCATACAAAACATGTTTTATTTTAGGTGTTGGGTCTTCTGGGAAGAGATACAGGGCTGAAACTTAGGGTGGAAGTCAGAACCAGACCAAATGGACTGTCTTCTCCACTGAAGGAACAAGAGTTCTGGTCCCCTTCTGCTTGTGTGCTGACCCCAGAGAACTTGCCTCAGCTCTATGAACCTCATTTTTCTCATTTTCCAACAATCATGAGGTTGTGTAAGGAACAAACAAGCTCATGGACATGGGTGGATGTGTTTCTGTAGTTAGCAAAGGGTTTTATAAAATGGGTGATAATAATCATTCTTATAATTATATTAAGCCATGTGAATGAGTAAGATCTTGGAAGAAGACAGCAGAGAGATCAAAGATCCAGAGTTGAACCTTGGAGAAATTTCACAGAATATTATCCCAAAGAGGAGTCCATGATGGAGGCGGAGGTAAACTTGGAGAGGTAAGAGACCCTGAAGGTGGGGAGTACTTTGGGGTGGGGTCCATATCAGTAGGAGAAATTCAGTTGGTAAATACTCATCAAAAGTGTGCACCTATTATAGACAATGGGGAGGGTATGTGCTATAGTGAGTGCTGTGAAGTGTGTAAGCCTGACGATTCACAGACCCGTACCCTTGGGACAAATAATACATTATATGTTAATTTTTTTTTTTAAGTGTCCCTCTAGGGTGTGGGTATGATTGAATGACTTTCAGAGTCAGAATCAACATGAAATGGAGAAAATACCCTTCTGCAGAGGTCCCTGCCCTGATCTCAGAAATCCCCAGCCACAGCCAAATGACCTGAGAGGTCACCTCAGGGACCACCTGAAATCCTGAACAGTTTGTATCCATCCTGAAGAAGGAGTGTGTTAACAAGAGAACCTAGTCAGCTTGATGTCTTTTTCCCAATCCAGCCCCAACCCCAATCCACACCCTCATCTTCTTTCTCAGGTGGTCTCCTTTGCTTTTCTTGCCCCCCACCCCACCCCACCCCACCCCTCTGGGTTTCCCCTCCCATCACTTCCATTTTGCTCTAAAACAAAACTCTGCTCAGGTCACTCCCTTGCTCAGATCCCTTCCCTAATTCCCCACTGTTCTCAGGACAGAAGCTGTACTCCTTAGACACACGAGGCCCTGCATCATGATCTGACCCTCCACTCGAGCTTTCTCCCCTCTCCAACGGGCACCCTCTGCTCAAGTCACACCTTGGCAGTTTCGCGCAACCACCCTAGGTTCTCATCGCTCCCTGTCATCGCAAGGGATGCATCTCCTAGATACCCTGCCCTCTTGGACTTACCTTGGAAAGCCTTTCTTAAGCCCCAGGCTGAGGCCCATGCCCTGCGTGGTTGTTGATGGTCTGATTTCTCATCTTTCTCTGACGGGGTCCTTTTTGAGAGCAGGGAAGATCAGTATCTCTTTGCTCCGTACAGTCCCTGCCCCACCAGATCTTCCCAAACTCTGGTTTCAAGTGGTTTCTGATTGTCAGTTCACTGGTCCGGATTTGGAGCCTCCCAAATACGTTACCCACAGTCCACAGGCCAGGGGCGGAGAGAGCCTGGTGAAGAGCGCTCTAGCCCGAGCGCGCCACTTGCACTTCCCGGGGCGGCCGCCAGGGGCCGCCGGGCTCTTTGTTTTCCTTTCTGGCCCCGGGTCGGGGCCGGAGGCCTGCAGAGCGCATGCTCTGGGGCAGTTCGCGGCCGGGCGGGCGAGCGGAGGAGTTGCTTGTGGCGGACCTGCAGCGAGGTAGGTCGCGCCCGTCACGGGCGGAGGGTCGGGGCGGCGGGTCGGAGCGGAGGGCGGCGCGCGGAGCGACTACAGCCGGAGCCCTGGCGGGCCGGGGCCGTTGCCCGCGTGCTCGTGTCGGCGGCGCCGGCCCCACGTGAAGCCGGGCGGCAGGAAGGCGCGGGTGCGGGCGCGCGGGTCCCCGGCCCCGCGGGGCGCCCTGGCGCGGGCCCGGCCCCGCCTGGCTCGAGCGAGGGCCGCGCGGCCCCTATGCCGCCGCGCCTCTCCCGCCCGGCCCGCGGCGCCCGCTCGGGCGGGAGATTCAAATGGCCCGAGAGGGGCCGGCCGGGTGCGCGCGGCCGCGGTGACCCCGCTGGGCGCCGAGCCGCGCGCCTCGCGGCCCGGGACCCGCCGCCCCGGCAGGGGCTGCGCTTCCGGAGCGGGGAAAGTGGTTTTGACCAGCGTTCGTCTGGAGGATGCGTTCGGCCGAGCAAGGAGAGGGATCCTGCCGGGCCAGAGTGTGTGCTTGAGGAGCGCGAGGGTAGGCTGGGGAGGGTCGACTTCAGGGACAGAAGTCTCAGCGTCAACAAGCACCGGGATGAAGACTTGACCCTTGGAGTGGTGCGCTGTGAACCCCGCATCAGCTCATCTGTCAACCGATTATTTACTGACTGACTGCTCCGTGCTGCGCTGGCGGGGCTGGGGAGCAGTGGGGAGAGGGGCCCCGTGTGGCCTTTACAGAGCTCCTGGTCTCCTTGGGGAGACCCATCTGGGGGCCTCAGTCATGGTCCGGGGTTTCATCGAAGTATGCCCGTGGAACCATTCATTCATTCATTCATTCATTCATTCAGATAGTAATGGAGGTGCTCCAACCCAGTGTGACTTGTGTGCCCTAGCAGAAGTTGAGTGTATGGAGTGGTACAGGAACTCTTGAGGGAGCCACCCAGCCCTGCTCAGGAGGGTCAGGATGGCTTTCCAGGTGAGGTGACTCTTGAATGGGGTTTTGAAAGGACAGTGGAGTTATTCAGCTGACTGGGGTGGAGGGGTTAGTGTCGTCCATCCAGTCCTTTGCATAAAGGCATGAAGGTACAGGTGAGTGTTGGGGTCAGGAATACCACCGATTTAAGTCTGGAGTACAAAGAAGGGAGTAACAAGGCACATCAAGGGCTGGGTCTTGAAAGGTCTGGAGTGCAAGACCAAGAAACCCTGGGTGGGGGTGGAGGAGGCAGAGAGGGTGTCACCCAAGAAGGGCATCAGAATGGAGTCTGGAAAGATGAATTCAGAGTTCACCTTACTCTTGTTGCAAAGACATCCCAAGAGCAGGAATACTGTTCAGCTTTGCAACTTGGGCCTTGGGCCACCCATCTAATCTCCCTGGGTGTTAGTTTCCTTATCTGTAAAATAAAGGTAAGAGGCATGTGTTGAGAATTACTAATATCCTGTACTTTTCATAAAGCAGTGATTCTAACATCGGTGGAAGCTGAGGCCCCTTGCCCGCAGGCACAGCTCTGTATACAAGGGGGCTCCTCTGGCGAGGAACTCCTGGGATGAAGTATGCCAGCGCTGTGCCCGGCACGTAGCAGTTGCTCAGCAAGTGTTTGTTGACACATGAGACCCTCTCCTCCCTTTCCTCCCGGGGACCTTTCTCACAAAGAGATTCCTAAGCCTCTGAGACTGGCAGGCAAGTGTCTGCCTTCTGATGTTGGTGAGGTGGGGGTGGTGGCCAGGACAGCTGCTGTGGTCAGAGAGGGCGCTGTCTTCCTTTGCCGAAACAAGGCTGTGGAGAGGTCATAGGAGGTCACAACAGGAACACCGGGCCCCTGGTAGACTGTCTAGTCTGGTGTGCCTTCATTCACCACATGAGGAAACTGGAGCCCAGGGAGAAGAGGGGAGGAAAGATGGGGGGGTACTCTGGCCCTGGTGGGGAGTGATCAGGAGACCTGGGATCTCATCCCACCTGTGTGGCTTGGGTCACCTTTGCTGAGCCTCAGCTTTTGTATCTATAAAACCAGGGTGATCACACTTGCCTCCGAGGGCATTGTAGGTGGCTCTTAGTGGAAGTTGACTCTATACCTGACTTCTGCTTATTTGTGACTGTGTCTCACTCTTCTCCCAGACAGTAAACGCTGAAGATGGTAGCAGTGTTTGTCTCTTAGGGAATGAGAGGTGGGGGCAAAAGATTGCTACTTATTTCTAGCCCAGACACTTAGTGTGTGGTTAAGAAAACACACCCAGAGTCAGTACAAAGGACTGATTTGTACAATCGAGGATATGCAGGTGGGTAATGGGTGCTGGGCTCCACCTTTTTTTTCTTTCTTTCTTTCTTTCATTCATTCATTCATTCATTTATAGCTTCTTTCTTTCTTTCCCTAAGTAATCTCTGTACCCATTGTGGGGCTCCAACTCACAACTCTGAGATCAAGAGTTGCCTGCTTTTCCGAGTGAGCCAGCCAGGTGCCCACAGGGCTCCACCTTTTAGGGGTGCCTTCATCCCCTGCCCTGCCTCTGGGATTGCTCACAACAGCATTCTGCAGTACCTAAAGTCTTCTATCTGAGAGACATATATTCTGAGGCTCACAGAGAACTCAGGTCTGTCCTTCCCCAAGTCCTTCAGTGGCCCCCACACCCACCTGGCCCACCCACTCAGACCAAACTGCCTCAGTGTCTTCTCTCTGGTCTCACCACCCTCTTCCACTCAGCTGGCTTCTGCCCTCACTTGTCGTGTTTGGCCAAGCTCATGGATTCTGGGGAGGCCTGCCTGGGCTGCCTCCACCCCTGCCTGGATCATGGCCTGCCTTTGGCCGACCTGGTTTTTGTTTTTGTTTTAAGTCAGTCAGCTATACCTTGGTTCTATTCCTGACTCTCTCTTACCGGCTGTATTCTCTGAGCCTCAGGCCCATCAATTGACTTAGGAGTGATAGTACTTTTGCTTGTTGTGACAAGTAGAAGGCTGTTGGCATACAGAAAATAGGAGTGGCCGGTACCCGAGAGTGGCTCATATTTCAAGGAGTAGGTTGGTATGGTGGACAGACACGTAAGCTGTAGAGTAGTTACAGTCCAGAAGTCTGTCCCAGTTTCTCTGGGAGAGAATGGTTAGTTTAGGATGAGGGGAGGGACCAGGAAGGTTTACCAGTGGAGGTGGATTTGGGACTGAGTAGACATTCTTCCAGTAGGATAAGGGATGGGAATAGAGATGCAAATGGTCTGGAGAGAACAGTAAGCAGTCTGAGATTGTGTAGGAAGCAAAAGGAGGATGTGATAGAGAAGGGATGAGGCCGTATGTTATATCAGTACCAGACTCTGGAGGCCTTTCGCACCAAGCTAAGAAATGTGGGCTTTGTCTTCCAGGCAGAGGGAACCACTGGGGAGTCTGAGCAAGAAAGCAGCTTGTTTTAGGTCTGAGGTTTAGAAAGATCATGACTGACTTAACGGAATGACACGGGGTGGGGATTAGGAAGACCAGAGCCAAGGGGCTATCTTTTCTTGGGGAGAGGGTATGAGAGACAGTTCCCAGGCAGCCTGAGAGACTGGGGAGCCTGGGGAGGAAGTTGACAAGAGCACCAGCTTTGGAGTCTGACCAACCTGGTTGAGACCTTCACTTCCTCTCCCAGTCCTGGGTGAGATACTCTTAACTTTCTGAGCCTCAGCTTCCTTATCTGTAAAGTAGGATCAGTGTGCTTAGCTTGCAGTGAGATGTCCCACAATGTTCACCAAAACACAGGTGACTAAGGAGATGTTCACTGGATTCCAGCCCACAGGAACACATGTTTTTGTTAGTGCCCCGTGATACCAATCACCTCATGTTTATTTTCCGTCTCCACTCCAGACCTTACCTACAGGTCAGCCTAGCATCTGCACCAGTATGCTGACATAATTCTCTTCCCTGTGTTTTCACTTCTTGCTGTGAGTACTTTTCCGCACTACAACACGGTCTCCCTCCCCGCCACAGCTGTCCTCTACAGGTCACTCTGATGAACTGACGGGAGATTTACCTTTGGCAGGACAGGGCCTTGGACACAGTGAACTGGCTGCCAACTTGGCCAGAGGTACAGGCTTTCTACCTGAAACTAAGGGATACCTGTTCTATCCCACACCCCTTAACCCACCCAGCTCTGCATACTTAACATCGCTTCTTGCTGGCTCCCAAAGACTTTGGACTTAATGAAAACATCTGGTAAAATGGGGCTCTTGGGTCTCTCCTCCCCTGTTGTCCCCCAGTGTTCTCCCACTTAACTAAATAGAAGTTTACCATCCTCCAAGTCAAATTTTTTTTTAAGATTTAATTTTTTTTTTTTTTAGATTTTTTTCATTTATTTATTTGACAGAGATCACAAGTAGGTGGAGAGGCAGGCAGAGAGAGGAGGAAGCAGGCTCCCTGCTGAGCAGAGAGTCCGATGCAGATGCGGGCTCAATCCCAGGACCCTGGGATCATGACCTGAGCCGAAGGCAGAGGCTTTAACCCACTGAGCCACTCAGGGGCCCTTTTAAGATTTAATTTTAAGTAATCTCTATACCCAGGGTGGGGCTCGAACTCCCAACCTTGAGATTAAGAGTCACATGCTCCACCAGCTGAGCCAGCCAGGTGCCCCATTTCATTCTAGTCATTTAAGCCAAGGCCTGGGAGTCCTTGTGTTTCGCCAGGCTTATAGCAGGATCCTGGGGAGGCCTGCTGGGGATCCCCTGGATTTCCTTTAGGATGAAGAAAGTCATTCTGGATCCCTCCCTCTCCCTCACTCCACACATCTAATCCACAAATCGAATCTGTCTCCTAAGTTGATCTGTTTTGTTCCTTTTCCTCTCTTAGCTCAGACAGACCCAGTCAAGTCAGCGTCATCTCATTTGGATGCCTGCAATGGCCTCCTCTTCCAACCCATCCCAGTTCCTTTACGGTAGCCAGAACAACCGCTGAAGAGTATAAATCTGAGGAAGACTTTCTTAAAAGTTTTCTGTTTTCCCTAGAAGGCCGTGCATGATCCAGCCCCTGCTCACTTCTTGCCTTCTGACCAGTTCTCCAGCTGCAGCGCACTGGCCTCTCCCAGTTCCCAAACTTACCACACCGTGTCCCAGGCCAGTTTTGTCCTGGTCTTGCAGTGCCAGCTTTCCCTCAGATTTCAGGTCCTAGCTTAAAGGTCGCACCTCCCTCACCACTCCCTTCCCCTACCCCAAGTTATTTTCTTTTTCTTTCATTTATTTTGGTGTGATAAAATATACATGAAGTTTACCATTTTCACCATTTTTTTCCACTTTAACCTTGTTTAGTAATGTTTCTTTCCTGCTACAATGTGAGCTCCATGAGAACAGGGAGAGGGTTAGTCTCCTTTATCCTTGCCACATGTGGCCCAACGCCAAGCAGTGGTAATAGGCACTCAATAAATATTTGTGGAACAAATGAGTAAATGCTGCCGTGTCTTGAGTACTTACTGTGTGCTTGGCACTGCAGAGTCCATTACAACATTTCATTCAGTTTTGACAGCAGCCCTGAGAGATGGTCATAGCATTCCCCCCGACAGAAGAGGATACAGCTCAGAGGTCAAGGCTGCTGGCCAACCAGGGTCACAAAAGCCGGGGTGAACAAGCCACAGCTCTAGCAGATGAATCTCTAATCCCAGAAAATGTGCATCTTTAGCATGGTAAGGGGTGGGGAGGTCTCAAAGAGGTGGGTCCCAAAAAGAGGAGTCCCACCCCAAAAGAATAAAAGTTGGGTGACTTTCAGAACTGCCACCTCATCAGAGTCAGAACAGGCCTGTCACAACCTGTAGAGGAAGCTCAGCCTACACAGGCTTGGAGGGTTCTGAACCTTTGGCTGCTTCCTTATCTTCAGTCTTTTGTTCCCCACCAGGATAGTAAGCAGAAATGTGCTCAGAAATTCAGAGGCTATTGGCCTTGTGTTCATTACCATGCAGTGGGGAGCAGGAGAGGCTGATGCTCTAGGACCTGCTAGAAGGAGGAGATGGGGAGGAGGTTAGGCCCACAGCTGAGCCTGGGAAGGGCTTGAAATTCTCACTCTGGTTTATAGTCTTGGGTGGAATCTCATCCCTTAACTGCAAAAGGGAGGAGAGGTGGGTTAGATTAGATTAGAGCTGTGCTCAGGCATCGCCTGGGGCAGGGTCTAGATGTTATATTTGAAGATTTTATTTATTTATTTGTCAGAGAGAGAGAGTACGTGCACAAGCAGGCAGAGAGGCAGGCAGAGGCAGAGAGAGAAGCAGCCTCCCCGCCGAGCAAGGAGCCCGATGTGGGACTCGATCCCGGGACCCCGGGATCATGACCTGAGCCGAAGGCAGTGGCTTAACTGACTGAGCCACCCAGGTGTCCCTAGATGTTATAATACAGGATATGAGTGTATAGTTTACAGTATTAGGTCATTTCAGCCTCAATAACAAAGATGTAGGTACGATTCTTATCCCTATTTTACTGAGGAAGAAACTGAATCATGAAGAGATTAAGTAATTCTGCCCAACGTCAAGCACCTAGAAAGACTCTGGCCCTGAGACTCTGTGGGCACGGGCTATTCCACTTCCACATCAGGGTAGCTCTGAAGAGCGCTGACCCCTGCCGGCCACTCCAGAACCTTTGCAGTCCAGAGTAAAGAGCCCCAGGCTTTGACAGTTTCACAACCTTAAAGACCAGGGCTCCATAAGGATTTATTTCTGGGGCTGGGTGTGTGGAGGAAGAAGGCTTTGGACACAGTTTGGGCTGGATTGGAACTGAGAGAGCTGGGGAGAGTGTCTCTGGGAGCAGCCCTGAGGAAGACAGGGAGACTGTTGTGGGGCAGCAGCAGCCAAATGAGGGAGCGATTTGGGGCCGAAGCCCTCAGCTGTCCTGGGTGGTGCTAGGTCCAAGAAACTTTCTTGCCACTCAGTGCTTTCCTTTTCCCTTTTTGTAACACCTGGTGAGTGTATATAGTGTTTATTTCTTTTCTTTTTTTTTTTTTTAGATTTTATTTATTTGCTAGAGAGCACATGAGAGCACAAGCAGGGGGTGCGGCAGGCAGAGGGAAAAGCAGGCTCTCTGGAGAGCATGTAGCCCCATACAGGACTCGGGGGATCCCAGGACCCTGGGATCATGACCTGAGCTGAAGGCAGCTGCTTAACAACTGAGCCACCCAGGCGCCCTAAGTGTATATTTCTTAATTGGACTGTTTAGGAAAGCCGGTGTCTTCTCAGTAGTGGCACTTTTGGATCAAAGAGCACAGATGGTCTGGTTTGGTTTTATATAATGAGAATAGCTTTTATTGTTTGGTTGGTTGGTTGGTTTTTTCTTTTGGTCTGAAAACAATAGTGCTTTACCAAAGTTACTGTTGGTTATCTCAGGGTTGAGGGGGAGCTGTGAGGGATACTTAACTTGATTTTGGTTCTTCAAGGTTTTAATTTTTTATAATAAAATAAAAAATAGGGGTGCCTGGCTGGCTCAGTCAGAAGAGCATGCAGCTCTTGATCTCAAGGTCATGAGTTTGAATCTCACAGGTGGAGAAATTACAGAAATATATAAGTAAACCTAAAATAAATAAATAATTTAAAAAGACATGTAAAGTTCTTTGTCAGATATCTTAGATAATACAGGAAGGTACAAGGAAAAAAAGTAAGTGTCCATAATCCCATTTTCCAGAGGTTACCATTATTAATAGTGAATGTATTTCCTACCACAGAGTCTTGTGTACCTATTTTTACATGTGTGTACCTATTTTTACATGTGTATGCCTTTTTTATGGGATGATGGACTGTTTTTTCAAGCTGCTTATATTATTTGGCAACAAACATCTTCTTATTCAATAAACAAATCTCTGAAAGCGTCAGTTTTAATGGCCTCATATTGTTCTATCCTGAATATACTGCATATTTCCTAGGCACCCCCTACCATGGAGCACATGGATTGCTCCTTTTTTTTCTTTTTCTTTTTTCTTTCTTTCTTTTTTTTTTTTTTTTTTTGGTTACTGTTAGGAAGAATACAGTAGAGAATAAGTGTGAAACCTAAACTTTGGGTGTATCCACTATTCTGTTCTTGTTCTTCTCAGATAAATTCTGAGAAGTGGAATTGTCAGAATTTCTCTTACCTTTTTTAGGGGTTTTGGTAAAGGTTACTTAGAGCAGGAAAATGACTGCCATTTCTGAGATGGAATATTTGCCTCGGTTTTTCAGGAAAGGAAGATGCCACCCAAACGTATAGCCAAGAGAAGGTCACCTCCAGAAGATGCTCTCCCCAAAAGCAAGAAGGTGAAGGGTAAGTTGGTGTTGGCCTCTGTCTCTGAATGGGGGACCTCTTGGAGCCCCCAGAATCTAGGACTGGGCTCCTTCCCCCGACATCT
The DNA here is from genome assembly GCF_963455335.1 of Martes martes. Classification (NCBI taxonomy): domain Eukaryota; kingdom Metazoa; phylum Chordata; class Mammalia; order Carnivora; family Mustelidae; genus Martes; species Martes martes. Next base: position 170,375,857 of record NC_137891.1, on the reverse strand, counting down.
GAAGCTGAGGGGCCTAGAAGCCCAGGAACTCCACCCAGATGGAGGGTCTCTTGTAGCTTACCGAATCCTACCCTCGGCAATTGTAAAGGAGCAGAGACTTGTCTACAAGCACTTAGGCAGTACTGGCGGCGGTTGGGGTGGGGGGTAAGACCCTAGGTAGGACTTTGCTCCAGGCAGTAATATACTATGGCTAAGACCATTGACTTCCAGAAGTGGGTTCAAGTCCAGGCTCTGCCACTTTCTAGCCGTGTAGTTTTGAGCAGGTGACTTAACCTCTCTGAGCTTGAAGTAACCCATTCATAAAATAGAGGCAAGAACAGCAATCTCACTGGGCTGTTAAGAGGAAAATGAGATAACGTCCTGGTAGCATTTGAGGGAGGTACCTGTGCTTTGCTCAGAGGGAGGGAGACGGGGAGGAGAAAAGTCCACCCCCAATCTGGGAGGGAATAGTGTGGACCCACACTCAGACAGTGTCTGTCTTTTGCAGACCATCGTAACCAGGCAGTGAGGGCCGTTGCCTCCCATCGCGTTCCAGGTGCCCGGAGGCCGAGCCCTCCTGACCAGAAAACCCGACCAGGTGGCTCCCTGCCCAGGGCACCCTCTGCGCAGCCGTACTGGCCCTGGCAGCCGTGGCCGCACCCCCGGGGGGGAGGAGCTGGACGCCATTGGTTGTCCAGGGCTGCGGGCGTCTGCCATTGGCCCTCAGATGGCTCTGTGCCTTCCACTGGTTGGCTTGTATCTTTCGCAAATGCTTGTCTTCTGTCTTACTGCTGACCCTTCCTCTTCGGCTGCGCGTCAGCTCCCTGATAGGAGCGGAAGGGTTCTGTGGGAGTATGTCTAGGACTTAAGTCGCAGCCTGAGGGTGGTGGCTAGGGACAGTGCTCTGACCCATGTAGGTTCCTTTGGTTGCAGTGCAAACTTTATTGTTTATTAGCTCCATGACTCTGGGACGGTTACTTAACCTCTGAGTCTCTGTGTCCTTTCCTATGAAACAGGAGCCTAAATATGGAAGGTCTGTAGTATAATTTAGGGGACTACGAGGCAACTTAACATTCGTAGAATAAGCAGCCAGTAAAGGGTAGACCTTATCTGAGTCCTTACTGTTGGCACCATGACTCCTGAGAACTTAGAGCTATTCAGGAAAACTGTATCCTCACTGTTCTCTTCCCCTCCCCACCAAGATTCATTTCACAATATTGAGTGTCTTCATGTTTCCATGTCCTCCCTCATATTAATACGTGCTCAGTTTTTAATTTTCAAAAAAACCTTGTGACATAGTTATCTTTGCTATTCACGTTTTACAGATGAGGAGACTTAGGCTTCCTAGAAAGTTCCTATGACTGGTCTGTGGCAGAGCAAGGGCTTGAACCCAGGCGTCTGTGGTCCCAGAGCCCATGCAGCAACCCCTCCTCTCTCCTGTCATCCTGCACACTCAAGAGCTGTCTTCTTCACCCCTCAGTCTCCCATAGGTCCCACAGCACAGAACCAGGAATGGTGCTGACACTGGGCCAGGGTGACGTGGGCCAACTGGGGCTGGGCGAGAATGTGATGGAGAGGAAGAAGCCAGCTCTGGTGCCCATTCCGGAGGACATCGTGCAAGCTGAGGCTGGGGGCATGCATACTGTGTGTCTAAGCAAAAGTGGCCAGGTAGGTTGGGGTGGGTGGCCCAAGACTGGTCTGGGCCTGGGGTTGGAGGGCTTGAGGAAGGAGCTTTGAACCACACACATTACTCTGTGGAGATGAAGCTGGTCAGCTGCACAGGGAGTGGTCTAAACAAGAATGGACTGAAGCCAGACTTGTGCTAATGGGGGTATCTTGGGCACAGGTCTACTCCTTTGGCTGCAACGATGAGGGTGCCCTGGGAAGGGACACATCAGTGGAGGGCTCAGAGATGGTCCCCGGGAAAGTGGACCTGCAAGAGAAAGTGGTACAGGTGTCAGCAGGAGACAGTCACACAGCAGCCCTCACTGAGGATGGTCGCGTTTTCCTCTGGGGCTCCTTCCGGGTAAGACTGGGTCTGGAAGACCTCATGGGGACTGGCTGTCAGAATTCACTGGTGAGAGCCCAATGATAATCCATCTCCACCTCCCCGTTGTACTTAACGGCGGGGAAATCAAGGCCCGGAGGCAGAGCTTGGACCCAGACCCAGGTCTCTTCATCCAGGCCTGTCCACACCCCTGGCTCTTTCCTTGAATCTATATTATGAAGTGTGTTATCTTGGGAAAAGGGTGGGTCAAGGAGGCCTTTGGGCTGAGGCAGATCCAGGGAGCCTGCTGTCCTCACCCTTCTCCCTGCCTTCAGCCTCCCCCCTCCCTCGCCCTCTTCTACATCTGTCAGGGGTTTTGGGGTACATGGGAAGGATTGTCGCATCTCAGAATTTCTGAGGCAAGGGAGTTTAAACAGTAGAGTCAGTATTAAAATTGTTTTGGTACTTTGGTATTTATTTTGAAATGTCAAAAATAAAGGAATCTGATGAGGTGTGTCCTCATCAGGGCTGTTTTTAAACTTTTTTTTTTTTTTAAGATTTTATTTATTTATTTGACAGAGAGAGACAGTGAGAGAAGGAACACAGAAAGGGGAGTGGGAGAGGGAGAAGCAGGCTTCCCACGGAGCAGGGAGCCCAATGAGGGGCTCAATCTCAGGACCCTGGGATCATGACCTGAGCCGAAGGCAGACACTTAACAACTGAGCGACCCAGGCATCCCTGTTTTTAAAACTTCTTTTTTTTTTTTTTTAAAGATTTTATTAATTTATTTGACAGAGAGAGAGATCGCAAGTAGGCAGAGAGGCACGCGGAGAGAGAGGGGGAAGCAGGCTCCCTGCCGAGCAGAGAGCCTGATGTGGGGCTCGATCCCAGGACCCTGAGACCATGACCTGAGCCGAAGGCAGAGGCTTAACCCACTGAGCCACCCAGGCGCCCCTGTTTTTAAAACTTCTTATGGAGAATTTCAAACACCTGAAAGTAGTCAGAAAAATACCGAATACCCATCTGCTTGCCTCCACTGTCATCAGCTTATGGCCAAGCTTATTTCTCTCTACTCCCATCCACTACCCTATTCCTTTGTTATTTTAATGCAAGTCATAAGCCACATAGCATTTCACTCATGAAGTATTTCCCTGTTTGTCCTGGCTCCTGCCCAGCGCCTCATCTTCATCTGGCCCCAGTCCCCTTCACCAGACAGCTCTGGGGTTGCTGCGAGCCTGGACCTGGCTGGTCTGGGGCAGACAGGACAGGCCGGTAAGTGCTCTGTCTGGCCTTCCAGGACAATAACGGTGTGATTGGACTCTTGGAGCCCATGAAGAAGAGCATGGTGCCCGTGCACGTGCAGCTGACTGAGCCTGTAGTGAAGGTGGCCTCAGGTGAGCCTGGGGGTACTCACATTAGGCAGGAGCTGGAGAACTCGTTCCAGGGCAGGCCTGGTCTTGGGCCTTACAGACAAGCCCTGTATCCTCTGCCTTCCTCTCCCCCGCAGGAAACGACCACTTGGTGATGCTGACAGCTGATGGTGACCTCTACACTTTGGGCTGTGGGGAGCAGGGCCAGCTGGGCCGTGTGCCTGAATTATTTGCCAACCGTGGTGGCCGGCAGGGCCTTGGTAGGTGGCTTAGGTCCTTCTGGAAGGGCAGCTAGGCAAGCCACCCCCTGGAGAACGTCAGAAGCAGGAGGGATTCTCTCTGTGTGTTTAGGCTTGCATCAGATAGGCCTGCGGTGATAGGTGAGATCTCTGACTCTAAAGCCAGACCACCCTGGATTTGAATCTTGGTTCTTCTACCTATTGGCTGTAGTTTTCTTATCTCTAAACGTACTGGATGTTTCTCACCTCTAAACATACTTCATCGGGTTGTGGTGAAGTGAAATAAGTTAACGTAGAAGAACGTTTGGCACATGGTAAGTTCCATGTAAATGCTACCTTTTATGACTCGGGGAGTCTAAGTGAGGCACTTATACTCTCTTGACCTCAGTTTCCTCTTCTTTAAATGGGGAAAAGGAAGAAGAATCCCTGCTTAGCTTCCCTCCAAGGGCTGTAGTAATGGGGAAAAACACACAGGGCAGAGCGAGAAGGTGTGTGTGTCTGCCACTGACCCCGGTCTCCTCTCTGCCTCTGTCTCCTCCTCAGAACGACTCCTGGTCCCCAAGTGCGTGATGCTGAAATCCAGAGGAAGCCGGGGTCATGTGAGATTCCAGGATGCCTTCTGTGGTGCCTACTTCACCTTTGCCATCTCCTGCGAGGGCCATGTGTATGGTTTTGGCCTCTCCAACTATCATCAGCTTGGTGAGTCCCAAGCCCAACATCTGGCACAGCCCAGAGTGACTTGGGTTCCAATCCTGGCTTCACTACTCATTTGCTGGGCACCCTTGTTGCGGTCAGCTTACGCCTCAGACCCATAGTTTTGCTCTCTGTAAAGTGAGAAGATCTATACCTTGGTATTGGTGTGGGGGAGGCAGCCTCACTATGTGAGGGGATGAAGAAGGACAGCTCCTTGGACAGCTTCACCCTTGACAGCTCTATCCTGGCCTTTTCCTCCCAGGAACCCCGGGCACAGAATCTTGCTTTGTACCCCAAAACTTGACATCCTTCAAGAACTCTACCAAGTCCTGGGTGGGCTTCTCTGGTGGCCAGCATCATACAGTCTGCATGGATTCGGAAGGTGGGACCGCTGGGTTGGGGATGGAGTATTCCTTGGGCATAGCCCAGCCAGACTCCTGAGACCGGGGTCCTTGGAACCTGGGCCTACTCCGTGGGTTGGGTCAGATGTGGGTCCATGAGGGCCAACCCCATTCCCCAGAGTCCTGGCACTCATCCAAGTATGAGCCCAGTGGGGTCCTATGGAGGTTCTCCCAGGCCTCCCTGGGACAGATGCTGCACACCTGCTTCTCACCACTCTGGGAGTGGGTACCAGCTCCCGTGGATATGGGAGCGCCTCAGGCCTACCTGGAGCATGCCCTCTGCTCCTCCTCATCTCTCCTCCCTCCTCCCACAGGAAAAGCGTACAGCCTGGGCCGGGCCGAGTATGGGCGGCTGGGCCTTGGGGAGGGTGCTGAGGAGAAGAGCATACCCACCCTCATCTCCAGGCTCCCTGCCGTCTCCTCGGTGGCTTGTGGGGCTTCCGTGGGGTATGCCGTGACCAAGGATGGTGAGTTGGGGCTGCCCACCCTCGGTGTGGTTGTGTCTTGGGGGTCATGATTCTTACCGGACTGCTCGTCAGGCTCTGATGTCCGTGATTAAACAGAGCTGAGATACAGAGAGCACTGTTTGTGAGGACCTTGTTTTCTCCTGTCAGAAGCTCTGGCTTTGATGAACATAAAATGAGTAAACAAACTATTTTCATAAGGGTGATATGTTTCGTAGCATAGGAGAATAGTAAGGAGAGATATACCACTGAGGCCCACACAGGCAGTAGGACTTGAATCCAGGTCTCCAGAGTCTTAACTCAGGCTTCTCTTTATACTTTCCACCAAGGTGACCCCTTTATTTACAACCTAGTATGTGCCAGCTTCCCAGGGAGTTGTACTTAGACTTTTATTAGGAGAGAGAAGGCTTAGTCACTAGGGTTCTAGCAGGCACAGCAGAGGAGGGTATGAACCAGGTGGTCACCAAACCCTGAGTGGGTGAGTGGGATAGCCACAGACACTTTGAGAAGTCTGGAGCTGATGAAAGCACTTGACCTGGAATTACCTGGGAAGAGTTCCTGAGGAAGTGGTGCTTGTACTAACTTTAAAGGTTCAGTCCTTTATGATAAGCAGTGGAGGGCATCCCAGGCACAGGAACATCCAGATCAGTCTCTAAGGTCCTTGGAATGGAAGGTGGTGTAGGGGTTTGGGGAGTGGCTAGTCACCTAGAGCCTTGAATGCCATGCCTAGGAGCAGGGAGAAGTCTTTAGCAATGTGTAAGGACTGTTGTCTCTGCTTGACAAAACTATTTTTTTAATCTATCATCTCTTTGGCTTCTCCCAGCTTCTCTGAACTCCCAGAGGCTGGGTCATTGCTAGGCTGCTATGGGCCAAAGCCAAAATTCACCCTCATGTTCCAGGCTTCTCACAGTATAAAAGATGGGGCTAGGGATCCTGGAGACAGCTGCCCCCATTTCTCTCCCCTGTAGGTCGTGTTTTCGCCTGGGGCATGGGCACCAACTACCAGCTGGGCACAGGGCAGGAGGAGGATGCCTGGAGCCCAGTGGAGATGACAGGCAAACAACTGGAGAACCGTGTGGTCTTATCAGTGTCCAGTGGGGGCCAGCACACAGTCTTACTAGTCAAGGACAAAGAACAGAGCTGATGAAGCCTCTGCGGGCCTTGCTCCCGGCCCCACCACTCTCCCTCCTGGAACTGGGAAGCTATGATGACTACAGATTCCAACACGCCCCCCCTGCCCCGAGTACTCTGTCATCTCCTGCCTTTTTCCTATCAGCAGAACAGAATCCTCTTCCTCTTTTCTGTCCTCCTTTCCTGAATCATCCTGCAACCTACAGGATGAAGGGGAGTGGGGGGAAATGGAAGAGGGGAGGAGGTTTTGGCAGCCGGAACATTGCTCACCCCAGAGCTATGTGATTAGAACTTTCCGCCTCATCCCTACCTCCCATGGTCCTGGCTGACCCTGGTTTTGCCTGCCAAAAACCAAAAATTCCTCCCCTGGGGATTTGGTGCCCACGTTCTGAAAAGTTGGGAATCATCAAGCCCTATTCTAGCCATGTGCCACTCTCTGTCCTTCACAGTCCACAGGCAGACAAATGGTATGGTGGTCAGACCCAGCTGTCATGGACCTATGCCTGGGGGAAACTGGAGATGGGGCAGGGCTGCCCAGCTGTGGGCAACCCCAAGCCAAATATTTGGCCCTCAACAGATGTCCATGGAGAAGAAAAAAACAACGATCCTCCACTTGATCAAGAAAAAAGCCAATCAGCCTTCGTCCCAGAAGCACAAAGCATTCTGCCCTTCAGACATTGCCTGAGTATCCTGCTCATCGGACCTGCCTTACCTGCAGCCAAGGGCCTGAAATCTGGAAAGGAAGCTACATCTGCAGGGCAGGATGTGGAGGGGTGTGGGGAAGGAGAGTTTTATAAACAAACTTATAGCAATATTGAGAGTGAAGGGAGGGAGGGGAGAGGGGTCAGAGGGGCAGAGGCTGGTGCACAGAAAGGGAAGCAGCAGCTTGTACAGAGGCTGAGAAAATAGAACAGTTTCACTTTTTTTTTTTTTAAATGTAAAGTATTTTGGAGGGGAGAGTGAAATCTTTTAACACTTTGAATAAATTTAGAGTTTTATAAAACAGGCCACTTGTTTTCTACATACTCCCTGCTTTTTTAAGGGAGCTCCTGCTGTGTTGGGAAGAGCAGAATAAACCCATACCTATGCACCTGGGCAAGGCTAGGACTTAAGTGATGTCGCCATGTCCTGGTATGTGCCTGTCACCTGTTGATGTGGCTGTTTCATACAAATCAAAAAAGAGAAAAAGAGTTGGTTGATTTTTTTGCTTAGGTATTTATGTTTCAGGAATCACTGGAGTTTTTAAAAAAAAATTATGCTGCATAATGTGAGACACGGAATGGATCTTTTAATATCCTAATCCCAAACCAAGGTTTGAGTATAGTACATATCTATAAATACTTATACTAATCTTGCTGTTATATCATTTCTCAACAGCCGATGTAATTGATTAAACATGGTTAACTGCACAATAACTCTTAAGACTACTTACTAATATAAATGTAGATCTTTCCAGGCATTTGAGCAACCAAATCATACGGCTGACCTGTCTACAATGGTGATCCCTAGCCACATGTGGCTATTTACATTTAAATTAATTAAAATTGTAAAAATTTAAAATTAATTTCTTTGTTTGGACTAGCCACATTTCAAGTCCTCAGTAGTCCTGTTTGGCTGGTGCCTATGGGATTAGGCTATGCAAACATAGAACATTACTGTAATTGCAGAAAGTTACAGTGGACAATGCCGATCTAGAAGGTCTATTAATGTATAACAGGAAGTTTTTTATTATCACCAGAAGGATTCTTCTTGGAAAAGACTTGAAAAAATGAATATGAAGTAAAAGAACTTCAAATGTATTCTGTGATTTTTTTTTCCCCCTGAAGTTTTAGTTTTAATACAGGCAATATACTGATTGGAAATTGACTTCTTAGAAGGGACATCACACTTTGATTCTAATATTTCCTTTGAAAAGAAGCACTTGTGTGTCTGCTACTCAACACCCCCCCCCCAAAAAAAGTCCATTTGGTTTAGACTTACTGGAGTTTTCCCTTTTGACAGGATAGCATGTTGAAAATACTCTGTTCTTAACAGCTCTCCTGTATTGGAACTTAAAATGAGCCAGGCATTGTGCTGAACACTTTACATGCAATAATAGCTCTTTTAATCCTTACATCTGCCCTGCACAGTCATACTTGTCCCTTAGGAAACAGTCCCTGAGAGTTGTGACTTGCTTAAGGTCAAGAAGCTACCTACCAAATGCACAAACCAGGCTGGAATTTAAATCAGCCTCTACCTGAGCCTTGAACTTCAATTCCTTTTCCTTGTATGGCACGTAAGCGTTCTAAAACTCTCTGAAGGTGCTTTATGTATATGAGAACAGTCACATAGTACTCTATAATATACTCCTTGCTGTTCTGACAATTGTATGTTTTTGTTGTTGTTCCCTATAGTTAAGAATTGCCTTGTTTTCACATGTGTAGTTTTTTGGTGTTAGTGCCAATGTCTTAAGTGTAAATTTCCTTTTGTTCAAGTACATCAAGTACCCTGTTTTATGTTTTCCCCCATCCTTTTCCAACCTGGATTGATTACCTCAAAACAAATGTAATCATAGTACACAATGTGGCGCTGCTATAAATATTTACAAAGTTGTAAATGTTCAGTATTGCTTTGACAGACATTTTATTTATTTTTTGCCCAGTGTGGGTCTTGAACTCACACCCCCTCACTCCCGAGATCAAGAGTGGCACGCTGTACTGACTGAGCCAGCCAGGTGCTCCTTTTTTATGAGAAATTATAATCAGAAGATGGAGAAGTGTATATGTATGAACGAAGGACAGTCGCTAAGATACCTGAAACTACAAATGAGAAAGTACATTATTTAGAAATGTGCAGATTCTAGGGAGACGTGGAAACTGCCTCAAGAGAGTGGGAATTGGGGGTAGGGTTCGATAGGGTAAGGAACTGCTGTTTATCTTTTCATAAAATAGATATTTTCTCAGTGCCTAGCATATCTCAGACACTGTTGTAGGAATTTGATTAGAAACAAAACACAAGAATCCCTGTCTCAAGAAGCTTACACTCTGAATTAAAAAGAAACAAAGATTTTAAAGTCTTCCACGTGTAGTAAGCAAAGAGCACAGCAGAGGGGCTGGCAAATAGTACTAAACGAACAGCTCTCCACTCTAATTTGAAGGCCTCCAAATACCATGTTGGAGAATTTACTGGATGCCAGGCATTGGGCCAAGTACTTTCCCAACTTCTCATTTTCTCCGCACAACACCCAGTGTGGTAAGCACGGCTGTTATCCATATTAGTCTCAGGCTAAGTAACTTGCCAAAATAATTAGTGAGAGGGGGCTGGGATTGATAGCCAAACCTCCCAGCCGCTATACTTGCTACTTATTACCGTAAGTAGGATAAACCTGGAAATGTGGCAGCTAGTGGCTGATCTCAAGCTTTCAGACCGGTAAGCACTTCACTTGGGGGTCTAAGGCCCTGAATTTAGGAGGTATAAACTGGTAAAGAAGGGCCTAGTGGCTTATCAGCCCAGAGGGAGCCCCAGAAAGGGATCTTAAAGCTCTTGGGGTGAACTTCACTGTTAGAGTTGATGATCACTTACAGAAGCTCCCCATTCTAAGAAATGGGCGCCAGGTTGAGGCTTTGCCTTAGACACTCCCCGACTAGGAGAGTTAAACTGTCGGGATTATCTAGTCATTGTAATCAGTGTTCACTGAAGGCCTTCCATGGACAGGTCATTATTCTGGGACAAGGTAAGAGCTGGCGCTTTGGGTTATGGTAGTGGATACTGGACTCCAAAAAGTAGAGTGATGAGATTTAGGATTAATTGGTTGAGATGACAGGGTTGTGTCAATTTACACTGCCTGGAAACTTCTGCCCCCTCTTTCCACTCCAGGGCTATATACAGGAATAATGGAAGAATCCCATCTAACTTCAACAACAATCTCATGTCTTGCAAACTGGGGAACAGGGTCAGGGGGTGGCCGGGGCAGACCTGTGCTTTGCCTAAGGTCACGCAGTGGAACTGGATCGCCCTGGCTCCCAAAGGGGACTATTTGCAGGTTTGTTGGTTTTTATTGTTGTTTTTGTTTTTTACAATGAGCATAATTGGTTTTATAATTTTATTTAAGATTTTATTTATTTGAGATAGATCGAGAGCCAGTGAGCAAGAGAGCAGGAAGAGGGACAGAGGCAGAGGGCAAGCAGGCTATCCACTGAGCAGGTAGTCGGCCATGGGCCTCGATCCCAGGACGCTGGGATCATGACCTAAGCCGAAGGGAGACGCTTAACCGACCGAGTCACCCAGGCGCCCCAAGTTTTATAATCTTAAAAAGTACGTGTGTTCAGAAGGAAACGCGAGAAAACCAGTTTCCCGAGCAACCCGAGCGCCGGCATCTGGCCTGCTCCGCCCCAGCCCGCGGACTCCTTCCGGTCTCAGCCCTCCGGGTCCAGGAGCTCCGCGCCCAACCAGCCGGGTCGTCGGGAAAACCCGGAGCAGCGAATCCCGGCGCGGCCCTGGGCGCTGAGGTTCGGAGCGTGCGCAGAAGGCGTCGGAAGCGCATGCTCCCTGGCGGTCCCGGCGCCCAACTCTGGCGCCGGCGCTGGCCTCCTCCGCCTGCACACTCTGGGTCCGGCTGCAGGCATGGCGGCCAGTCTGTGGATGGGAGACGTGAGTCAGGGCGGCTGCTCGGGTCTGAGGAGGACGAACCTCAGTGTCACGGGGGGAGGAAGAGTCTGAAGGGGAGGGGTCTTCGAATCCCAGAAGGGTGGAAGTGAATGGGGAAAGGAGTTCTTTAGGTGACACAGGCGGGTCCCAGAATTTAGGTGAAGGGGACCGAGTCTGAGGATGGGGGTTCCTGGCCTTCCGCCTGCGTTCTTGGAAGGGAAAGGGAGGCTCTTTAGGGGGATAGAACGGCAGGAATCCCAAGGACTGAAGGGCGCTGTGGCTCTAGGACTGGAGGGATAGGGTTCCTAGATCCAGGGGGGAGGCTCCCGAAGGGGACCAGGTTTGAACCGGGAGGCAAAGGACTGAAAACGTGGGAGGTGGGATTCAGGCTACTCCGTAGATGAAAATCTCCACTCCCCTCAGCCCCGCCCCCACCAGCAGCGTGTAGCCTGCCCTGGGTGGGCCCTGAAACCGGGAATGAGGAGCCTGGACGCTGGCCTGAATCCTCTGCTCTTGTATTTACGCAGCTGGAGCCCTACATGGATGAGAATTTCATCTCCAGAGCCTTTGCCACCATGGGGGAGACCGTGATGAGCGTCAAAATTATCCGAAACCGCCTCACTGGGTACATTTTTCTCCTTCCATCTTCTCAGTTCTCCTTTAATAGACCGTGCGGCCAGTGTCTTTCTCGAGAATGTAAACATCGAAAAGTCAGGGCTTCTCGCCCCTAATAATAGTTAATATAATGTTATGAACGTTAACATTTGGGGGCTTACTGAGAGGGAGTATAGCATATTGCTTAAGGACTGGACTTTGGGGAGTCAGACTGAAAAAGCTAGGTCTACTGTGTGACCCTGGGCAAATACTAAACCTCTCCATTTCCATGTCACTGTGACTATGAAAATGGAGATGATAACACCATCTACCTCATAGAGTTATGGTGAGGTTTAAATGGTTAGTTTACATTCAGCATTTAGAGCAGTCTGGCATATGCTCAATAAATATAAACAGATTATGATCTACTAGGTAGTAAGACTTCAGAATCATTTGTGGGGGGTGGTAGAGAGGGCACCTGGGTGGCTCAGTCATTAAAGCTGGGCTCTTGATTTTGGCTCATGTCATGATTTCAATGTCCTGAGGTCGAGCCTGCAGTGGGGCTTTGCGTTGGGTGTGGAGCCTGCTGAAGATTCTCTCCCAGGGCACTGGGTTCCGTCAGTTAAGCGTCTGCTTTTAGCTGAGGTCATGATCTCAGGGTCTTGGGAATTGGGTTTTCTGCTCAGCCAGGAGTCTGGTTCTCCCTCTCCCTCTCCCTTTGCCCCTCCCCCTGCTCATGTGTTCTTGCTTGCTCTCTCACTTTGAAAAAGTGAAAAATAGAAATAATTTTCTAAGATTCTATTTTTTTAGGGGCACCTGGGTGGCTCAGTTGGTAAGTGTCTGCCTTCAGCTCAGGTCAAGATCCCAGTATCCTGGGACTCCTGGCTCAGCAGGGAGCCTGCTCTCCCTCTCCAGCTCCCCCATGCTTTGTTCCCTCTCCCGCGCGCTCTCTGTCTTCAATAAATAAATTCTTTAGAAAAAAATTCTGTTTTTTTTTTTTTAGATTTATTTATCCTATGCGGAGCTTGATTGTACAACACTGAGATCATGACCTGAGCCAGATGCTTAACCGACTGAGTAACCCAGGTGCCCCAATAAATAAATCTTTAAAAAAATTTTTTTAAAAAGACTTTATTTTTTTTAAAGATTTTATTTATTTATTTGACAGAGATCACAAGTAGGCAGAGAGGCAGGCAGAGAGAGAGGAAGGGAAGCAGACTCCCTGCCAAGCAGAGATCATGACCTGAGCCAAAGGCCGAGGCTTTAACCCACTGAGCCACCCAGGCGCCCCAAGGATTTTATTTTTAAGTAATCTCCATACCTGATGTGGGGCTCAAACTTACAACCCCATTGGGGCACCTGGGTGGCTCAGTTGGTTATGCTCAGGTTGATCCCGGGGGTCCTGGGATCGAGCCCTACATCCGGCTCCGTGCTCAGTGGGAGCCTGCTCCCTCTGCCTGCTGCTCCCTCTGCTTGGGCTTGCTCTCTTCTCCCTCTCCCTTCCCCCCCACCATGTCAAATGAATAAATAAAATCTTTAAAACAAACCTTACAACCCCAGAATCAAGAGTTGCATGCTCCATGGACTGAGCCAACCAGGCATCCCTAAAATAATTTCTTAAATACAAAAAAGTCTAAGTACTATTATTAGGAGGCTTCATAACTGTCTTAAAGTTTACAGAGCTATTAAATGACAAGCCAGGACTCAGATCTGTTCTTATAGTCCTGAGTGCCCTTAACTCATGTCATTCACTTAAGAAGTTATTTATAGAACGAGTACTATGTGCTGTTGTTCAAGGTTCCCGGGATACGTGGCTGAAACAAACCGGGCGTAGTCCCTCCTCTCATGGAGCTTACTACATTCTCATGGGGAAGCAAAACAGTAAATATGTAAACAAAACAAAATGCAGAGACTATTTGGAGATAGTGGTGCTATATTGCCTCCCCATTCTTCCTTCTCTTAAGGGGTCTAGTTAGAAAAAGAAGGATTCTCTTATCAATTTGGCAGTGTTTACTGAGCAGCTGCTCTGCCAGTACTCTACTAAAGCAGCTGCTAAAACGTCAAATGGTTGAAAAATACATACGGGAGAGATGAAGTGGGTGTGGTCAGTTCTGGCTGATTGGTTGACAGGTACTTTGTGTATTCGGAATCCAGTACCTGTTTCTGAAACCCTGGTGTGGCTGCCTTTGGCTGAAAAGGCCAGTATTCTAGACAGGAGTCCCGCCCCCATAAGAGATGAGTTTTGATTGGAAAGGAATATGAGGTCCCGCCCCCATAAGAGATGAGTTTTGATTGGAAAGGAATATGAGGTTTATTCAAGAAGCCGGCCGGCTACTTAGGGAGAAGGTGGACTCTTGTCCAAAAGCCAACTCCGAGGTTTCTCCTGGCCCAGGAGTTTTTAAAGTAATTTGGGGCAGTTAATCAGTTGAGGAAGTGCCGTGGTCTGTGACAACTCATGACTACATGCAGTCTCGATGGTGCCAGCGACAGATGTTATCATAGTGCTTGGAGGTGTTGCAGTGGGGTCTGGTTCCTTGGTGAGGGGGTAGGAGGGGTGTTGTGCAAGAGGGTTTGGTTTCTTGGTGCCCTGGGTAGTGCAAGAGAGCCTGGTGACATGTAGAAGTGCTGTGTTCTTTCTAGGAAAGAATGCAGGATCTATAAATGTACAAAGGTTTAGTTCATCAGTTGTGTGGGTTAAGGATGCTTGCTAAAACTTAAAAGACTACTAGGTTGGCTGGAGGGGCCAAGGAAGCTTCATACCTAGAAACTGTTGGTTTGTTTTGTTTTTGTTTTTTTTTGTCTTTCAACCATTTTATGAAATGAGAAAAGACCAAGGTAGCCACGAGGCCATTGATACACAGGTATGCAGTGTGGATGAGGAAGGGACTGTGGAGAAACCAGCACCATGCCAGGTGATCGCTGGGAACCAACTTCCCCAAACTCCTAACAACAGAACACTCTAGACAGGAGCATATTATATAGGTCCTACAGAAATAAACGTGGTCCCATGCCTGTTCTCTGCAGTTGGCAAGGACAGGCCTTTCCACTGGCCTGTCTTGGTAGGTGTTTCTGTATCAAATGAAGCAGAGGTTTTCAGTGACTCTGCGGCCGGCATAGAGAACTCATTGCCTATCTCTGCCTGGCTCCTGGGAGGCAGGTCCCCAGGACCTGACAGGGGACAGGTGGAAAAGGAGAAGCAATTACACAGCCTGGTAGAAAATACTGTGAGAGTAGACCACAAAGGGGCTCCCTAGGTCCTGCTACAGGAGGCCATTAACACACCTTGACTCTGAGCCTTCAGGTCTGATGAACAGTCTCAGAAAAGACCCTGTGCCCATCTGTGGAATGTTTCTTGGGGAGAACCCCCACCACACGCACTAGTCCACGGGGCCCTCAAGTTTTCATCCTGAGGTCTGGGAGCTGCAGCCCAGAGCAGGGATGACGAACCTGTACTAGCTATACTCAGGGAGAGCCAACAGCGTCCCAGCCTTTCCTGAGAGGCCAGGTCTGTGCTGCTCCCTCCTCTTTAGCATTGGTGCCTACATCCCCCCACACTTCCCTACAGTGTCTCTCCACTTGCTTTTTATTTGCACTGTATTCTAGGAACAGGTCCTCTGACTGGTAGATCATACTAGCCTAAATATTGTTCTTCTTTTTGCTCTTGTAAACAGAAAACCCTAGATAATCAGCTACTAGTATGAAAACATATTCTGTAATACTTTCTGCTTTATTGAAATAAGATTTAGAACTGTCTTTTCCTATCCATGATTACTAAACTCTGGCTGTTTCTTATGGTGGTACTTACAGACACATTACATTTATGTCTTGCCTCATTTGACAAACTTTGAAGTGGCCTGTAAAAATACTATAAAATAAATAAATGCAAATTTAAAAACTAAGACCAGGAAAATAAGGGAAAAAGATAAGACCTGTGGAAAATAATGTGCAGCAGAGTATAGTACTTAAGAATGCAGTCCGTGGTTACACAATAATGTGAATATTCTTTTTTTTTTTTTTTAAGATTTTATTTATTTATTTGAGAGAGGGAGACAGAGTGTGAGCAC
Organism: Martes martes; assembly: GCF_963455335.1. Taxonomy (NCBI): domain Eukaryota; kingdom Metazoa; phylum Chordata; class Mammalia; order Carnivora; family Mustelidae; genus Martes; species Martes martes. Next base: position 170,360,309 of record NC_137891.1, on the reverse strand, counting down.
ATGCAGTGGGGAGGGGCAGAGGGAGAAGCAGGCTCTCCACTGAGCAGGGAGCCCGACTGGGGACTGAATGAATCCCAGTACCCTGAGATCATGACCTGAGTCCAAACCAAGAGTTGGGTGCTTAACCAACTGTGCCACCCAGGCGCCCCCAGAATATCTTTTAAAGCTTTTTTAAATGTTTCTCTCTTTCTCTCTTTTTAATTTCATGTCAGACAGGTTGTTTGCTAAGGTTGTAACAGAGTTTAAGGGAGGTACGTGTCACAACAGTATGAACACTCAGTCATCACAGTTACTAACTACAAGAGGATCATCTGTTTTAAGTGTAGAAAAGCTCATCTCTTACCTTTTCTCATAGCACTGACTTTTTAAAGAGGTAAAACTAATTGTCTTGCATAAGGTCCTACATTCTGGAATCTGGTTTTATTTGCTTCCTTGTGGTGGTGTTTTACTTGTTCTGTGCCTAACATTCCCTATAAACTGGACGTTAGATCTGAAAGTTTGATTGGATTGTATTAAATATTTTTGGGGGCGCCTGGGTGATTCAGTAGGTTAAGTGTCTGAGTCTTGATTTCAGCTCAGGTTATGATCTCAGGGTTGTGGAACAGTGCCCTGCAGTCAGGCTCGGTGCTCAGCGGGGAGTCTGCTGCTCTCCCTCTCTCTGCTCCTCCCCCTGCGTGTGCCTGTGCCTGTCCAGGCCCACATTTTTTCTCTCTCTGTAATAAACCTTAAAAAAATACTTTTGGCAAAAGTACTTCAAAGGTCATACAGTGCATAAATGAATGTTTATCAGATGAGTCTGGGACTGGCCCAGATGGGCAGTCCTTATATTCAGGTTTGTAAATTAGTTCTGAACTGGAATATGGCAGGAAACAAAAACAGGTTGGGCTCTGATTAGGAAAACATTTTTCCCTCCCTTCAGGCCAGGGCTCAGTCTCATCTGGGAATCCCATCTATAACCATTCTCTTTCTCTTGTTTGCTTTCTTTCCAGAATCCCAGCTGGCTACTGTTTTGTAGAATTTGCAGATTTGGCCACAGCCGAGAAGTGTTTGCATAAAATTAATGGGAAACCCCTGCCAGGAGCCACACCTGTAAGGACACTTGGATAATGATGATGTTCCCATTTTTATTGTCATTGATAACTATCATTTATTGAAGCCCTACTGTATATTTACTCTATTTAATCCTATAACAACCCTGCACAGTGGGCATTGTTATCTTTGACAGCCCAGGAAACCGAAGTCCAGGGAAGTGGAATGACTTGTCCGAGGCAGCACAGGTAGTAAGTAGCAGAGGCAGGACGCAAACTGAAGATTGGTTTGCCTGTAAAAATCCAGGCCCTTTGCCCTCTGCACCGCCGCCTCCCTTCACGGAAGACTTGAAGCTCTAGCTTGCCTGATTGAGAAACTAGAACAGGCTGGCCGCAGTGAGGACACAGTGCAAGAGAGTTACATTCTGCTCTTCCCACAGTTACTTAGCTTACGGCCGCACCAAGCTGGCACACCTGGGCTCGTAGAACCATGGAGCTGGCAGTGCCCTTAGCGGTCATCCGTGCAACCCCCTCACTTTATACAGCAGAGAAAGCTGAGGCTTAGAGAGGGGGAGATGTTTTGGCCAAGGTAATTCATTTCAGTTTTTTTCAAATATTGTTTGACTCTCGAAACACCTTTCTCTGTTTTAGTTTGTTTGTTTTTAAATTTCTAGGCAAAACGTTTTAAACTGAACTATGCCACTTACGGGAAACAGCCGGATAACAGGTAAGTGCAGAGTAGCCCCAGGGTAGCTTCAAGCCCCAGGAAGTGTCTAGATGGAGATAAGATGATTCACTGTGCTAATCACCACCAAAGAGGAGGTTGGGGAGCCTAGTTTGGTCCGCTCTGCCTTCCTCCTGAAGGATGACTTCCTCTCCTTCCCCGCTGGTGGACCTGCCCAGTGTCCTTCTTGTCAAAACCTGTGTCTTCTCTTTATTTGGTCCCGCCCCCAGCCTTCCGCCCTGGTAGTACCCGCAGTATTGATGTTGTGTTCAGTAAGAACTGACCTGCTGTAGCGACATAAATCGATTGTTTCAGAAGCTTTAAAGAAGCTTTAGAGAAGCTCTTCAGAAGCTTTAAAACAATGTAGCGAGAGCTTTAAAAAGATTTGTACCCACTGACCCTGTAATTCTACATGGACGTGTCCAAAGATTAGCCTCAGAAGTATTTGTTGAAATATTACGTAGAATGGGGGAAGTTGGGGGAAAACCCAAATAATCTAGTAACAGAGAAGTGGCTTAAATGACAATATGTTCATTAATTGTAGTACTACGTATCCATGTATAAGTCATTTTGCAGAAAATGATGACAGGTCAGGAAGTTGGTAATATGTTAAAAGTGAAAAAAATGCTAAAAACAAAATGAGGTAGTCATACCCAAGTTTTGTAAATTCAGAAAGAGAAGCCAGGGGTGCCTGGGTAGCTCAGGTGTCTGGCTCTTGATCTCAGCTCAGGTCATGATCTGATGGTTATGAGTTTGGGCCCCTCACTGGGCTCGACCCTGGGGGTGGAGCCTACTTTAAAAAAGAAAAACAAGGTGGCTCAGTCGGTTAAAGCCTCTGCCTTCGTCTCAGGTCATGATCCCAGGGTCCTGGGATCGAGTCCCACATTGGGCTCCTTGCTCAGTGGGGAGCCTGCTTTGCTCTGCCTGCTGCTCCCCCTGCTTGTGTTCACTCTCTCTTCTATCTCTGTCTCTGACAAATAAATAAAATCTTGAAAAAACAAAACACCCACAAAGAAGCCGAAGAAAAGAGACAAAAATACATAACAGTGTTCATAGTGATTACCTTCGAGTGGTTGGGTTACTGGTAATTTTGTTTGTCTTTTTGTGTATTCTGATTTAAACAAGGAATATGTATCATATTTGAACTAAGAAAATTATGAGTATGCTTGTGTGATTTATTTTTAAATAGTTTTTCTAGAACAGAGGTTGATAAAATGTGACCTGACTTACATCACCCATGAGCTAAAAATGGTTTTTACGCTTTCAAAGGATTTTGAAAACAGAAAAAGCAACAGAAACCATAGGTGCCTCACCAAGCTTAAAATTTTTACTATCTGGCCTTCTATAGAAAAAGTTTGCTGACCCATGTTCTAAAAGTTGGCAGATTTCATTTTAGCCCTGCTTTCAGCCTTAGGAGATAAGGACCGGTTCTCATTCTCCATCTTCACCATTTGAATTAAAAATTGCAGTGAGGGGCTCCTGGCTGGCTTAGTAGGTAGGGCATGTGACTCTTGATCTTAGGGTCATGAGTTCGAGCCCCACGTTGGACATAGAGATTACTTACAAAAATACTTGCAGCGAATACAGAGTGTCTAGGTTTCTCTTTTGAGCACCTCTGACCAGGCCCCCCAACCTGCACTCCTATACTTCGAAGCCAGACAGGCTTTCTTCAGTGGATAAGGCCCCTGGAACAGGGGCTGCTTCCATAACTCTGCCAGGACTACCAGGCACCACAAATTAGGACCTGGCTAGGGACCCATCAGATGTGCTGTTCCCCACGAAGACCCAGGAGAGGTTTACCTAGAATGGGCCAAAAGAGCTTGTTAGAACAAAGCTTTTGGTGTCTGTCTCTGAACCTTGTTCTCTCCTCTCAGCCCTGAGTACTCCCTCTTTGTGGGGGACCTGACCCCAGATGTGGATGATGGCATGCTGTATGAATTCTTCGTCAAAGTCTACCCCTCCTGTCGGGGAGGCAAGGTGGTTTTGGACCAGACGGGCGTGTCGAAGTAAGGCCTTACCTATGACTGATGGCCACCGTGTTCCAGCATTTGTCTCAGAGATGGGGCTGTTAGAGTGAGGCCATGTAGCACAGTGGGGAAGAGCCCAGGCTCTAGAGCCAGACTGCTGTGCAGCCTGACTCCCAGACTGGCCCAGTCTCTCACCCGATTTCCTCAGTACAACGGAGGAAGAGTTGTGTCTCTTAAGAGTGTCTGCTCCCAGGCCTGACCTACCAGTGACATGATATGCTATAAATAAAGCTATAGGATATGCTTGATAGGTGCTTGCCATTTTATCTATTATTGTTACTTCAAAGGTAGAAAAACCCCAAGAAAGGCTTATTTTTTTTTTTTTTTTTATTATTTTTTTTTTTTTAAATTTTTTTTTTTTAATTTATTTATTTGTTAGAGAGAGAGAGAGCGAGCGAGCACAGGCAGACAGAGTGGTAGGCAGAGGCAGAGGGAGAAGCAGGCTCCCCGCCGAGCAAGGAGCCGGATGTGGGACTCGATCCCAGGACGCCGGGATCATGACCTGAGCCGAAGGCAGCCGCTCAACCAACTGAGCCACCCAGGCGTCCCAAGAAAGGCTTATTTTTGATCAGAGTAATAGTTACAAGCACAAGCTTGAGTTATAAGCCCCAGACCTGGGTTTGAATCCTGCTTCTGCAATGATGCTGGGCAAGTTATTGAATCCCTCTGAACTTGGTTTCCTCCTCAGTAAAATGGGGACACTACCATTATTGAATCATTGGGCAGTTTGATTAGATAATCCTGGGGAAATGCTTAGCACAGTGCCTAGGAAATCATAAGGGCTCATGAAATACCAGCTGTCATTCGTTGATCCCCCAAGTAGAATATGAGTCCTGGGGTACGTGGGTGGCTCAGTCGGTTAGGCGTCTGACTCTTGGTTTCAATAGACTCTTGGTTTGGCTCAGGTCAAGATCTCAGGGTCATGGGATCGAGCTCCACGTGGGGCTCTGGGCTCAGTGCAAAAGTCTGGGTGAGATCTTTCCTTCTTCCTCTCCTTCCCCTTCTGTGCCTCCCCCACTCTCGTGTGTACGTGTTCTCTCTCTCAATAAATAAAATCTTAAAAAATATATGAGTTCAGCAGAGCAAGAACCTTGTCTGCTTGTGACTGCTGAGCCCCATTGCCTAACGTGATACCTGGTGTACAGGGCAGACGTAAATATTTGCTCAGTGAACCACAGCTATTATTCCCACCACCGCTACCATGATGATGGTGGTGGTAGGAGGATTTCCAGTAGATTGGGAGGGAAGCCACTGGGAAGGAGCACCATCAGTGAAGGCTTAGAGGGGATTCCTCCAGACTCGGGCTCCTGCTGGGCCAGAGTTTCACTTTGCTCTGCAGCCTACCTCTAGTGTTGGGGCCCTCATCCCTTCCTGCAGAGCTGGATAGGCTCACCCCCTCTTCCATTCTTAGACTCTACCTTTCATCACATTTGTGATCTAAATAGGGAATGTGCTTTTGTTTTCTGCAGGGGCTATGGTTTTGTGAAATTCACAGATGAACTGGAACAGAAGCGAGCTCTGACCGAGTGCCAGGGAGCAGTTGGCCTGGGATCGAAACCTGTGCGGCTGAGTGTGGCAATCCCCAAAGCGTGAGTCCTGCGTGGCAGGGAGGTGGCCGCCCTCTCGACTGCTGCCCCTCACCCCCACCCACGCTCCTTCTCTGCTTGTTGATAATTGGAGCTTCTGCCTGCCGGGGGAGGAGGGGGGCATGGAGAGACTGCAGGGAGGCCTGCTGCTTGCCAGGCAGTGTGTTGGGCGCTGCAGATGAACGAGCACGACCCGGCGCCTCCAGAAGCTTGTGGCTGGGGCAGAGCTGCAACCTGCGAGGGCAGATTCATTCAGACATTGCTGGTAGGAGTCCTTGGAAAGCAGCATGTCCTGCGTACTTAATGTTCCTGCTCTTTGCCTGGTAGTATCACTGTTAGAATGAATAAGAATTGAGCAGAAGTAAAAACAAAACAAAACAGAACAAATAAAACACCCAATTTTAGCTGTGGGAATGGCTAAGAGTTAAAGATCCAAACACTACAGAATATTGCATACATCATCCTACCTGCCATGCCAGTCAGAAAGCCCTTCTTCCCTTACGGCTCCAAAGTTTCTCACTCAGAAGACAGCTGTTGTCTGCACAGAATCTTCTGTCCTTTGGCCAAAGCAATGGTTCTCGACTAGGGACAGTTTTATCCCACAGCGGACGTTGGCAACACCTGGAGATAATCTTGGTTGTCACAGCTTGGGTGGGGAGGTGGGGTGGGCATCCCGTGAGTGGAGACCGGAGAGCTATGAGCATGCTGTCTTGCACAGGACGGCCCCACGCGGCACCTGCCTGCCATGTGCCCGGGTCCGCAGTGCCAAGGCGGATAGACTCCATGCCAGGGGTAGAAGAGTGACTGCATTCTGAGGACAGAACTTCCAGAGAGCTAGGTTTTTCAAAGCAGCAAAAGATTTGGAGGTTCTTTGCTGTTTAACTGTGTTTAATACCTGGAAGATCAGCCTGAGTGGTTCCCCCCCCCCCAAACTGTTATTTGTTCTAAACTCTACTATAGAGGGGCGCCTGGGCGCCCTCAGTCAGTTAGGTGTCTGCCTCCCACTCAGGTCATGATCTTGGGATCCTGGAATTCAGCCCCAGTCAGGCTCCCTGCTCAGCAGGAAGCCTGCTTCTCCCTCTGCCCGCCCCCCCTCCGCTTGTGCGCTCTCTTGCTCTCAAATAAACTTTAAAAAAAAAAAAAAAAGTAATAAACTCTACTATATAAAAACATCAAAGAAAATATTTAAAAGAAATTTCCTCATTACCCTAAAATGAATATGATTTCTGACTTCTAAGCTTCTCTATAGACATCCGTGATACGCAGATATAAATACACACTCAGTGTGGATCAGTTTACATGTGGTAGATTGATTTCTTTATTTTTTATTATAGTCTCAATCTCCCCAACCCCCCCCCCCCCCACCGCCCCAGTTCTCTTCATAGACACATTCCCCTTCCCATATAGCTGTATAGTCCTCCTCGCAGCGTTCGGCAGCTGCAGGTATCTTGAGCGTGTATTCCATCCCAAGTTCCTCTGGTGTTGATGGTGTTGGTGGTTTCTGATGTGTTAGCATTTATTCAGTCAACGGCGACTGAGCCCTTATAGCTCTCCGGGCCCTGGCCTGGACGTTGGAGTTGTAGCTGTAAACAAGAGAAGGAAAAGCCCTTCTGCAAGGAGGTCGTATTCTGTTCCGTTTCTCGGTTGATCCTTGTCAGAATTTGGTGCCTGTGTCTAGGGAGGTGCCATCAAGCACTAGGAGTTAAGGGCAGTAAGAGGTCCCTTTGAGAGTTTTTCCGCAAGAGCTGAGTACAGAGAAACAACAGAAATGTATGGAGCCAGGCCGGAGAGACTTCCTTCAATCCCATGAACGTATCAGGAGGGTGGCAGAGCCCTTGGGAACATGGCGGGGTAGTCATGGATGAGACCATTAGCAGTTTCCAGCCTTGCACTGGGCAAGGGGAGGGAGTCTCTGCCATTGGACTTCATCTAGCCGCTCCATCAGGAGGTGGTACTAAGGCAGTCAGACGTGGAGTTGTCTAACTGCTCTGGGCCAGTCCTGCTCACCACGCAGGCACTGAACTCAAAAGGAACTTGTGAAGAGCTCTTTCAGACTTTGAGAATTTGTGGTTCCTGTGACAGGGCTTGCTGTGGTGGTTCAGCTCCTGCTTATGACTTGGTGTCCTTTCTGGCTTCACTCTGGAGGTAGCATACACTCCTGAGGACACAGGCGCGTTCCACGCCGTGTGACAGTTACAGTTCTGCTTACAGGCCAGCTGGCGTGGTGTAAGCCTCTGCCTCCTGTGTGTTCGGCTGCACTTGGGAGTCTGGCTCTTTGCAGTACGAGGCCTCTAGAAGCGCACTGCAGTATTCTTTTGATCACTCTCATCTAGGGCTGCCGGTCAGGCCCCAGGCCTTTCTACCCATACATAAGTCTACCCATACATACATGGTTTTGTGTATTTTTTGAAAGCAGCGGATCCTTTGCAGGCCTGACATTCTGTCTTTGGTTAGCTGTGGCTGGGGTAGCCATGCCAGCGGAGAAAAAAGCTATCCACTGAGCCTGGGCCTCAGGCCTGACTGGTGACTGTAGGATTTAGGAGCCTCACAAGGGGTCTTGCATCTGTCAGGGCAGATGCTGTATGTAGTGGTCTGGTGTTCAGAGCATGGGTCTTGGAGTTAAATTTGGCTCCAGTCCTAGGTGTAGACTTGGGTGAGTCACTGAACCTTTTAGGGTCTCATTATTCTCATCTGTGTAATGGGAATAATAATCAATAGCTCTGTCATAGGGTTGTGCGGGACTTAAAATAGGGGCCTGTATCTGAAAAACAGTGGGCCCAAGTCCTGAGTACCTACTCTGTAAACCGTAACTGTGGCTGCAATGGTGATGGTAAGGCTACTGGAGCACTTCTTTTTTGTGTGGGAAAGAGGTGATTAGACATTTTGTAGTTTGAAATGCTTCTTGGATCATCCTAAATCCAGATTTTCCAGGCAATGTTCAGTTGAGTTTTTGTGGCTGGCAGAAAAACACTGTGTCATCCCCGTCCCCTCCCTACCCCCCCCGCCCTGCCCCCCTCAGATCTTGAGAAGAGGACAAGTCAGTACTGACAAGATTTGATAAGAGAGCCAAACACCACTATGAAAAACTGGCGTGGGGCATCTGGGTGGCTTAGTGGGTTAAAGCCTCTGCCTTCAGCTTAGGTCATGATCCCAGGGTCCTGGGATCGAGCCCCGCATCAAGTTCTCCTCTCAGTGGGGAGCCTGCTTCCTCCTCTCTCTCTCTGCCTGCCTCTCTGCCTACTTGTGATCTTTGTCTGTCAAATAAATAAAATCTTTAAAAAAACAACAACAACAAAAACTCCTGGTGTAAAGCCTGGGCTCTGGAGCCAGACTGCCAGAGTTTGGATCTCTGTGGGGCTTTGGACAAATTAGGTGACCTATCTGGACCTCCGTTTCCTCATCTGTAAAATAGGAATAAATGTATTGTTCTTGCATAGGCTTGTTGTGGGGATTGAGTGAGTTAATCTGCATAAAGCCACTTGAACAGCCCCTGGCACGTAGTAAGTGCTATGGCAGTGTTGGCCTATATTCATTTTTGTTTCTGTCTCCGTCTAAGGAGCCGTGTGAAGCCAGTGGAGTACAGTCAGATGTACAGTTACAGCTACAACCAGTATTACCAGCAGTACCAGAACTACTACGCCCAGTGGGGCTATGACCAGAACACAGGCAGCTACAGCTACAGCTACCCCCAGTACGGCTACACGCAGAGCACCATGCAGGTAACCGTGGCTACGGCCGCCAGGTCCTCACCGCTCAACTCAGCCCCAGGCCTGGGAGTGGTGAGCTTAGGCTTCAGACAAAAATGGGGAAAGATGAAGCATCCTATTTGCTAACAGTGAGGTCTCCTGTCTCGGCCAGGAGTTCACGTTGCTTCTCACCCTTTCTTTGGTCTCTTGGCAGACATATGAAGAAGTCGGGGATGATGCCTTGGAAGGTAAGAAAGAAGTTTGTTCACTCATTCCCCCTGTCCTCTGTTAGGTGACTGCTCTGGGGCGGCCACTGTACTGAGGAATGCAGGGTGGATTCTGCTCTGGAGGAACTTGCCTTCTAGTGACAGAGCTAGTGGGCGCGTAATTACGGTGAGAAGGGGTGTGTGGCCCCCCAGTGTGCGTGCAGCCCCAGAGAGCCCAGAAGCAGCTCAGCGGGGAGAGAACTGGTCACTCCTACACCTGGGACATTCAACCGCCACGTGTAGGTCTCCAGTGACACTGTTGCCTTATGTTTGTTTGATAGTTTGTAAAATTCTTTTTTTATCTCATTTTAATTTTTTCCTGTATATTTTAAACTACATTTTTTTTTCATTCTCAAGTAATAGGTATGATTGAAAATTTGGAAAATACAGTAACGTATTATGAAGAAACTAAAAATCACCCCAATCAGCTACATAGTAATAGCCATTATTAATTTAATTAAAAGTATTTGTGTAATTTTTATGGAATTTAACACAGGAAAAAGGAAAATAAAACTGAAGGAATTGCTAACCTTCAAATAAATGATTTTTCAAATGTGATATTAATACTTAAAGGATTTTTAAGATTTGAAAATGGACATGTTTCTGAATAGATGTTAAGTTTTAAAGAAGTAAAATTTAGGGGCGCCTGGCTGGCTCAGCAGTGGAGCATGTACTCTTGATCTTGGGCTTATGAGTTCGGGTCCCATGATGGGTATAGAGATTATCTAAAAAATAAAATTTTGGGGCACTTGGGTAGCTGGGTGGCTCAGTCACTTAAGCGACCAACTCTTGATTTTGGCTCAGGTCATGATCCCAGGGTCATGAGATCAAGCCCCGTGTCCTGTCAGGCGCCACGCTGGAGCCTGCCTAAGATTCTCCCTCTACCTCTACTCCCCACTGCCTCCCACCCCACCCGCTCTCAGCACGTGTTCTCTTCAAAAAAATAAAAATGAATAAAATAAACAAAAAGTAAAAGTAAAAAAATAGTAGGAAAGCACTTGTACATACATGCTGTCATCTAAATCTAACAGCAGTGACCTTGGGGGTGGGCTAGGCAGAACACAGGGACTCTAGCTGACATATGAGGACCTGGCCACCCAAGTGCTCTGTTCAGGCTCACCCAGTGAGTTAGGAGCTAAGTCAGGCCTGGAGGCCCTGACTTTCTCTACTCAGTCTCTGACTGGTCCCTCCGGGGAATACTGTCCTTTCTCTTTTTTTAAGAGAATATTAACCTGAGTATAATATCTGTGTATAACTCCTTAGAATTTTCCAGTCTCTTTCTCATCCATTAATCCATTAATATAATAATACCAAACATATTTTGTGCCAGGTCCTGCTACTTTTCAACACTATGATGGTGGGTTGGTACCGTTATAATCCATTATAATCCCCAGTCTACGGAAAAGAAAACTGAGGCTTAGGAAGTTGATAATAGCTAATAGTTAACTGAGGTTTTACTATGTGCAGGCCCTGTTCTAAGCATTTTACATCTGTTAACTCATTTAACCTTCACAACTGTGTTGAGCTAAGTACCACAATTTATTCTGGTTTTATGGGATAAAAAAACCAAGGTAAGGGGTCAAATTACTTGTTCAAGGTTGATGATACTGTAAATTTCAACATAATAGCAAGAGATGGAGTCATTCTTGCAACCCCTGCAGTCTTGCCCCAGATTAAATGCTTTTTACTGCTGACTTCCACTGCCTCCCAGTTCAACCTGATACCCACCCAGAGGGGTACAGCAGGGATCTTTGCCCTTCTCCATCTCTTCTTCAACTTCAGTGAGCCATGGCTCAGGCCCTGTCTTCAGAGTGAGGAAGGATACTCTATTGTACGCATATCCACAGGCTTCGGTTCACACAAATGGCTGCCCTTGATCGAGCTCTTTACTGAACTGTTTCTATAAGCTGTTGCCTACACTGAATGGAGAAACCAGGCCAGTCATGCTTTCTTTAAGTTTCCGTAGGGAGCCTCTGTAAGTGCTCAAACCTTCTTGTAATTTAGATTAAAATTCCAAGAGGAAGGAGTGCCTGGGGGGCTCAGTCGTTAAGCATCTGCCTTCGGCTCATGTCATGGTCCCAGGGCCCTGGGATCAAGCCCCGCATCAGACTCCCTGCTCAGCAGGAGGCCTGCTTCTCCCCCTCCGCCTCCCCCTGCTTGTGTTCCCGCTCATACTCTCTCTCTCTGTCAAATAAATAAAATATTTTAAAAAATAAAATAAGATTCCAAGAGAAAGAAAGGTCCTTCTGGTTCTAGGAACAGGCATAGGGCTTATGTGAAAAGAGTAGCACTGGTTTGGAAAAGGAAACAGACTCTTAAAAGTAGTGAGAAAGTTTGAAATAATTTACAAAAGAAACACATGTGCTAGTAAATGACAGAAAAAAAAAAAAAGTTTACACATGCTATTTGTACCAAAGGTGATTTATACTATATCACCAGTAGGATATATTATGTATAAATGTGTAAGGCAGGCCAGCAAGCTAGAAACTCAAGCAGGATTTCTGTGTCACAGTCTTGAGGCAGAATTCCTTTGGGAAATCTCAACTACATTTAAGCCTTTACGATTTTCATTTGACTAGATGAGACCCACCTACATTATTGAGAATTATTTATTTATTGAGAGAGTACGCTCCAGCATGGGGGAGAAAGAGGCAGAGGGAGAGAGAGAATCTTAAGCAGGCTCCACCCAGGTGCTCCGAGGATTTTTTTTTTTTTTTTAAGATTTTATTTATTTGAGATAGCACAATCGGGGGACTGGGAGAGAGAGAAGCAGGCTCCCTGCTGATCCAGGAACCTGACTTGGGGCTCTATGCCAGGACCCTGAGATGGTGACGTGAGCCAAAGGCAGACACTTAACTGACTGAGCTACCCAAGCACCCCTCCCCAAGGATATTCTTTTTTTTTTTTTTTAATTTTTTATTAACATAAAATATATTATTAGCCCCAGGGGTACAGGTCTGTGAATCACCAGGCTTACACATTTCACAGCACATACCTTCCCCAATGTCCATAACCCAACCAACCTCTCCCTACACCCTCCCCCCGGCAACCCTCTGTTTTGTGAGATTAAGAGTCTCTTATGGTTTGTCCCCCCAAGGATATTCTTAAAATCAGCCCGTTGCAGATATTAATTGCCATCTATAGATAACACCTTCACAGCAACACCTAGACTGGCGTCTGACCAAGCAGGGCACTATAGCCTAGCTGAGTTGACACGTTAAACTTTAACCATCATGCTATTAATAATCAAATTTAAATTCAAATATACTGTGTTTCTTGGGGGATCTGGCTGGCTCAGTCAGTGGCGCATGCTACTCTTGGTCTGAGGGCTGTGAGTTTGAGCCCTACCTTGGGTGTAGAGATTACTTTAAAATAAAATCTTTAAGGAAAAAAAAAAATATATAGATACAGACATAGACAGACACACTTAAAAAGTTAGTTTTTATGGTGTTTATATCCTTTGGATCAGTAATTTTACACAAAAGATCTTATCTCCAGATGATAATTATTGGTACAGATAAATACCTATAGAGAATTTGTTAAACAAATGGTAGTCTTTTTTTTTTTTTTTTCAATCATGTCTAAGAGTATTGACATAGGGAAATGCTTTCAGTAAAAGACAGCCAGATATAAAATAGGATATAAAATCCCAGTTAGGGCTTTGTTTTTTGGGAAATAACCTACATAATAGATTTTACTTTTTTAAAAATTTATTTTCAGATTTCACCCTTTTAAAGTGTACATACAGGGGCACCTGGGTGGCTCAGTGGGTTAAAGCCTCTGCCTTTGGCTCAGGTCATGATCCCAGGGTCCTGGGATTGAGCCCCACATCAGGCTCTCTGCTCAGTGGGAAGCCTGCTTCCTCCTCTCTCTCTGCCTGCCTCTCTGCCTACTTGTGATCTTTGTCAAATAAATAAATAAATCTTTAAAAAAAAAAGTGTACATACAATCCAGTAGTCTTTAGAGCGGTCACAGAATTGTGCACCCATTACCACTGATTCCTGCAGCCAGCAGCAGTCACTCTGTATGCCAGCTCCCTCTAGCCCCTGACAACCACTCATCTACTTTCTCTCTCTTTGGATTTACCTATTTGGGCTTTTAAAGTTGGCTCCTCGCCCAGTGTGGGGCTTGAACTCACTACCCTGAGATTAAGAGTCAAGTTGCATGCGTTACCAACTGAGCCAGCCAGGCGCCCCAGGCTATTTTAAATAAATGGAATTGTGTATAACGTGCAGTCCTTTGTGAATGGCTGCGTTCACTGTTGCCTAGCGTTGTAGCAGGTGTCAGCACGTCATTCTTTTTTATGGCCAAACAGTATTCCATTGGGTGGATATACATTTTGGTGATGGATGTTTGGGCTGTTTCCACTTTCAGTATTACAGATATATTACTTACGAGCGTTCATGCGTAAGTTTTTATGTGGACATAGAAGTTTTCATTACCCTACCTCAAAATGGAATTGCTAGATCCGATGGCAGACTCTTTAAGCACTGGAGGAACTGCCAGACTTTACTGAAAAGGCTGCATTTTCTGTTCCCACCATCAGCGTACAGGGTTCCAGTTTCTCCACATCCTCACGAGTGGTGGTTACTCTGCTTCGTTATGGCCATCCTGGTGGGTCTCAAGCGGGATCCCGTTGTGGTTATGATACCCACTTTCCTGATGGCTAATGGATGTTGACACTTATTGGCTATTTTGTGCAGATCTTTGGAGATACGTCTTTTCAAATTCTCTGTCCATTTTTAAATTGGGTTGTCTTTTTTATTTTTTCATTATGAAAGTTCCTTTCTTCTGTTCTGGATACCATTCCCTTATCAGACATATGACTTAAAATTGGGCCATCCCATGAATTACCTCTCCACTTTCTTTCTTTCTTTTTTTTTTTAAAGATTTTATTTATTTATTTACTTATTTGACAGATAGAGATCACAAGTAGGCAGAGAGACAGGCAGAGAGAGGAGTAAGCAGGCTCCCTTCTGAGCAGAGAGCCCAATGTAGGGCTCGATCCCAGAACCCTGGGATCATGACCTGAGCCGAAGGCAGAGGCTTTAACCCACTGAGCCACCCAGGCGCCCCTCCACTTTCTTGATAATGTCCTTTGAAGCACAAAAGTTAATTTCTGTGAAGTCAGATTTATTTTTTTCTTCTGTTTGTGCTTAAATGGTGTCTTGTCTAAAAGGCACTGCTGGTTTATACCTGTTTCCTTCTAAGACTTAGTTTCAGGGACATCTGGGTGGCTCAACCATTAAGCGTCTGCCTTTGTCTCCTGGGATCCAGCCCCCAGCCAGCTCCCTGCTCAGTGGGAAGCCTGCTTCTCCCTCTCCCACTCCCCCTGCTTGTGTTTCCTCTCTCGCTGTGTAAATCTTTTTTTTTTTTTTTTTAAATTTTATTTATTTGACAGAGAGAAATCAGAGCTAGGCAGAGAGGCAGACAGAGAGAGGGGGAAGCAGGCTCCCGCTGAGCAGAGAGCCCGATGCGGGGCTCGATCCCAGGACCCCGAGATCATGACCTGAGCTGAAGGCAGAGGCCCAAATCACTGAGCCACCCAGGCGCCCCTCGCTGTGTAAATCTTAAAAAAAAAAAAAAAAAAGTTCCAGCTCTTACCTTTAGGTCTTTGATCCATATTTAGTTAATTCTGTGTGAAGAGTCTAGCGTTACTCTTTTCCTGCGGTCATCCAGTTGTCCCAGCACCGTTTGTTGAAAACCCATTCTTTTTTTTTTTTTTTTAAGATTTCATTTATTTATTTGGCAGAAATCACAAGTAGACAGAGAGGCAGGCAGAGAGAGAGGAGGAAGCAGGCTTCTTGCCAAGCAGAGAGCCTGACATGGGGATCGATCCCAGGACTCTGGGATCATGACCTGAGCTTTAACCCACTAAGCCACCCAGGTGCCCCCGAAAACCAATTCTTTACCATTAAATTGTCTGGTACCCTTGTTGAAAACGAAGTTACTATTAAGTTAGATGATGGGCTTGGACTCTTAAGTCCTTTTTTTTTTTTTTTTTAAGATTTATTTATTTGTCAGAGCACAAGCAGGGAGAGCTTGCAGAGGTAGAGCAGGCGAAGGGAGAAGCAGGCTTCCTGATGAGCAAGGGGCCCGATGCGGGACTGGATCCCAGGACCCGAGGATCGTGACCTGAGCTGAAGGCGGATGCTTAACTGACTGAGCCACCCAACCATCCATTTTTTTTTTCTTATTCTTAAAATCTTATTCCATTATCTCTAGATCTATCCTTAGGCCACTGCCATGGTTTTTATTACTGTCGCTTTGTGATAAGTTTTGAAATGGAGAAGTCCTTGAACTTTGTGCTTTTTCAAGATTGTTTTTGCTATTCTGAATCCTTTGCATTTTCATCTACACTTTATGATCAGCTTCTCAGTTTCTGCAAAACAAGGCAGCTAATTTTGAAAGGCAGTACATTGAATCTGTAGATCAATTTGGGGAGCATTACGATCTCAAGCAATGTTGTGTTCCAATTCAAGTCCTGGGAGATCTATTTCCTTAGGTTCTCTTTAATTTGTCTAATTGTAAAATAAGTGTTTTAATGAATGGGTGTGTTCGTGTGTGTGTATTTTATTTTTTAAAGATATGACAGAGAGAGACAGCCAGAAAGGGAACACAAGCAGGGGGTAGTGGGGAGAGGGGGAAGCAGTCTTCCCATCCTGATATGGAGCTCCATCCCAGGACTCTGGGATCATGACCTGACCTGAAGGCAGAGGCTTAACCCACTGAGCCACCCAGGCACCCGTGTGTGTGCATTTTAGACCAACACAAGACTACAAGGAAAAGTACAAAGTGTTATCAATCATAGTGATTAAGGAGTTTTCTCAAACTTCTTTTATTGTGAAATGTAATGTATACATAAAAGTATGTCAAACAAGTCTGTAGTTTATTATGTAATTATAAAGCAGTTGCTCATGAGACCTTTATTTCGATCAAGTAGAACATTGCCAGCCTCCAGCAGCTTTCCTTCCCCCATTCAAAACCCATGGCCCTGCTAGGGAAAATTACTGCCTTTTGTGGTAATCACTTTCTTCCTTAACTTTTTAGATATGCATCCTTAAATAATATTAGTATTGCCTGTTTTTTAGCTTCATACAATGCAGTTATATGTACTTTTTTTTTTTGGTAAATATTTATTTATTTGACAGACAGAGATCACAAGTAGGCAGAGAGGCAGGGAGAGAGAGAGGAGGAAGCAGGCTCCCTGCTGAGCAGAGAGCCCGATGTGGGGCTCAATCCCAGCACCCTGGGATCATGACCTGAGCCAAAGGCAGAGGCTTTAGCCCACTGAGCCACCCAGGCGCCCCTGTACTTTTTTCATTCAACACTCAGCATTTCTTTAAATTCAATGCTGATATAATTGTTACATTAGCTTCGGTGTGCAATATAGTGATTCAGCAATTCTCTACAGGACTTGGTACTCATTGTGGTAAATTACTAACACACCATTTGTGAGATCCAACCAAGTTGTATGCAGCTGAGGCGGATTTTCACTGCTACGTAGTGTTCCCTTCGAAGACTAGTGCTCTGAACTTAGTCATTTTGATCGGATTTCCGTAACCCAAAACTGATGCCGTGCCAGGGCACATGAAGTCTAGGGAGGTGGAGAAACAGCAACCATGACTGGAGTGCTGTGCATGTTTTCTTTTTTTTTTTTTAAGATTTTATTTATTTGACAGAGAGATCACAAGTAGGCAGAGAGGGGGGCAGAGAGGGGGGTGGGGAAGCAGGCTCCCTACTGAGCAGAGAACCCAGATGCGGGGCTCGATCCCAGGACCCTGAGATCATGACCTGAGCTGAAGGCAGAGGCTTAACCCACTGAGCCACCCAGGCGCCCCCTGTGCATGTTTTCTAAGTAACTCCACTTTTATCCTTAAAGGAACCCTGCAAGGCAGTGGGTGTGAGCCCCTACGGGCCCTGAGGGACTCTGACACAGAGGACAAGGAATTTCCCAGAGGAAGCAGGAAGCGGGAAGTCCTGGGAGTGGGAAGAGTCCATAGCTCTGGGTGCTTCTGGTACTCTGAACCCAACCCTGGCTTCTCTTGCAGACCCCATGCCACAGTTGGACGTGATGGAGGCCAACAAGGAGTTCATGGAGCAGAGTGAGGAGCTGTACGACGCCTTGATGGACTGTCACTGGCAGCCCCTGGACACAGTATCCTCGGAGATCCCCGCCATGATATAGTCAGGACAGAGGAGCAGCTGACAGACTGTGATGGAGAACAGACTCCTTTTTAACAAAAGTGTTGGAAGAAATTTTACATTTTTGGAAATGTTTTGTAAAGATTTTAGTAATCAACTCCTGAGATTATGACCATTCCTGCAACACCACTGCCTTCCTTTGCCCATCAGCCTTTGGAGTTTGAAAACCACAGGGCCATTGAGCAAGGTTTTAAAATGTCTTTGAAATGTGTCTTCCAGGTAGGGATGTTACCCACTCTTGGAGATAGAGTTTGGGGTTATTAAAGTGGATCATAGGATTTACTCAACCCAGAGGGCCATCTCAGGTGACCCTGCATCCTTAAAGGTTCTCTGGGGTCAGAGTGCATGGGTTACGTACTATATGCCAAGCGGGGGCAATGCTGACCCTCCATTCCAAGCATCCCTTCACCCAACAAGTTTGATGGCTCTGTGTGGTAGGATGTGATGGAACCAGTTAACACCTAGACCAAAAGACTCCTGAGGGCAAGCCTAGCTTTTAATAAGCCCTTGTTTGAGGACATTGTTGTGGTATATATGTACCTGGCCCACCTGTTTGTCCTTAATTTCCTTCTGTAAGTATGAACACACTTACATGTATCTCTAGTACCTATATGGAAAGTCTGGATTTACACTAAAAATCTGCAACTCAGCTCTACTTTTGTGCTGAAGGAAATTGGGGGGGGGGGGCACACACAATGGGGGTAGTGAGGTAAATGGCTTAGGCCACAAGAAACCTTTAGATATTTCTATTTTAATGAAATGACACTGTAACAAGGAATAGGAAAACCTACTTCAAGTCTTTTATTAGTCACATGCCATGTGCCAACAGTAACAAAAATAGAGGTCATGGTCTTCCACCAAAATAATCTTTCAGCTTGCCTCTTCCCACAGTGTTTCTGTCCTGAAAAGGAAGTATAAGCCAGTGTGTTAATACTCCCAATTAATTAATGTCACCCAGGCTTTTTCTGAAGAGCTGGTCTCAGTCCCATATCCGCATTTATCATCCATAGATGTCCACTCAGATTAGGTTTCATCCTGGACCAGTCAGCCTAACAACGTCCCAAGCTAGGTGAACTACACTTGTTTCCACCCAACCCATCTCCCACACTCCTAGGAAAAGGCCAGTAAGATCCATGGCTTGATGTTTCCCTGAACACCAGGAGCTCAAACCACGACCATAAATTCACAGCAATCGGCCCTTGCTGCCCAACGTGCAGGGCTTTGGCCTCTGGTACCTTCAGTGTGCTCGTGGCCTTCCAGCAGGATGGGCAAATCTAAGACCCAAGTCACACTGTACACCTTTCTCTCCTGGCCATGAACAGCTAATACGGCACATGAGGAAGGTCAGGTGTCAAAGATGTGTGAAAAAGCTAAGACTTCCCAGGGGCCTGAACAGCCCTGT
The DNA here is from genome assembly GCF_963455335.1 of Martes martes. NCBI lineage: Eukaryota > Metazoa > Chordata > Mammalia > Carnivora > Mustelidae > Martes > Martes martes. Next base: position 170,341,385 of record NC_137891.1, on the reverse strand, counting down.
ATCTTATCAATTCACTACACTACTCAGGGTTCACAAGGCTCAAGCACTACTTGAAGCTGCAAGGAAGCTACGGAAGAAGTTTGGCAGCCAACTTACCCAACTAGATCCATAATCAGATGAGGACAGCTGTACTGTAACACATCTTTAAAAAAAAAAAAAAAAAAAAACTCAGGAGACAAGAAATCCATGGATATTTATCAACTACAGAAGTACTAAGTCAGCCACCGCTACAACTCCCCAGAGCTTCACATACATCATCCCTTAAGCTGAAGATTATCCCAGTTTAGCGGGAAGGAGGAAACCAGTTGAAAGAGAATTCAAACCCTGTTTGAAACTAGCCCACAGCCTATACACCAGACTATAAGCACCACGAGGCCAGCTTCAGTGCTCCTTTTCCTCCTTTTACGACCACCAAGACCAGCGTTCAGATCCGATGGGAAAGGGAGCCGGAGGGTCAGGCTGAATCCAGCATGTAAACTGTACCTCGTCTAAAGCACAGCAACAGCCCGGGAGCCTCAGACTCTTCGGAAGCCGACACTGACAGGGACACTTCAGGGCAACCTGGAGAAAACAGTGTGAAAGCTCCAAACCAGAAAGTCGATCAATACACCCATCAACATGAAGTTTATGGAAAAGCCCCTGGGCTCGGGTAGGAACACCCGGGCTATTATAGGAAAGGCGAGTGGCAGCTGCAGGTACTGTGCTGACCTGTGCTGTCAAAGTCTCTCCAGGTTGCTCTGGCATGCAGTTGGAGATCCCATGGCCACAGCCGGCCACAGCCCTTGGAAACATGCTGTACTGTCCCGCCAAGGTAGTTCCCAGAAACCTACCCGACCCGAGGCGGTTGTCTTCCATGTCAGTCACGACCCCAGCATCCTCACCAAAAAGCTCCACTTCAAAGTCCTCCTGGAATCTTCAGTCAGGCGCAGCTGAGATGGGAAACAGTCGTTGAATGATCTTATTGTTCCTTTTCTTTGGTCTTCACAGTTAAAGGTGTGACTGGCTTTTGGTACTGATGCCTTAAGCTTTTCAGTGCAGTGACCCAAAGCACTGCTGAGATCTGCCACTTGCCACTAGATTTGCCCAGTACACCTGTCCACCTCACTCCACCTGCCCCTACATGAACTGGTTCTTGTTCTCGGCAATTTACTTCTCTAAGTTTTTTCCTAGCAACTCTATGCAAGACCCCACTAACAGGGGCACCTGGGTGGCTCAGTGGGTTAAGCGTCTGCTTTCAGCTCAGGTCATGATCCCAGGGTCCTGGTCCCACATCAGGCTCCCGGCTCAGCAAGGAGCCAGCCTCTCCCTCTGCAAGCTCCCCCCGCCCGTAGCTTGCTCTCACAAATAAAATCTTTAAAAAAAAAAAAAAAAAAAACCATTATCAGAACGTTTCTGCTAGCCTCTGGAAACCTGTCAGTTGTAACAAAGGACTCCACCTCTACCTGAGAAATGGCAGGTACAATGGAACTGTCTTTTCCTGAAATGTTGCAGATCAGTTACAGCAAACAGAACGGCGACCGTCAAGGAAAACTGTCACTCTGGGCTCCTTTTTGACCACAGCAGCTATGTGGAAGCAGCTGCAGCTTCGATAAGGGCCACAGGGCAATTTAGGTCCCAGGACCAGCCCCAAATGCTGTCCAGGCTGACTCACCTAAAGCCCGAGCACTCCTGCCTAACTGAAATTCACGGGCTGAACTATACTGGAGAACAAGAAAGAACAGGTACCACCGGCGCCTGGGTGGCTGGTGTGAAAGCTCCAAACCAGAAAGTCGATCGATACACCCATCAACATGAAGTTTATGGAAAAGCCCCTGGGCTCGGGTAGGAACACCTGGGCTGTTATAGGAAAGGCGAGTGGCAGCTGCAGGTACTGTGCTGACCTGTGGTTAGGAAGTCAGAAGCCAGACACTTTTCTCGGACCAGGTCCTGGCTCACACTGGGCATGGCGCTAACTTAAAGAGAACTGATATAGACTGAGCCTGTGCCCAACATGGGGATGAACTCAAAACCCTGAGCCCTGAGATCAAGAGGCGCATGCTGAGCCGACTGAGCCAGCCAGGAGCGAGAACAGATATCCTACCACCAGGCCCCAATTACCTCTTCATTTTACTATATGCCCGAGTTTTAAACTCATTTCGATTCATAGGACGATTTTACCATCCGTTTTACCAGTAGCTTTAGACCAATTAAGCTACCTACTCAAGGTCGTCAGGCAATGTAGAATGCCACAGAACTGAGATTCAAATTAGGATCTAAAAAACTCCAAGACGCGACCCCAGAAAACCCTACCCTTCTTAACCACCTGCATGGATTGCTTAACGTGCTGTGCAGCCAGATGACAGGTGAAATCACTTCCCCAAGGTCATCCAATAGGTAGCTTTAACAGATTCGGTTTCAGATTTGACGGACACCACCGCGCGGCGTCTCCAAAAATTAAGCCACTTCCGGCCCAGGACTGCCCTGCACCAGGCCGCCTGGCCATGTTACTCACCCGTAGCACTGCAGCGCAGGGATGCGCGGGCCGAGGCGGGAGCACGTACCGCCCCCGCGGGCTCTGGCCCCTCTCATCGCGCATGCAGCCGACCAGGCCTTCCGGCCCTTGGTTCCAGCAGGCCGGGAGGCCCGGCAGCTCCGAGCCATTCTCAACATCCCACAGGCTCGGGAGGCAAGCCTGGCGGGTGCGGGGCCAGGGGCGACGAAGCTACCGCAAGGTGAGAGGAGCACGGCCGTGAACGGCACACCCGCACCTCGACACGCCAGCACCACGGTGGCTGGGAAAAAGGAAGACCGTTCGTCGGAGGGAGGCTTTTATAGGTCTCGCCCCTCCCCGGAGGCCGCGCAGACAATTGGAGTAACGCGCCGCGCAGACCGCTGGGAGTTGTAGTCCTCCCGCCCTGCACCGCCGGGCGGCAGATCCCGCTCCAAGCTAAGCAGGTGCGGACCCTTCCGCTTGTGTTCCGCACTCAGTGAACGTTCGGTACCGGACACTGTGTTCGCAAATGAAGCCGACCCGCCGTGCCCGCTGGAGTTCAGTCAGACTTCCAAAGTCGGGAAATGACGCCGTGAGCTGCGACCAGTGCTCGGCTCCGAGCGCCGTGGGCGGAGGTGCAGCAGCGGCTGGGTGGGTTTGGAGAGGCGCTCGGCGAGCTCCCGCTGGAGCGGGGCCCTTCGGCGAGGGCTTCTTAGGAAGGAAGAGGCGACCGAGTAGTCGAAAGATGAACGCATTATTTGTTCAAGACTTTCCTCTTCCGCTAACAGATAAATTACCGAGCGGTGACTAAGTAAATGATGCTCAGTTATCTCATCCAGTTTTCATAGTGACCCTGCCAATAGCTATTACAGTTATGCTCTCTTTACAGGTAAGAAAACTGAGGAACGCATTACCCAGGTAACTAACAAGGTAAGGACTGGAACCCACAAGTCCGCTGCAGAGACCACACTCCGAGAGTCACTGTGCCACGTGCGGAGTGGAACGAGTAATCGTCAGTGTAAACACAAGTAGTCAAGAATTAAACAGCTATTCGGTGTTTATCCATTAATTTTTATCCTTAATATACACTTTAAAAGTTGGTACTGGGGGGATGCTGGGTGGCGCAGACGGTTAAGCGTGTACCTTGGACTCCTGGAATCGAGCCCCCACCCCACCCCAGTCAGGCTCCCTTCTCGGTGGGGAGCCTGGTTCTCCCTCTCCCTCTCCCTCTCCGAGCCTCTGCATGCCGCTCCCTCTGCTTGTGCTCTCCTCTGTCAAATAAAATCTGAACATAAGATAAAATAAAAAGTAGGTACTACTATTACTCCTATTTTATGGAGAAGACAGACTCTGAGAAAAAGAAACTTTCAGATGACTCCCAAATAGTTCTCCAGCCTCACTTTTCTCCTGAGCTCCAGACCTTACACGCTGCAGCTTCCGAGACACCTACACTTGGTCAATAAATAGGCTTCTCAGAACAGTCTTTCCTCCTCCACACCTGCTCTTCCCAATCTCAGTACATCCTTGGAGGGACCCTGGATTCTTCTGTCTCTAACATCCCACTTCCGATGCATCAGCAAATCCTGTGTTTTCCACCTTTAAGATGGTTAACACCTTTTCTTACCGCCTCCGTGGACGCTCTCATTGCTGACCCACAATCACAGTAGCCTCCTAATTGGTCTCCCTCATTCGGCCATTCTTCCCTATAGTCTGCTCTCAACACACCAGCCACGATGTTTAAAGAGCAAAAGTTTTAAATTTTGATGAAGTCCAATATGCCTATTTATTTATGTTTTGTGCTTTTTGTGTCCTAATTTAAATTTTTTTGCCTAGCTCAAACGCATTTTCTCCTACTTGTTCTTCTAGGAGCTTAATAGTTTTAGCTCTTACATTTAGATCTAGGATTCATTTTTAGTTAATTTTTGTGCACGGTGTAAGAGTCAAAGTTTATTTATTGCATATGGCTTTCAAATTGTTCCATCTTCATTTGTTGAAAAAGATTATCCATCTAATTGCTTTGGAACCTTTGTAGAAATCAATTGACTGGGGCACCTGGGTGGCTCAGTGGGTTAAAGGCCGTGCCTTCCGCTCGGGTTATGATCCCAGAGCGGAATGGATGACTCATCCAACATCCCGGTTGGATGACTTATATCACCCTATTTCAAAACTTATTAAAAATCTATAATGGGGCATGTGAGTGGCTCAGTAGGTTAGGCGTCTGCCTTTGGCTCCAGTCAGGATCCCAGGGTCCTGGCATCCAGCCCTGCATCAGGCTCCCTGTTCAGCGGGGAGCCTGCTTTTTCCTGGGCCTGCTGCTCCCCCTTCTTGTGCTCTATCAAATAAATAAGTAAAATAAAAAATCTTAAAAAAAAAAAGCTACAGTAATCAAAACAGTATAGTATTGAGTACAGAAACAGACCTACACATACAATTGATTTTTTTTAAATTTTTTAAAAGATCTTATTTATTGGGGCGCCTGGGTGGCTCAGTGGGTTAAGCCGCTGCCTTCGGCTCGGGTCATGATCTCAGGGTCCTGGGATCGAGTCCCATGTCGGGCTCTCTGCTCAGCAGGAAGCCTGCTTCCCTCCCTCTCTCTCTTTGCCTGCCTCTCTGCTTACTTGTGATCTCTCTCTGTCAAATAAATAAAATAAATCTTTAAAAAAAAAAAAAAAAAGATCTTATTTATTTATCTGACACAGAGATCACAAGTAGGCAGAGAGGCAGGCAGAGAGAGAGAGAGGAAGGGAGAGAGGAAAGAAAGCAGGCTCCCCACTGAGCAGAGAGCCCGATGTGGGGCTCGATCCTAGGACCCTGGGATCATGACCTGAGCGGAAAGCAGAAGCCTAATGACTGTGCCACCCAGGCGCCCCTCAAGTTCAAATTCTAAATGGTCATTGCTAGCGTATACAGAATTATTTTTTGCATATTAACTTGTATCCTTCAACCTTCCTAAACTCATGTATTAGTTTTAGTAGCTCCTTTGTAAGTTTCTTAAGATTTTTCACATGTCTGTGAACAAAGATTTACTTCTTCCTTTCCAATCTGGATGCCTTTTATTTCTTTTTCTTGTCTTATAGTATTAGCTAGGACCTCCAGTATAATATTGAATTAATAAGTTACATTTCATCAAAATTAAAAACTCTCAGGGGGGTCAGGAGAGAAGAATATAAAAAGGACATGGAGAAAAAATAAAAAATAAATAAAAAGGACATGGAGAGGGGTACCTCAGTTGGTTAAGCATCTGATCCTTGATCTCAGCTCAGGTCTTGATCTCAGGGTTATGAGTTCAAACCCTACATTGGGCTCCATACTGGGCATGGAGCCTACAATCAATGAAACAAAATAAAGGACAAGGGGAAACTTTGGGGTGATATATGCTCATTATTTACATTGTGGTATTGGTTTCATGGATGTACACTTACATCAAAAGTCATTACATTGGGCACCTGGGTGGCTCAGTCAGTTGGGTGTTTGCCTTCAGCTCAGGTCATGATCCCAGGGTCCTAGGATCGAGCTCCATATTGGGCTCTCTGCTCAGCAGGGGTCCTGCTTCTCCCTCTCCCTCTGCAACTCCCCCTGTTTATGCTCTCTTGCTGTCTCTGTCAAATAAATAAATAAAATCTTAAAAAAAAAAGTCATTACACTGTACTCTCTAATATGTACAGTTAGTTTACTGAGTGTCACTTATACCTCCATTAAGATGTAAAAATAGGGACGCCTGGATGGCTCAGTGGGTTAACCTTCTGTCTTCGGCTTACGTCATGATCTCAGAGTCCTGGGCTCAAGCCCCTTATTGGGCTCTCTGCTCAGCAGGGAGCCTGCTCCCCCCGCCCCTTCCTGCTTCTCTGCTTACTTGTGATCTCTGTCTGTCAAATAAATAAATAAAATCTTTTAAAAAAAAAAAAAGATGTAAAAGGGCTCCTGGGTGGCTCAGTGGCTGGGCCTCTGCCTTTGGCTCAGGTCATGATTCTGGGGTCCTGGGACCGCACCCCGCATCCAGCTCCCTGCTGGGTGGGGAGGCTGCTTCTCCCTCTTCCTCTGCTGCTCCTCTGCTTGTGTTCCCTCTCTCGCTGTGTCTCTGTCAAATAAAATCTTTTTTAAAAAATTTTTTAGGGGTGCCTGGGTGGCTCAGTGGGTTAAAGCCTCTGCCTCAGGTCATGATCAGCTCAGGTCATGATCCCAGGGTCCTGGGATGAGCCCCGCATTGGGTTCTCTGTTCCATGGGGAGCCTGCTTCCTCCTCTCTCTCTCTGCCTGCCTCTCTGCCTACTTGTAATCTCTTTCAAGTAAATAAATAAATAAATCTTTAAAAAAATGTTTAAAAAGACGTAAAAATAAAAAAACATAACTAAGAAAAAATTTGTATTATTCACCTGCTCCAAAATCTCCACTGACTTTACAAGCCATTTGGAATAAATGCGGAACTCCCACGATGGCTTCTGAAGCCACATATGATTTGGCTCCTCCTCCTCTCTGCCTTCATCACCCACTACTTGCTTCCTCATTCATTATGCTCCCTCACCCTCTCTGCTCTTCTTGAACATCCCTTGCCTGATCCTACCTCAGGGCCTTTGCTCATGCTGTTCTACCTAGAATATTCTCTCTTGATATCACAGACACCCACACTACTCACTCCCTCACTCCCCCTGGTTTTCTGTTCCAATGTCATCTCAGAAAACCCTATTTTGATGTAGCACCCTGTCACCCTTCAAGCCATTATCCTGCTTATTTATAGCACTTATTGCTTTTTTAAAAAAAGATTTTATTTATTTATTTTTAAAAGATTTTATTTATTTGCCAGAGAGAGAGAGAGAGAGAGAGAGCACACAGGCAGGCAGAGTGGCGGCAGAGGCAGAGGGAGAAGCAGGCTCTCCGCTGAGCAAGGAGCCCGATGTGGGACTCGATCCCAGGACGCTGGGATCATGACCTGAGCCAAAGGCAGCCGCTTAACCAACGGAGCCACCCAGGCATCCCTTATTTATTTATTTGACAGACAGAGATCACAAGTAGGCAGAGAGGCAGGCAGAGAAAGAATGGAAGAAGCAGGCTCCCTGCTGAGCAGAGAGCCCATTGTGGGGCTCAATCCCAGAACCCTGAGATCATGACCCGAGCCGAAGGCAGAGGCTTTAACCCACTGAGCCACCCAGGCGCCCCAGCACTTATTCCTTCTTGACATCACATTATATGTGGATTTTTTTTTTCTGTCTTCCCCATTACAGTGTGAACTACCAAGACCAGGAACTGTGTCTTTTTATTTTCACTGCTGTGTAAGTGCCTGGTATGTGAGGTAGCACTTATTGAAACACGAAGTAAATGAATTAAGGAATGAATCAAACTTGGCCAAGGCTGCATAGCTAGTAAGTGGGGGTTGGAACTAAAACCTCGATTTCTCTCATGCAAATGCGCACAACTTGCCTGCTGTGTTGCACAGCCGCACAGCTCCTCGGGATTCTCTTGTGAGGTGGGCACCATGATTTGCCGGAGGGAAAGCAGGGTGGGGAAGCAGAAGGGGAAGCAGGGTGGGGAGGGAGAGTCTCTTAGCCCACCCCAGTCACACAGCGAGTCTCTGGCAAGGTCAGCTGACATCTGGATTCTGGTGCTAGCTGCAGAGGGCAGGCACATGACCCTAGCCCACCGCAGGAGACTCCAGGGGAGGAAGTTCAAAGAGCCCAGTGCTGACAGTGCACTGCCCACGAGTGCTGACTACAAAGGCTTCTGGGAATGCTGGGTTCAAACTGCCTTTCAAGCAGTTTCATGCCTCTCTGCCTTTGTCCAGCGGCTCCTGCCTGGAGTGCTGTTCCTCGAACTCCCCAGCTCTTCCTTGTCCTGGGAGACCCGGCTTCAGAACCACCTCCCGCACAATGTCTTCTCTGAGCCTGTAGCTCCTCGAGTTCAGAGTCCAGCCCTCTTGTGAATTTGACTGGCTGAATTAATGAATGAATAGCACTTATCCACTTTCATTCATTCCTTCAACCATAAATATTTACTTGGTTCCTGTTTTGTGCCAAGCACTGGGCATACCACCATTGATCACTGCCCTCAAGTGACCTAGGAGGGAGACAGCTTTCACAGTGACCAAAAGGGCATGTGATCTCACTGGCCAGTGAGAGGCTTCCTGCACACAGGGATTTAACCTAAGGCGTGTAGTTGGAGTCAGCCCTTTGAAGAGGAGAGGGGAGTGTTCCTGGCGGAGGCCTAAGAAGAGGAAAAATGTGGAGCATGGCTGGAGCTCAGACTACCAGTGGTGGGTAAAGAAGGGGCTAGAGGCATCCATAGGGACCACACACACACACACACACACACACAAATATTTTTCCAGCTACACAGAGTGAAGTGGAGAGAATAACTCAATTGAGGAATCAGTGGGGAGGGTGGGAGTGGGGCAGACTCTTAATTTGGGCAAAGTTGGCAGGAAGGATTCCTCTCCGAACACACACCCTTCCTGAGGCTCCTCTCTCTCTCCTATTCCTGGAGGTAGGGGACGAGCAGAGACATAGGCCCCTTCAGGCTCTACCACATAGGTGACCAATGATTGATATTACATGGGTACCTGTTAAAATGGCTTTTTTTTTTAAAGATTTTATTATTTATTTGACAGAAAGAGAGATCACAAGTAGGCAGAGAGAGAGGGGAAAGCAGACTCCCCACCAAGCAGAGAGCCAGACGTGGGGCTCGATCCCAGGACCATGACCTGAGCCAAAGGCAGAGGCCCCAACCCACTGAGCCACCCAGGTGCCCCTTAAAATGGCTTCTTATTGATTTGTTAAGAGTTAGCCAGAAGAGGGGCCTGGGTGGCTCAGTGGGTTAAAGCCTCTGCCTTTGGCTCAGGTCGTGATCCCAGCGTCCTGGGATCGAGCCCCACATCAGGCTCTCTGCTCAGCAGGGAGCTTGCTTCCCCCACCCCCACTCTGTGCCTACCTCTCTACTTGTGATCTCTGTCTGTCAAATACATAAATAAAATCTTTAAAAAAAAAAAAAAAAAAAAAAAAAGAGTTAGCCAGAAGAGGGGCCCTTGGGTAGCTCAGTTGGTAGACCATATAACTCTTGAGCTCGGGGTCATGAGTTCAAGCCCCACTTTGGGTGTAGAAATTACTTACTTACATACATACATACATACATATATCCACTTAAAAAAAAAAAAAGAGTGTGAAAAAACCTGGGCCTTCCCAGATCCTCCACTTGTCCTGTCAGACACAGAAATAGCAAATAAGGTTCTGGCCTTGGGTAAACTCGGCAGCTAGTGTGCCGTCCTTGTTGAGTGATCTCAGAGTCTTTATCTCTGAGCCTCAGTTTCCTCACCTGTAAAAATGAGCAGAATAACAACATCTTACAAGGTTGTGCGAGAAGGAAATATACGATGATTTGATTCTAACAGTGAGGATTTCGCCTCACCACCAATTTGCCAAAACAAGTCCAATTGGTAAAATCCACCCACAGTGGGACAGTGAGAGTAAACCCACAGATGGAGCCGTTTGGGACCAGCCAGAAGCCGAGCCTTGATAACTTGGATTTCCAGAAGGCCTGACTGGAGAGGGTAGACTGGCTCTTGGAAGCAGATGTTCCGGCCTTACCCTTGCCACCAACCCACGGGGACCTGACCACTGTGTTCTGGTCTTCTTGGTTTGCCATCCCCCTTTGTGGCATCAGGGGGGTAATGAAGAGTGAGACAAACTCAGATGTGAGTCTCAGCTCTGCTCTGTGACCTGAGACAAGCCTCAGTCTCCTCGGCTCTAAAATAAGCGCGCTATGGCCCTCTCAAAGCTGTTGCTGCGCAGTGTGAAGAACTGACCATCGGGCCACATAAATGTTAGTTGTCCCGGGGCGCCTGGGTGGCTTAGTGGGTTAAGCCTCTGCCTTCGGGTCAGGTATGATCTCAGGGTCCTGCGATCAAGTCCTGCATTGGGCTCTCTGATCAGCAGGGAGCCTGCTCTCTCTACCTGTTGTTCTGCCTGCTTGTGATCTCTCTCTGTCAAATAAATTTAAGTAAGTAAGTAGGTAAAGTTAGTTATCCAGGCCACAGGCCAACTGCACTCCCTCTAGAATCGCATTTATCTATGTCTGTCGGGCCTCCTACCAGCCTTGCTGGCGTCCCTCTCTGGGCCCTGAGGCCCCGCCCAGACAGGTGCTGAGGCTGCGGGCGGGGGGCCGGGGGCGGGGGGCGGCTGTTAAAACATTGAAGCTGACCATTGAACTGGAGGCCCTGAGAGGCCCTAGAGCTCCGGGAAAGCAGCACCTGGGTGGGGCGGTAGGGAATGGGCACCTATAAACCATCAGCTTTCTAGAGTGGTGTCTCCAGCTCCAGCATCAGGGGCCCAATCTGGGCACTGCCCGGAGAGTGGGCTGGAGAGAGAAGCCGGCCGGCGGAATGAGGTGGACGGTTCATCTCGGGCCGTGCGTGTTGGGTTCTCGTCCCTCACTCGTCCTCCTCCCCACACTGCCTTCTTTAATCTGCCACCCCGAGAAGTCGGGGTTATTAGAGGACGAAGCTGGGGCCCCTAGGGAGGAGAGCACGTGCCCAGGTGTCTCGCGCCCCAGGGCGAGGGGCGGGGCCAGCCGGCGGGGCGGGGCCGGGCGGGCCGGGCGGCTGCCTGGGGCGGCTGGACCGCGACACTGGGGCCATGGAGACGGGGGGCTGCCGTTACCAGTTCCGGATTGCGCTGCTGGGGGACGCGGCCGTGGGCAAGACGTCGCTGCTGCGGCGCTATGTGGCGGGCGCGCCCGGGGCCCCGGAGCCAGAGCACGAGCCCGAGGGGGCGCCCACGGTGGGCGTCGAGTTCTACAGCCGCAAGCTGCAGCTGCGAGCCGGGCCGCGCGTCAAGCTGCAGCTCTGGGACACGGCGGGCCACGAGCGCTTCAGGTGCGGGCCGGGCGGGCTGAGGGAGCTGGCGGGCGGTCCCCCCCCCCGAGGGCTCGGCCTCAGTGGCCCAAGTGCGGGTCTGGGGGCCCCTGCCCTGGTCTCTGGCCCTCCACGCGGAGTCGTTCGTCCCACAGATGCAGCCGGGTGGACCAAGCCCCCTGAGCCAGAGGCCTGAGTCCCGGAGGGATGGGTGGCCCGGCTGCCGAGCGAGCCCACCGGAGCCGAGCGGGAGGTGCCAGGGAGACGGGAAAGGAAGAGCGGTTTGGGGCGGTCTGGAAGGAGCCAGGCAGAGAACGGGAAGCAAAAATCTGCCATCAGGAAAACACCCCGCTTCCTCCCCGAATGGAGGAATGGTCCAGAGAGGATGTGACTCGAACTTGCTCCCTAGCTGAGGTGCAGCCACTCTGTTGGGGGAGAGGCAGACGCTGGGAGCAGAGAAACACTGGGCAGTGTGAAATGAGCTATGGGGTTTGTGCCTGTGGGGGGGCGGCTTGCAGGCATAGACCTCTCCCAGCTCACTGCCCCTCCTTCAGGTGCATCACCAGGTCCTTCTACCGGAATGTGGTGGGTGTCCTACTGGTCTTTGATGTGACAAACAGGAAGTCCTTTGAACATATCTGCAACTGGCACCAGGAGGTCATGGCCACTCGGGGCCCCGACAAGGTGATCTTCTTACTGGTTGGCCACAAGAGTGACCTGCAGAGCACCCGTTGTGTCTCCGCCCAGGAGGCAGAGGAGCTGGCTGCCTCTCTGGGCATGGCCTTCATGGAGACCTCTGCCAAGAATAACTACAATGTGGACCTGGCCTTCAGCACCCTTGCTGACACCATCCAGCAGGCCATGGAGCAGGGGGACATCAAGCTGGAGGAGGACTGGGGGGGTGTCCGGCTCATCCACGAGACCCAGGTCCCCAGCATCCCCCCCAGGAAGCAGCCCCCAGGTCCATGCCAGTGTTGACTCTGGGAGGGAAAGGATTAAAGCAGTGCCAACCTCAGAAGTGCTGCTGGGATGGGGTGTCAGTATCTTTCTGGAGAGCAAAGGGCAGGATGTATTTAAAGGGTTAATATAAACAGTATCCTCGCAGTCACACCTCCTGGATTTTGGGGTTTCAGACCTCAGCCCCTTTCTGCCAGAAAGCTCTGAGAAGCCAGGTGTGCAGCTTCGTGTCCTTCAGCCTGTTTCCTCCGTTGTCAGTGGGGCTCACAGAAGACCCATGCCACGGGGGTGTGGGGGTGGGTGGGTGGCGTGGGTGTGGGGTGGGGTGGTGGGCATGAATGAGAAATGGTTGGGGGGACATGCTCAGCCAGAGCCAGCCAATGACAAGAACTGTGCTCAACACTCTTTCCCCTCTGCCATTTCTGGCAACACTCCCGAGCCTGGACGCTGAGAGGCACCGAGTCGGGACGCTGCTGCACAAGCGAGGATGGGTGGGGAATTTCAGGGCAAGCCTACCTGGGAGCCTCTTTCAGTCCTCAGACTTGGATGAGTCTTAAATGTGTGCCCTGAAACTCAGGGTTGCTGCCCAGTGCCCCTACTCCAAGGCTGGGCGCTGGATCTGGATCTGGTAGGCAGGGATGGAGGCGAGCAAGCAGCTCCTAGGTTGGGCACATAGTGGATACTGTGATTAGCCACCACGATGTCCCTTCAGGGCTGCAGAACTCACAGCCTTGTACCCTCACCCCTACATCCCCCCTCCCCCAGCTGCTGGGAGTGCAGCCAATGAAAGTGGGCTCAAAGCACTCTCTGGGAACTGCCTACCCCTCAGGGCTGCCCACAGTGTTGATGTGTTGAATCTCCTGGGGTGGGCGAGTGTTTAAAGGCCTGGCTCCCTTGCCCCAGCTCTGACGGTCAGACCCAGCTTCTTCACTCTTCATGGGGCTGACTGAGGCCATTGTTCTTACAACATCACAGCTAAATTCTCCCTTTGCTCAGTCCTATGTCCCTCCCTTCCTCCCCCAAGCAGGTATTGATCTCAAGAATCCTCTGATCAATGTCTGCTCCCTAATCCTCATCTCAGAAATTGCCTCCTGGGGAAAAGGACAGCTAGGCAGAGAATGTCCTAGGGCAATCAGGGAAGGCTTCCCGGAGATGGTGTTTATGTTGGTAAGAATCTCAGCAGGTGTAGAGGGGGCCTGCTATTGTGCTAGTGGGACAGGGAAGGGCAGGGACAGCTCCACAGCAACAAAGAGCACAACCACTTCACTCTGTGACCTGGGGACTTAGTCTCAAGATTCCTCCTCAGTGTCGTGTGACTGATAATCCCTTCTTAGGGTTCTTGGGAGGTTTCCAGTCATGGTGGGTTTCTTAGCTTCCTCCCCATGGGGCTGGGCCAGGGTGGGTCTCTCACTGCCCTGCCTCCTCCCTGCCTCCTCTCTTAAAACACCACTCCTCCTTATAGTCCTGCAAGGTTGGCGCGGGTTACACTCATTTCACTGATGGGGAAGCTTGGAGAGGGAGAGGGACGTGACCTGTTTTTGAGAATGTTATTATCATTCCTTCAGTTAAAAAAAATTAAGCATCTACTCTGTTCTGGACTCTGAGGATGCAGCAGTGAATGTGACAGAAAGCCCTCCTGGGGTTAACATTCTAGTGGGAAAGTGAATGAGTAAATAATGGAACCATATGATTTCCAGTTGTGAGTGCTACAAAGCCCACAGATCCTGGAGACAGGGCTGAGGAGGGTGGGCCTGATTTCTTCAGAGGTGTTGATCAGAGATGGCCTCCTTGAGGCGATGACCTTGAGCTGAGAGCTGGGGGAGGGCGGAGAAGGGCCCAGATAAGAGCAAAGGTCTGGCCTGAAGGAACAGTGGCCAGCACTGAGTACTTTTTATGTCCGTGTGAGGTAGATACTATTGTTCCATTTTACTGATGTGCGGACTAAGGCCCAGGGAGGTTAACTGAAGCCAGCGAGCAGAGGGAGAAGCTCCAAGGCAAGGAACAAGGAAAGGGCGGGGCTCCAGTAAGAATTTACTGGAGATCTGAGCAACTACAATAAGTGAAGAAGCAGGGAGTGGCATTCAACTTGGTCTGTGGTTTCTCATCTCCCAGGTCTTCCTTGAACAGGACTGCAGGGTAAACCAAAGCTTGGTCCTGCAGCTGACGGTGGGGATTTTGCTGTCAAAACCTCCCCAAAGCCCTGAAGAGAGGAATAAAAAACTGACCTTTTCCTCTGTCCAAATCCTGGGTGGGCACTGGAGAACCAGCCTGAAGCCCAGGCCCACCCAAGGCTGGGCCCATCACCAAGAAGATGTTGCCCACCGTCCCCAGCTGCCTGCCTTGAGGACTGTTCAGCAGGCTGCAGTCATACATGTGTAGCACTCCTCGGCCTCAGTTTCCCATCTGTAAAATGGGGAGAACAGTAGTTTCTGTCTCACAGCATTGTTGTGAGGATTAAATGAGGTATTACGTGAATTCCTACCACACATGTGAGCTCATGCATCGTGGGCTCTTTCAGTGGCTTATTAACCTCGAAGTAACCCTATGAGGTGGGGTTGAGCTTATCTTTTCACAGACAGGGACCTAAAGTCCAGGATAGGAAACTAATGTGGCTCAGACCTTGTGCACGGCCATCGGCCAGGCCCAGAAGGTCCTACCTTGTGCCGCTCTCACATCCCCCCCCCTGCAGTGTGGCAAACCCTCTGCGGACTGCAAGAGGCTTTGATGGGTAGGATTCTAGCAGCAGTAGGCCTGCCCATCCCGCCGGCTAGAGGAAAAGCAGAGAAGAGCAGTGAAGGGGGCCAGGCCCACCTGCCAGCTGAGCACCCCCCACCCTGCCCCTGCACTGAGTGTCATTGCTGTCACAGTTCAGACCCCTAGTGGAGATTGTGACACCCCTCTGGAAGCCTGTAGGGTGTCCCCTGTTGATTCAGCATCCACAGTGCCCCAGAGGGAAGTTTTTAAAGTACATTTGACATGGCTGCTCCCCTCCCAGAATTCAAATCATCTCCCCATAGTCCTGGCCCTTCCTGAGCCGGTGCGTGCTGCCTCTCCCCCTACTTTGCCCTGACAAATTCTGAACCACCTGCAGCCCTGGGCTTTGCATGCGCTGTTTCCTTCCCCAGGATGGCCCCAGCCCTCTGCCCTCTCCCTGGGTGACTGGATTGGCTTGTGACACTCAGATAAGTATCACTTCTTCTTAATCACAGTGTCATCCCAGTGGCCTAAGTTACAGTGGGCTTTGCATTCAAGCCTGGGTTTGACTCCCAGCTCCACTATGTGTAACTGTGGGAGCCTGGGGAACTCCCTTCATCTCTGCGAGCCTCAGTGAACTCTTCGGAGAATGAGGATTGTAATGCCCAACTCACAGGGTTTTAGAAAGGATTAGGTCCCACCTAAATGAAGGGCAGTGCTGGTCACACAGTAGGAATTCACCAAATGGAAGCCCCGCTTTTCCCCTGAGGTTTTATTCATCACTGTCACGAACGAGACTACCAAAGTAAACACTGTGGGGAGATCACGAGGACCCCAGACTCTAACATAGTTCTTAAAAATCATGACCCACTTCTGGAGACGTGAACTGGGTTCTGCTTCCGTACTAGGAGTGAAGTTCCAGAATAGTCCCTTCAAGTCTGTCCCTAGACTAGTCTGAGTGAGCAGAACTCCCTCTCCCAAGCGGCGCCCTGGCTAAACCCTCCAGGCATAGCAGCTTCGACAAGGTCAGGCTTCCAGGCCTAGATCCACGCCTTTTGAAGGCACACAGCCAATCTGCCACCCATGGGAGCCTTTCTGAAGACCCTGCCCATTCTGGGAGCCTTTGAAATTTAGTGGGTTAAGAGGGAAGACCCATCCTGCCCTCCACACACAGTCTGGAACTGAAGATGTCTGGGTAGGAGCCCAGCCCCTGTCCTCTAACTCTGAGCCTCGGTCTTCATGGTAAAATGCGAACAATTCCTACAATTCCTACCCCCCAGTTTTGTTAGAGGATTAAATTGGACACCGTTAAGTGCCCAGTGTTAACTTCCTTCTGCTAACAAGTTCCCTTGGGGTCTTTCATGTGTCAGTCCCCTGTCTGGAATGTCCTTCCTCCATCTCTGTCAAAACTCTGTCCTTCAAGGCTTGGCCCAACTCAATTTCTTCTCTGAGCCTTCAGGGAACCTGGAGATTTCAGGCTCTGTTGTCTACATCATTTTGCGCTCCCCGCTCCTCCCCACCCCCGGCCAAGACTGTAGCTCTTCGAGGCCATGAGAAGGATGGACAATGGACCAAGACCACAGGTCTGAGTCCCGACCTGCCCAGGGACCTCAGGTCATAACGACCTGAGGTCATTATGACCTTAATGTTCTTACCTGTAAGTTATGGGGCTGCACTGGATGATGCTGGGAGTTTTTCTTTTCTAACTACAGATAACTGTGAGGCTTCAGTCCACATCTGGCCTCCTCCTCCCTGCTTCCCCTCATGCAGGCACAGGGGACTTTTCAGGATGGCTTTCTGGTCCCAGATGGCCCCCTCTGTGCCCTCAAAACTCAACCGTGTTGTTGCAACCACCCTCTACCTCTATCTTTTGGTTAATGCTTTCTCAGGGAAACCTCACATGCCATATGCCTTTACTTTTAGTGTGAACTAACTGCAGCAACTTCTTGGCTGGACCCCCTCCCCCATTTCCAACTCCATTCTCCAGGCCAGCAGCCAGTGCAAGGCTTGTAACATGTAAATACAATCACACCAGTCCTCCACCTAAAACTCTACGGTCCCTAGCACCTGCAGTTTTCAAACTTTTTGTTTATATGCCTGTTTTTAGCACCAGGATCCTCTTATCAGATGCAGTCTTTCTGTTAGCCCTGAAATGTCCAACAATTAAGACAGGTATTACTCAGGGGCACCTGGGTGACTCCTCAGTTAAGCATCTGACTCTTGGTTTGGGCCCAGGTCATGATCTCAGGGTTGTGAAATCGAGCCTTGTGTTGCGCTCTACGGTCAGCAGAGAGTCTGCTTGAGTTTCTTTCTCCCTCTCCCTGTCCCCTGCCCCGACTCTCTCTCTCAATCTCAAATAAATAAATAAATCTTTTTAAAAAAGGGGGGAAAAAGGTATTGGTCAGGCTGACGAGGGATGGGAAGCCCAAGGCCCACCTGGTGGACTGCCTACACTACACCCTCCCACTCCTGCCAGACAGACAGACACACACACACACACACACACACACACACACACACGGGGGCATGCACAACAGCCTCTGAAGCCTGTTTTCAAACAGGCTGTTTGGGTGCTGGGCCTCGCCACTTGCCACTATGCCTCTCATCTATCCTCCTCCTGTGCTCACTTTCTGTTCACCTCAGGCCATCCTCTCCCAGTGTTACACCTTGTGCTTGAGCCACATTGCCGCAGACTTCTTTACACCTCTGGCCTTTGCATATGCTGTTCTTGGTCACCCCCCATCTTGTCTCCCTAGGGCTTAGGGAGAGAGGGCCGGTTAAGAGCGTAGGCTGCGGAGTCAGATGGACTTGACACAAGCTGTGTGACCTTGAGTTCCTTAAACTGTTTAAGTCTCCATTTCCTCCTGGGAACCGGGATTAAATAAAATACAATTCAAGTGCATGACACAGACCTCGCACATTCTTCCTTCTTCAGAGTTGTTGGGGAAACACAAAGCGCTCATCCATGGGAGGTGCTTAGCGCAGCACCTCGGGAAGCACTCTCCACGGCCCCTCTGAAAGGATGCCAGGCACACGAATCCAGAATCTTCTGGCCCTGTTGCCTAACCGTCTGCACCGGGCCGGGCTCTGGGAATCCATTGGGCACGATTACTCATCCAAGGAGGAAGAGGGCCTCGTGCCCAGGGTGGGGCCGAGCTGCCCCAAGGGTGGGCACACCAAGTCAGACGAGCCCTTCAGATCACTAAGTGGTGGCCCGGTCCCATACCCCTCCACACAGTTGCCAAAGCCACAGTGAGCGCCCGCTCTGTCTTGCCGATTCACCCCGTCCTGCACTTACCACCACCTTCTAATGGATCTCTCTGCTTCCACACTTGTCCTCTCCCTTCCCCTCCTGGCTGTGTATACTCCACTGCCCGGCCAGAGTGACCTTTCCCCCCACCCAAATCTGATTAAAATCCTTCAGTGGATCCTGTTACCTTCTGGGTAACAGGGCCTACGAGGCCCTGTACAACCTGGCCTGACGCACTGCCCCGGGGCTGGCTTCCGTGCAGATCTCTCCCTCAGAGATCTCTACCCCTTCACCTCAGCTCAGCTGGTGAGACCACCCTGCGAACCTCTCTCTCCTTTGCAGCCCTTGGCACAGAGGCAGGTGTTTTGTCTGTTTGTTTTTTAAAGATGTATCCATTTATTCCGAGAGAGAGAGAGAGAGAGAGAGAGAGAGAGAGAGCGAGAGCACGCACCGCGTGCGGCAGCACAGGCCAGCAGAGGGAGCGGCAGAGGGAAAGAAAAGCTCAAGCTGAATTCACACTGAGCGCCTACAGGGCCAATCCCAGGACCCTGAGATCACGACCTGAACCTGAGATCACGACCTGAAGTGAAATCAAGAGTCAGAGGCTCAACTGACTGAGCCATCTAGGCGCCCCAGGCACTGAAGCTGTTTCTCACTCACCTTATCACAGGACGCTCCCTGCGTTCCTAGTCATCAGTGCAGCCCACGGCCCGGCCCAGGCCCCAGCCCAGGCCCAGCTCATAAATACTTGCTGAAAGAACAGCCCCTCCCCAGACAGGTGGGACAGGACTCAAGACAGGTGAAGCCACTTACCTGTCACACAGTGGATCAAGAATTGAGAACTTTGGACTCTCCCCCAGCTCTTTCAATTACACTGCCCGGATTCCTTTGTCCCTTTTTGTCCTCAGTGGAGGAATCAAAACTAATTCTGGATTCCTTCTTGGCTGTCAAGGTCAGTGACTCGCTCCTACTATTGGAACTCGGCAGGAGGCCTTTTGCTGCTTGGTTTCCCCAACAGAACATCCTTTGAGAGTGTTGCCCAGTGGCATTGGGAGGTTCTGGAAAAAGTGAAACCTTTCAACATCCTCTTCCTGGTGGTAGGCCGCAAGAGAGACCTGGTGCCTGAACAACAGTGATGCCAGAGGAAGCGGGGAAAGCTGGCTGCCTCTCTGGGTGCCCACTATGCTGGGCCTTGGCCAAGAGCAACAGCAACAACGGCACAGCCTCAAGAGATCTGCGAGGCGTGGAGAGAGGGGTTCTGGGCTCAAATTCCAAGTACGAGGGAGTGAAAGCAGGGCAAGGAGGATGTGCCCATACCGGTGACCCCTGGACGAAGAGCCATGCCCTCTGAAGACCAAGGAACCCTCACAACCCACAAGGGCTATGCTGGGCTCAGGACGGGACAATGCTAGGTGCCACTGAAGGTCATGACCCTGAGGTCTTAGGGGCCTGGTTTCTCTGCATGATGGTGCAGATACCGGGATCAGGGATATCAACAACTAAGAACAGACAAGGCACCTGCACAGATGGGCCTTTCCCCAGGTTACTGCCATCCTTTCTTAGGGCCAAGGATGTTTCAGAAGGGTGGGTCAGAAAAGGCTTTGCCAAAACCAGATGCCTCTTCAGTTTGGGGTTCACGAGAGAAGGTCACTTTGCCCCATTCTTATGGCAGAGAAACTGGACTCAAACTCCTACTGATGGTATGGCCTTCCTTGGAGTAAAATAATAGAAAAATTCCTGGGTTTTTTCCTCCTTACAGAAATGGATAATGGTGCTGCCACCTGCTGACAGGGAGCTACATCCAGCCTTGCTTGTCCTTTTAACTGCCTCTGGCCTTTCAAAGGCTGTAAGCCATGTACCCTGTGTCTCTCGATTAATAACTTCTTTATTCTGGAAAAGCAAATGAAAGTCATATTCATATAAACACTGACATTACAAAGTACAGGGAGACGGGGAAGGGAGAAGGAAACACAAACCTCTACAAATCCTGCTAATACTGTCTCACCAAACAAGACCATAATGCTTTGTCCCATATTCAATCACTTATATAATAAACCACAAATAAAATCTTCTCTGGAAGATACATCGTTCCTCTTTGAGACGGCAGGGAAAAGGGACCGGAAGTTGGGGGAGGAGGCTTTATTCTTTTGGCAGATCCTCTCAGTCATTATAGATATTGCTGCACTGTTAATAAAAAATATATGCTTCTCTGTAAAGCATTAAAAAAAAAATCCAAAGATGAGATGGCTGAGGTCTCAGCTCAAGTATCTCCAAATACATTGTTGTCCATTCCCTGACCTTCCCATGTGTTATTTCTTGGTTGTTTTCCGGATCAATGCCATTCTCTGAAAGAAGAGTGAAATAACCAATTACATAGCTTAGAGTCAGGAACTTTCCCTGTCACCCACGTGGGGCACAGTCTATACCACAGGCTGGAGCCCTGGGAACCTACCCACACAGGGTAGCTCAGCAGGCTCCTTTGAGCCTGACAGCAGTCTTCAGGGCCCCAGAAGATGTTTCGATAGCCCAGTGGACCCATTTCGTTGATCAAAAGACCCAAACTGCTGTAGGTCAGCAGAATGGCAAAAAAGTTAAAAACAGAAGACGACAGTTCTTGCCTTTTGGGGACTTAGGGGACAAGCCATCAAAGTCTGTGTTTTCCAGACTCCCCCAGCCTAATGTGAGGATGAAGAAAATAGGGAAGGGGACTGTGTCAAGCCTGTGGCCACACATAAAAGGGAGCTGACATTTCACACTTGATGACCTACAATGAAGGAAACGGACACTAACAATTTCCACCACAACCCATCAGGGGAACATTCAGGTCATGGGTTTCAAATTTTACTATTACCAGCCACTGGCCGAATTACTGATCTGCTTTGCTTACTCTTTTTTTTTTTTTAAGATTTTATTTATTTATTTGACAGACAGAGATCACAAGTAGGCAGAGAGGCAGGGAGAGGGTCGGGGGGAAGCAGGCACCCTGCTGAGCAGAGAGCCCCATCCGGGGCTCGATCCCAGGACCCTGAGATCATGACCTGAGCTGAAGGCAGAGGCTTAACCCACTGAGCCACCCAGGTGCCCCTCTGCTTAATCTTTTGACCAAGAGATTGTCCTAATATTATGATACTTGCTGAGAGATAGATAGATAAAGCTGAAAGTGGATTAATTAGGAAACAGAGCCAAAATGACCATTGTCTGGAGGGATTCCCTTCTGAAGAATACTATGGTCCTTTGATTCAAACTACTGGTGGCTTCCCTGTAAGGGCTTCCTTTGTGAGGTCTATAAACACATACACTCTAGAGATCCCAGGCTATGAACAAGCAAGGGACACTCGGCCAGAACCACACAATGTGCCCATCAAGCTTGAAAAAAGCTCACTTTTCAAATCGGAGCCACCAGTTAAATTAAGACTTTGTCAAAAGGAAACCATCATGGGCGCCTGGGTGGCTCAGTGGGTTAGGCCTCTGCCTTCGGCTCAGGTCATGGTCTCAGGGTCCTGGATTCAAGGCCCGCATCGGGCTCCTGCTCAGCAGTGAGCCTGCTTCCTCCTCTCTCTCTCTGCCTGCCTCTCTGCCTACTTGTGACCTCTGTCTGTCAAATAAATAAATAAAATCTTAAAAAAAAAAAAAAAAAAGGAAACCATCATTGCTATTAGACCGATGACAGGGCCAACTTGTTGCACAGTAGAAGTGGAGTTAGGTTCTCGTACTGACCCCTCAGGTCTGCAGTCACAGGGACAGAGAACTAAGGGCAAGCTGGGACAGAGGCCAGAAGGCCTGGCACAGCAGCCTGGGTGTTACCTTCCAGCACAAGTATTGCCTATCTCTCTTTCAATCAGCCACAACGCAGAGATTTCATCAGGGAGAAGTGGAGGGGGCGAGTTCTACCCATATTAGAGGAAGCTACAATCAACAGCTTTAAGTGACACCCATCAGCATTGAGAGAAAAAGCTGAGACCCCATGTGGGAACAGCAGAGAACCACAGAAGTAAATGACTGTTCTCCTGTGGAGCCCTGCTGCCTCTTGCCCTCTCTGATCTTTGGTCCAGGGAGCGGAGCTTCCTATGTGGAGGAAGTGACAAGTGCAGGGACCGTAGCCATGTGCACTCTCCCTCAGAGACACAGTTCAAGGGATGGGCCGTGGCTGCCCTGAGGTTTTGACGGCTCCTCACCTGTTTGTGGGCCTCTGTGGTGCAAGCCTTTTTGTAGGGTCGGATTTCTTCAGAGCCAAATCCTGGGATCCACATGTTCCACTGGCGTTCTGCAAGGAAGAGGCCAGCACAGAGATAAGGGGACAGAGAAGACAGCATCAGGGTGCAGTGTGACCCCCAGACAAGGGTCAGGGAGGACTCATCTGAGCCATCAACCGTAGTAATGAACAGCAGCCCTGCAGATGGGTTCTATGGAATACAAATGGGGGATCCCATGTGGTGCCTCCCAGGTTTTAAATGACACCAATCGACCTCTGTGCGAAGACAAAGGAGTAACTGAGTCCAGGCTGTGAGTGCTGAGCCCTCAGGTTTCCATGCAGCTCCACAGAAGAGGAAACTCCTGTTTCTTCAGTTGACTTTTTTTTTTTTTTTTTTTTAAGCAGGTTCCATGTCCAACGTGGGGCTCAAACTCATGATGCCAAGATCCAGTCACACGCTCCACTGACTGAGCAAGCCAGGTACCCGTTCAGTTGTCTTTTTTTTTTTTTTAAGATTTTCTTTATTTATTTGAGAGAGAGAGCAAAAGAACACAAGCAGGGGGAGCAGCAGAGGGAGAGGGAGAAGCAGGCTCCCCACTGAACAGGGAGCCCATCTCAGGACTCGATCCCAGGACTCTGGGATCATGACCTGAACAGAAGGCAGACGTTTAACCATCTGAGTCACCCAGGCATCCCCCTCCCCTTCAGTTGTCTTACTCCTATGTTTAAAGTCACCCCTCTCAAACCCAAAGGAAGAGGAGGAGCAGAAAGACATTCCTATTATTTGGGACTTAAGGGCAAAGTCCCAGCTCTGCTGCTTCTGCTGTGGAGCTGGAGGACGCTGGGTCTCGGTTTCTTCAGCTTTTACATGGCAGTTCACAACTGTAATGACCACCTCATAGGGTGGCTGAGAGCATTCAAGGTCATAATGCAATTCCAGAGCCTGGGATAAAGGCACAGCGATACGGATATGGACATGGGTTATGTCCACACCACAGCCCTATGGCCCACTGCCAGTGGGTATGATCATCCCTGTGAGAGTGTCACTGGAAGTTCCAACAAGGCGGAGATTCTGATTATTCGACTATGTCAGTAATCACCATAGCTACATGGACCCCCCAGCCACAAATAAAAGTGTGTTGCACTCTAAGTATATAAAAAATTATACTTACACAGATTATTTAGGGAATAAGTCTACTCAAAAGGAGTTACATACTTTATCATACTCCCCTAAAGCCCTGAAAACACTTGTTTTACAAATCTGTTTTGCTCCAAGCACAGCACTTACTTAAATCAAATGGAATATTAGTGGTTTTCTAGTTATACTTTGTGTTTCATGTACAGTAACTATTGGGTGAATGAATGATTCATGTTTGGGTCTGGAAGAATTTTATATATAGCTCTCCTCCAATATTTTTTTTTTTAAGATTTTATTTGTCAGAGAGACCGAGAGAGAGAGCACAAGCTTGGGGAGGGGCAGAGGGAGAAGCAGGTTCCCCGCTGGGCAAGGAGCCCGATATGGGACTCAATCCCAGAACCCTGGGATCATGACCTGAGCCAAAGGCAGATGTTTAACCAACTGAGCCACCCAGGTGTCCCTCCTCCAATATTTCTTTGAAAATAAAAATCCTGAAGCCTTCTGCTAATAATATCTGTTGTCAGTACTTGAAAGTAACACTGAGATTATTCTTTGGGAATTAAACTTTACAACCCACACAAAGTGGCTCAGGATATGGATCTGCAGAGTCTCTTTAAGAAAGAGCGTAATGGGGTGTCTGGCTCAGTTGGTGGAGAGTATGACTCTTGATCTCAGGGTTGTGAATTTGAGCCGCACACTGGGTGTAGAGATTACATAAAATAAATCTATGGGCCCCTGGGTGGTATAGTCAGTTGAGTGACTGACTCTTGGTTCAGGCTCAGGTCGTGATCTCGAGGTCATGGAACTGAGTCCTGAGTTGAGTTCTGAACTTAGCAGGGAATGTCCTTAGACTTCCTCTCCCTCTGCCCCACCCCACCTGGTGCATTCTCTCTCTCTCTCAAATAAATAAATGAATAAATCCCGGGCACCTGGGTGGCTCAGTCGGTTAGGTGTCCAACTCTTGGTTTCAGCGGAGGTCGTGACCTCAGGTTAAGGGATTGAGCCCACATCCAGTGCACATTCAGTGCAGGGTCTACTTGAGATTCTCTCCCTTTTCCTCTCCCTGCTCATTCTCTCTCCAAAATAAATAAATAAGTAAAATCTTAAAGGAGATTAAAATTGGGGCACCTGGGTGGCTCAGTGGGTTAAAGCCTCTGCCTTTGGCTCAGGTCATGATCCCAGGGTCCTGGGATCGAGCCCCACATCGGGCTCTCTGCTCAGCAGGGAGCCTACTTCCTCCTCTCTCTCTCTCTGCCTGCCTCTCTCCCTACTTGTGATCTCTATCTGTCAAACAAATAAATAAAAAATCTTAAAAAAAATAAAGGATTAAAATAAATAAATCTTTAAAAAAACAAAAAAAATTTTTAAATCTTAAAAAAAAAAAAAGGTCGCAGGGCACCTGGGTGGCTCAGTGGGTTAAGCCTCTGCTCAGGTCATGATCTCAGGGTCCTGGGATCGAGCCCCGCATCAGGCTCTCTGCTCAATAGGGAGCCTGTCTCACCACCCCCCTCTGCCTGCCTCTCTGCCTACTTGTGATCTCTCTCTCTCTGTTAAATAAAAAATAAAATCTTAAAAAAAAAAAAAGGTTGCTACCAGGCAAGAATGCACACATGTTAAGTATGTGTAGCAAAATATTTAAATATGCATTTTTAAAAGATTTTACTTATTTATTTGAGAGAGAGCATGAGCTGGGGAGAGAGGCTTCAGGAGGGGGAGAAGCAGCCTGATCTCAGGACCCCCCAGATCACGACCTGAGCCGAAGGCAGATGCTTAACCAACTGAGCCACCCAGACATTCCTAAATGCATATGTATTTATATTTTATATAATATTAATGTAATAGCAACAACAATCATTTAGTGACTAAAAGGTATAGTGAAAATGTGTGGCATAAAGCAGCATTGTACAAAGCATTCCATGTACATTATGTCATCGAATGTTCACATTTCTCAAAACTGTCATTCAGAAAGGGAGCTTAGTCCATTAAGCAAGTGTAGGAAATTGGGTCAGAAGCAAACCCGGCTGTACCCATTCCAGTCTGTCACAAGAGGTGGTGTCCAGAGTTTCCAGCCCCATTGGCAAGCCTACCTTTGTTGGGGGTGGTGGTGTGGAACAGACGTAGGTGGTCTAGTGCCATTGAATACCAGGTTCCCTAATTCCCCATGCTCTGATCCATTGCCCCCTGAGCAATCTTCTGATTATGACTCAGCCTACAGAAGCTGTCCTGGCCATGCAGACTTGTGAGTATTCTTGTCACTGTGATAATTACTCCTCACCCTTAATGAAAAACTAATATTCCAATTTTAATTTCAATAATTAAAATATAAAATATTTTAAAAACAGAATGCTAAGCTCTAAAGTAATATAATCTGTTGTGTGTGGGGATTTTGTGGCAAAATATACATAAAATTTACCATTCTAACCATGTTTTTGGTTTTGTTTTGTATTTTTAAAAATTTTTATTAACATATAATGTATTATTTGCCCCAGGGGTACAGGTCTGTGAATCATCAGGCTTACTTACACATTTCACAGCACTCACCATAGCACACACCCTCCCCAATGTCCATAACCCAACCACCCTCTCCCTCACCCTCTCCCCCCGGCATCCCTCAGTTTGTTTTGTGAAATTAAGAGTCTCTTATGGTTTGTCACCCTCCCGATCCCGTCTTGTTTCATTTTTTCCTTCCCTACCTCCCACAACACCCCCATCCTGCCTCTCAAATTCCTCATATCGGAGAGCATTTTAACCATTTTTAAGTACACAGTTCAGTGGCATTCAGCACATTCACATTGTTGTGCAACCATCATCACCAACCATCTCTACAACATTTTCATCATCTCAAACTGAAATTCTGGGGGCCCCTGGGTGGCTCAGTGGGTTAAGTCTCTGTCTTCAGCTCAGGTCATGATCTCAGGGTCCTGGGATCGAGCCCCGCATCAGGCTCTCTGCTCAGCAAGGAGCCTGCTTCCCCCCCTTCTCTCTCTCTGCCTACTTGTGATCTCTGTCAAATAAATAAATAACATCTTAAAAAAGAAAAGGGGGGGGGGACTGCAGAGAGGGAACGCCTGGGTGGCTCAGTCATTAAATGTCTGCCTTTGGCTCAGGTCATGATCCCAGGGTCCTGGGATCGAGTCCCACATCCAGCTCCTTGCTCAGCGAAGAACCTGCTTCTCTTTCTCCCTCTGCCTGCCACTCTTCCTGCTTGTGCTCTCTCTCTCTGTCAAATGGATAAAATCTTTAAAAAAAAAAAAAAAGAGAGAGAGAGAGACTGCAGAGAGGGGGAGACCTGTGGAGTCCCAGGTTGGTTTTTTGTTTGTTTTTTTCAAGATTTATTTGAGAGAGAGAACGAAAGAAAGCAGGAGTGGGAGGGGCAGAAGGAGAGAGAGAGAGAGATTCTCAAGCAGGCTCCTTGCTAAGCCTGACTCTGGGCTCGATCTCACAACCATGAGATTACAACCTGCGCCAGAACCAAGAGTCGACACTTAACTGACTGCACCACCCAGGCGCCCCTGGAATTCCAGCTTTTTGGGAGTTTCTAGCCCCAGTATCAGACTTGGATATGGTGAAACTCTGTTATAGGTCAAATTGTGCCCCTCAAAAAAGACATGTTTAAGTCCTAACCCCCAGTACCTCAGAATATACTGGAAACAGGGTTACTGCAGATATGATTAATTACGATGTAGTCCTACAGGAGTAGGGTGGGCCCTTAATCCCATATGACTGGCATCCTACAGGAGGAGAAGAGACAGAAAGAGGGACACATACAGGGGAGAAGGCCATGTGAAGGCCAAGGCACAGACAGAGTGACGCAGCTATACGCAGAGAATGCCAAGGATTGCTAGCCACCCCCAACAGCTAGAAAAAGGCAAGTAAGGCTTCTTCATAGAAGCATTGGAGGGATCGTGGATTTTTGGCATCCAGAACAGTGAGAGAACACGTTTGGTTGTTTTAACCTCTCTAGTATGTGGCGCTTTGTTATAGCAGCCCTAGGAAATGAATACATCTTCCTTCAAAACAATCTCAGCCCAAGGTACCACCTGACTTTAATTACATGAGAGATACTCAGCAGAACTGCCTAGCTAAGCCCCGTAAAGCCCCAGACATCTGAACAAAATAAACAACTGTTACTGTTTTAAGCCTCTGTTATCGTTTTAAGTTTGTTATCTAATAATAAATAATTGGAATATCTGTCCTGTTATTAATACTAGCAACATTAACCAGCAGCGTGTTACTCTACCAAGACTCCCAGTACCTCCCCAAGCCATATCTTTCTGTCACCGGGAAGGAACCCTTTCAGTAATTATTCATGGGCTGATCTATACTGAATCCTGTAATGTCTTCTACCTCATTCAGTTGGCCTGATTATCTTCAGACTCACAAGACTGTTCACTTTCTTTTTTTTTTTTTTTAAGATTATTTATTTATTTATTTGTCAGAGAGAGAGAGAGAGAGTGAGCACTGGCAGGCAGAGGCAGAGGGAGGCAGAGGGAGAAGCAGGCTCCCCGCCGAGCAAGGAGCCCGATGCGGGACTCGATCCCAGGACGCTGGGATCACGACCTGAGCCGAAGGCAGCCACCCAACCAACTGAGCCACCCAGGCGTCCCAAGACTGTTCACTTTCTCCTGAGCACACTGTAACCAATGCAGATGGGGGGCTTACTCATTTCCCAAGTGATGATGGTTATCGATGTTAGACAAGTATCTCTCAGAAAAACCAAGCTTGAATTTAGTGTGTCTTAAGTTGAAAAACAGAATATAGAATTATATGTACATTATGATTACAATTTTAGGGGGAAATGGATAAACAGGCTAAAAACTGCAAGAGAAAAACTACTATTTAAATGTTGGAGACATAATAGCTACATTTACAAAACTCTTACTTTGTGCCAGGCCCCAAGCCTGACAAATGTAACCCATAATTCTCATGATCACCCTGTAAAGATGATACTATGATCTCCACTTTACAAATGAGGAAACAGGCTCTGAGAGAAAGTTAGGAGGAAGGACAAGGTGACACAGATAGAAAGTGGCAAACCCAATGCCTGGGCTCACTCTCCTGACCACGGATGGATTTCTCTTCTCTGTGTGATGCTACCATTGAACAAATACATCCATTCCGAAGCACCAAAAAGTCTAATTCTGACATGAAAGTTCCTCTGACTACCTGTTCCTGGTGGTCCTGAAGGAGCAACAGTGTGGATGCCTCAGAGAGGAACGAGACGACATACCTAGATGCAGCTGGACATCCTTCACCTCCAGGGTGCTGGACTTGCGATGCCGAGCGAGCTGGCAGGCTGCCGTCACCACACTCTCAATAAAATCATCAGCAATCTGCAGCAGCATCTGGGGAAGACAAAAGTGGGGGAGAGTAACCATGACATTGGCAGAGCAGGCTCCTGTTGCTGAGACAACTCTGTCTGCTGGAATCACATATTTAGTTAGGCTGTCTATTAGAAGGCCTAGAATCTGCATTTGGGCTAAGGTGAGGACGAGGAGGAGTGAGGACAACACTAGAAACACATCAACTCGTTAAGCAGGTTGAGTGCAACTCACAAGTTTCTGAGGACGTTACTCTCTGTACTTTCTATCTAGAGAGATCAACCAGTCCAATCCCTCACCCTCGTATTTTCTTTAGAATTAGGTGGGAAAACAAAAGTGAATCATTATACTTCCTCATTCACAGTCTCCTAAAGCATTTTTATTTCCATTAAACTTACCTTATACTAATCCTGTAAAAAAGTGGGGCATGGACTTTATCCTCCTTATATACAGAAGGGTGCTAACTCATGACCATACAAATGCTAAGCAGGGGAACCAGGATTTGACTTCGAGGTTCCATGTCCAAAACCTGGGTTCTTTCCACTTCATTATCAATTATCCTGGACTACATGAAGAGTCAAGTCACAATTCTGAAGCTAAAAATCTTCTAAAAATTGGAATTCTCATCACTCAATACGTTCCCCATGGCTTCCTCTGCTGACCAAAAATAAAATAAAATTACAAACATGGATAGACATTACTTATTCTGCTAGACCATTATCGCATTTTCATCTTTCCGATGAAACCAAATGGATACCATCAAATGGAGAGATTCCTTCCTTCCTTCCTTCTCTCTCTCTCCCTTTCTCTCTCTCTCTCTTTCTTTCTTAGTAGCTCCAGGCGTGCCTTGGTGGCTAAGTTGGCTGGGCATCTGTCTGCCTTTGGCTCAGGTCATGATCCCAGGGTCTTGGGATCGAGCCCCGAGTCATTGGGCTCCCTGTCGGCAGGGAGCCTGCTTCTGCCTCCCCTCTGCCCCTTCCCCCTGCTTATGTTCTCTCTTGCACGCTCTGTCCCTCTTAAATAGATGAATAAAATCTTAAAAAGAACAAGAAAGTAAGGTCTATGCCCAACACGGAGCTTGAATTCACTACCCCAAGACCAAGAGTCGCATGTTCTAGCAACTGAGCCAGCCAAGCACCTCCTAATGGAGAGATTTCTTTTTCTTTCTTCTTTTTTTTTTTTTTTAAAGATTTTATTTATTTATGTGACACAGAGAGAGAGATCACAAGTAGGCAGAGAGACAGGCAGAGAGAGAGGGGGAAGCAGCCTCCCTGCTGAGCAGAGAGCCCGATTTGGGACTCCATCCCAGGACCCCGAGATCATGACCTGAGCAGAAGACAGAGGCTTTAGCCCACTGAGCCA
Source organism: Martes martes (assembly GCF_963455335.1). Taxonomy (NCBI): domain Eukaryota; kingdom Metazoa; phylum Chordata; class Mammalia; order Carnivora; family Mustelidae; genus Martes; species Martes martes. The sequence continues at coordinate 170,311,166 of NC_137891.1, read as the reverse complement.
CCCAGGCGCCTGAGAGATTTCTGATTAAACATGGCAGATCAATTCCAAAAATGACCTCCTCTCCTTTCCTAAATGCACTAAAATAACAGTAAAGGAAAAAAAGACATATAAATCCACAAAGACAATAAGAACAGGAGAAAAAAGCTTAATAGATAAGAGAATCCAATAAGCTTTTAAAGTAATTTTTTGCCAAAGAGATAACAGCGGAAAAGTGGGATCTGACCTAGCAGACGGAAGGTACAACACAAGTGCCCACTGAAGGGACACCAATGAGATTTGACTTGATTTGCCCCCCCCCCCCGCAACTCCTAAAAGATCCAGGTTCTGGAAGTACCATTTACCACAGACGATTGGGCTGAGGCATGGGACTAAAAACTGAGAAATTACTCTGTGTGTATATACAGACTAGTCCCCATGCCCCCACATTCCAAAAACAGCCAAGAGACTCCTCCCCACACATACCTGACCCAGAACACAGCAGTTTATTCTCTAGAGAACTAAGCAGGCATGGCTCTGGATTAGAATACACCGGACACAGCAGGAGACAGATAATAGCCTCCTTCTCTTGCCTTTCTGCCAGCATATCAGAAGCTAGAGATAAACCCTCCAGGCAAGGAGCCTGGAGGATTTTTCTCTGGAGATGCCAAACGACTCCAGAGAAAAGACATACAGATGCTGACACGTAGAGAATTCCCCATAAGAAGGCTGACTTGTGGATAAATTATTCTGAAGTGAAGCCAGTGCTTTGCTAAAACTGGCTGAGTGGAGCTCACAAAAGCCAATTAATTATATGCCTTTCTTCACAATCTTGAATTCAGAAACATGTTGATAGCTTAAAATAGGGCCTATTGGGAATATTTACACCATAGAAATTAGGGAATGTTCAAAATTAGGGTCTTTCTCTCCACAGAGTTGGTTGCTAAACATTTAACCAGTGCATGACTGAATGAAGCCCATCAGTCAGTAAGTTCTGTTTCAAATTAGGTTTTCAGTGGCTCATTCTTTAAGAACAGATAGTCAAGAACACCAAACATGTGAAGAAAATCTCTAACACTAAAAAGAAAATAAACCAAAGGAGAAAAAAGGGACCCAGAGGACACTAAGATAATGCAGGGAAAAGAAGAAAAGGTCAAAAAATGTAATTCCTCAGAGAGAAAGGTAAGAAAAGATATCACAATGAAAAAATAAGAACAGAGTGGCTTGGGGATAAAAAGGACCAATTAGGGGCACCTGGCTGGCTCAGTCAGTACCATGTACAATTCTTGATATCCGGGTTGTGAGTTCAAGCCCCGTGGTGGGTATAGAGATTACTTACAAAACAGAATCTTAAGGAAAAAAAAAAAAAAAAGACCAACTAGTCAACAAGAAAACGTTACAGAAATTAAAACTTTTGTGTCAACAACAACAACAACAAAAAAACTTAAAAGGTTTAGAAGATAAACAAAGGATAATCTCCCTAGCAAGTAGAACTTAGAATTTCAAAGAAACGAGGAACACCTGGGTGGCTCAGGCAGTTAAGCATCTGCCTTCATCTGAGTCATGATCTGGGGGTCCTGGGATCAGCCTCCTTGGTCAGCAGGGAGCCTGCTTGAATATTTTTTCCCTGTTCCCCTTCTCCCTGCTCATGTGTTCTCTCTCTTAAATAAATACATACAGGAAGCCTGCTTTTCCCTCCCCTACTCCCCCTGCTTGTGTTCCCTCTTGTGCTGTGTCCCCCTCTGTCAAATAAATAAATAAAATCTTAAAAAAGAAATGTGTACACGAATTAAAAAAAAAGAAAAAACATAAAATTTGCATGTGAATGTTCACGCAACATTATTCATGATAACCAAAAAGTGGATACAACCCATCAACCGATGAATGGCTAAACAAAATACAGTATGTCCCTAGAATGGAAGAGTATTCTGCCATAAAAAGAAATGAGGTACTAATACTCCTTTCAACATGAACTTTAAAAACATTATACTAAATGAAAGAAGGCAGTCACAAACATCACGTATCATATGACTCCATTTATCTGAAATATCCAGAAGAGGCCAATCTATAGAGACAGAAAGTAAATTAGTAGTTAGTTGCTTAAGGACTGTGGGGGCTGGGGAAAAATGGGAGTGACTGCTCATAGGTATGGGTTTCTTTCAGGGATGAGGAAAATGTTCTAAAAATGCCTGTGTTAAACCCTAAGAGACTCTTAACTTTAGGAAACAAACTGAGGGTTGCTGGAGGGCAGGTGGGTGGGGGGATGGGGTAACTGGGTGATGGGCATTAAGGAGGGCACGTGATGTAATGAGCTCTGGGTATTATATGTAACTGATGAATCACTGACCTCTCCCTCTGAAACTAATAATACATCATATGTTAAAAAAAAATGACTGTGTTGAGAGTTGCACAATTCTGTGAAGAGACTAATGACCACTGAACTGTAGATTTCAAATGAGTGAATTTTATGGTATATGAATTATATCGCAATAAAACTGCTGCCTCAAACACCCTCCCAACACACACATACACACGCAGAGAGAGCAAATATTTTCCCTCTGGTTAAAAAAAATAAAAATAAATGGGGCATCTAGGTGGCTCAGTCGGTTAAGTGGCTGCTTTCAGCTCGGGTCATGATCCCAGGTTGGTGGAGAGCCTGCTTCTCCCTCTCCCTCTGCCTACTTGTGCTCTCTATGTCTCTGTCAAATAAATAAATAAAATCTTAAAAAATAAATAAAATTAAATTAAAATTAAAATGAAGTTATACTATTTTTGTAATCTGTATTTCTCTTCCCTGTCATTACATATTCCTCAGCAAAGGCAAAACAGACAACATCAATAAGAAACTCCAAACCCCCAAAATACAAAATCATCCCAGAATTGAGGCACTCACATCCCCCAAATAAAAACAGGCTCTAGAAACCCAGCACAACAAATGAAAAAAGATAGATACTAAGGCTCATATGAAAATTCAGAATTAAAAAAAGGGAAGACTAAAAAAATTGGGATCAGAATAGCATGAAATTTCTTTTTCTAAGCAGGCTCGATGCTGAACATGGGGATTGAACTCACAACTCTGAGTGCAAGAGTCGCAAGCTCTACAGACTGAGCCTGCCAGGCACCCACACAAGATTTCCTAATAGGTTTTTTGAAGACATGGAGCAATACCTTCACAAATGAAAGGAAAAAATTATTTTCATAATCTAATTCTAAACCCATGCAAACTAAAAATTGTGAGGTTAGAATGTAAGAGACTTTCAAACATTTGCTTCTTGTCTATTCTTTTGTAGGCAGTAACAACAACAAAAAAATGTGCTCTAACAAAAAAAGAGAGTAACTAAGAAGAGGATGTGGGATCTAGGAAACAAGAGAGCCAGAGGGGAAAAAAAAAGAGTGAAAGGAAGACTCAAGAGGGTTTGTTCAAGTGGCTTAAAATTAATTAGACCAGAAGATGATGGAGGGTTCTTTTTATTATTGATATTCAAATTCAATCAGCCATCATATAGTACATCATTAGTTTCAGATGTAGTGTTCAATGATTCATCAGTTGCATACAACACCCAGTGCTCATCACATCATGGGCCCTCCTTAAAGGATGGAGGTTTCTGAGAGTGAAATCTGAGCTGGGGAGGGGAGGACCCAAATCTGCACATTACTTATCCATTTGGAAAACAATGTTGATAGGTGAATACCAGAGCTGATAGTAGAACCAGAATAAAAATGGCACAAAGAAAACTAAATAAAAATAAGTCAAGTATAGGGGCGCCTGGCTAGCTCAGTAGGTAGAATGTGTGACTCTTGATTTCAGGGTTGTAAGTTCAAGTCCCATGTTGGGTATAGAGATTACTTACAAAAAAACAAACAAACAAACAAACAAACAAAAAGAAACAAAACCAAAAAACCCTTAAAAAAAAAAAAGAATCAGGGGCACCTAGGAGGCTCAGTTGGTTAATCGTCTGCTTTTGGCTCAGGTTGTGATCCCAGGGTCCTGGGATCGAGCCCCATGTCAGGCTCCCTGTTCAGTGGGGAGCCCGCTTCTACCTCTCTCTGCAGCTTCCCCTGCATGTGGTCTCTCTCTCTCTGTCAAACAAATAAATAAAATCTTTTTAAAAAAGGTCAATTATCAACTTTAGTAGGTAGTACAAAACAGGACTTGGTTCAGAGGTGAACAATATGTACTTGATCAGAATAATGTCAACACTGATTTCTGAGTTATCTAAATGCTGTGACAAAACTATATTGGAGGGGGGAGCCTGGTGGCTCAGTTTGTTAAGTGACTGCCTTCGGCTCAGGTCATGATCCTGGAGTCCTGGGATCGAGTCCGGTATCGGGCTCCCTGCTCAACAGGGAGTCTGCTTCTTCCTCTGACCCTCTCCCCTCTCATTCTCTCTCACTCTCTCTCTCCTCTCTCAAGTAAATAAATAAAATCTTAAAAACAAAAAAAACTATATTGGAGGGATGGCTGGGCGGCCCAATCAGTTGAGCATCTGCCTTTGGCTCAGGTCACGATCCCAGGGTTCTGGGATCAAGTCCCACACCAGGCTACTTGCTCAGTGAGGAGCCTGCTTCTCCCTCTTCCTCTGTCTGCTACTTCCCCAGCTTGTGCTCTCTCTCTCTGACAAACAAACAAACAAACAAATAAATAAATAAAATCCTTTAAAAATATGTATTTTTTTAAAAAAACTATATTAGAAAAATTAGGGAGGGCGCCTGGGTGGCTCAGTTGGTTAAGCATCTGCCCTGGCTCAGGTCATGATCGTGGCTCCCTGCTCAACAGAGAGTCTGCTCCTCCCTTTGCCTGCTGCTCCCCCTGCTTGTGCGCTCTTTCTCTCTCTCTGACAAATAAATAAATAAAATCTTTAAAAAAAAAATCACTCTACTGTTAAAAAAAAAAAAAGAAAAGAAAAGAGAAAAACGAGGGAAAGGAAAGCATGGACAGACATTGTGAGTGGCGTAACAAAATTCTCATCTACAGGAAGTCAAAAGACAGAAACCGAAGAGTATCTGTTTAACTGTATTACTTAGAAACATGGAGGAATATCACAGAAACAACTAAAATTGTTGAAAGTGATTGCCTACGAGCAGCAAACGGAACCCTTTTTACCAAGCAAAAGTAGAAGCAGCTGCTAGGTATAAAGTGCTAGGCATTCTCCCAGGTGATTTGTAGAAGTTATTCCAAGAGACCCTCACAATAACCCTGTCGGTGAGCAATACCACACCTTACCAACACAAAAAGCTACATGTCCACAGCTGCAAAGCTGGTTAGTGGCAGAGCCAAGATTCAAATTCAGATCTGTCTGCCTCTGAAGTCTTAGCTCTCAGGGAAACAGACTCTGGGGCACCCAACTCCATCTTACCTCTTCCACATCTTCATCCAATTGCTCATTAGGATCCACTTCTCTTACTAAGTCTTGTAATTTCTTCTTGGTCAATACCTAAAGTTAATTGGGAGAAGATTTTTCAGCCAAGTATTAAGGAAACAGAATACCTCATCACCCTATAGTGAAGAAATGCTGTCAGTTTGTTGGGTTGAGTTTCTACTTTCCAAAAGTTAACAGTCTAGCCTACCTGGCAGTCTGCTCCAAGACTACACTCTCAAGACAGAAGTGGCCTAGGGAAAGGCTGAAAGGGCAGTGTGGAAGAGAGGCCAGCATCTGTCAGTTTATTTCTGCTGCTTGTGCTAACTGTGCCTTACCCTCCCTCTACATTAAGTAATTTGCAATTATCTGACAACCGTAACTTGTACTGTGCCTCTGTTGTCTTTGGACATGTTTTTCCTATCTGCTCAGTCCATGGTGGCTTCTTTTCTGCTTTTCCTAGCCCACCCAGGTAAAAGGAACCACTTCCTCCTTTGGCCTCTAGGGTATCCTGTGCACCTTTCTGTCACTGCATATATTATAAACTTGCCTGTTTCTGGCTTAATAGGCTGAAAGCTCCCTGATGGCAGGGAACATGTGTTCATCTCTGTATAATATTTGTATAAAATGCATGCAGCTATGACTCCTCTTTCATAAAGGAAATGTCATGTCATATACATATGCCGTTAATAATCGAGACATACACTAAAGTGCTGACTATAGTTATTTTGGGGTGGTGGTAGAATTATGGGCTCTTTATTCTTCTGTATTTCTAAAGTTTCTGTGATAAGCATGCATGTATAATTTTGGAAATGAAGAAACAAATTTTTAAAATAAATATTTGTTAATTATGGGTCAGATCTATTCATTCTACCATTAATTCCACTTAAGGTAAGCCTTCATTCCATGTCTTGATTTACTGCAAAAGTCTTATTTAGACTTGGTCTTCCTCTCAATCCACCCCTTTTCTACCTTTCTTGTCCACTTACTGCCAAGATAATCCTAAGACATATGACTTTTATTATGTTACTAACTCGTCTATTAAATATTTGCAAAGATTGTCTAATGACTAAGAGTTTCAAAGGAGACTGACTAGTATATGTTCAGTATATTCTGTCATAATCCTGCCTATATAATGTTACCTCCTGTTCTCCTCCAACAGACTCCACATTCAACACAGGTTGGCTTCCCAACTGTCTGCCCAACCCTCCCCATTCACCTTTGCTAGTCCCCCACCCCATTCTCTTGAAATGTCTCTCCCTCCTATTCTATCCAGCCTATAAAGCCCAAGACAAGAGATTATACTTATTTCTTATCTCTTGTGGCTCTAGAGGGCAGAATCAGAATCATGAGCAGAAAGTGGGGGAGAGAGGGCATGGGGGGGCAGATTTTAGAATTAGTGCACAAAGTTAATAATGGAGCAGCTGGATGAACTAGAAGGAGAAAAGACCAGAGGCAATAATGCTTTTATTACAGGAATAATGAATAATGAATCCATTAGTTATTTCATTATTTTATTTAACAATTATATAGCGTATATATATTTCTATATACATATATAAAAACGTGTCATAGGCAACATGTGTTAGTGTGTATGTATGAATGTATGTACATATACACACACATAAATACCACAGAGTAAACACTGATAAACATTGTACATGATAATTTGATAAGGAACTTTAGAAGTCCAAAGAAGGGAAAAGACTCTTTTTCAGCTGAGAGGAAGAGGCAGCATCTGAGACAGACATCTCTCAAAGCATTACTGGTTCAAATAACATAAGAGATGCCTAGGGAGAGCAAAAATTAAGAGATGATACCTGATTGTTTTCAGGGCTGAGACGCCCTCCTGTCCCAGGAGTGCCTGGTATCTTTACCACTGTGGTGCTATTGGCCATGGAGCCTTGTGGAGGGGTGCTGGCTGGTTCCGGTTTTATGGATGAGAAATTGGAGAGGTTGATTAGGGCTGAGGGGCCAAACTGGTTCATAATCTGTCGAGCTTTGGACTTCAGCTCATAGAGCTTATCGAGATCCTGTTTCTTTTTGGAGCTGTGAGGACCAAGGCCAATCAGCTGTAGAAGGAAAACAAGAGAACTAGCTCCAGAAACACCTTTAATAAAGGATAAGGTTTGAAAGTAAAATTGTATAAGGTCTGTCAGACTTGCAGGGTCTTCAGGATATCTGGGATAGTGAACATTTCACACCTACACATTGAAAATGGAGGGAATGAAGAATGTTCACTGCTCTCACCTCATATTTAGAAACCATCTTGTCTCCAAAAGCTAAATGAAATAGTCCACAAAATTAAATAAGGAAGAAAGTAAATGAAATGGTAAATCTTATGTACAAAAATAGACTAGAATGAGTAAGACATTTTTGAAGACTTTGTAAAAATAGAATACTTGGTTAAGTACTACATGCCTTATTTCTGAACAGCAAATGATGTTATGTTCAAATAAATCATGGCACAATCACATACTTAAAACCCAGTCACAAAACTTAAGAAAACAGATTAGTTCCTTTTGGCACTTCAAAACATGCTTACATCTATGTCAGGTCTATGTCTAATAAACACCGTTTTTAGCAACTGTTAAAAGTAAGCTGTTCTTTGTCATCAAGAGCAAATTTTCTGTGTTAGCAATCTTTAAGTACATGCAGAGTCCCAACCCAGAGTAGCCAAGACAACTAAATTTTAAAGCCATGAGGTAGACTCTGTGGACAACAGCTTTGGTGTCATCGACATCAGAAGCACATTTACCAAGTTCCACCAACAGTGGCCTCAACGAGCTTACTTACAGCTATCTGAGTGTCTAGATCTTTAATTACATCAGCAACGGCTGTGAGCCCGGTGAAATGAGAGGCAGCCATTTTCAAAAGCTACCTGTAAATAAACAACTGGCATCAACCACCACCCTTTCCACAGCACTTTGGCTTCGTGGCCTGGCACATCTTCACTGACCAGGATCCAAGCAAACCGGATGTGGAGACACAACAACCTTATTCTTGTCTCCTTATTCATACTGCACACTGAGGAAAACATCTCCATCTCTTTCATACACAACCTCTAAAATTAATTAATGACAATTATAGTAATATAGCTTCTCTTCCAATAAAACAATGTTCTATTGGTAGGGGTAAGCCAGCAGCATATGAAAACTTCATTGGCCAAAACTGTGAAATGAACCTGCAGGAATCACAACAGTGGTTTTCAGAACTTGGTGAAGCTTAGCAACCTAAATGAGTATCTGCACCCGTCAACTCTGGCCCCGTATCGCTGCGTTCCTCCACAACAAATTGTCTAACTCTCTAATATGAGAAATGACTTTTCCTGGTCTGCCCTTAATAAAAGCAACTAATGGGGTGCCTGCGTGGCTCAGTCCATTAAGCGTCTGCCTTCGGCTTGGGTCACAATCCCAGGGTCCCTGATCAAGTCCTGCATCGGACTCCCTGCTCAGTGGAGAGTCTGCTTCTCCCTTTCCCTCTGCCTCTCCTGTGCATTTGACTGTATATAAAATCAACTTGTGCTCCCCCTCCTTCTCTCTGATAAATAAATAAAATCTTTAAAAATAAGGGGATCCTGGGTGGCTCAGTCATTTAGCATCTGGCTTCGGCTCGGGTCAAGATCCCAGGGTCCTGGGATAGAGCCCCGCATCAGGCTCCCTGCCCAGCGGGAAGCCTGCTTCTCTCTCTTCCACTCCCTCTGCTTGTGTTCCCTCTTGCTGTCTCTCTCTATCAAATGGATAAATAAGATCTTAAAAAAAAACTTTAAAAATAAATAAGTTAAAGCAATTAACTACTTACTGGTTAAGTGACCAAGAGAAACTTGTTGACCAAGAGTCAGCTGAGGGGACAGCAGAGCATTAGCATCACTTGTTTTTTAACCATTTGCCTCCTTTTCCCTTACCCACAAATGTCACCAATGGAAGAAATCAGGATAGGGAAAAATTGTTGACATGTTTATGTTATAAAACCAAACTATTCCCCCACAGCAAGTTAAGAAAGAGCCTTATTGGGACGCCTGGGTGGCTCAGTGGGTTAAAGCCTCTGCCTTCGGCTCAGGTCCTGATCCCAGGGTCCTGGGATTGAGCCCGGCATCGGGCTCTCTGCTCCGCGGGGAGCCTGCTTCCTCCTCTCTCTCTGCCTGCCTCTCTGCCTCCTT